>NC_140486.1:100196099-100796099 GCF_964271855.1 Acomys minous | reverse complement strand
GACAAGTGCTTGATATTCGAGTCTATCAACTTGAGCTGGCTATCCGGAGTCCACATGACGGCGGAAGGCAAGAACTAACTCCACAGAGTTGTCCTCTGCGTTCCAGTGCAGCTGAGCACCCACAGCCACACACAATAATAATAAATAAAAAGTTTAAAGTGTGTGTGTGTGTGTGTGATACATGTGTACATGGTAGGGAGTAAGCATACATACGGAGGCCAGAAGCCAATGTTGGATGACTTACATGATTGTGGCATGTGTACACATGTGTGTACAGGTCAGAGGAGGATGCTGGGTGTCTTGCTCTATCAGTCTCCATCTTGTTTCTTTGATACGAGATTTCCCACTGAACCTAGAACTAAACTAGTGGCCAGCAAGCCTCATCAGTTCTCTCGTCATGGGGTTACAGTGTGTATGTGGCTTGGCCCCATTTTTGAAGGGGTGAGGACTGAGACAGGGGTTTCTCTGTGTAGCTTTGGCTGTCCTGGAATCACTCTGTAGACCAGGCTGGCCTCGAACTCACAGAGATCCGCCTGCCTTTGCCTCCTGAGTGCTGGGGTTAAAGGTGTGCACCACTGCCTGGCTGCCCCAATTTTTATGCAGATGCTGGGATCTGAACTCAGATCCTCATGTTGTGTAGCAAGTTCTCTTACTCGCTGAGCCATCTCACCGGCCCCCACCTTATTTTCTGAGACAAGGTCTCTCACTAATTGTGGAGCTGCTTGATTCAGCAAGACTAGCCAGCCAATAAGCATCCATGTTCTTGCTGCCTCCGCTTCCCCAGTGCTAGGATTACAGGTACGCCCACCATGCCTGGGATTTTACCTGGGTACTTGGGACTTGAATTCAAACTGTTTGCCCAGCAAGTACTTTATCAACTTAGTTGTCTCCACGGCTCCTAAAAACACCATTCTAAACAGTATTAGGATGAACTATGGTGATTAAATTTTTAACATTTAACCAGACGTGGTGGTATTTGTGTTTAATCCCAGCATCCAGGAAGCAGAGGTAGGCAGATCTCTTTGAGCTGATGGCCTTTCTGGTGTACGTAACAAGTTCCAAGCTAGCCAGGGATACATAGTAAGAACCTGTCTCAAACAAAACAAAACAAAACAAAACAAAAATAAATCATTCATTACAGATGTTCTATTACTCTAGCACAAACTGACTGAGGTGCTCAGTAAAGCAGTGTGGATGTACACAGTAGGTGGGAGAGGGGAAACTAGGTGACTGAAGGGCACGCACAAAAGGAGGATGAATGGAGGGAAAACACATGTGGAAAGGATGGAAGCTTAAAACATGAGAAGACACATGAGAATTGAGAAGCTCCCTCTGGGTGCAGAACCAACATGACACCCAGGACCACAGCCCACAGAACATGGAACTTCAGTCACATCTGAAGACTCTAAGGATCATGCCTCTGGCTCCTCCAGGCCATGCCTGACCCTCTCTCTGGTTTCTGCTATGTCAAGATGACACAGGGTGAAATGGGAGTGGATAAGGACACGCAGAAGTTTCTGAAAAGGATGCTGGAAGAAATGCCCAGAGCAACTGTGCCTAGACAAAGGTTTACACCAAAGCCAGGAGACACCTGCGCCAGTCTCCCGTGACTGCCACCCACTGCCAGCTCCAGCTGGTTGCCAAACCACATCTCCTTGGTCTCGCTGTTTTCAAACCTGGCAAAGTCCTATCAGCTGACTTCATTCACCCTGCACGTTGCTTCTGTTGACCTGCAGCCACACATGACCTCGACCCCATTGGTCAAACCCTGGCTTCTAGCCTCACACATGCAACCTCCGGGAGGCACCCAAAGGAACTCAAGCTCAGGTGAAGACCAAGTTTGAGAGGAAGATCAAACACCTCAGCTGGGTGGCAAGGCAGCCCTTCCCAATCCTGTCCACTTGAGTGCGTATTTCCATTTGGTCCTCTCTCCTTCCACAGGATTCTCTGCCTTGACCCATCTCCCCACACATCGCTGTATCCATTGAGCATCCGTGTGCTATAAAACCTTTGTTAAGCTCCTGGGACATCAAGTTCACTGAAACTTCGTCTTGACATGGGACCATTAGTTGTAGACTTAACCACGGAGACACTGTTCTCTGAGTAGCCTACCAACTCTTCCTGGAGAGAAATGAACATTGAGCTGGGGCTGACGGGATGGCTCAGTTGATAAAGTGTCTGCCATAGACGCAGAAGGACCTCAGTTCAGATCCTCAGAAACCACACTAAAAAAAAAAAAAAAAATCTGGCACGGGAGGCATGCTTCCTTAAACACCAAAGGAGTTTAAGGAGTGGGTAGAGACAGGAGGAGCCTGGAGCTCATCTGCCAGCCAGACTTGCCAAATCAATGAGCTTCAGAGTCAGTGAGAGATTCCGGTTTCAGAAAATACGGTGGGGCTGGAGAGATGGCTCAGAGGTTAAGAGCACTGACTGCTCTTCCAGAGGTCCTGAGTTCAATTCCCAGCAACCACATGGTGGCTCACGGCCATCTATAACATGATCTGATGCCCTCTTCTGGCCTGCAGGTGTACATGCAGGCAGAGCACTGTATAAAAATAATAAATCTTAAAAAAAAAAAAAAAGAAAAAAGAAAATACGGTGGAGACTGATCAAGAAGGACCACCTGGTACCAACCTCTGGTCTCCACATCCATGCATGTGCCCCATCACACAAACACACACACACACACACACACACACACACACACACATGCGCGCATGCACATGCACTTGATAAGGGATGGTTCCCAGATACATGGAAGTGGGGCTCATCTATTTTATTGTCCTAGGACAGAGCTCTGGACATCGGGGCTGTCCAGGCTGGGAGGAGGTAACTGGTCAGAAGCATCCAGGTCCTGGGTCTCTGAAAACAGAGTAAACTGGAAAATCAGAGCTGAGATACTAAGAATGCGGGGGTGGGGGTGGTGGCTGTGGGGAGGACCCTGGGTAATAGGCATCTCTTAAGTAGATGGAAACCTCTACTCTTCCTCTGTTCCCCCGAGGGCTGTCTTAGCTTGCCTGCCCTTGGAACCACACTCTGCCAGGGGACATTGGCAAGTTCATACAGCAAGCGAGGAGGCAATAGCTGGCTTCTTGCCCATCTGGAAAGAGAGAAGGAATGAGGCCCTACCCTCAGCCCTATACCCTCCTGCTCCTGCCAGAGACTGGGCCTGCCCCAGACAGAACATAAGACTGAGGAGGAGGTAGCCAGCTGGGTGCCACCTACCCCACCACTGTGCCACTGTCTAGTTCCCTTTCTTACTCTCCCTCCCAAGTCCCACACTGAGGTCACAGAGAGGTGCTTAGGACCAGCACAAGGGCAAAACACAAGGGTGCCAGGCAGTCTTTTCTCCTTCCCCAGGATACTGCTAATGCTATTGTCAAAATACCTGGCATGTTTCACTTATAGGAAAAAGTCTTGCTGGGTCTTCTTCAACCATCAACATGGAAGCATATTTGCACACAGCAGACATTAGAACATACGATCACCAAAAGCAAATAATCCCAAGAAAGTCAGTCACGAGAGCCCCTGATGGCTGCCAGTAGAGGAATGGATCAGTCAGTCGTGTACTGTCACATAGTGGAATACCACCCAGCCAGCGGGAGCAATCTACAACCATGGACATGGACAGGGATTAGATTTGCAGCCATAGAGTAGATCCTAAGTCAGGCACAAAAACCCACATTCCAGTCTATTCATAAGAAATCCCATGCCAGGTCAGTCTGTACTGTCAGAAGGCAAGATAGTGAACATCCCTTTGATGGGGAACCAGTCAGTGGTAGGAGGCAGGAAGGAGAGCCTCAGGGAGCTAGGCTGGAAAACTGCATTTCTCTTCCTCTCCTCCCTCAACTGGTGACCAATCCCAGGGCAAATCCTCCATGACCAAGCTATATCCTCAAATATCACTCCCTCACTTTTTTTTTTTTTGAGACAGTGTCTCACTCTATAGGCCAGTAAGTCCCTTCACTCTCAATCCTCCTGCCTCAGGCCTCTCAATAGTTTCGGTCGTAGGCATACCAAAGGCTGTTTCTTAACTCTGCATGTTGAGCACAAACACATAAGTGTCCGAGTTACTAGGGAGCCTGTGCACACTCCTGTGAAACACTCTGTTTAGCCATAGATTGTGTTGAGCTTCACAAGCCACCGTATTTGTAAGAGAGGAATCACTGCGCCACCTCCCCCTACCTCCACACTCTCCCTGTGCCCCACTGCTACCCAGCCTCAGCCTTAGTCAGCCCTCTCCATCATCATCTCCTTCCCAGAAGACCTCCTCATCTGCCCAGGCTCCTGGCATGGCCTCTACTCCTTTCACATCATAACCATGGCCCAGAGAAGGACCACATGGGGGGGGGGGGGCGGCAAAGAGGCCACAGAAAGCCTTTAAGCTTCTGTAGGAAGTCCCCGCCACCCTCCTTCCCAGGATCTTTGAGCATGGTGCTCCTTGCCCTCGACTTTTTATCTTCCCTATCTCTGCTTCAGCCCCCTAAGGAAGCACCACTACCTCCCTCTGCCAGTCACTCTACTGTCATCACATGATAGGCTGGCCTGTGCCCCACCTCCCCATGCCGCCTCCCCCAACCTCTTCCACCCACAGCCAGCACTGTCACCAGAGAAGGAGCATTTGTTGAGCCCTCGTTTGTGGTCCTCTCCTTCTCTCCCACCCGATGGAGTCCCCTGCGGCTAAAACAAGTCTAATTTCTGTCTTGTCCCCAGTGTCTCACCTGATGCCACTCCATCAAAATTACTTGAATCAACATGGGGCAAATGAACAGCCAGGCAGCCTCTGGAAAAGGCAAAAGTTACGTCTGGAGCCAGGACACCTGACTATAGCAGTCCTCGCGGAATTCACTTGAAGTGTGACATTAGGTGAGCCGCTCCCTTTTTCTGAGCCTTCAGGTGCCTCGGGGTGCTTATTTGTGAAACACAAAGCAGCTGGAGCAGAGCCAAGGTGGTGGGTTTGGAGAGACGCGTGACAGCGTCATTTGTGTGTGCAGCAGCCGTGTGGGCACAGGCACACTCTTCCCTAACAAGAGCATCCACAGCTTCCGGCACATTCTCACCGGGAGCTGCGGCCACCTCAGGTTCAGAACCATGAACTTCGGCTCTGGAGAGCTAGAATTCTAGCAAACCAGAAGAAAAGGAGGTGGTAACCCCAGCTATGGGAGTGAGAGCTGGATTGCAACAGAATTTGTGTCCACGCTGCAGGGTCTTACAATGGGTGGTGACTGCGGGTTTGCTGAACTTCAGGGACTGCAGGCTGCGAGAAGCAGAAGGTGGACAAGCAGACCCACAGGGTGGCTTTAGGAAGGAGGAGGAGAAACACTCTGAGGTCTCTTCCTTCCACTCCTGCCACTATCAGGCAAGCACCCACTTGTCTTGGATACAGCACAGAGTGAGGAGGCGAGGTTGGCACCTAGCGATGCCCGCCAGGCCCTTTGGCGCCCAGGTCAGAGAAGCTTGGCGGGAACACTCAGGAGGCAGTGCCAATCCCCACCCTCCTCCTTCCTCTTTAGTCCCCTACAAGAGCCTCAGGAGGGCTCAGCATGTACAAAACCATGAGGGCCAAAGAAACTTGCTGGAGGCCATGAGATGGCTCAGCTGGGAAAGCCACCTGCTGCCAAGCTTGATGCCACGAGTTCGATCCTGGGGACCCAAAATGTGGAAGGAGAGAAGAGACTCCCACGGGTTATTCCCTGTCTTCCACGCATGCACCATGGTGCATGCACGCAACACACACACACACACAGCTTTTAAAAATTACTAACTAAAAATAGCCAGCTGAAGGGTGTAGGGCCCAAGCTGGAGGAGACAGCACCCTCTAACAGGGAGGAGGGGCAGGCCTCAGATTCAGGCTGTAGAGACAGAGTGGTTAGGAGAAGGAAGAGGGAGCATCTCAGCAGTATGAGAAAGGCACCCTGCATAAGAGACAGGGGTACCACGGGGGGGGGGGGGGGCAAAAGGGGGCATCCTGAACAGGAGAATAGCAAGGCTGAGAAGGGAGTCACGGACTGAGCCTAGCTGGCCCCAGGGCAAGAAGTTGGCCCATGGGATGGGCCAGGCAGGAATGGCGGCTGGCACGTGTCTGTGGCAGTAGGAGGGCCCTGGCTGCCAGCCCAGATGCCTGGTAGCTTCTGAGCTGGGTTCCTGGGAGGGTGAGAGCCTAGGAGATGTTTATCCAGAACAAGAAAGTGAGTGTCACACCTCCTCCAGCAAGGGCCCCAGTGATAGGCAGAGGCTGCTCTTTCTGGGCTTGCATACTCTCCTGAGAATTGCCTGTGAATGGGGTCCTGAGTAAGCAAGAGAGCTGCCAGCCCAGTAGCCCCTGCTTGAGCCAGGACCTGGGCACATGGCTAAGATGGAGCTTTATTCATGCAGATAAGGAGGGAATGAGTCACAGCAAGCTCTCCCAAGGGGCCACTGGAAAACCAGCTCATCCAAATGCAGACAGACACTTGTCCCTGAACATACACATCCCTGTCCCTGTCGCTGTCACGCAGGGCACACACAAATCTGCTCCCTCTCCCCCACCCCTCCTCTTCCCCTGAGTCACTCGCCTCCAGTGCCCCTGGTTGCTTTCCTGGATTCTCGGCCCCAATTATTTATCCCTGCCTACCTTCACGTGACCAACGAGCATCCACCCCACCCCCTCCCATGTCAAGGCCGGCAGCAGGGAGAGTAGGATGGAGTAAGAGTCTGGAGCCTATATACAGAAAGAGCAGGCAAGGGTTGGGGGGCATGTCTCAAGAGCAGCTGAATAAAACAAGGAAGAGGATATAGTAATGACTCTGAAGGGATCTGCAGTCTAAGAGCTCTATGACGTCACCACCCCAGTTCCATGCCAGCACCAGTAATGTGCGACACCCAATTCATACTCCCAGGCTTCCCCGTCTCCCCCAGGTTCCATGAGAATCCAGCTAGGGCGCCAGCCACCCACTCTGGGACACGGATAACAAATCCCATCCCCAAACCTGTCCCTCATTATGACCAGTCACTGCCTACTGCCTTGCATGATAGGGCACCTCCATTTACAAGTTCCCAGCCCTGTACCAGTAGCTGTGGCATATAAACACAAACACACTATCATCTGTGCCCTAAAGGGACAGCCAGTCGAGCGGTGCAGATGGGCCTCTTAGCCACACACCCATGCAAGCATGTACCTAAGGACACAGAGCCACACTGGCCTCCCTGCCATCCATAAAGAAGAGCTGGGATGTGGTTGCAGGATGCATTTGGAGTCAAACCTGACTCTGGTGGCCTCCAGTGGAGGAAGAACTGAAGGACCCCATTCTTACCCAGAGCAGAGTTCAACACACAACCCCATGAGGCTGCTGCCCCTGTCCCAAAGGAGAGGGAGGCTAAGGTCCTGTAAGGGCTGGAGTAGAGCTGGCCAGTCACTACTGATACAAAACACCTTCTTTGTCCAGGAAAATGCAAAGCCTGGGGCAGCCAGCCAGCCTGCTGACCCACAAGCACCTGCTTCCTTGGTCATCGCTATTTTGGCTCCTGGTCAGTATCCCACATCCACGTTCCAAGACTTACCCAGGAAAAAAATAGAAGGGAAGAGAGAGGGGTGTCTGGGGGGCTCACCTACCTCCTCAGACCCCGCTGTAGACCCTGCTCGCTCTGACGGCCCCCTTCCTCATGGTGGAAAAGGCCAAGACCGCCACCACTCTGGCTCCCCACTCCAAGCTAAGGGGATATTCCCTCCTTGCCCCAGCACCTTTGGGTGGTTCAAAATTCTCACCCGGAATTAATTGCATGCTGCCTTACTCTCTGTCATGTCCTCTTCCCTCTTTCTTCTTTGTTTCTGCTTTTTTGTTTTATCAGTTTTGGTGTTTGAGGGAGTTTGGGGTTTGGTTGCCTTTAGTTTCTTTAAGAAATGATCTCACTCTGCCGGCCTTCGACTATAATCCTCCTGCCTCAATTTCTGTAGTGGTGGATCACAGATCTGCCACCAACGTTTCACAGGTGCTTGCCCTTCAAGGTCACCAGAGGCCCAGGTGTGACCTCCACCGAACTCGCTGCAGGGCCCTCCCATGCTCCAACCCACACCTTCCCAGACTTACTGTCCCAGGTGGACTGGGCTCTGCCCCGCCCGCTGCCCGTACCCAGCCCGCACCCAGCCTGCAGCGCCCTACCTGAAGCAGCAGCCGCTTCCTGTGGGCGCGCACAGCACCCCCGGGCTCACAGTGCTCGGGCCGCGCGGGGCCCGGCGGAGTCCCGGGGGGCTGCGGACCGCAGTGGGGCGCAGGCTCAAGCGCCTCGCAACACACCAGGCTCACGGTGCAGCCCATCCCGCCCGGCGCCTGGCGGCCCCGGGGCGGGGACGCAGACTACCCGCAAGCAGGCCCGCCCCCAGCCCCAGCGACCTCTCGGCCCAGGCTGTCTGCGACTTCGGGAAGGAGGGAGACACAACCCCCCCCCCCCCGGCCCGCCCCGTCGGAGTCCGCCTCCGCCTCTGCCGCGGTTCTGCCAGGCAGTGGGAGTGCGGGGCCCTGCGAGGGGCGGCGACAGGGACGCTGAAGGCAGACAACGGGGAGGGGACCCGAGGGCACCGGAACGCGGGAGGGGCGGTGGCGGAATCCCCTGGACTGCGTGAGCTGGGAGCGCGAGAAAGAGAGCGAAAGCTTGACTCGTTAGTGAGCGACTAACACCAAAGACGGAATCTGGGGGCTTGGGAGTCGCTCTGTGCCCTGCTTACAGATAGTACCACAAACTTGTAAAAGTAGTTCTAGAAGTCCCTAACCCTCGGTTCCCAGTTAGTAGGACTAGCCCCCAGGCTAGCCTAACACAGAAAAGGGGTGACCCCCACCCCACCCCCAGTATCAATAAGCTGAGCCAGGTCAGCTAGAGAGGGCACTCCGCTCACGCAGCCCCCCTGGCGCGTCTACCGGTGTTTCACTTCCATCTCCGGGAAGTGGGTGCCAGGCCTTGGAAGGAAGGCACCCCAACACCGACCCGGATCCTGCAGCTAGCTGGGGTAGACGAGGGAGAAAGATACTTGCTGGTCATTTGTCCTCTCTCCCCACCTGTGCAACTTCCCAGCCCAGTGACAAGAAGAGACAACCCGAGAGAAAGGAACCCACTAAACGCTTCTGTCAGCCTCTTTCCGCCCTCTGCTGGCAACAAGACAAAAAGACAGGAGCAGAAAAGGAGGCCCCTGTAGGTGTTGTGTTTGGCCACCGACTGGTCCATGCCAGATCAGCTTGATCTGCCTCAGTGCCCTTGATCTTTCTCTACTACTACTCCCTGGCCAGGGTTGGTCCAGCCCCCTCCAGGCTGTGCCTGAGTCACTCCCCAGGCTGGAGAGCTGGGAAGGGCTCTGCAGACACAAGAGTCATAAGAGACATACTCGCGGCTGCAGAACCTTGCTGCTCACACTCCAACCAGGCAGACTTTTCCCAGGTGAGCATCGGGAGTCCCTGAGCTTGGGGATGGGGTAGAGGAATCCCGAGGGAAGGTCTGTAGAGTACTTCTGTCTAATCCTTAGTCTATGGATGAGGAAACTAGGGCCTAAGAAAGAGTGACCTGTCTGGAGACGCTCAGTGAGTGTCCAGAACGGGACTTTTTTCTTCTAACCCCATATACTGCTCTCCTAATCTCTCTTTTCTTCTTTCTCCTTTCCTTCCCTGCGATCCACTGCCATAGGGCTGCTACTCCACCCATAAGCTCCATCACTGCTGCCTGGGAGGCTGGACACCTGGGTCTTCATTCTGGGCCTGGCTTTGATGCCAAGGATCTCTGCCTAGACTTATCCTTCAGGACAACAGTGTCCCTCTCTGAGTCCCAGGACCATTTAGAGACAGAAGTAGAATCCTACAAAAGAGAGTGGTGGTTTAAAACCAGCATCCTAATAGTCCCTACATCCAACACTGGGTTCAATCCCAACTCTGTACCTTCTATCTACTTCTGCCTGCTTTTCCCCAGGAAACACACATTTTCCACTCAGCTGGGCCCCTGGAAAGGATGAGTGTGTGGGTCTTGAGGCAATGACACCTTGCTGAGGCTCAGGGGTTATCCAAGGGGGAAGGAGGTGACAGTTCCCACCCCCCTCCCAAGCCAGGTGTCCCCAAGGCACAGGCGTTCTGTTCATGTCAAGTAAGCAGATCTGAGTTCAGCCTGTCGCTTTGTGATGCCGGATTGGGATTTACCCTCTTTGTGCCCAGTCGCCTTGTGTAACACTATACTCTGGATGAGACACTACACTACACTTTGAATGAGACAAAGATGACAGCAATGACCAGGGTGACTGACACCAGGGATGGCCCGATAGGGGGGGCCACATTCGCATCTTTTACAAGAAACAGCTTTATTCAAGAAATAGCTTGCAGGGCCGGGCGGTCGTGGCGCACACCTTTAATCCCAGCACTTGGGAGGCAGAGGCAGGTGGATCTCTATGAGTTCAAGGCCAGCCTGCTCTACAAAGTGAGTCCAGGACAGTCAAGGCTACACAGAGAAACCCTGTCTCAAAAAAAAAAAAAAAAAAAAAGAAAGGAAGGAAGGAAGAAAAGAAATAGCTGGCAGCTTGGCAGTGGTGAAGCACACCTTTAATCCCAGCACTCTGGAGGCAGAGGCCAGCCTAGTCTACAAAGCAGAGTCTCAGGACAGCGAGGTCTACACAGAGAAACCCTGTCTCAAGAGTGAAGAAAGCATTGTTTTTCGTTCTGCCAGATAACTCATTGTGTGGCCCCGGTGTGGCCTCATTCTCTCTCAGCTCTAGACTCGCATCCCATCTGTCAGTAAGGAAAGTGAGCAGCTGAGCCCAGGGGATCCAAGGGAATCACATCACTTTCAAGTCTCCATGGCAGAAAAGGGGACCATCCTCAACATCACCAGGAACCTGAAGAGTAAGTGTATCCTGTGAGGGTTTCTGGGGCTGAGTAGTAGGATAAGTGAGGGGTCTGGAGAGCATCTCCCCCATGGGCCTGGCTCCCTGATGTCTGCTGTCTACCGTCCTCCTTGCAGACGCCGTCTCTGCCATCCTTCGGGGATATGGGGATGGGCAGGGACCAGTGACAGACACCAGCGCTGAGCTACACAGACTCTGTGGCTGCCTGGAGCTGCTGCTGCAGGTGGGACCCTCCTCCCCTGGCCTGTTCCTTAGCTTTGAATGCTCAGGAGAGCTTTCCCAGAAAGATACCCAAGACACCATTTTCCTTGGTTAGCAGGCACTGTCTTCTTGCTCAATCTTGCTTGAACAATTCTTTCATGAAATTAGCTTTCTCCTAGAGGCTAGAACTGGCTTTCATTCTCTCGTTTTTACCAGCAGGGGTACTTGATGAACCTCCCATATGAACATAAATATCTCTGTTCTTCCTTGTCCCCCTCTCCCTCCTCCTCCCCCTCCTCTTCTTCCTCCTCCTCTTCCTCCTCCTCTTCCTCCTCTTCCTCCTCTTCCCCCTCCTCCTCCAACTTCATTTCTTGACAGTGAGCTGCACTGCTGCTACAACTGTCTCCATCTCCCAGAGCACGTCAAGATTGTACCTGTCTGGGGCCTTTATCTCTACATTGCCTCTGTCCGGAATGCTGTTCCCTAGATATTTGTATGACTTCAGTTCACTTGGCTCTCAAGTCTAGAGGAGACTTCCTCGGGCTAAAATTTCAGACACACACACACACACACACACACACACACACACACACCTTGTATTCTCCTTTATTTTTCCCTCCACGGCTACCATCACTATCTAATACACTGTATGCTTTGAAATCTTAAAACTTGTTGATCCTCCAACTTCCCTACCAAGATGTAAGAAGCTGTATCCCCATCCGGGCCTTGTTCATTGTTCACAAGCCTAAGAACAGGACCTGCACATAGTAACGTGCTCAGTGTCTGTGAGTAAGTGAGTGAGAACTCAGGCTCAGAAAGATAAAGTGTCCTGTCCTTATCACACAGAGCTAACATTTCCCCCCCCCCTCCTCCCCAAAAAAAGGCCTGTCTACAGGAGCCCTTTCTTCTCCTGTGTGCTTTTCCGGCATGCCAGGGTGCTAGGTAGGTTCCAGAAGGAACTACTGACATGCATTCCTTTCCCTCATCTTGGTCCTAGTTTGACCAGAAAGAGCAGAGGAGCTTCCTGGGGGCTCGGAAGGATTACTGGGACTTCCTATCCATTGCCCTACGACGGCAGCGGGGATACACGGAGCAGACCAGATTTGTGCGCTCGCAGGACAAGGTAAGGGGGCAGGTGGCAGAGAGGGAACGGGGTGAACTTTGGAAGTGCTGGAAAAAAAAAAAAAAGCTCTGGTACCAGCACTGGACAAAGAATGACTAGGGGCCTGCCTTCCCCAAGTCCCTTGTCAAGCCTTCCCCAGGTCCCTTGTCACGCCTTCCCCAGGTCCCTTGTCATGCCTTCCCCAGGTCCCTTGTCAAGCCTTCCCCAGGTCCCTTGTCACGCCTTCCCCAGGTCCCTTGTCAAGCCTTCCCCAGGTCCCTTGTCACGCCTTCCCCAGGTCCCTTGTCACGCCTTCCCCAGGTCCCTTGTCAAGCCTTCCCCAGGTCCCTTGTCACGCCTTCCCCAGGTCCCTTGTCACGCCTTCCCCAGGTCCCTTGTCAAGCCTTCCCCAGGTCCCTTGCCACGCCTTCCCCAGGTCCCTTGTCACGCCTTCCCCAGGTCCCTTGTCACGCCTTCCCCAGGTCCCTTGTCACGCCTTCCCCAGGTCCCTTGTCACGCCTTCCCCAGGTCCCTTGTCACGCCTTCC
Organism: Acomys minous; assembly: GCF_964271855.1. NCBI lineage: Eukaryota > Metazoa > Chordata > Mammalia > Rodentia > Muridae > Acomys > Acomys minous. Next base: position 100,783,400 of record NC_140486.1, on the reverse strand, counting down.
CCAGGTCCCTTGTCATGCCTTCCCCAGGTCCCTTGTCACGCCTTCCCCAGGTCCCTTGTCACGCCTTCCCCAGGTCCCTTGTCACGCCTTCCCCAGGTCCCTTGTCACGCCTTCCCCAGGTCCCTTGTCACGCCTTCCCCAGGTCCCTTGTCACACCTTCCCCAGGTCCCTTGTCACTCATACCTCCTCTCACTGGCCTGGCCTCGCCTGCAGCCGCACGCTCCTCCCCGATCCTTGGCCCACTCTTAGTCCTTCACTTTTGTTCCCATCTGTAGTCTCTCTAATTTGGCCCTGCTCCCCATCCTGATTTCACCCTGACTTTGGTCCTCCCCGCACGCTGCAGCTGAAGACCTCTCTGGGAAAAGGCCGTGCCTTTATCCGACTCTGCCTTGTCCATGGACAGCTGGCTGAGTCGATGCAGCTGTGCCTCCTGAACCCAGAACTCACCAGGTGGGTATGCCAGGCCATCATCCCAAAGATGGCACCTGCGCCACTACCCTCCATCACTTCTAAGTGGATGACTGACCATTAGGGATGAGAGAATGAATGTCAGGAAGGAGACAGGGCCTCAGAGGCCTGCATGCAGCTTGGGGTACTTCGGCCTCTGCTCTCCAAGGCTGAGCTCAGCCACCACCTGCCTGGGAAGGGCCCCGGTAGTGCACTGATTCTCAGAGGTCCAGCGTGGCAATGGCCAAATGTGCTGGTCCCTCTTCACACAGGGAATGGTATGGCCCCCAGAGCCCTCTGCTGTGCCCTGAACTCCAGGAAGACATCTTGGACTCTCTCTATGCCCTCAATGGAGTTGCTTTCAGCCTGGATCTGCAGCGGCCAGACCTGGACGAAGCCTGGCCCATGTTCTCAGAGTGAGCGAGCTTTCTGGGTGAAACCGTTCTTTTCTCCCCGTTTTAAGAATTATCTTTTTAGGTGGTAATATAATTATATTGTTTATTGTTTCCCCTTTCTCCCTCCAAACCTTCCCATATGCTGTTCCTTGCTCTCCTTTAAATTAACAGGCTCTTTTTTCACTAATTATTGTGAGACACAGACACACAAACATACACACACTCACACACCACTCACTCTGTACAGTGTTATTTGTATGTATGTTTCAGGGCTGACCATTTAGTATTGGATAACCAGTTGGGGCGCTCTTCCCTGGAGAAGACTGTTTCTCCTGCTCTCAGCATTCCTAAGCTGCCTGTAGTTGTTTTTGTAGGGCTGGGTCCTCGTGAACTCTCCCAATATGTGTTAGCGTGTCTATCGGTCACGTCCCTGTTCAGCTCACATTCTGGCAGACATGTTGGTGAGACTTTATGGGTGTAGATTCTGACATCCCTGGAGAATACAAGCTGACAGCCAACCGCTTGCTCCTCTGGCTCCTCCTTCAGCCCCCTCTTCTGCCATGATCCCTGAGCCTTCCATGTAGTTGTATATGTATCGCTTGTGACTAGGCTCCAGAACTCCACATTTTGGTTGTGGTTTTCTGTAGTGGTCTCCATCTGTTGCAAAGAGAAGTTTCCTTGATGAAAGGTGAGGACCACACTGCCCTGTGGATACATAGGACAAATATTCAGCATCTAGTTAGGGATTGTGCTGGCTTAGCAAAGTGAGGATTATAGATTCTTCTCCTTCTTCTCCAAGACCCATGACTTCACTACCCCTGGGCAGTTTGGTAGGTTTCCAGTAGCAGGGGTAACTTCCCCCTTTGCTGAGCACGCCTTAATTCCAATTAGAGAGCTGTTGGTTACCACCAGGTTGTGTGTAGCACTACTACACCCTAAGCTTATCATCATCTGTTGGTTGTTGTGATTCATAGGTGTCATAGCTAGGGCAGAACGTTGGGCTTTTTTTTTTCTCTCCCCTTGGAAGCCTGCTTCCTCCCCCTGCGCAAGCTAGGCTATGCTGCTAAAGACTTAACTGGTCACAGGGGTGGGGTGGGGGGGTGAGAAAGTGCGATAGGATGCTGGATGCCATGGCGAGATAGACGAACATGAGGAGACTGGCTAGATGGGAGATGGGAAACATTCAGGGGGAAGGTGGAAAACCGGAATGGTTGGGGGCTGAACACATGGCTCAGAAGCTAGGGTAGCCTCCACTAGAGGACCAAGCTGACTCACATCTCCTGCCTCTTGATTTCAGGTCCCGCTGCTCCAATCCAGGCCAGACCGAGGAGAGAAGACCCAGAAAACCCAAAGGCTTCCCAAAGGAGGTGCCTCTGCCTGCCTTCTCTCTCACTTGCTTCTTGACCATCCACTGGAACTCCTAAGTTGAGCAGGGCCTCCTGCGGGTGTGCAGAGAGCTAAACAGGACAGGGGTGGGAGCAGTATATGAAGCAGGGAATGGGAGAGCAGGCAGTGGAGAGCATTCTTAAGGTGGAGGAGGCGGAGTAAAGACAGGGAAGTACCAGTGTCATCTGCAGGAGCCATTGGAGCTCTCAGGAGAAGGCAATAGGGGTGGCTGGAGGCTTGCAGGAAACAGACTAGGGGTCACACTTCGACTGAAACCCCTGAGCTGGGTGTTCAGACTGGCCTAATGTCAGTTAGGGAGCGACCTAAGGTCTTTGGGTGAGTTCCCGTCCTGCCTCCTAGGGAAACTGTGTAGATGGCTTGAGACCACCCACCCACAGGGCAGCACAAGGCTCCTGGCTCCTGCTCCATTATCATGAGGCAGCTTGAGATTGTCATCAATCCATGAGCTTCGACACCATTAAGGACTCCGTTTCAGACCTTGAAAGAGTTCGACGCCTGTTCATAGACACAGATCAGGAACTCATTGCAAGCTATGCTCAGTGTTCAGCCAGCCTTCTGCATCTGTGGGTTCTGCCATCTGTAAACTCCACCAACCGCACACACAAAATATTTAGAAACCATAATTGCATTTGGTTCTGAACACCATGGGTTCTTTTACCCTCAATGTTCCCTAAACAAGGCAGTGAAGCCACTTACACAGCTTTGACTTAAGGGTCTGGGAGGCTGCGCACTGGTTATATGCATGTCCTACACCATGTTATAGAAGAGTTTCAAGTACCCAGGCACTTGAGCATCCTCTTGAGATCCTTGGACCAACTCCCCTGCTATTAAGGGATGAGTGTAGGCCACAGGCGTGGCCAAGGGAAAATAGGACCACAGAGAAGGCTTCCCTGCCCCCACCATGCTGAGGAACAAATCCAGGACCACACATACTGGACACTAGACACAGACTACCACTGAGCTGCATCCCCATCAGGGAAGGCTTCTTGAGAGAAGTCAGTTTAAGATATCCCATCGCCATTTTTACAAACCACGAATTCCCGTTCCCCTTTTATAAATGAGACTGCAGAAAGACAAACATCAAGTACAGGAGAAAAGGTGCGAGGAGAAAGTGGAGGAATTGAGGGGGATGAGAGGAGAGCAAGACCAACCCTGGAGAAGGAGGGAGACCCCACTGGCCAGAGGCAGGAAGGAGAAGGTCTGGGACAGCTGCTGTTCTCAGCTCAGATTTGTGGGTCCTGTGGCGTGCAGGCTGACATTATCTTGGCTCTGATGACGTTCCCTGTAGGAGGCCAGGAACCCAATAAGAAGTTGTCCTGGGACTTTGTCCTCTCTTATGCCCCAAATCAGTGAGCAGATGCTGAAATAGGACTTCTCTCCAGGTGAAATGCTCCAGAGGAGAAGAGCTGCAGGGACCAGAAGCAAGCAGAACCAGCTGTCTGCAAGATGCCACCAGAGAAGACAGGCTATGTGACCTCCCAACCCCCTTGCAGCATGGCTGTCTTTCCACCTTTCCGGAAGAGAAGAGAGAGGATTCCAGGAGCCCCGGTTGTTCCCGGAGCATTCAGGAAACAGAAAGGGAGGGATTTCTGCTAGACCAGAAAGAGGGAGACCCAAAGACAGGGAAGTTCCCAGAAAATCAAACAGCCAGCATCCAGCAACAGAGGGACGGGGCTAAGGAGGCTCAAGAGGAGGTAACAGGGATGAAAGATGAAGGCAAAGGAATTCCGCCAGGGACAGGTCAGGGAACAACAGAAGGGATCCAGGAAAGGGACCATGACCAGGGGCTGCTGCTGGCCCCCAGCCTTTGGGGGAGAGGAGAAGATGCAGAGTTAGGGACCAGGCAGGGGTGGGATCAGCCTAGTGTTCTGGGCCAGTCCTGGATCCTGCAAGGCCTGGGGACAAAGAACGGCTCCACCACAGAGAAGCCACAAGAGTGGACAGGAGTGGCAAATGTGAGCACACAGGAGCATCAAGCAGCAGTGGCCTCGCAGCAGGAGGTGATCAAGGTACCTTCTAATCATCTCTTTTATAGCCTGATCTGTAACTAGTTGTCACCAAAGATAGCCTGTGGCCATTCCGGGCACGGATCGCTGAAAGGGGTTGTTTGCTTTGTGGTAAGACACTTCTGTAACTCAGGCTAGCCTTGAATTTGCTACGCAGCCAGGCTGTCTTTGAATTCCTGATCCCCCTGCCCCTCTGACCTGCCCCTCCCCCCCCCCCCCCAGCAAATCCTGGGATTATTGGTATATGTTATCACATAGATGCTTCAAAAAAAAAATCCTAATTTTGGCTTACCTTCTCAGAGTCACTATTTGGGGATGCCCTTTGAAACTCACACATTCTGCAGCTCACAGAGCACCACCCCCACCCCCCACCCCCGCCCTGGGACCATTTCCTATGTGACCGACTTCACTCATCAGTCTCTCCTGCCTAGCCATGCCAACATTTGAGTTAGGGACCACACCCCAGCAAGTCTTTAGGGAAGTTACAAAGTTCACGTTCCCTAACCATAGCAGAGGTATCCCAGTGCCCAAGCTCTGTTGCTGTATCCCTGGCTAGTTTTGACATGCTTTTCCCAGAAGTCCCTACCACCAAGATGGCTCCCAAGATGCCTCTCTGCCTCCTTCCTAGCCAGAGTCTTCCAGGTCCAAGGAGTGGGCAATTTCTGAAGAAGAAATGGTAACTCCAGGCTCCACCCAGCTCCCAAAGGCATGGCTGCAGCCATAAGGAAGTTTATCAGATGAGCCTGACGCTGGGGGTTTCCACTCTCCTCTTTCAGCAATTCCTTCCCCATTTTGTTCCCCCAGGACCCCAGGTATGGGCTCCAGCTGACAGAGGATCAGGCCCAGTGCCAGGATCAGCTGCTGAAGGCACAGAAAGGAGAGCTCCAGGCACTCCGGGAGCAGCTCAGCAGGTAATCTTGGCAAACACCAGCAGGACTGGGGCTCCGGGACTCCCCTGTGTATCTCAGTATACCCAGGTTGTGCTGGGCACGACTCCAGGATACTGAGACCTGTGCCATTCTAGATCTCTTATCTGACCCCACGGGGCTCACAGTTCTTCTCCTCTGCAGCCCCTCTCCCCACAGACCCCAGGAGACACCCCTCCTCCCTTACCCTGCAACCCTCCCATACTTGACCTCGACTCCCTCTGCCTCTTCTGGGTACATCGCTGCCTTTTCTCTCTCTCCCTCCCTCCCTCTCTCTCTCTCTCTCTCTCTCTCTCTCTCTCTCTCTCTCTCTCACTCTACCACGCCTCCAAATCTATCTCCCTCACACAGTGTTTAAAGATGGGGGTTCCACTCTGTAGCCCAAGCTGTGCTGGAACTTATGACAGTTCTCCTGCCTCAGCCTCCTGTGTGCTATGATTACAGTATAAACTACCATGCCTGGCTTTTTCCCTCATTTTTTTGTTCTTTGTTATTCTCCGTCTCAACTTTTTCCTGGCCTCTTGGTAACCATAACAGTGGCTGCCATTCACCCAGGACTTACTTTGTTCCAGGCCACCCAGTGTCAGCCTGTTAGCAAAGAGGACCCAAAAGCCAAGCCCCTGCAGCTGACTCCACAACAGTGGGCTTTCTTGTTGTTTTGTGCCATTTATTAGTTAGTTGTCTTATGCAGCAGAGCAACTGATCTTCGATCTGAAATCCTTTGTCTCTGTCTCTCAGTGCTGCGACTGCTTGCCTGTACCACCATGTCTGGCTCCCTCAGCCAATTCTGTTTGGTTATTTAGCTCAGGCTATCCTGAAACTTGTCATGTAACAGAGGACAGCCTTGAGCTTCTGATCCTTGTGACATGGACCACTGTGCCCAGTTTATAGGGTACCAAGGATCAAACATAAGGCTTTCTACCTGCTAGGCAAGCCTTCTACCAACAAAACTACATCCCAACCGTGTGTGTGTGTGTGTGTGTGTGTGTGTGTGTGTGTTGGTTGGTTTGGTTTTTTTTGGTCTTTTTTTTTTTTCTTTCTTTCAGGTTTTCCGAGACAGAGTTTCTCTGTATAGCCTTGGCTGTCCTGGACTCACTTTGTAGACCAGGCTGGCCTCGAACTCACATTGATCCACCTGTCTTTGCATCGTCAGTGCTAGGAGTAAAGCCATGTACCACCCCACCCTGCTTTTTGTTGTTGTTGGTGTGTGTGTGTGTGTGTGTGTGTGTGTGTGTGTGTGTGTGTGTAACAGTCTTTTATATCAGCAGAAGGTTGGCTCCAGGACCCCAAGTGAAATTGAAACCCATGCATAGGAACACAGGATGCCCTCCCTGTGTTCCCTGAACCTCCCTAACTTGATTTAAATGCTGTGAAAATAGTTATAGCACTACATAGTATAAGAAACTATAAGAAGAAAAAAAAACACATCTGAACATGTTCAAGACACACAGTTTAGGTTTTTGTTTGTCTTTGTTCCCAAACATTTTTGGTCCATCGTTGGTTAAGACCAGAGACCTCAATACAGAGAGCTGGCTATATTCCACTCTCCCTGTCTTTTTCTCCCAAATAGCTCCGTATTCCCTTCTTTGCCTTGACCTCAAGGCCCTAAAGGCATTACCTTATCACAACCCTTTAGGTTTTAAAAGTCTACTCCATGCGAAGATCTTTCTGAGTCTGCCTTTGGTCTTCATGGACCTAGGATCTGCATGCTGCCTCTGTCTCTAGAGGACACTATGACACCTTCCCCAAGCCAGGTCAGGGAATAGTCTCACCCTCATGACAGGGTGAGTGTCTCTGATTCATACTGAATCACTGGGATGTCTGCTGTCTGTCTTTTGAACAGCTGGGCCAGACCTGGGAGCCCAGACTCCAATCCTCCACCCAATACTCATCACCCAAGTTGCTGCTGTGACCAGAAAATACTCCCATGATTCAGACCCTACATGAAAATGTGGGCCTTGGCCATGCAAGAGCCTCTGTGGCTTCAAGAAAATCCAGTGGGAGCAGCTAAGGGGCTCCAGAGAGATGTCCTGGCATCAAACTTTTTCCTGTATCTTGAGGCACTGCCTCAGAGACTTCTGTCATCCTGCCACCTGCCACTCAGTAATTCCTAAACACTTTAGGCACTGCCATTATAAACCCAAAATACTCTCATGGGCAAAACATAAAAATCCCTGCCTTCATATGGCTCAAGGCACAGAGCAGGTGGTAAGCAAGGTCTGCAAGTAGAATGCAGAGTAATGGATTGGAGTGGGCTGATTGTAATTGCTACTATCTATTTCTTTATTTATGTCTAGGTGTTGGGGAATGAGTGCACATGAACTTGAATGTGGGTATGCATGTGCCATGGCATACACGTGGTGGTCAGACAACAGCTGGGAGGAATCAGTTCTCCCCTTCTGCAGCACCCGCGCTGCTAGTCTAGGCTATGGCGAGGGTCTGCGGATTGAAAAGACAACACAACAGTGGTCATTCGTGCTAAGAGAATGCAGTTTATTGGGAGTAACAGAGCTGCTTACGTAGGGGAGGAACCAGCAATCCAACAGCACTGTGGAAAGTCCCCAAGAGGGAGCAAACCTCGGGCCAAATAATGAGACTCAAAACAAGGAAAATGAAGGCAACCAATGGAGCACAATGTTTCAACTGCAGACAAAAACAAGTAATGTTTCAACTGCAGATGAAAACAAGTAAAGGTCAGTACCAGCACAGGGCAGTTCCCCACACCCTTCATCATGTGGGCCCAGGGGCTGAACTCCGGGTGTCAGTCTTGGAAGCAAGTGCCTTTACCTGCAAAGCCCTCTCCCTGGCCCCTGGAGTACAGCTCCAAGGAGAAAAAGAAATAGGGCAGCAGGATAAGAAGTGACCACTGTGACGTTTTCGAGAGGGGAGCATGGCTACTGTAGGCCTCCCAGAAGCTGTGGTATTTGCATAAAAGACCTGAGGGAAGTAAGGAGTCAGCTTTTTTGACACCAGCTAGAAAGATATTCCAGGCAGCCAGCAGAACAGGAACAGAGGTCCTGAGGTGGGAAATTGCACAGCAGGTTAAAGGAGAAAGAACCCTGGGAGCCATTCTGGCCCCAGTCAGGTGAGGGAGGAAAGGTCTGGTGGACAATAGAGGCAACTTAGAGTGAGCTTGGGAAGGCATCAAAATAACCATTATAGAGTCCAAGCAGAGGAAGGGTATGGTCTGATTCATATTATATATATATAATATTATATATATCATATATGTATACATTATATAAACAAACATAAATATGCTTTTATATGTGTGTGTATGTGTGTGTGTGTGTGTGTGTGTGTGTGTGTGTGTGTGTATGCAGTCATTCCCCAATTTACTTTCAGTTCATAGACTTGACTGGTCCTAGCTGACCCTGTTTTAAAGGGCCCATGGAACAAGACTAGAAGGCTCTTTCCTCATACTACTGGGGCCAAAATGGCCTCCGTCATGTTCCTGGAACCTGCTGTGTCCAGTCCCACCATAGGACCATCTGTGCTGCTCTTTCCTCTGTGTGCTCCCCCTTCCTTAGAGTCTATATGCGAACACCAGCAGCTCCCAGGAGGCCTTCTTTGCAGAAGACTTCTTGGTAGACAGATGTCTTACTGAGGGTTTCTGTTGCTGTGATAAAACACCATGACCAAAAGAACCGAGGGAGGAAAGGGCTTATTTCATCTCGTGTTCCACGGAACGGTGCATTGTTAAAGGAGTCAGAGCAGGAGCTGGAGGCAGGAGCTGATGCAGAGGCCATGGAGGAGTGCTGCTTACTGGCTTGCTCACTTATGGACTGCTCAGCTGATTTCTCTCTCTCTCTCTCTTCTCTCTCTCTCTTCTCTCTCTCTCTTCTCTCTCTTCTCTCTCTTCTCTCTCTCTCTCTCTCTCCCTCCTCCTCCCCCCTTCCTTTTTTTTTTTTCCTTCTTAACAGGATTTCTCTGTGTAGCCCTGGCTGTCTTAGAACTCACCCTATAGACCAGGCTGGCCTCAAACTGAGAGATCTGTCTGCCTCTGCCCTGAGTGCTGGGATTAAAGGTGTATGTCACCAGTGCTGTGGCACCATCCACAGTGATCTGGGATCTGCCACATCTATTATCAATCAAGAAAATGCCCCTACACACTCAACTTACAGGCCAGTTTTATGGAGGCATTTTTTTTTAATTAAGGTTTTTTTTTCTTCCCATATGACCCTAGCTTGTGTCAGGTTGACATAAAAACTAGTCAACACAACAGGGGTGAGCAGAGGTATTTAGCCTGGGCTGGTGACAGAGGGGGTACAGCTGTTGATTTGTGGGTACATTTTAAAGAAGGCCTTCCTGAGAGACTGGTCTGAGAGAAAAAGTTAAGAACTACTATTCTCAGAGGTAGGGAAGGTTGGGATGGACAGGCTGCTATGGAAAGAGTAGAAGTGGGGAGCTTGGTACCTATAAAGTACTTCCAGGTCAGGTGGTTAGGCAAGAAGTCAGGTGTGACGTGCTAGAGAGAAGGTGGCCCAGGAGTTAATGGCAGGTCATGTCCGACTGCAGATGGAGCAGCAGCTCCCCAGCCTAGAAACCAAGCTCTGCCCAAACCTAGAAGCCAAGCATTGAGCCCACCACTAGGCAAAGGGACCATGGGCATCCAGCCACTGACAAAGGTTCACCACCAGCCAGTCCAAATTCCATGGGAACATCCTCTCTGCCAGCTGTGTTGGCTGACCTATGTGACCACAGGTGGGTAGGGGACAGGGGGTACAGTGAACAAAACCCAGGAAGTATCTTAAAAGACAGGAGAGACTTGACAGGAAGCCACCTGCTCTTACCTGCCTCCCACCCATGGTCCCAAATGGCTCAAAGTGTGAAGTCAAGAGAATTCAGAGGTAGGCAGGCCCATGTGCAGGCTTCCGCTTGTCTCATATGCTGAGTGACCCTTAGGCAAGAACCATGGCCCCTCAGAGACTCTACTTTTCTGTCTTGTAAAAATGAGGCTTACAGCCAGGTGTGGTGGCGCACGCCTTTAATCCCAGCACTCAGGCAGGCAGATCGCTGTGAGTTCGAGGCCAGCCTAGTCTACAAAGTGAGTCCAGGATGGCCAAGGCTACACAGAGAAACCCTGTCTCGAAAAAACAAACAAACAAACAAACAAAAAAACAAAACAAAAAAAAAAACGAGGCTTACACTGCCTGTCTGATGACCTTGTGAAAACTTAAATGAAGCAAAGCTGTGGTGCCTCAGCTCAATGCCTGGCATTTACTAGGGGCTCAGGACACCTTTGTTCCTCCCACATCTGCTTGGGTCATCCCTACTTGAAATATATCAGTGGCTTCTTCTTTGTCCTTCCCCCACTCCGCCCCGCCGTCCCCCGCTGACCACCCTGTACCTCTGGCCTTTCTAATGCTTTTCCTGGCATCCCAGCCTCAGTAGCCTCCCTTAAGTCACTCAGGCAGGCAGCTTGACCATTCTAGTTTTCAGACTTGCACAACTGACTTCAATGCCATATTGTCTCAGATGACTCCCCAGCATCTTTTCTGGTCTCTGTCTCAGCCTCTCAGCCTCTGGTAGGCCCTATCTTAATTACCTTAAGTCCTACAGGAGCCTTGGGTGCAGCCACCAGCACACAGAAGGTTTCCCTCCTACCAAAACAACACTCACATCCCATGGTCACATAAGGACTTGGGATCACCAAGCAAGAGAAGTAAATGAGGAAAGTGTTGACTAGCGCCCTCTGCAGGGGAATTGAAGGTCTGCAACTAAGACAAGCCCAGACAAGGCCTGACTGATAAGAGCTTTTCATGAGCCTTTTGGAAGTTCTGTTTTTGGTGAGATTTGAAGGTACACCCAGTCTTTGGGCCTGCTAAATGCCTATACTTTAAAAATCAATAGTTTAAATGCTGGAAGTATAGTGACTCAATTGGTTGAGTGCCTGCCTGGCATGTACAAGGCCCTGGATTTGATTTGTGGACTCGCCAGCATCTACCAATCCCTGGCTGGTATACACTCCCAACCAAGCCATGGAATGAGAAGCTGCTTGGGCCACTTTATTTCAAATCTAGTAAACTCCTTGGAACCTCCCAGAAAACCACTAACAACCACAAGAAAAGGCAAGAATAGAGCTGAGAGAGTTCCAAGCCCAAAACGGAGACAGAAACTTAGGAAAGCCACATTGTTGTTGTTTTTTTTTTCTATTGCTCTTTAAATTGAAAAGAAATTTGACATGCCTTCTAAAAATACTTTAAAGTAAGATATAATCACCTCAAGGCTTCCACTGCTCCCACTCCACATGCAGCTGTTCCCAGCTGGTCATCCTGTCTCTATCCTAGATTTGTAGGTATTCACGCTCCTTCCAAGACAGGCCTCCCATAAACGAACCTTTCCAGAGAGTTTAAAGTGGATATGTTAGATGGGGGAGGGGGGGGCGGGGCAGAGAAGAAGGAGAAAAGGATGGAGAGGAGAAGGGAGGGAGAGGAAGAGTGAGGCCAGGAAGGAGGGAGGGAAGTGTTCAGTTGTGCCCATTACAAGAGTGCTCCAAGTTAAGCCCTGTTTCTGTTTCTCTGCAATTGCTGAAATCTATTTATAGGTGCTCAGTTTGGTGTGTTGTGGATGTACATGGTGTGTGTGTGTGTGTGTGTGTGTGTGTGTGTGTAGTGGTGGTAGGTGTTTGTCGTGTGCGTGATATGTGGTGCACATGGTGTATAACGTCTGTTACATGCCTCTGTGCGTGTGTGCTATGTAGAGATTGGGCCCATGTGTAGACTTGGGTGTCTCCAGGGATCCCAATCATAGGTTCTGGGCCTTCCTCCTCAAAACTGAGTCTCCTCCTCTTCCCAGGTGCCGGGCAGAAAAGGCCCGGTTGCAAGCGATGCTGGGACAGAAGCAGCAAGAGGCCGAGAGAAGAAACGCCATGTATGAGAAGGAGCTTGAAGGGCAGAGGGACCTGGTCCAGGCCATGAAAAGGAGGGTGCTGGAACTGATCCAGTAAGAATGGTGCCGGGAGTGAGGACTGGGGTAGGCAGGCGGGGATGGATGGTTAAGGGCCGAAAAGGCCAAGCTTGAAGACTGTGCTACTAGCGGCTCTCAGGTTCTAGGCCTTTCCATATGTGAACTTGCTTCCTCCTGTTAGTGGCCTCATGATGTCACTAATTGCACGCCACATGTTACAGAGGGAGAAACTGAGGGCCAGCGGTACTGACTCGGCCACTAAAGACAGACAACACTTAAACCACTGAGTTCTCCGGGAATAATATATGCTCTCACTTCAAGAACTACCCTCTGTCTCCCATCATGGTTAGAAGAGACAGATCTCCATCCCTTCTGGCTCACAAGTTGAGAGGGGATTGAAAGAAGGAGGGGGAAATGTGGACTAGGAAGTGACCACATCCTTACACCTACCTGCCTCCTGGACTTCCTTAGCCCACTGGGCCTGGGGCAACTGTTCTAGGTAGCAGAGACTGAGATCACTGGGGTTAACTCCAAGCTTCTAAGCTCACCGAGATGGGAGGGACATGTAACACATGCTAGCCCTGCAGTCAGGTAGCGAGATAACATGTGTACCTCCATAGCCATGGGACACTCACATGGCATGTGCGTTCCCTTCATGCAGCTCAGGAGACCCAACACCACTGGTCTCAGATTCCAGGGGAAAAAAGGAGCCGGTTGCTAGAGTCACCCAGAACTAAATTCTTTTTTTTTTTTTTTTTTTTTTTTTTTTTTGCATAAAATTCACGCATGAGAGGTGAAAAGAGAACAAGGCTGGCTTGGAGAAAATTAACAATTTAAGGAGGGCAGATAAAGGCCCTTGCTGTACCTGAGATACCTGAGATAGAGGCCCCTAGAGCCCATGGTGGAAGGAGAGAACCAGCTCCCAGAAGTTGTCCTCTGACCACATATGTGACACACTCAGGCCTGCCATCCTAGCATTGAGGGGGCAGGGCCAGGGGAGGCAGCAGAACTGTGTGTTCTAGAATAGCCTGAGCTATGCAGTGAGACCCTGTCTCAGGAAACAAAAAACAAAGAAGCTAACAAAAACCACTATGCTTGCTGACTTGTTTCAAAAGGATTAGAAAATAGAGATAAAGCAGGCTCTCAGAAAGCAGAAAGAAAAAAAAAAGCCAGTGTAAATAACAAGAAAAATGGAGGCATAGAAATCAGTGTAGGGGGGCTGGAGAGATGGCTTAGAGGTTAAGGGCACTGACTGCTCCTCCAGAGGTCCTGAGTTCAATTCCCAGCAACCACATGGTGGCTCATGACCATCTATAATGTGATCTGGTATCCTCTTCTGGCCTGCAGGTGTACATGCAGGCAGAGCACTGTATATATAATAATAATTAGTAAATAAATAAAATTTTAAAAAAAAGGAATCAGTGTAGGAGGCAGGGAAAATGCTTGGTGGGTAAAGTGCTCACCATGTAAGCACAAAGACCAGAGTTAAGGTCCCTGGAATGTATGTTAAAAGTCGGAGTGGGATGCCTATAGGCCAGGTGCTGGGGAGGCGGACACAAGAGGATCCCCGGGACTTGCTGGCCAGCTAAGCTAGCCAAATGGGTGAGCTCTAGGTTCAATGAGAGGTGGTGCCCCAAAAAAACAAGGTGGAAAGTAGTTGAGGAAAACACCCAGTGTCAACCTCCAGCCTTCACATGTGTGCACATGAGTTTATGTGCACACCCCAGTCTAGAAGTCCTAACACCTGCAAGGTTATCAAGTGAAGTATGACGAAGATTAGAAATATGCGTTTTCAGGTTCCAATGGACACTTATCTTTAGATCTCACCAAATGATCAACACAATAAACAAAGGGGGGGGGGATTGCAACTCATACCTAGACATGGCATTGTGAAATCTCAGAAAAAAGAGAGAGAGACTATTCTCAGATTATCTAGGGGAAGACACAAAACACATAAGGAGGCTGGGAGAACACCAGCATGTCTCAGGGGCTGTGACGTAATAACTCTCAAGTTCTCAGAAAAGCCGACTCTCGAGCTAGAGCCCTATGTCCAAACGGACCATAAGTTAAACGGCGGAGGTGGGGGAGAGAGGTATTAATCAGACAGGTCTCGGAAGAGTCAACTCCTACACAGCCGTTCTTAAGAAGTTAGTTGAGGATGTGCTCCAGGAAAACAAGGAAGTAAGCCAAGAAAGGAGAAGACGTAATTCAGGGAGCAGCAGTTCCACCTAGGAGAAAGGAAAGGGAGTCCCTAAGACAGAGACTACTTAGGGATATATGAAGGAGTCAAGGCAAGTCGGGCACAGGGGTACATGCCTGCAATCCCAGAAAAGGAAGGCTGAGGCAGGAAAGTCACATGTTCAAGACCAGCCTGGACTACATAGAAAGAACCTATCCACAGTGGTGTAGTAGTGATGACAATAATAATAATAATGAGAGAGAAAATAGAATGTTAAGGGTACATACTGCAATGAGGAAAAAAAAAAAGACACTTAGAGGGCCAGAGAGATGGCTCAGCAGTTAAGAGTACTGGCTGCTCTTCCAGAGGACCCAGGTTCAATTCCCAGCACCCACCTGGCAGCTAACAACCATCTGTAACGCCTGTCCCAGAAGATTAACCACCTTCTTCTGGCCTCCTCGGGCCCTACATGCATGTGTGTATAGACATGCATGTGGCCAAAGCCCCCATACACATAAAATAATAATAAGACTAAACATAAAAAGGAAGACCACTAGAAACTTCCAGAAAGGCCACCCATAACTCTACTACTAAGGAGGCTAAAGCAGGAGGATGGCCACTGGGTCAAGGGCAGCCTGGGCTCCAGTCTGAGATCCAGCCTCCCTGCCTTTCAAGATAGGAACAATAGGGCTGGCAAGATGTCTCAGCAGGGAAAGGCACTTGCCACCAAGCCTGGCAGGTCCAATTCCTGGGACCTACATGGTGGAAGTAGAGACCCAAGTGTGATTGAGTCCCCACAACACATAACACCATAAATAGATCAACATGATTTTAAAATCACAACTTAATTATTTGGGAAACATATATGTACATAAATGCTACTCATTTATCTTATTCGTTTTGTCTGGTCTCTGTGATGCTGGGGACTGAATCCAGTACTGGTACTAGGTGAGCCCTCTACTACTGAGCCACAACCTCAGCCTCTGGCCTTCTTCATTGCTAGAATGCTGTCTGATGTTAACACGCAAAAGATCATTGGAAGCTGGACATTGGTGGCCTTTAGTTCTAGCACTCAGGAGGCAGAGGCAGGAAGATCTGAGTTCAAGGCCAGCCTGGTCTACAGAGTGAGTTCCAGTACAGCCAGGGCTACACAGAGAAATCCTCTCTCAACATATACATGCATATATATATATATATATATATATATATATATATATATATATATATACATATATACATACATACATACATACATACATACATACATACATACATACATACATGGCAATTGGAATGCTAAACAGAATGTGGAGCCTGGAGTGAGTTCCAGTATGGCAAGGGCTATGCAGAGAATCCCTGTCTCAATCAGTCAATTTGTCAGTCAATCAATCAATCAATCAATCAAGTGGCCATTGGAATGATAAAACAGAATGAGGAGCCTGGGGAGATGGTCAGTCAGTAAAGTACTTGCCACAAAAGCAAGAGGACATAAGTGGAGCTCCTCCACCCAATGCTAAAACTAGGCATGGCAGGACACACCTGTAACTTCAGCACCAGGCACCGCATCAGTGGGAAATCCCCCCACGGCTCATCAGCCAGCCATTCTGGCCCAACCAGTGAGTCCAGGTGGAGGGTGGTGACTTCTGGTCTTCACACACATGCATGCACATAGACTCAGACACATCAACCACACAGGAAGGCACACACATAAAGCAGGATGTGGGTGTAACATTAAAGATCAGAAAGATTCAACTAGCATGTTCTGTGAGGGTGGGCCTGTCCCACACTTGGGTTCTGTGATACGGTGGTTGACTAATCCTATGAGGAAGTCGCAAGCTTGCGATATTGAGCTAGTGCAAGGGAGGAGCCGAACGATTTGATTTGATTTGACTTGATTTTTTTTTTTTTTTTTTTTTTTTTTTGGTTTTTCGAGACAGGGTCTCTCTGTGTAGCCTTGGCTGTCCTGGACTCACTTTGTAGACCAGGCTGGCCTCGAACTCACAGTGATCCGCCCACCTCTGCCTCCCGAGTGCTGGGATTAAAGGCGTGCGCCACCACGCCCGGCTTTGACTTGATTTATATGAAAGCAAACTCCTGGCCAGTGGCTCCCACGGGGGTTGCTTTAGTAGATGACAAGTTGAGGTCACTGACAGAGGAACCCAAACTAGGAGTCTGGCCACACTGGGAGGAAGGAGAAGTTGGTGGGGGCAGAAACAAGTAAGATGACTCCTCCACTCTTCAGGGATCTCCTTAGAGAATGTTTTCTATCAAAGGAAGGTTGTGAGCCTGTTACTTAAATATGGAAGGGACACCAAGGAGAAATGGTTGCAGAGGAACATTTATCTTGGTTGGGTTTCCACTGAAAAAGGAAGGAGCAGAAGGGTGCCTACACTTTTTACATAAACCCTGCTGTGCAGTTTGATTTTTTTTTTTTTTACTTAAACAATTTATATTTATTATTGTGTGCTTGTATGTACATGCATGGTAGGGTACATGTGTCAGAGGACAACTTTTTTGTGTAGTCCATCCTTTTCTTCCACATTGACGAGGGTACCTTTACCCACTGAGCCATTTCACAAGACCCTATTTGATTTTTGGTTTGGTTTGGGGTTTTTTTGTTTGTTTGTTTTTTGAGAGAGGGTCTCTCTGTGTAGCCTTGGCTGTCCTGGACTCACTTTGTAGACCAGGCTGGCCTCAAACTCACAGCAATCCACCTGCCTATGCCTCCCGAGTGCTGGGATTAAAGGCATGCGCCACCACCGCCTGGCATCCCTATTTGATTTTTTTAAAGAGTTATTTATGTGTATGAGTGTTTCATCTGTGTGTATGTGCACAGACAACACACACACACACACACACACACACACACACACACACACACACACACACACACACCACTGAAGAGGGCTAGGTCTGTGAGTAAGGTGCTTATGATGCGGAATGAGAGCTAAAATCCAATCCTCAAAACTCATATCACCAAAGACAGACCGACCTATGGGACTCAGCAGATAGCCCGCTCTGCTGCTTGCTGAGCTTCAGGCCAGTGTGAAAGCCTGTCTACCCCATCCCCACCTCCCCTTCCCTCTCTCCCTCTCTCTATGTCTCCCCCTCCATCTGACCCATCAGTGAGAAAGACCACCAATGGCAGAGGCTCCAGCAGCTGTCTACCGTGGCCCCGGGACACTGCGTGGGCTGCAACAAGGTCTTCAGGCGCCTGTCGCGGCGGTATCCTTGCAGGTAATGGAAACCCACAGATCCTATCTACCCACAGAAAAAGGACCAAGGGAACAGCCTGGTTTTGTTTGATTTGTTTGGTTTTTTTAAAGGACTTTCCTTTTAACGTTCATTTCGGTGTGTGCGTAGGGGTGTGTTTGCATGCACACACATTCGTGCACTGCAGCACACATGTGGAAGTCAGAGAACAACTTGCAGAAGCTAATCTCTCCTCCCTTGTATCAAATTCAGGTCACCCAGTTGGGTGGCAAGCATCTTTGCCCTCTGAACCATCTCACCAACTGTGGTTTAGTTGCCCTCTGAACCATCTCACCAACTGTGATTTAGTTGGTTATTTTGAGACAAGGTCTCATGACATACCCCAGGCTGGCCTTAAATCATTATATGACCCAGCCAGAGCTCAAACATATGATCCTCCTGTTTCAATCCCTCGGGCCCACTGACATTACAGACGTTCACCACCATGCTGGGGTGCAGGAGATGGGTGTTTATAAAGAGCCACTTGAGTCTGACCCCACAAATCACCCCATCTGTCTACTGCTGCTAAGCAGACTGCTGAAAGAGAAGATCAGGCAGGGCCACGGAGGAGGGAAGGTCTAGAGGATAAAGCCAGTAACCTCCCAGAATGCACTGCTGGGCTCTTGTCTAGGGAGAGGGTCCCTGCATCTCAGGACAGAAAGAACACTTCCCCCCCCTCCCCCCGCCCCCGCCACTGACCTCATGGGGAAGGCCAGCAGCAGGAGGAAACAGTCAGGAGAAGGCACCACCACCTGAGTTAGAGGCTCTGGACTGAGGCATCAAGACAGCCTGTAGGAAAAGAGAAGCGTCCTGAGTTGGCCAAAGGCTGTCCTGCTGGACCACGGAGACCAGAAGCCAGCCTAGGCTTCCCTGTCTCTGCTCCCCAGGCTCTGCGGAGGCCTGGTTTGCCATGCCTGCTCTGTAGACTACAAGAAGAGAGAGCGCTGCTGCCCAGCCTGTGCCCAGCGGGAAGACATCCAGAATACCTGACCAAGATAGCAGCCACCACCCCCATCAGTTCACTCCCTCCATTCTCTCCCCAAACCTGACATCTGGTCTGACGGCTTTTTGCTTCTGGAAACTGGTGAGCTAGGGCCCGCCACTACAGTGGGTGTCGGGGGGAGACAGAGGGAGCATCTGGCAGACCACAGAAAGACCTAGTTCTGCCTTTCCTGTGGAAAGGGCTGAGTTGACTGGCACATGCCCTCAGCTCTAGAAACTTTGCGTCTGACGTGCGGAAGACATGCTATGGCCTCTCTCTAAAGTCCCTTGAGGCACAGTGAGTGGCGACCATGAATAAGAACAACCCAGGAAGCAGCTGTTTGCTACCCACACTCTCCGTCCCCTATCACCCACAGGAAGTGAAGCCCAAATACACTGGGCTCTCCAGGAGCTTCCCCTCAGATCTGCTTCAGGCATCATTTGCTTTGTTCCATTTTTCACAGATCTACTGCGGTGCTGTTGACATATAATAAACATTACATATGTTTGATGAGTTTTTACTTTTAATTTGCGTCTGTAAAGACACGGGCATCAAATCCATGAAACTGTACAGTTCACTCTTTACTACAATTACAGCCCTGACACAGCTTGAGATTTGTCTAAGTGTTACATATACCTGTGGCTCTTTTTTTTTTTTACGAGGGGTGTGTGTGTGTGTGTGTGTGTGTGTGTGTGTTATATGCATGCAGCAGCATTCACGATTTCATGTGGGGCCAGAGGGCAACTTGTTGAAACTGGCTGTTTCCGTCCACCACGTGGGTCCCGAGTCAGACTTGCATCAGCAGGTTTAGCAACAAGTGCTTGTACCCTCTGAGCCATCTCACCGGCCCCTGTGGTTCTTTTTTTTCTATTACTCCACTGTCAGGATTTATTTACACATTGGCCTGTTGCTTCAGATTTGAGTGGCTTCCAGTTGGCAGTAGTTACCTGGGCGTCTCCTGTGAGCGTCGTGCATAGTCACTGGTAGATCAACACTTTCATTTCTCCTAGCGAAATCCCTAGGGATGAAATGCCTGCCTCATGGGTGGGTGCTCAGGTCATAGTAAGTTTAACTTCTAAAAAGCGAATTAAATAATAGTTATCCCTGCTTATCTGCAAGGAATTGGCTTGAAGAACCCAAACAGGTACCAAAATCCCTGCAAGTACCAAACCCCCAGACACCTTAGTCCCACATACATATAATCAATGTACACACACTTTAAACCAATTCCAGATTACTGAAAGTGCCTAGCACAGTATAAATGCTATGTAAACAGTATTCTACAAGGTTGTTTGGGAACGATGACAAAAAAGAGTCTGAACACGTCCAGTGTAGACATAATTTTTCAAGCATATCTTCAACCTGCGCTCAGTTGAATGTAGAAATCACGAACACAGACCACATGGATACAAGGGTCCCATTGTGTTTTCCCAAGAGGTTTATGTTGCACTATCCCACTAGCTACCTGGGAGCATCCCAGCTGTGCTCCGGGACATCTGGGTTTGCTGGGCAGAAGGGGCCTGAGTAGAGGGCTCTCTGTCCTTCCTTTTCAGTTGTTACGGTGACTTGATGGGCCTCACACTATGTGTCCCTGGAAGGAAGGCCTCAGTCCTGGTGGCTGAGAATTGAAGCCCACTTAATGAGACTCTGATAAAGACAGGAGATGAGGTGAATCATGAGGGATCATTTCCCCTGAAGTCTCCGAGAAGGCTTTCGCAAACTGTTTGGTTCATTTACTAGGTACTAACTGTGGCACTTCTGAGAAACCTGCTTATAGAGGAAATGTGAGCTCACTCTATACCAAGGCAATTAGCTGCCCTACCCAGCCTCTAGAGAACACTAGATAGGGATCCACACTGTCCCCATCCACTCTGCAGGAGCCTCTGCAATGCTTGGGCAATAATGTGGCTCTGACCAGAGCCCAGAGGCATCCTTTGCGGGTCTTGGCTGCCTAGCATTGCATCCTATTGCCTTTGCATGGAGTAAGAGTTTAGTGGCAGGAGCTTCTGCTTTGGAGCACTGGTAAGAACTTGCAAATACAGTCACAAAGTGACAAGCAGAGGACACCCCCCCCCTCCAAACAACTGAGGTACTAGAATCATCCTCAAGGAGTGCAGTCCTCTCTTTGGGATTGGCCTGACCCATGTGAATTTACCAGAGCTGAGTTTGTAACCTATTGGCAGGAATTCCAGCATGGATTCCGACCTTCCTCATAAATGGATGGAAGTTAAAGTAAACAGTAGAAGCCATTTTTCTAAGGGAACAAGGGGTGATCTGGAAATGGACTCTCCAGGAAGGACTGGAAGGCAGGGAATGGGGAGCTTGGGCTTGCACCTGCACGCCCTAGTTTGGGAAAAGGAGGAGAAGTGCTGCGTTGCAGCCTCCAGGTCAACACTGTTTCCGCAGAGGCTGGAGCGCTGCCGGAGCACACAAGGTCTGAGCCGATAGGTCAGCATTGCCCCCCCACCCCCGCCCTTTTGATGTGACTTCATTAGTGCTGCCAGGCTGGAGAGGCTCTGAAAGGTTTGGACCGCATCGCACAGTTCTTCAAACTATTCTGGTGCCCATCAGTTTCCCCAAAACGTGATCAAATTAGCAATGTACACCAAAAAGGCATGAGCAGCTCTCAATACTCATCACACTGTGGTTTATTTGGGAAGACAGATGGAGACAAACTCACATCTGAAACCTGCTTTCAAGATGTAAAGGGAGAAACAGACAGGTAGTTGGTTATAAAACCTGGAGCTGATGCGGAAGCCAAAAGGAGAATCTGACCAGAGGACTGGAAGAATATCCCAAGGAAAGAGAGTGCACACCAAGGCCCCCATAGAAACAGAACCGCCCCCCTGAGGATCTGCAAGGGGGGCATCTCAGAGGTTGATATTAAGAATTCAAGGTATGGCCAGAAGTAAACAGAGGTCAGCCACAAGGTTATCAAGGGTCCACATCAGGACTGACTTCAACTGAGGCTGTTGAGGGTCCATAAAGGTTTTTAAGAGGAAAATACGGTGAGCCTATTTGCATTTCAGGAAGATCTTTCTGGCAGCAGAGTGTATGGTTGGATTGAAGGGAAAGACTTGAGTCAGCCATCATGTAGGGTACCAGGAGGTAGAGGAGGAGGTGGGGGCAGGGCGGGGCTGAACATCATTCTAAATGCACAGTAGGCGTTCACATTGTGCCCATTATATGAATGGTGAAACTAAGTGAGATCAAATTGCTTGCTGGATAGGTTTATAACCTGTAAGTGACTTCTAACTCAGCCAGCCCAGCTCTGGAACCCACAACCATTGCATAACTGCTGATGTAGCGTAGGAGAGAGAGGATGAAGTGTTCCCTAACACTGTCCAAGAAGGTGGTAGAGAAAAGATAGGCAAGAGAGAAGAAGAGGAAGAGCAGGTGACCTGTGGGATGAGGGACAGAGGAGCAGCTGATAGAACTAGCAGAAGGAAAAACACAGGTGTGGTGGGTATAGAGCAGAGGTTCTCAGTATGTGGGTCACAACCCTTTGGGGGGGGCCAAACGATCCTTTCACAGGGCTTGTGTACCAGGTATCCTGCATATTAGATATTTACATTATGATTCATAACAGTATTAAGATTAGCGTTATGAAGTAGCTATGAAAAGAATTTTGTGGTTGGGGGTCACCACAACATGAGGGATTTTAGTAAAGGGTTGTAGCATTAGGAAGGTTGAGAACCTCTGATCTAGAGTGTTGTGCATATTGAGGTTGCAGCATCTGGGGAGCTTAAGAGGGGACTGCAGGTGATCATTACATACAATGTTGGGGCTTAGGAAAGAAGCTAAGGACAATAGGTGCTAAAGACACTGACCAACGCATAGAGGAATGTTCATTCATAACTGTTCTGGAAAGAGATCACAGCCAAAGATCTTCTAGGGCCGTGTGATCCAGCTGAAATACAAACATGTTTTTAATCCAGGAGGCAGAGGCAAATGGATCTGAGTTCAAGGCCAGCCTAGTATAGAACAAGTATCAGGTAAAGAAAAGCCTACATGGTGATACATGCTTTTAAGCCAAAGGTAAAGTTAGTTTGTAGAAGGAAGCACCCATGTTTGGAAGTGATATCTGATTGAGTGGCAGAAAAGGTGACGAATCAGAGAAGATTTGATAGAATAGGATACGCCCAACTCTCACAAGAGAGAGGAAAGGGAAGCTACTTAAGAGGCAGTTTTACAGAGAGAGGAGGGAGTTTTACCAGGACAGTGATAGAGAGATGAGTTGCAGAGAGAGAGAACTCAGGTGAAGATGGAACGAGCCAGAAAAATGGGAAGAAACTAGGAGATTAGAGCAGATTGCTGAGTTAGTTTGAAGCCAAGCAAAGCAATTCTGGGCCGATAGAGAAGCCAGGTTAAATAAGTCAGCTAGGAGAGGAGTTTGAGGCAGAACAGCTGAGTTGAGCTAGCCAGCCCAGAGCTCAGAAAGAACAAGTAAGGGTGAGCTTATTAAGCAATTAAGTCTCAGAGGCTGAAAACATTCTAGGCCTAGGTTAGAGTGTACAGAGACTAGAAGCTTCCAGAAGTAGGCCTAGGTTAGCAGAAATAAGCCTCCCAGACAACAATCCATGCAGGAGAATACAATTATTTTTACACTAATGATCCTCACTGAAGCCACAGAGGCAGATGGACTCACCATGGAAAGCTGGAAAAATGAGATAAGACCAAGGTAAAACCTCAAGCAACAGCCATCTGTGACAAATTTTAAGTGACAAATGACACACAGGGAAAGTAGGAGAAAATGAAAAGACAACGAGAACTCAATGAGATAGAAATCAAAAATGATAAGAACTGAACAGTCACTTTCACCATAAAGTTCAAAAGCATTCCATAGAGACTGTGTAGCTCAGTGGTGCAGTACCTGATACATGAGACTCTGGCTTCTGTCCCCAGCATCAAAATAAACATGACTGCTGAGACATCCAGCCAGTAAAAGTACTTGCAGGCAAGCCTGACAACCAGGGTTCGATCCCCAGAACACACGTAGTAAAAGGAGAAATTCAACTCCCGCAACTTGTCCACTGACTTCCATCCACGTGCTGTGTGACATGCATGTGCCTCTCACACAAGATAAATAAATGTAATAATTAAACATACAATAATTTAAATGAGAGAAACTATTCTAACACAACTGACAGATGATATACTCTCAAATGATGTAGTTTCCACAAGTCAATGACAAACCAATGATAATCCAATGCAAAAGGAAAATAGGATAAGTATAAGTAATTCACAAAAGGAAACTACAAGTAGAGCACATACCATTTTAGGAAAACAGACTCAGCCCTACCAGCAAGCAACTGAGGGGATAGAGAGACAGCTGCATGATTAAGAGAGCATCCCACCCTTCCAGAGGGTCTGAGTTCTGGTCCCAACACCCAGGTCAGGTGCCTCACAACCTCCAGCAACTCCAACTCTAGGGGGTTCCAATCCTGCTGGCCTCAGTGGGCACCCACTCATGTGCACAGACACAAACACACACACACATAATTATAATGAAATAGTAAATCACTGAAAAAAGTAGAAATACAGATTAAAGAGTGAGATATCATTCCATTGTACCCTACTGGGAAACAGTTGCTCATATGCAATCTTCATAGTGAATAGACAGAGCAACTGGCCTTTTAATGATGGGGAAACTAACATACATTGTAGGCTTTGAACTTTTTCAAACATACTTTATTTTGGGGTTCTTATACCTCCCTTCCAACCCACCTATCCTAGATAGGGGAGAAAAGAGGTTAATGGGAACCTGAGACCCTTTTAGACCCAGTACCTTGGAGCAATTCCACTCTTCGTTGTCAGAATTCCGGCAGACCCATTAAACAGCAAACCAGCAATTCAGCAAAGGTGACTGCAACCGCAGCCGCAGGAACCTGGAACCTGGAAGTGTTCTCTGGAGTGTTTCTCTCTAGGAGCATCTTGAAGCGAAGCGATGAACAACCAAACAATGGGACGTAATACCAAAACCAAAAAGCCAAGCCTCATATATATATATAGAGAGAGAGAGTCCATACTAGGATGCTTATCAATTGGCAAAGACCATGCCCCTGCAAGAGGCAGCTCCTCTTCTAGTAAACAAACGTGTCCTCTCACAAATCTGTTTCCAGTGGACAAACACCACACACCCTCACACAAGTCCGCTTCACACCCCACACTTGGGATCAAAACAAAAACCTGGTTACATCCACTACTTTAGTGTTTTCAGGAGGCAATTAGTAACAGTGATGAAATTTTAGCCAGGTGGCGGAAGCACATGCTTTTAATACCAGCACTCAGGAGGCAGAGGCAGGTGGACCTCTGAGTTCAAGGCCAGCCAGAGAGAATTCCAGGACAGCCAGTGCTACACAGAGAAACCCTATCTTGAAAAACAAAAAGAAAATTAAATGTGCATGAGTATTACCCAACAAAACTATACTTATGCTGCAGAAATATTTATACAAGTTCCCAAAGACCTACATCCAACACATAAGAGCCTAAATACTCACCTATAAGATAACTATCCAATAAGTGATAACTCTTCCATCCTGTGGACTATTACACAGTCATTGAAAAGATAAGGTGGGCCCATATATGCTGATGTAGGATATATCCATGACACATCGTGCATGGATGTAGGATATATCCATGACACAGGGTGCAAGACAGTACAGCTAATAAAATATCTTCTTTAAGGAAAGAAGGGAAGAAAAAAATACACTCGTATTTACATGAGTAAAAATATGGAAAGATGTACACACAAAGATATATGCCATGGGGCTCAGCAGTTAAGAACACTTGTTTGTGAAAAGAACCCAGGTTCAACTCCCAGCATCTACCTAGTGGCTCACAAACAACTGTAACTCCAGCTCCAGGGGGCCCAGTGTCCTCTGCCTTCCTCCAACTGCGTCAGAAAGGCAGGCATGCGAGTGGTGAGCAGACATATATGAGAAATTTAAAAGTTCAAAAAAACGTCAGCTGAGCGTGGTGGCGCACGCCTTTAATCCCAGCACTCGGGAGGCAGAGGCAGGCAGATTGCTGTGAGTTCGAGGCCAGCCTGGTCTACAAAGTGAGTCCAGGATGGCCAAGGCTACATAGAGAAACCCTGTCTCGGAAAAAAAAAAAAAGCTCAAAAAAACATTTGGAAGGTATATGTCATGAGCATGCTATCTTGGAAACAGACAAATAAGTTTGGGTCTTTGTACCATGTTAGAATTTGTCGAATAATAATAAGTTCACGGGGTATAGCGGTTTAAATGGAAGTAACTTGCAGATAATGCCACCTACTCTAGTAATCCGGCTAAGGAGAGAGTAAGGTCTTTTATTTTCATTTTAATTATGGATATTAACTCTATTATTGCATAATGCATGGCATGCAATAAATATACATATGTGTGGATATGTAGTTTAGGAAAGGGTTACAAGTTAAAGAGGCCGCTGCAGAATGTAAGCAGTTTTGGAGGTGGGCTGAGAGACGTGCATTAGAATATGTGAGATAAGGAACCCAGACCAGCTCAGAGTTGCTGCGGTAGAGACCAGGTCTCAGGTAGACAACGAAGGGATAGAGCTGAATCCAGCTGCAAGGCAGAAGGGCAGGAGTAAGAGCAGGAACAGCTCCAGATGCTCAGAATCGGGTTTGCGGTCAGACAGGCAAACAGGTGGATGGGCAAACAGCAGTCATGCAGGCTACACCAATAGTAGGGGACCTGGCAACTGAGTTGAATACCCAGGGATAGTCTGGAGGTCTCTGTCGACGCTTGACATATGCAGTATGTCCGATGACCTGTTGTTGGAGATGTGGCATTGCAGGATAGGAGTCCACCACTTTACAAGGTCCAGGTGAGGGAACGCCATCCTTCCCTAGGCCTGGCATATCAGATACGTTCTTGGGTCTAGTTTCCATGATATGATTTTAATACGCCCATGTGTCTCTACAATCTCAATTCCCACCAGCAAATGTATAGCATAACGCCCTTTTTATACCCAGGAAAGTCATTTATCAACCTGTGCTATTTGGGTGGTGCCAGACAGATGGTGGTGCTTGAAGGTCCACACAGTGGGGGCATAGTCATCCTCAACCCTCAAAATGGAGTAAAAAATTGCCTCTTAGGGCTGGGTGTAGTGGTACACGCCTTTAATCCCAGCACTCGGGAGGCAGAAGCAAGCAGATCACTGTGAGTTCAAGGCCGGCATGGTCTCCAAAGCGGGTCCAGGACAGTCAAGGCTAACACAGAGAAACCCTGTCTCAAAAACACAAAAACAAACAAACAAACAAACAAACAAAAAAGTGCCTCTTAGGGCAAAAGATATCTCAGGGCAAAACATAGCCTGAAAACTCATTGTTTTTTGTAAAATATGGAGTACCTTAAAGCACAGGGAAATATTTGAGGGAAGAAAAACTACCAGGTTCCTATGTCTGTGTTTTGGTATTCCTTGTCTCATTTCCCATCTGCTTGTCTTGAGATATTATTTTTGCTAAAATGAAAACAATTCCACTGAAGAAAAGGGGTTGCCAGGCAATACCCCATCCCCCCACCCTACGGCTCAGGCATCTCTGGTCACCTGCGCAGAGCAGGGGAGGAAGGCCTTCCTAGCATGTTGGTGGAGCAGCAAGTGAGAGGTGGGGAAATGCAGAGAGCAACCTTGGAGAGGAAGCCGTAGCAGAACAAAGGCAAAGGGTTCTGAGACAGAGGGAGAAGGACTAAGTGCAGGCTGAGAGGGAAGAGCCTGTCGTGATGACAGAGGACAAATCTTCGAGGCGGGAGCGAAGGCAGGGCAGGGGCTCACAAGAAATGGAAGTACCAGTTCTTTTAGGGTCTGGGTGCCCATGGGGAGAGAGAGAGAGAGAGGGAGGGAGGGAGGGAAGGAGGGAGGGAGAAGGAGAGGGAGAGGAAGAGGAAGAGGGAGGGAGGGGAGGGGAGGAGAGGAGGAGAAGAAGAAGAAGAAGAAGCAGGAAGAGGAGAGGCTGGGAAAGATGTGGATCTCTACCTTCAATTGGTGGGCTCCTCTAAAAGCCATCAGAAGGCGTGTAAATGCCAAGAGCTCACCTCAGAATCGCCTGGTGGAACCTTAGCCTGAAATAGAGCAGACTAGCTGTTCCTCTGTCGGACACCTCCCTTGGGGGTGGGACATTTGGTCCCAAGGGCCTCCAGGACTTCCTCATCGGTAGCCCAGGTCGGAAGTTTCCCAATCACGGCTGCCTCACCTTCTTCCAGCCCAACAGCCCTGATTGCTTCCAAGCCTTGAGTCACAGAAAGTCTCGGGGGCCACTCCACTCCTAACAGCGTTGTGGAGCGACTGCAGGTAGGAGAACTGATTCGTCACTGACTGGGGAATGTATTTGTGGGAGAGAGGACCTAAGAACTCTGCCTTTCCTGGAGCCTTGGGGAATGGCTCGCTGCACTGTAGAACCCTGGAGCTGGAATCTGCATCTTTAGTTAGCTGGTGCTATATCAAAGTACTTTCTATGATGGTTATACTCCATATCTGCACTGCCTAAGACAGAAGAAGCCACTGGTCGCCTGTGGCCACCAAGCCCTTGAAATGTAGCAACAACAGCCAATTAAGTACATTCCCTTCTTTTTACATTTTTTCTGTGTGTATGTGTGTGTGCCACAGAATACATGTGGAGGTCAGAGGACGGGCAGCTTTGTAGAATCACTTCTTCACATGGGTTCTGGGACTCTGACTCAGGACATCTGATGAGTAGCAAATGCTTTTGCTGACAAAACCATCTCCCCAGCTTCCAATGAAGTAAATTCTATTCTATCTTAGCTTTTTTTTTTTTCATTTAGAGAGGTAAATAATAGGCTATGGCTACAATTCTGGGCAGGAAAGACCTGCAACAAACTAATGTTTTCCAGGAGAGTGCCAAGACCCAGAGAGAGAGATGGTACTCTTACTCTGACCCTTGAGAGCAGGACCAAGATTAGAACTTTAAAAAAAAAAATACACACACACACACACACACACACACACACACACACACACACACACATACCTTTAGTCCTAGCACTCAGGAGGCAGAGGCAGAAGGATTTCTGAGTTTGAGGCCAGCCTGATCTACAGCCAAAGCTCGGCAGAGAATCCCTGTCTTAAAAAACAAACAAACAAACAAACAAACAAACACCACAGTAGTAGTAGTAGTAGTAAATTTAAATTTAAATTTAAAAAACAACAAAAATATAAAACTTTGATACAAGGTCTCATATGGCCTAACCTGGGCTACATAGTAAGCCAAAAACACAGAAGTAAGCAGTTAAGAAATGTTCAACCTGGGCTGCTTTCCACATCAGTGATATTTGATTGTCCAGGACAAAGCAGAATCTATGGAGCTAGGAAACCTGAGGCTGGCTAGGATCCCACTCCTTGTGGTATCTGACAAAAGGACACTCAAGAGCAGATTTTCAAATCCATTTAAAAATGTTTACAGCCCAGTTCAGCTGTGTCACTCAAGGTAAATTGCTTAATCTCCTGGAACTTGGTTTCCTCATCCTGAATGTGCAGACTTCACAGGTTGAGGTGAGGGTTGAAAGATAAAATAAATGGTTAAAAAAAAAAAAAAACCTTTGCCGGTGAGGCTGCAAGCCAGTCACGCAGATGTGACTAATACGACTGTCATTATCCAGGTGAGAGGATGCAAAGCTGCTCATAGGAGTCCACCCTGCAAATGAGGGAGGCTTGCCACTCTTCCTGACTCAGATTGAGGGATGCTCTGGGAGACTAGTCATCTGTAGATACACTATCTCGATTCTAAGAATCATCATGGTGCAAGCTAGCTCTGTATAGTGTGCGTTCATATATGCATGCGTGTGTGCGTGCTTTAGAGACCAGATAAATACTAATGAGTGTTTGTTGAAGGGGAACTCAAAGATTATTTCCCTAGGGTAGACCATTTCAGCAAATGTGTGTGTGCTCTAGACTCTGGGATACGGGATAAGGCGAGGTGATGGAATTTCAGCACCGTCCCCGGGCGTGCTTGGAGGGGAGCAGATAATGGATCTTCATGCCTCTCCTTTCAGTAATCCTTTCGTTTGTAATCATTAGCAAAAGGGACAGGACAAGATACATCCCTGGTGTCAAGTTTTCAAAATAGCAAGGAGGGAAAGTCTGGGTGCTTTTGAAGAGTTTAGGACAAAAGGAGAAACAAACAGCATCCAGTCCAGCTAGGAGAGTGGCTCTCAGCGGTCAGCTCTGCTGCCTGCTGGAGCTGCCCCTCCCCCCATTTGAACCAGAAAGAGCAAAGGCCTGAAGAGCAAGATAGAACCACCCAGAGTGGTGGGGCTGCTGGAGGAGGGAGAGTCAGACCCCTCCACCCCCAGCTGCAGGAGCCCAGTAGTTCAGAGCCAGGAGCTTGGAGCCAGTAGCAAGGAAGAGGGTGGTGTGATCCTGAGCAAACCCCTTCCTCTGTCTGGGCCCATTTCCTCCCTCACGGAGACCTGGAAAGACAGGCTAGAAAAGCTCATTGGGTCACTTCCCAATATGAACTCTCTAAATCCATAGGATGACTCTACCCATTAGACGCTGGGCTGGGAATTGACACTTTAAAAACCCGTCTAGGGCATCCCACACCCTCAGGAGCTCCTCCCCTGCTTGAGCAACCTAATCCACCTACCCCCTCACTTCCTCTAGAGTGTTCTTACTGCTACTGCTGCCGACCTTAGGCGTCCTGCAGGTGAAAAGCCAGCATCCTGGTGAGTCTGGAACAGCCCCTACCACCACCTAGAATTTCTCTCTCTGCCTGACTTCACCCAGCCTGACCGTGGAGTGTGCCCCCCCCCTCCCTGGCTGGACCTCTAAACATTAAGCCTCCTTACCAGAGAAGGAGAACTTCTGATCCTCTCCTTGTACCCACCAAAAACTACTTAGAACTACTTGCAGCCAAGCCCCTACCTTCAACCTGCCATCTTCCCAAGTCTGCCTACCCTCCTTTGCTGGGACTACAGTTGGGTCTAGAGATGCGCCAAGCCCTGAGAACTCCTACATCCCTGCAGCTCGTAAGGACTGTATTTCTAAAGAAATGAGAATTGGGGTCATAATACAATGATTTGGTTATCTGTTGTTGGAAAGACTAACTGAAATGTTTGGGGCCTGAAAATCTCCCACATGTTTGAGGTGTGTTTTGTTTTGTTTTGTTTTGTTTTGTTTTGTTTTGTTTTGTGCTTCGCTAATTCATCCTAGCCATGGTGTCTCTGGGCTAACGTGTGTTTCAAGGAACTGGTACTTCCATTCAGTCCAGGAGCTCCTACTGGGCATGGAGGACACAACAGAGCACTCGGTTAAAGATGTCCAGTTTGCCATTCCAGCAACAGCTATTTCACTAATGATCAGCCTAAGGGATAGCAAAAGATGGTGGTCTCAAGCTTCCAAGCAATGAGACGGGGCTGTGCCCACACTGACTGAAAGATAATTCAAGAACTTAGCTCTATGGGATTGCAGCTCTGGGGTAGAATGTGTGTTTGGCATATGCAAGGCCAATCTTCAGGAGGAGTAATAAAGCAAACAGTGGTTAGCTAGTGAGCACACTTAACAAGAAGTATGATCTTCCAACAATAAGCTCAAGACAGTAAGTGAAGTTGATGAACATGTAATCCGGCTGCACCATGACAGCCCTGTGGTTGCGGAGTAGTTACTGGGCCTCTCTGGGTCTCATCGATCCACCAGGAAGCACAAGCTAATCATACCACTTGTGATGATCAAGGGAGATCTTACACAAAGCAGATCTCAACTGTCATCTTCCATTCTTTCCTTGTCCCTTTTAGAGATGAGTCTGTTAAAACACAAGCATTGCTAGTCTCCCTTGGCCCTCTTCTCTGAGAGTCCAACTTCCACCCTGGCCTGTAGCCCCCCTCGTGGAACATTATGCCTGCCCTTGCTGCCTCATTTGTGGGAACTGCTCACAGCTCTGCATTTTACCTGGATTCCAGGATTTATCTACCTACAAAATTCAGGCAGTCAGGCTTGGGGAGCAAGCACTTTTACCCAACAAGCTACTTCTCCAACCTTGTTGTTTTGGTTTCGAATTTTGTTGCTGTTGCTGCTGTTGTTGTTGTTGTTGTTGTTGTTGTTGTTGTTGTTGTTGTGGATGGGGCCTCATATAGGCTACACTAGACTTGAACTTGCTTTGTAGCCAAAGATGACTTTAAACTCCTGATCTTCCTTCCTCCACCTCCAGTGTGGTGAGTGCTGGGACTGCAAGCATGTGGCATCCTACCTCATTTATTCAGTTCTAGGATTTTGTGCATGTGCAGCAAGCTCCACCTCTAGGACATTTTTGGTATTCTTTTTTTATTTATTTTGTGTGTGTATATGGGTGTTTCAACTGCAGATATGTATGTGTACCATATGTGTGCCTGATACCTGAGTAGGCCAGAAGAACCCTTGGAACTAGAGTTTCAGATAGTTGTTAGCTTCAAGGTGTGTGCTGAAAATCAAACCTGAGTCCACTGCAAGAGCAGCAGGTGCTCTTAACCACTGAACCATCTCTCTTCAGCCCCATTTTTTGTTATTCTTACTATTATTGCTTTAATATTTGCATTTGCTATGTAATGTTGTGTTTTCTCTAATTAACCTTCTAAATGTTTTATTAGCATATTTTAGTTATACATAATAATGAGCTTAATTATAATGTTTTCATACAGGCATACATATATAATGTATTTATACATCGAGTTTGAGACCAGTCAAGACCTTGTTTCCAAAAAATTGCCTTGAAGAGAACTGTAGTCTTTAAGCCCCGAATGTTTTATTTTTTATTTGTTACTATTTTGTCCCAGTTGTTTACTGATATTATTTACAAATGTGAAGGAAATAATGCCTTCCTTGTAATATGCAAGCCAATGTAACAAATCTTCATATCCCAGTCCCTTGGGTGAGAAGACAAAAATCAGGGTGACTTTGCTATATAGTAACCTTTCTCTCTCCTCTATTGACAGGATTAAGTTTACCTCAAAAATGGGAGAAATCAGGGTGGATAATTTCCAATTTGAAGATTTCATAAGTGGAGATACTGATAATTACAATTATAGCTCTCTCCTGCCCCCTACTCTACTGGATGCTGCCCCATGCCACCCAGAGAGCCTAAATATTAACGGATACGCTGTGGTTGTAATTTATATACTGGTGACTCTGCTGAGCCTTCTGGGAAATGCTCTGGTGATACTAGTTGTGTTATACAACCGGAGCACCAGCTCTGTCACTGATGTCTACCTGCTAAACCTAGCCATTGCCGACCTGTTCTTTGCCCTGACCTTACCTGTCTGGGCAGCATCGAAGGTATTGGGATGGATTTTTGGCTCAACCCTGTGCAAGCTCTTCTCATTCATCAAGGAAGTTACCTTCTACAGCAGCGTTCTGCTACTAGCCTGTATCAGCATGGACCGCTACCTGGCCATCGTCCATGCCACAAGCACACTAATCCAGAAGAGACATTTGGTCAAGTTTGTATGCATAACCATGTGGGTGTTGTCAGTATTTTTGTCCCTGCCCAGCTTAATTATACGTAATACTTTTATGTACTATTCTACCCTACACTGCTATGAAGATGTAGGTAAGGAGACGTCAAAGTTGAGGGTGGTACTGCGCTTCCTGCCTCAGACCATCGGCTTCCTCCTGCCACTGCTGATCATGCTGTTCTGCTACGGGTTCACACTGTGCACGCTCTTTAAGGCCCACATGGGGCAGAAGCACCGGGCCATGAGAGTCATTTTTGCTGTTGTGCTTGTCTTCCTGCTCTGCTGGCTGCCCTACAACATAGTCCTTTTCACAGACACCCTCTTGAGAACCAACAAGATCGAGGACAGCTGTGAGCGCCGGAATGAAATTGGCAGGGCCTTGACTGCTACTGAGATTCTTGGCTTCTTCCATAGCTGCCTTAACCCCATCATTTATGCCTTTATTGGCCAGAAATTTCGCCATGGACTCCTCAAGATCATGGCTACTTATGGCCTTGTCAGCAAGAAGTTCTTAGCCAAGGAAAGGCCTTCTTTTGTTGGCTCTTCTTCCCGGAATACCTCCACTACCCTCTAAGACTGTTCACCTAAACTGTGGCCCCTCGGAGTTCCTTCTTGTCTTTAGCATGACTCACATCCAAAAACTGTGGTATTTGAATTGACGCGTGCGCGCGCACACACACACACACACACACACACACACACACACACACACACACACACGAGAGAGAGAGAGAGAGAGAGAGAGAGAGAGAGAGAGAGAGAGAGAGAGAGAGAGTGTTAGTTACAGGGAGCCAGAGGGCACATTCTCACCAGAACCCCCACTGCAGAGTTCAGAACCACTACTCTGGCTCTTTATCCCCTTCCACATTGGTATGCCTATGGATACACTTGGTCCATCCTAATACTAGACCCCAAACACGCATAAGTTAAAATTACAGTGAGATGCTGCCTCCTACCAATCAGAATAGCTATCGGTAAAAAGAAGAGGTGGAGGGGAAAAAGTAGCAAGTGTCTTCGAGGAAGTAGAGAAAGGGAACTTCTCACCTGAGTGGTAGACGTGTACCATAGCAGCCCATGCACAGTGGGACATAGCATAGCAGTTTTCCTTAAAGCATTAAATATAGAATTGCCACATAATCCAGAAAGTGCATCTCTAAGTCGGGTACCCAGATAGTGGGGTAGGAGCCCCCTATTCCCGACAGAGGTCTAGGGAGGGGAATAGGGCAGAAGAGAGAGGGATGGTGGAAATGGGAAGATAAGTGTGAGGGGATAACAATCGGGATGGGATTTGTGAATAAATTATATATACATATATATGTATATATGTATATGAAGAATTGAAAGCAAGGGCATTAAAAGTGTTAACATGAGGACCACGTATTGTTCACTGGCAGAGTGTTTACCTAACATTTCTGAGAACTCAGGCTAGAACCCTAGCACCTTAACAAACAAACAAACAAACAAACAAACAAAAGCTAAGTTGGTAGTTCTTGCTATTTATGTTTTACCTCAGTTTACCAGAAAAATAAAAATTTAAGTCTAAAATCGTACTTTAGCCACTGAACCAATGCAGAACTGCCTACCTTATGATTTCTTATAAAGTGTGATCATTAAATGTCTTTTTAAAAAACATATAAGCCACTTGTAGTTGGTTATTTATTTCAATACTTCCAAGCAGATAGTGAACAAAAGTCCTGAGTAAGTTTGGTTGTTGTTTTAATTCTCTCTCTCTCTCTCTCTCTCTCTCTCTCTCTCTCTCTCTCTCTCTCTCTCTCTCTGTGTGTGTGTGTGTGTGTGTGTGTGTGTGTGTGTATGTGTGTGTGTGTGCGTGTGTGCGCGTGCATGTGTGCGTGCATGTGTGCGTGCATGTATGCGTGCATGTATAGGTCAGAGGACAACTTGTCAGAATATGTTCTCTCCTTCCATCATATGGCTAGGGTTCAACTCACCAACCTCAGAGGCAAGGGCCCTTACTGGCTAAGCCATCTCACTGTCCCCCTGAGTGAGGAGACAGATGCCTGTCTGCCCCCTTCATGCCCAGCCCAAGGCCCCTTTGGCTGAACATGATCCCAGGAAGAAGTGTGTGCTGGATCCCTCTGGTGTTCCCAGGTCCTTCGTCGTGACTGCACTTGAAAGTGTCGGGAATGGGCTTCAAAGACGCAAAGGGTCAGAAGCTCACCTGTGAAGCTCCTTGGAGGAGGAGGGAGGCCAGGAGACTCCAGAAGCTCCAGCAGGAGTTCCCATTGACTGTTCTTGTCCCCTCCCTCCTCCCCTTCCCAACATCCACCCTCATTCAAGGTGTAGCAAACAGGCGCTAGTTCAGAGTGGAAAAGTGATTTGTAGCCTGTCAGAGGAGAATTTTAATTATTCTCTCCCCCCCGCCCAGGGTTGGATGTGAGTTTGGGTTGGGTTGGCTTTTGAGACATTCTCATGTCTCCCAGGTGGGCCTGAAACTTGCTATACAACTGGGGATGAAAATGATTAAAATATCCTCCTGCTTCCACCTCTCAAATGCTGGGATTCCAGATGTGCACCACCACATCTGGTTTACATGGTACTGGCCTTGAACTCAGGCCTTTGTGCATGCTAGGCAATACTCTATCAACTGAACTATGTCCCTAGTCCCTGAATTATCTGTCACCAATATACATTGACTGACAGATCTTCTAGGGGGTTAGGACAAAGCAGTGCCCCCCAAACAAACAGGGCTTGTCTCTGGAGGCCTGCTATGGGCATAGGAAAGCAAGAGGGACTGAACCCTGAACTCGGCAAGACTGGGCAGGAGGGCAGAAAGAGGCTTCAGAGTACACGGCTTTCACTCACAATTCATGAAACCCATCGGCCAATAGGATTAAATCAGTATCACAGCCCCTGTTCCATACGCATTCGAGGCCAGTCCCAGTGCT
This sequence comes from Acomys minous, assembly GCF_964271855.1. Classification (NCBI taxonomy): domain Eukaryota; kingdom Metazoa; phylum Chordata; class Mammalia; order Rodentia; family Muridae; genus Acomys; species Acomys minous. Next base: position 100,747,547 of record NC_140486.1, on the reverse strand, counting down.
GAACTCGGAATCAGGAGCAAGTGTGACTCAGCTCTGCCTCTGAGTCAGCAGGACGGAAATGCTGAAGAACAGGTATCGTTGCCAGAGGGAACAGCTGCTGTTCTGCCTGAGCCTAGCGCCTGGCTAGATGGCTCCTCAAGATGACTGTCAGTGAAAGGAGGCCAAGGTGAGGCTCCCCTTTGTGCCAGGTCTCTGCTCCCTGGGAATGCCACTGTCCACAGAAGATAGGGAAATAGCCCGGTGCAAAAGAGGCTGGAGGCTGAGTTGTGCTGATGTGAACGCTGTTGATCTCCCGCACACGCACTTGCTCTCTCTCGTATGAACAGTCTTGGCACAAATCCTTCACCAGCCAGAGCATCACCGAGAAAGCTGCCTTTGAGCTGTTGAGTGTTTTCTTCTTTGCCACATTCCAAGCCTGAGTCCCACTATTTAAGGACCCAGTCCTTCTCTACTTGGATCTGTCTGCTCTGAGCCTTCTTTTCTGGTTTCTGAACTATGTTCCTCTACTTAACAATAATAATGCCTTCAGTCCTGAGCCTGAGCCATCTCCCTCTGAGGTGAGGATGCCTCTCCACACACACACATCCCAGTCTCTACAGCATGGGCTCCCTTGATTGAGCAAATCAAGAGGCTTCCAGTCTATTTGAAGGGCATTTAAAAGTATCTCCCAGGAGCTAGTGATACAGCTTGACGGTAGAGTGCTTGCCTGGCATGCATGAAGCCCTGGGTTCAATCTCCAGCACAGCATAAAGCAGGCATGGTGGCACACACCAGCCATTATAGCCGCTAGGAAATAAAGGGAGGAGAATGGAGGCTCAAAATCATCCTCAGCAACAGAGCAAATTCGAGACCAGACTGACCCACATGAGACCCTATGTCACATAAATAAATACCCAGAAATACTTCCTAGGGCTGGGGATGTAGCTCAGTAACTGAATGCTTACCTAAAACACTAGAGGCTCTGGGTTTTATCTCCAGATAATAATAATAATAATAATAATAATAATAATAATAATAATAATAATAATAACAACAACAACAACAACAACAACCATTTTCTCTAAAAGAAATACTCCTTGTTTACACGTTGTGCTCACATGCACTGCACACAGACTCTTATAGAGAATCATACCATCATGCCACTGCAGGGTCAATGAGATCTGAAGGTTCCCAAGCTCTGAGGAAACTGAAACTCAGCTAAGTGAAGCAACCATGTGCTGTCTTGTGGCCAGATGGTCTACAACTCAAATAAAGACTCAGACCCATTGTTTCCAGATATTTTGCTTTGGTGACACTGAAGTCACATACTTAGTGTCTTAGCATGCCCTCCCCCAGGCTGACCTAGAACTCACTATGTAGGTCAAAATGACCTGAAACTCCTGAATTGGACTATAGGTCAAATTATTACAAGAGACTCCTTGTATTGGCTTCAGGCCCCTGACAAATAGCAATTTTGTGGGTAACTTCCTCAAGGGTCTTACTCAACTAGAAAAGCTCTGTCCGCTCTTTCTGTGCGTCAAAGTGTCTGTGGTGATGGCAGAGATGAAGGCCAGCTGAGCAGAGATGTGTAGCCAGGCTAGGAATGCTCACCTGTTCTGTACTGGAAAATGGCGAAAGGAGTCATCAGAGCCCAAAATAAAGCTCAAAGACAGGCAAAGTAGATCCCTCCGTTGAGGAGACTTGCTGTGTGAGTCAGCGTTCAAACAGGCACAGAACCACACAAGAGACCAGAGGTGTGACCTCATAGCGCGGTAAGAGATGCAAAGTAGTCTATGCCAGGCTCTTGGCTTTACTTTTGGAGCAAGACCTGAATCTAGTAGGACAGCCTGGAAGGAAAAACAGGCATGAAGTGGGCCACAGGCACACAGGTGCACTGGAGCCTATCAGGACACATCGAAATCTGTGTTGGTTCAAGCTTACATAAGTGACTTACAGCAGATGCTGGTGACGTGCATCATGAAGAGCAACACACACACACTGGGGGGGATGTGGATGCAGCCGCTGTTCCACACTACCATGACAGCCATCAGATAATACCACAGGCCCTGGGCTGACCTTCCAAAGCTTAACAAGCTTCCTGCTAATGCTCCCCCTATGTCTTCCTCACCTCACAGATAGGTCCCTGCTGGCCTGTGCTCTCCTGAAGTCTGAAAGGAAGAAAACTAGGGGAACAGTTCCATCAAGTTGATTCAATAAGAACTCTCCACATGAATGCAGCAGATAGGTGACCATAAACATTAGGGGGCCTTCACTCAAGGGTAACTGAGGGGTGCTCCAAGTGAGCAGTTTTCTCAAGACACTGGTGATGTCCTCTTTCTTAACCTCCATGGCAGGTGCCTGGGAATCCTTGTATTACTATATTCTTTAAGCTATGACTATGTTTTCTGTAACCAGTAGGATGTGATATGTGCTATTATTATGAAAAGGTTTTATTCATTAAAGCCAATGGAGGTCAATACGAAGCAGGAGGTAAGGAGGACACTGTGGGCCATTCTGAGGAGTCGTCGCAGAGAGTCAAAGCTATGCATCACACTCTACAGTTTGGGGCCACATTCGCCTGATTAGAATATACTATCCCCATTGCTGATAGGACAGTGAACTAGATTATCTTCAGAGTAAAGAATTAAAGGATGTGTTTGCTTTGGTTTTGTGACCAGGTTCTTATTATGTCACCCATGTCGGCCTTGAACTCACAGCCTTCTACCTCAGCCCCTCCAGAGCTGGGATGACAGGCGTGTGCTTCCACGCCTGGCGGACGATGATTTCTTTTTTTTTTTTTTTTTTTTTTTTTTTTTGGTTTTGGTTTTTTGTTTGTTTGTTTGAGACAGGGTCTCTCTGTGTTTGCCTTGGCTGTCCTGGTCTCACTTTATAGACCAGGGTGGCCTTGGACTCACAGCGATCCACCTGCCTCTGCCTCCCGAGCGCTGGGACTAAAGGCGTGCGCCACTACGCCTGGCCTGATGATTTCTATCTTAATGCGCACACTCTTTAATCCAGGAATTACACTTTTAGACCCCTGCCCCCACAGTCATGCTCACGCAGCTCGAGTGGAGACGGTTCATCACAGCACTATGTGTAAAAGCCAAAGCTGGGAGACAACATCACTAGGGGCAGGGTTAGAAAAGCACTGAATGTATGTCCACACTGTAGGATGTCTTGAACGCGGTGGCTTAGGAACAAAACTGAAAACAGCTTGAGCCAGACCTGGTGACTCATATCGACAATCCTAACACTCAGGAGTTTCAGGCCATCTTCTCTAACATAACGAGCTCAGGGTAAGTCTCAGGGAGGGTATGCCAAGTGGCAGGATCCAGAATAGACGATAACGTACCATTAGCTTCTTTTTAAAGCAAGTGGCCCAAAGAAGGCAAATTTATGGAGCAGAAAGTGTTTATTTGTGACTAGAGGTGGGGCACAGGAACAAGAGCGACTACAAACATGAATGAAGGGTGCTTCTTCTCCTTCTTCTTCTTCTTCTTCTTCTTCTTCTTCTTCTTCTTCTTCTTCTTCTTCTCCTTCTTCTTCTTCTTCATCTTCTTCTTCCTACTCCTCCTCCTCCTCCTTCTCTTCCTCCTTTTCCTCCCCCCCTCCTTTTATTTCTCCTTCTTTTACTTAAAATAAAACCTAATTCAGTTACTTTCTTAGTATTAAAATGCCCTGACAAAGGACTGGGCATTGTGGTACACGTCTTTAATCCCAGTACTCGGGAGGCAGAGGCAAGCGGATCTTTGTGAGTTCGAGGCCAGCCTGAACTACTACAAAGCGAGTTCAGGACAGCCAAGGAAACCCTGTCTTGAGAAAACAAAAAAAAAATTAATTAATTAATTTTAAAATGTTTTTAATGCCCTGACAAAAGCAATTTAAAGAAAAAAAAAGTTGTTTTAGCTTACTGTCCATCGTCATGGGGAAGTCTTGGCAGTAGAAACTTGAAGAAGTTGGTCACATTGCATCCACCATCAGGAAGCAAAGAGTGATGAATGCCCCTGCTCAGCTGGCTTTCTCCTTGATATGAGGAGAATTCAAGCCTAGGGAATGGCGCCACCAGTGTTTATGGTAAACTTTCCAGTCTCAACTAACTTAATCAACATAATACTTATAGGCTTGCTTCCTAGTGGTTCTTGGTCCTGTCAAGTTGACAATGTTAACCATCACAGATCCTCATCAAGTAAAGGCACTCGCCAACAAACCTGATGACCTGAGACTGATCCCCAGAACCTACATGGTGGAAGAAGAGAACTAACAGCTGTGAGTTTCCTCTGACCTCCACATGTACAACACGGCCCGGACACACACCAACCATGCGTCATGTGGGCGTGCATGCACACAAAATAACTAAATAAATTTAAAATGTAATTAAAAGAGTCCTGAAGCTCTAAGGTCTAGACTTGAGTTTAAAACTCACTGACCAAAAGCAATGTAGAAAGAACTGCTGTTGGCAAAACTCCTCCCTGGTGGCGGGGGGTGGGGTGGGGGGTGGAGTGAGGGGGGGGGAACATAAGCAATCTCTACCCTTCCTTCTAGGGTCTCAGGGTCAAACAGGTAGATTCCACCAACGTTCACTCTGAGGACAGAGCAGTGGGTGAGGGGTTATGGACAGGAACTTAGGTGACCTTAAACTAGCGACAGTGGAAGGTCTATACCCAACATGGATGAAGATTCCCCTGTGACTGTGTAGATGGAGCCCCCTCCCCTAGTCTTTGCCTGCCTGTATCTTCTAGCCCCTCTCTGAGGCTATGTTCAATTAGGGGTAGAAATGAATACAACTGACTGGGAGGGGTGGCTGGATACTTAGGTAAGAATCACACAAGCCTCCCTCTGTGGAAAAAAGGTCAACAGTCAACAAAGCCAGCTAGAATCATCTTTTGCGAATGGGCACAGGTGACCTAATAAGGACGGTGACAGTTTGGCTTGAGGGATATGTACAGCTACGACCTAAATGTCCATGCTTTTGGAGGTCCTCTGAGTCCTTTTGAGACACAGGATGTGGGTGGCCGAATATGATCCCAAAGCTATTGCTCTCCCACCACCATCAACTTCTGTGTGCACGTGTGCTTTTGTTGCTATTTGGGTTTTTTGTTTGTTTGTTTGTTTGTTTGTTTTTCTTTGTTTTGTTTTGTTTTGTTTTGTTTGAGCCATAGTCTCAAACAAGAACTGTCCTCTTAGAAAGTATGGGGGTGATAATTTCATTTTCAGGGACGTATCCTATACCCTCTCTCATTGCAATCCCCAGTCTCTAACACCCCCAACTCCTGATGACACTAGCCAAAGGAAGATGGCCCGGCATTGGTGGCTTCCCTGACCACTCCAGCTGCCCAACGAGGAGCAGCTGTGGAAGTGGGCAGTGGTAAGGAGAAGTAATTACAGCCTCAGCTCAAGGCCCTTCCCCCAGCAACTCTGTACAAGACACCTTCCCAGAGAAAAGGATGCCGGATACACTACTGATTTCTCAACAGGGTCTTGCACAGTGTGATGTCAAACATGTTCCCATGGCCATCAACAGCAAGGCCAGCTTCCTCTCCGTGCTGGCTCTGTGCCAAGCTGACCCAATGGCAGCCTGAAGCCTCAGTTCCTACCCGGTGGTTTGTCCCAGGTTTGGTCTCTTTTCCTATCTGTCCTTCAGTCATTCCCCTCACCTGCCCCCCCCCACATACCTCCTAATTATGTTATTTTTTTTTAAGATTTATTTATTATTTACACAGTATTCTGCCCACACGTGTGCCTGCCCACCACAAGAAGGCACCAGATCTCATTACAGGTGGGTTGTGAGCCACCATGTGATTGCTGAGAATTGAACTCGGGACCTTTGGAAGAGCAGACGGTGCTCTTAACCTCTAAGCCATCTCTCCAGCCCCCCTAATTATGTTCTTAACATCCATCCTCCTCCCAGAGTATAAACCACCCCAAAGATGACTTTATTAGGGTTCAGGAGTAAGTGAGGGATCTAGATGGGGCCCAGGAAAGTACAATAAACATATAAAAAAAAAAATTGCCCTGCCACACTAGTAACTTTGGAAATGGGAACAAAATAAAATAACTGAAACTGTTTTTAAAAGGGAGGGATAGGGCATAGTAACATACAAATTTAATCCCGGCACTCTGGGGGCAGAAGCAGGAGGGTCTCTATGAGTTTGAGTCCAGCCTGGTCTACATAGCCAGCTCTAGCCCAACCAGGGCTACATACCAAGACCTTGTCTCAAAAACAAAATCTAGAGGCTGGAGAGATGGCTCAGAGGTTAAGAGCACAGGCTGCTCTTCCTAAGGTCCTGAGTTCAATTCCCAGCACCCACATGGTGGCTCACAATCATCTGTAATGAGATCTGATGGCCTTTTCTGGTGTATAGGCAAAAATCTGTATACTTAATAAATAAATAAATATTTATTTAATAAATAAATAAATATATAAATTAAATTAAAGTAGAGATGAGGCTAAGGGTAGTAGAACACGCCTAAAATGGAAGCACCAGTGAGGTGGAAGCAAAAGAGTTGGTAGGGCAGGGTGGGAAGAACAGCTTTGAGGTCACGTTTGGCCACCCACATCTACTGTCCCAAAAGGACTCAGAGGGTCTCCAAAACTATGGACATGCTTTTCCCTCCAGCAGTACTTGAAAGACTTGGCTGGCAACGCACAAAAGCATGCCCTATCCTCACCTCTCCCTCTACTCTTTGTCAAGCTGTGGCGATATCACACGCACACCAAAGGCTGCCGTGGACCCAAGCCAGGAATGGACTGTGAGAGCCAACTCAGACCAGCCTCTGCAACTGACCATCCCAAAATGACCTCAGGATGGAGATCACCGCTCTGCCTCTACTCTGCTTCCTGATGTCCTTCCTGATCTTTAACTTAAAAACAGAGGGTCACAGCTGAGTGTGGTGGCGCACACCTGTAATCCCAGCACTCGGGAGACAGAGGCAGGCAGATCTCTGTGAGTTCGAAGCCAGCCCGGTCTACAAAGCAAGTCCAGGGCAGCCAAGGCTACACAGAGAAACCCTGTCTCAAAAAATTAATTAATTGATTGATTTTATTTTATTTTTTGATTAATTGATTTAAACAGAGGATCAGGATGGTGTTGGGGAAACAATCCAAGCCCCAGGGCACTGTAGGAATGGCATGGCCAATTAAAACTAGCTAAGACCTCAGGACAGTGAGTTTGATATTCTCTCTCTCTCTCTCTCTCTCTCTCTCTCTCTCTCTCTCTCTCTCTCCCTCCCTCCCTCCCTCCCTCCCTCCCTCCTTGTTTCTTTTCTTGCCCAATGCAGTGGCTCTGGTCTGCAATCCCAACAGTACTACATTCCTATGGTGAAACGGGAAGCAGGCAAGCCAGAAGTCTAAATATGTATCACAGGAGCAGAAGCAAGTGAGATCTTACCTCATAATCAAGGTGGAAGGAAAGAGTTGGCTCCTGAAAATTGACCTCTGACCTCCAAAAACAAATTTGTACACACACATAAACACATACAAGTAAATAAATAAACATTTTTAAATTAACTATACAAAATGCTGCTGCCCTACAAATCCAGACCCAGAGTCCAACATCAACCAACTAGACTTGCCTCTATTTATATATCTAGAACCAAACCAAAGTGGATAGCTCTTGCCGCCAAGCCTGACAACTGAATTTGATCTCTGGGTCCCAAATGGTGGAAAGAGAGAACCAATGTAAGTTAATCATCTGACTTCCACATGCATACACATACACACTAAATACATGTAATAAAAAATTTTTAATCTGAAATCCAAATTATATATGTTTTGTGCTACATCCAGAGAATTACATTTCGTGATGCTGTGTAAAAATATTTAATCAAACTGTGGCCGGGTGTGGTAGCGCACGCCTGTAATCCCAGCACTAGGGAGGCAGAGGCAGGCGGATTGCTCTGAGTTCGAGGCCAGCCTGGTCTACAAAGTAAGTGCAGAACAGCCATAGTGAAACCCTGTCTGGAAAAGCAAAAAACAAAACAACAAAAATAAATAAAGAAGTAATTAACTTTAAAAAAACAGTACTGTGCTTGTTTGAAAAGAGATCTAGGCTGGGCTGGTGGTGCACATCTTTAATCCCAGCACACAGGGAGGCAGAGGCAGTGGCTTTCTGTGAGTTCAAGGCCAACTTTGTATACAAAGAGATTCTAGGACAGCCAAGGCTACACAGAGAAACCATGTCTAGAAAAAAGAAAGAAAGAAAGAAAGAAAGAAAGAAAGAAAGAAAAGATATCTAACTATGCAGCCCAGACTAGTCATTCGTTCATTTATTCACTCATTTTTAAACTATACCAAAATGAAAAATAATGAGATAAAAACAAAATTTTTCACTTCAAAGTTGAATAAGACAAATCAATAGAAGGAAAACAGGCCAAGAGAAGGCACAAGAATCAGAGACCTACTTTGTTCATATACTCAGGAATTTCATAAAAACACTAAACTGGAAGACATAATACATACGTACAGGACCTGGTACAGACCTGTTCACGCCCTGCTGCTCCAGTCTCTGTGAGTCCATATGGGCACACTTGGTTATATACAAACAAACAACTGTGGATAGTTTGAGCAAGTGCTATGACTTTGGAGTTCTGGAGACTCTTGAGAGGGCTATAAATGCAAGAGCATGCCCCAATCAGCAAGAAGTAGTCTAATTATATCAATGTGCCCTTTCCCCCTCTCCTACCTAGTGTTGGGGGGTTGGAAGGAATAAGAGTGAAGAAGAATGGCAGAAATAGGAAGCCATAAAATAGTCAAAAGTCAGGCCACAATCATATAAGCTGCAGAGATATTTTGACTTCTTCCTTTCCCATTTGTGTCTCTTTGATGTCCTTCAGTTGTCTTATTGCAGTAGCTAAGACCTCAAGTACTACTTTGAATAGATATGGGGAGAGTGGACAACCTTGTCTTGTTCCTGATTTTACTGGAATAGCTTTGAGTTTCTCTCCATTTAAGTTGATGTCGTCAATGGCCTCGCTATAAACTGTCTTTATTGTGTTGAAATATATCTCCTGCATCTCAAATCTCGGTAGGAGTTTTTAGCACATGTTAGATTCTGTCAAAGGCCTTTTCAGCATCTAATGAGACAATCATGCGTGTGGTTTTGTCTTTCAGTTTGCTTATATGGTAGATTGCATTTATCAGTTTACATGTGCTTCCTACTTGATCGTGGGAGATGATCTTGTTGATGTGCTCTTGAATTTGGTTTGCAAGTATTTTGTTGAACATTTTTTGCACCTGTATTCATAAGGGAACTTGGTCTGTAATTCTCTTTCTTTGTTGGGTCTTTGTGTGGTCTGGGTATCAGGATAACTGTGACCTTATAAAATGAATGGGCAATGTTCCTTCTGTTTCTATTTTGTGTAGTAATTTGAGGAGTGTTGGCATTAACTCTTCTTTGAAGATCTGGTAGAGCTAGGTGTGGTGGCGCATGCCTTTAATCCCAGCACTCGGGAGGCAGAGGCAGGCGGATCGCTGTGAGTTCGAGGCCAGCCTGGTCTATGAAGCGAGTCCAGGACAGCCAAGGCTACACAGAGAAACCCTGTCTCAAAAAACCAAAAAAAAAAAAAAAGGGAAAGAAAAAGAAAGAAAATCTGGTAGAAATCTGCCCAAAAATCATTTGGTCCTGGCCTTTTTTGGTTCGGAAACTTTTAATGACTGCTTCTATTTTACTACAGGTTATAGCTCTCTTTAAATTGCTTATCTACATAATATTTTTAAATAATTTGTTTATTTACTTTCATCTTATGTACATTAGTATTTTGCCTACATTTGTGAGAGAGCTGGTTCCCCTGGAACTGGAGTTACAGACGCTTGTAAGCTGCCATTGGGCACCGGAAATTGAACTCAGGTCCTCTGTTAGAGCAGCCAGTGCTCTTAACCACCTAGCCACCTCTCCGTGCCTCTCCATCTAATCCTGACTTAACTTTGGTGAAGGGTACGTGTCAAAAATTACCTATTTCTTTTAGATTTTCCAATTTGGTGGAGTACAAGTTTTTAAAGTATGTCTTTATGATTTTCTGGATTTCCTCAGTATTTGTTATGCCCCCCCCTTTTCATTTCTAGTTTTGTTCATTTGGATATTCTCTCTCCATCTTTTGGTTAATTTGGATATGGTTTTGTTAGTCTTACTCATTTTCTCGAAGAACCAACGCTTTGTTTCAGTGATTCTTTGTAATTTTTGTTTATTTGTTTCTATTTTATTGATTTCATCCCGGAATTTTATTATTTCTCAAAGTTTACTCCTTTTGGGTGTGATTTCGTCTTTTGTACTGGAGCTTTCAGAGGTGTTGTTAAATTGCTAGTATGAGACAACTCCAACTTTTATTTATTTTCCTTTATCTAGGCACTTAGTGAAATAAACTTGCCTCTTAGAACAGTCTCTATGTATCACATAAGTTTGGGTATGTTGTATACTCATTTCCAGTCAGTAGATTTTCTTTTTATTTTTAAATAAAGTATTGTTGAGCTGTGAAATGACTTTTTGGGGAGGTTAGGTTTCTGAGACAGGGTTTTTTGTTTTGTTTTATTGTTTTCTGGTTTGTTGTTGTTGTATTGTGTTGTGTTTTTTTCTTAGCTTTGGCTGTCCTGAAACTCACTCTGTAGACTAGGCTGGCATAGAACTCACAGAGATCCGCTTGCCGTTGCCTCCGAGTGCTGAGATTAAAGGTGTGAGCCACAATTGCCATGAAATGACTTCTGATAAAAGCCAACATCCTTCCAGCCCTAACCCCCGTATCAATGGTAAGGACACTGAACTCAAAAAAGGCTTTTATCTAATAGTGGTCCAGACATTTTTCAATACCGTATTTTACCCAGAATATCTTTTACACAGACACACACACACACACACACACACACACACACACACACACACACAACCACACTCTAAAGATTTTCTATTGACTGTCACCACATCCACACTTTTTGGTTCATGTTTTTGTTATGAACCATGTGAACAATTATTCACAGTTGGGTACAGTGTTTACATTCCTATCTTTGGACCCACCCCCACCCCTACTCCCCGGAAGTTAAGGTTTTCCACATGCTCGTCATTGCATCAGTCTTGACTGTCACTCTCAATACAGTCACATTCACTAGAGAATATGTTACTTTCTTGAAAATCTCTCTCCTGAGGGCATCCATGGTCTTGTTTCAGCCTGGATGGGTCACTCTTAAAACCGTTCCCATTCCATGAACTGCTTTGATTACACTTCCAGATAAATTCTAAACTTGTTTGTCATGTTCAACAAAATTTCCACTTGGGATTATCACTGAGTTGGATGCACTGCTCAATTTGGAGAAAAGTGATGACATCTTTCAAGATGTCTCCTGGTCTTTGACCATATTTTTCTTCACTTACATGGGCCTGCTTTGATTTAGGTTTAAATCAGGGTGAATAGAAGAAGCAAGACCTGCAAGGTAAATAGGCAGAAGCCTCTGAAGAAATCTAGTCACTTCCGACACGGGAAAGAATCCTGTTGCCCAACTGAAACCTAAGAGACCACATCCGTGCCTCTCCCTCAGTTCCCATTCTGTGAACAAGACCATCTTCCTGAAAGAGCTGGCTCTGCTCTAGCTTTGAAGGTGTGGTGGGGGTGGGGAGACTAAGCATGACCTCAGCCGTGTATATAGCTCAGGGCTCCTCACTTTGTCACCAGCATCGGGTATCCCTCTCATCTGGAACCCAGATAGCGCTGCACTCAGTCAGCCTTTCTCCTCTACGTGTCCCCACCTGTCAATAGAGTTGATAAGCAAGACTTAGGCCTTGTATGGTGTACACTCCAGTAATCCCAGCACCTGGGAGGCAGAGAGAGGAGGATCAGGATTCCTAGGTCATCCTGTGCGAAATAACAAGCTCAAAGGCAGCTTGAGCTACATCAGACCCTGCCTCAAAAGAAAAAACACGGAGAGGCGGGGCAGGCAGGCAGAGGGGAGCCCATATGGCCTTAACCCTATACAAAGATCGACAGGCAATTAAGGAATGCTGAGAGCAGGAAAATTAGTCTTCCCCAGGGAGAGCACAGCAAATGGTCAGCCTCAAAAACATACACACAAGTAATATTTTGCAGGCTAAGTAGGCTGTACTTACATTTTAGGAATATATATGTATCTGTATACATATACATATACATACATACATAATATGTGTAACAGCAATATGAAACTAGGCTGTGTTTTTGAAAGATAACAAGGAGAATTACATGGGAGGGAGTGGGAAGTTAAGGGGGAATTTTTTTTTAAGAAAAGAAGAGGGGCTCTAAGACTACTTACATAGGACCTAGGTTCAGTTCTCAGCACCCACATGGCAGCTTACAACCATCTATAAATCCAGCTTCATGCCAACTAAGACTCTTTGCCAGGCAGTGATGGCAAAGGCTTTTAATCCCAGTACTCAGGAGGCAGAGGTAAAGCAGATCTCTGCGGCTTATGTGAGGCCAGTGTAGTCTACAGAGCAAGTGCCGGGACAGCCAGTACTCACAGAGAAACCATGTCTCGAAAAACCAGGAAGAAAAGAAAGGAAGGATGGAAGGAAAGAAGGAAGGAAGATGAACAAAAGCCCATCGGTTGCATGTTTATATAACAAAAGCCTACATGTACCCACTGCTGTCTGTGGTCCTCTAAAAGGCTGCCGTGCCTCATGGAAATGAAATTTAGGCAGACAAAGGAGTCTGACAGATGGAGGAACCACGAAACTTCCTGCAGAGTGACTGGAACAGAGACGTCTGTTCCTGGGTCCTTGTGCACTATTAGCTATACCTGGAGAAAATGCATCTAACTCAATAAAAGAGAAGAGGCAGAAAGGCTTAGGAATTTAGACTTGCCTAACTGTTCACTTAAAAATGTTATTAGTTGGCTCTCTCATCCACGAACTGTGGTCTGATCCGATAGGCTGTAGGGAAATGTCAGGCTCTTAGAGCCTCTGCACAGATGCACCGATAGGACCACAGGGCCAAATGCACCGTCTTCGCTCCGATCCCGGTTGTCAGTGGCTGGATGCACCAGGGAGGGAGGCCTGTTCTTAGTATGTGGTTTCCAGGCAAGTCTGGCATGAGCAGTTTTCCCACCCCCAACCCTTTTCTCTCTTTCTCCTCCCTCCTTCGTACTTGTAAACTATCTTCCCATCCGTCAGAAATGTCTTCCTTTCAGACAGAGAAGTGTCAGAGAAGGCAAGTGCCCCTGGGTTGAGGAAACATTTTTCTTTGAGTTATTAAGCACGGAAAGAGGTAATTCTTAAATAAGGTCTCATTCTTTAGCCCAGGCTACCCTGGAACTTTATGTAACCAAGGCTATCCTCAAGTTCATGGCCATCTTCCTGTCTCAGGCTTTCAAGTACTGGGATTACAAATGGGAGCCACTCTACCACACCCAGCTGAGGTTGGGGTTTTTTTGTTTTTTTGTTTTTTGGTTTTTTGGTTTTGTTTTGTTTTGTTTTGTTTTGACATTTTTCTCTTGCACGAAAGATCCTCTTTTTCTGGAAACCTCGAGGTCATAACCAAACTGGGAAACCATGGTTGAGCACTTCAGCTTGGTGTCACAATAGGAATGTGCTGGGGCTCACCTACCTGGCCTTTGGAACAGCTCGTTAGACTATTCAGACATCTAGTGTTCATACATATTTGTGAGGTACATTCCTATGATGATATACGTTCATCACATGCAATGAACAAATCACAGCTATCCATGGACTGGAGGTTTTAGCTCTGCGGACAGAGCCTAGCATGTAACAGTTCAATGTCAAGTACTCTCCAGAAGAAAATTAGGAAAGAGGAGAGAGAGATGGATGGGTTTGTGTGGGTTCTAGGGAAAAGGGAAAAGGAGTTATTGGATAGGAACCAAAGACAAGCTAGATCAGCTTTGTGGATTTGTCGCTTTATTCCCCAAGTTCCATTTCACATTTTATAATTTAAAGAAGGCCTTTCTTGCACTTGAGAGGCAAAGGCAGGCAGATATCTATGCGTTCAAGGCCAGCCTGGTCTACAGAGTGAGTTCCAGGACAGCCAAGTCTACACAGAGAAACCCTGCCTCAAAAACAAAAACAAAGAAAGCCTTTCTCAATCCTGGTATATACAAGGCATTTCCTTTGCATATACAAGATGTTTCCTTTGTATTAACCAACATATATTTATTATTGTTTGGGGCAACCAATCCAGGCACTGTGAAAAACAGTTTTTAAATCTCATTTGATACTCACCAAGACCTTGTGGCAAGAGTTATTGATGCCTTTATTATACAGAAGAAGAAAACAAAACCAAAAAGATTGAAGAGTGCACCCACAGTAACACAGCAACCTGGAGCCTGGTCGAGGACTGACTGCCTTCCGGCAGGGCCTGAGCTCTGACTGCTCTGTGCAGGCTCTGTGTTGGAGGTCTCAGTGGCTTTGAGTGAGGCCTTATCTTGGTTTGTCCTCACTGAGTCATCTTGATTGAGTTATTTAGTTTCTCAGAACTGAGATACCAGAAGAACTAAAATTGGATTTCAGGATTACCAGGGAAAAAGTTAAGAAATAGACCTACAGGAGACAACCTGGCCAGCTGCAGAGAAGAGTCCCAGAAGAGATAGTGTTGCCTAGTGACTGACCGGAAGGGTCCCACCTGAGATAGAGTTGATAAGAGACCCAGTTTAACGGCCACATTCCTTTCTGTCCACCAGAGATAGGACTAATAAGAAACCAGTCACTTACCTGGACAAAGGAGTGAACAAAGAGAACAAAGAAAGCTAACCCATGGGTGGTCTTGGCACCTTTTTCTGTGGCCTGTCACCTTTAGACATTAGGCCACCTTATGTTACTCAACCAGTAGGCACTTGCCAGGTTGGAAGTCCCCTGCTTTGGGGCACTGGGAGGGATAGAAACCTATAAATTTACCCTCAGCTCAGAGATCAAGGCTCTTTCTGGATACCACTGGGTTGGTGACCATCAGAGCCCGACTCAAGTAGGAAAAATTAAAGGTCCTCATGTGTATTGTATTGGTATTGAGTCCTGGTGGTCTTTTGGGGGGCTCGCAGATCTGGGTACAGCAGAACCTGTCTCCTTAAAACATGGCAAAATGAGAAGCATCTGTCAAGACTCAAGCAGGTGGGAGGGGCAGGAGAGATGGCTCAGCAGGTATGAAGACCTGCAGAGGACCAGGACACTGTTGTTAGCACCCGCATGGCAGCTAACAATTGTCTGCAATACCAATTTCAGGGGATCTGACATCCTTTTCTGGTCTCCTCGGGCACTGCCTGATATGTACATGCAGGTAAAACAACTATACACATTTTTTAATGTATCTTTTTTAAAAAAAAGATTTACAGTGGGCAGATCAGATGGTTTAATGAGTAAAGGTTTTTAATGTCACCAAGTCAAGTCATGTCACCAAGACTGATGACAAGAGTTCTATGACACGAAGTACATGGTAGTAGAGAAACAACTCCTAAAAATTGTTCTCTGGCCTCCACACAGGTGCCATAACACACACACACACACACACACACACACACACACACACACACACACTTGGAAAACTTGCTCTCTCTCCCACCACCTATCAGGTTCTGAAGCCAGTTACGTCCAGTGTTCTGCTGCCCCCCCCCCAGGGCATCTGGCACTTCCAGGAGGTTCCAAGAGCTGGGAGGTATGAAATGGAAACACAAGTGCAATCTCCTCCCACCTGGTCCTCCATGGCCCGCAGGGGGAAGGGGGACAAAGGGATTCTCTTGATTGGATTATTTGAGGTGGGAAGACACACCCTAAATCTGGGTCATACCTTCCAGTGGCAGCCCATGTAAAAGTACATGGAGGGGGAAAATTGCAAGTTCATCAACCCTGCTGCTGTGACATTCCTTTGCTGGTGTTACTGCCTACTTCTTTGGGATTCCAGTGTAGTCTGAAGACCAGCAGATCTCTAGAAATTGCCTGGGACTCCAGCACCAGATTGGGACTGTTGAGACATCCAGTCTCGTGGGCTGAACAACTACTGGATTTGGCCTTTCTGTCAGGAGACAGTCTGTCAGTTATGTATACTGGTTGACCTCAAACTCACAGATATCCTCCTGCCTCTGCCTCCTGAGTGCTAGGATTAAATTTGTACACCACCCACTCGGCAATAACATGTCCCTTCCCACCGTTATCCAGGCTTTAGGCTGAAGAATCCTTTCTGATCCCCCTACCCACCCTGACCCCCCCACCCCTCCACCACCCCCCACTTCACTGCTTTATTTCCTATTCAACTGGTAGCTGATATTGGTCTCCCCTCCTTGTGACAGGCAAAAGGTTTCTCTGTCTTGTCTCAGTGGAAGCCATCTTTGATTTAAACTGAAACCAGCCCCTCTTCTTTACCCCTGAAAAGTCACGAAGGAAAGCACCCAACCCTGTTCTAGAAACTCGCATTGAAATGCCCCCATGTTCTTGGCGCTTATAGCCTCCTTGCTTGCTTCCCCTGCAACCAGGATGTAGTTTTTCTGCCTTGTCTTTAAAACCTCCCTGTAATACGCGTTCCAGGGCTGCTCTGTGAGACATGCAGCCGCAAGCCAGCTTGATACAGATTCCCAGTTCGAACTTTGGTCTTGCTGAGTGGTCTTCGGGTCTTTTTACCCAGAAGCCACACCTGAGTTCTCCGTCTCCTCCCACCACACTCTTAATAGTTTGTCCATACCGGCTCCATTTCTCTCCAGCCTCCTAACAAGATCGCGGGACCTGTCTCTCTCTAAACCTAATGCTAAACTCAGCCAGCTCAAGGGAGCCACCTAGCTTCATTACAGATGCTTTAGGTTCTACCAGGGCTGGACACAGGCTATGACGTAATGTTTAGGAAAACACTCAATGCTCTTCAAAGCTGGCTGAGGCTGAGCTTCCTCTTGCCTTATACCCTGTAGGAGTTTGTTTGTTTGTTTGTTTGTTTGTTTGTTTGTTTTTCGAGACAGGCTGTCCTGGACTCACTTTGTAGACCAGGCTGGCCTCAAATTCACCTGCGTCTGCCTCCCTGAGTGCTGGGATTACAAGCGTTTTGGCTTTTTTTTTTCTTTTAACTATTATCTTTTTAAGATGTATTTATTTATTTTACGTATATGAGTGTTCTATCTGCACGTACACCTGCAGGCCAGAAGAGGGCATCAGATCCCAGTATAGACGGCTGTGAGCCACCATGTGGTTTTGGAGGATTGACTCAGGACCTCTGGAGAGCTCTTAACCGCTGAGCCATCTCTCCAACCACTGCAGGATTTCTTAGAACTGCCCTAATCCAGCTGCAGCAGCCCCACATAGTAAAGCCTTCAGCGTAGTTCTGAACCTGAGGAAGTACTCTTGACAAGTTGGCTGGAATTATTTTTATAGGCAGTAGAGTTCAAGTACCGTAGGGAGGCCAAAGCTAAAGCAAACATTCCCTCTCCTGACTCTCAGCTCTATCTCTATGACCTTGAGTCCCTGACTCCTCCCCTGCCAACTCACCTGGGGAAGGAACCAAGGAACCAAGGGGCCTCTGCCATGACTGTGGAGGTGTGTCTGAGATACTCCAAAGAGGACGATAACCCTACCATGAGGTCTTTTAGTTCCAAGCATCCCTGGAGCCCCTTCCATTTCTGACATCCTCACCCCATCCATATGCATCCCTCCCCTCCAGTCCCAATCTGGTCCAAGCGCTAGCTGGACTCTCCTGACCTCTGACCTTCACCAGGCTGCTAAGTCTTACTCTTTCAACCCATATCTGGATTTTCTCATTACTGATATCTACCCTTACCTTCTGTCAAGCTGTCCTTGCTCACCCACAAACTTTCTCCAACCTTGGTCCCTGATCCCAGGCACATCTTTGACTGCAGTCCCATCTGGAAGCTCAACCTCAGGCTATCCTGGTCTCTCCCCATCCCCACATGGGCCAGAACCTTGGCCTTCTACTTTAAGCTATTAGGAGCTTATGCCTCTACCACTGGCAATCAAGGAGCCCAGATGTCTTCAGCACTCCCTGCAACACTTCCACACAGGTAAATCATGGAACGAAGATGACCACAAAAGACAGCGTGGAAAAATGAAATGTGCTGACCAGGCCATCAGAAGGGTGAAAGGAAACTGACTGAGTTTGAGGGCCTCTGCAGTGCTACCTGTTCATTTTTACTGAGCATCTCATGAGCCCCAGGCATTTCGTCCAACCCCAAGCTGAAAAATGGACTCCTGTCTTTGGTCAGAGAAAACAGATGAGTAACCCCAATTCCTTTGAGAAACTTTAGAATTTTTTTTTTGTGTGTGTGTGTGTGTATGACTGTTTTGCCTGCACGTATGCGTCCACATCGCATGCGTGTCTAGTGACCACAAAAGTCAAAAGAGGGCATTGGCTCCCCTGAACCTAAGTTACAGATGGTTATGAGCCACCATATGGGAGCTGGGAATCAAAGCTGGGTCCTCTGAGAGAGCAGCCAGTGTTCTTAACCTTCTCTCCAGCCCCAAACACAATTTCTTGAAGTCTTTGGAGGTGAAGAAGTAACAATACTACTTAAAGGAGACCAGGCCAGGTCCCTCCCCCAGGAGACAATGGTTATACATGAGTAAAGCTGAACTCAACACACTTTCACATATGAGTGACACAGGAGCCTCCTGCCTGTAAGAGGTGATGATGAGGTTGTGCCTGCAGAGAGTGTTCTAGCGGGGAGTAAAGCCACTATCCCACAGCCAGTTGGTGAGGAGGGGACCCCCATTCTACCACAGGAACCCCCAGCTATTGTATGCACACACGTTTTACTCTATGGCGCAACCAAGATACTGTCACATGGACAAACATGAGACAGAAACTTTTATTGGAAATGGCTGCCTGTCCAGTAAATTGATAGCTGCTGTATTTGGGTTTCCAAAGTTACTGTTGCTCGCTGTCAAACTGGAAGTGCCAAAGAGGGCAAAAGTTACAGCTGCGAGTCTTGCTCCATCCTTGGCTCAGCTGGTATACCCAGTGGGCACATCACCCTCCTGTGATGCTGGTCACAGGGAAAAGAGGATTTTCACGCAGTAGGCTCAGCTTCCCGAATACACTTCGTCCACTCATGACACCTAAAGGGAAGAAGTTCCTCAGCTCCATCACAAGGCTGCCTGGTGGCCTGGTGTTTCAGAAGCACCTGACTGGTGTTTTCAGCAGGCATTGCAACATTCCCCAAGATGGGAAAGCAGTCTCATGAACTCAGATCACAGGACAAAGAGCTACTAGACAGCCTGCAGGAATGTGCTGAGCAGTCAGGGTAGTGTCTAAGAAGAGGGTCCAGCCCGTGAGGGCTCATGTCTTATGCAAGGCCCAGTCCTTTGTTCTAATGGTGGGGTCAGGCTACCAGTGACAGTGATGCTTACCCAGAGGGCAGGTCAAAGATGTATGTGTTCAATAGAAATGGTGATATTGTTCCTCATGGAAATATAAAGGCAGTTCATGGCGGGCTATCAGCACCTCCTCAGAAAGCTGGTGTGGGTCCTAGAGACGATAGTCACTCATTTCTCCTGATCCTGTGACCTCCCTCCCCAAATCAGATAGTATCTGTCCATAGCCATACTGTACAACACACATACACATACACACACCCCTACCATACACACCACACACACACACACACACACACACACACACGAGAGAGAGAGAGAGAGAGAGAGAGAGAGAGAGAGAGAGAGAGCACATTGGCACAATATTCTTTACTTTGAGGAAAAGAGATTGCTCCCAGGTAATTTTCAAAGGCTTAACAGACTGTAAGAGATGTGTGAAAGGCAACACGATGTTGTACTAAAAGCTCCTTGCGAACTAGGCCACAGTTAACAAGAATCTTGAGGAATTCATGGCGGAAATTTTGCCCAACAAAGGCATAGATGATGGGGTTGAGACAACTGTGAGAAAATCCCAAGATCTCAGTGATATATAAGGCCTGATCAATGTCACCGCGGCGCTTGCAGGTGTCTTCAATCAAGTGGGCTCCTAAGAGAGTGTCCGAGAGCAGAACCAGGTTGTAGGGCAGACAGCAGAGCAAGAAGACAAACACAACAGCAAAGATAACCCACATAGCCCTGTGCTTCTTCCCCATGCGAGCCTTAAAGAGTGTGCGCAGTGTCAACCCGTAGCAGACCAGCATGATCAGCAGTGGCAGGAGGAAGCCGAACGTGTGGGACAGGCCACGCAACATTAGCCGGAAATTTGTTGTGGCTTCACCCAGGACCTCATAGCAGATTATTTCAGAACTGTATGGCTTATATGCCTGGCGGAAGATGGAAAAGGGCAGAGATAGAATCAAAGACAGACCCCAAATGCCCAGACATATGAACTTAACCAAGTGGCGCTTTTGAGCCAGTGTGCGGGTAGCATGGACGATGGCCAGGTATCGGTCCACACTGATGCAAGCCAGTAGTAGGATACCACTGAAGAAGTTGACTTCCTTCAGGAGTGAGACCGTCTTGCATAGGGGTGTGCCAAAAATCCAGCCTTTCAACTTGGAGACAGCCCAAAAGGGCAGGGTCAATGAAAGGAGAAGGTCAGCAATGGCTAGGTTCAGGATGTAGACGTCAGTGACAGAGAGGCTCCTTCGCCTGTGTAAGATGACCAGCATCACCAGCGAATTTCCCAGCAAGCTCAGCAGGGACACCAGTGCATAAAAAACAAGTAAAGTTTGCCTGTTGGTTATTGGAACTCTCTTACAGGGGCTGAAATAATCTCCAGTGGGTGGCATTCCGGTGGTATTTCCAAATTCTTTCTCAAAGTCATACCATGTCATATTATCAGGAGCAGTCCAGAAGAAATATTCAGCCTTGGCCATGGTTTGATCTAGGTGAAAGTTTAGAAGGAGAGAGATATGACTTAGTAACCAAATTCAAACATCATGAATGTTGTGGGATAGCATTAGCTTCTCGGTTGCTTTGACAACCAGAGGTCACCCCCTTTGCCTTGACAACCAGAGGTCACCCCCTTTGCCTTCAACTTGAACTTCCGTCTAAGTCATGGGAGACTCAATCTGAGTGTGGGATAAAGTAAAACCCATGGAAGATACCTTTGCCCTCAGGTGGCTCTATAATTTTCATCTCTATGTCCCCCCTCTATCTTGTTGCCTTTTAACCATCTTTGTCCTAAGCCAACCCCTGCATTCAGATGCAGCCACCAGGTTGATCTTGTATACTCAGGGAAGATCCAGCACACAGCAAAACTGAAGGAGGTAAGATGTATCCGGACGTCCCTTCCTACATTATTTCTTATATGTGTCCCCTCAATATTGTTTGCCCTTTATAAAAGACTTATTATTGTAGGCTCAACTTTCTTAACAATTATACTTTATTATGAACTCACTAATAGAGTGTGCCTCACTTACAACCCAACTAACCCAAACAATAGGAAAAGGAGATTAAAGAACACAATAATGAAACCTTAAAGATATCAGTTCCAAGGAACGATTCTCCCGACGCAGTCAGCAGGCCCTCAGCAAACCCACAATTCAACCAAGCTTGCTGCTGGAACCTGGAACGTCAGCTGTGGCCCAGAGCCTCAGCCTGAGCACCAAGCCTTGGAGCTTTCCCTGGAGCAGTTCTCTCTAGGAGTGCCCCTTGAAGTGTTGTTGAACAGACAAAACAATCCCAAGTCCTCTCTCTAAGGTCCTTTGTTTTAGGCTCTTATATTTATATATATCCTCTCAGAGTCTCTACTAGGATGTTTTCAGCTGGCAACATCCAAGATTCCCCATGGTTCAATTTCTAAGTGGAAAACCATCCTGCTCTCTCACAAGTCTGTTCCCCATCCCACACTTGGGATCAACACAAAAACATGTTTATCTCTCCTACATATTATTTTCTGTTGCATTTATCTGTGTAAGTGCATGTGTGCTTGTTACAGGGGCTTTGGTCCCATTGTGATCCCTGAGATTGTGACCTGTAAAAAACCTGTCTTTTGTTTGGCGTGGTTAAGCCCTAGCACACATCTTTAATCCAAGAGCTATCTGTACACGGGATTTAATAAAGTTAACTCTAGGTCAAGAGGCAGAGCAAAAAACCAGCTGACAGAGTGTGAGGGACTTTAAGTTCAGGGGTATTTAAGATAGTTTGTAGAAGTAGAAGTGGTTGGGCAGGGCGTGGTAGACCTTTAATCCCAGCACTTCGGAGGCAGAGACGGACAGATCTTTGTGAGTTCGAGGCCAGCCTGGTCTACAAAGTGAGTCCAGGACAGCCAAGGCTATTACACAGAGAAACCATGTCTTGAAAAAAAAGAAGGAGAAGTAGAATAAGTCTTTGGCACTTTAGCTTCTTTAGCTTGGGATTTTAGCTCTTTGGTTCTTAGCTCTCTAGCTCTTGAGGTCCTCAGCTCCTTGACCTTTGGCTTTTCTTTAGGCTTTGAGCTAGCAAGCCTTTGGCCTTGGATTTTATTTTGTTTTGTTTTGGCCTTTTCCTCCTGGGCTGTCATCTGAGCTGGTAAGCCTTTTGGGACCTTCTCCATTGGGATGTGAGCAGACCAGGAAGTTCAGCTGGGTACTTTCTCTGCCTCTCTGAGCTAGGAGGTTTTCACCACAACATCTGGCTACTGAATCTTTATTGATAAAAAAAAAAAATAGAATGATCAGGGATTTTCAATTAAAACAACATGCACTTGTCTGGATGTCTGTACACAGAGGCTAGAAGAAGGCATCAGATCCCTTGGAACTGAAGCTACAGGGAGCTGGGAGCTGCCTGAAGTGTGTGCTAGGAACCAAACCCTCAAGAGCAATCTGTGCTCTTAGCCCCTGAGCTATCTCCCCAGGCCCTGTTTGCCATTTTTATGATCTACCTGGAGAGGGCTGGAGAGATGGCTCAATGGTTAAGAGCACTGGCTGTTCTTCCAGAGGACCCAGGTTCAATTCCAAGCACCCACATGGCAGCTCACAACTGTCTGTAGCTCCAGCTTTAGGGGACCTGGCACCCTTGCACAGACATACACATGCAGGCAAAAACCCAACGCACAAGAAAAAAATAAATCTTTTTAAAAGCCTACCTGGAGAAAGAAGTGATAGCAATATATTACATTACACTGTAAGCTTGCCTTGACTTATGGTGAGAGTATGTCCAGCTTTTATAGTTGGAAGCATCGCGTCAAAAGTACACATAGGGGGCCAATGAGGTGGTCCAGTGACCACATGCTACCAAGCCTAAAAGCTTGGATTTGATCCCTAGAACCCACAAGGGAAAAGGAAAGAACAATCTCCTGCACACTATCCTCTGGCCTCCACACCCAATCTCACACTTACACTGAAATGTGAAAAAAAGAAAAAATTTTGGGCTGGAGAGATGGCTCAGTGGTTAAGAGCACCGTCTGCTCTTCCAGAGGTCCTGAGTTCAATTCCCAGCAACCACATGGTGGCTCACAACCATCTATCATAAGATCTGATTCCTTCTTCTGGTGTGCAGGAGTACATGCAGGCAGAATACTATATATGTAATAAATAAATCCTTAAAAAAAAAAAAGAAAGAAAAAGAAAAAATTCTAAATACGTGTAAGGGTTGGTGAGATAGCTCGTCAGACAAAAGAGCTTGCCACACAAGCCGGACACCTAGAGTTTGCTCTCACAACCCATGATAGAAGGAGGGAACCAACTCCCTAAAACTGTCCTTTGACATGCATAAATAGGTCTTGCAAACACACACACACACACACACACACACACACACACACACACCTCTACCCAACCAGGACTCTCCCCCTCCCCCCTTCTCTCCATGGTAACCTTGACTGGGACCCTCAACCCCTCCAGATTTCCATGTATCCACTACAAGTTGTGAGAAGATAAAGGCGCTCTCCTTGGCTTCCAGGCCTTGGATTTCTATGGCAGGTGGCTGTCACATCCCCACACCTTGGGATGCTCTCTCCCTGCCAGCATTTGCATCTTCACAGATGACAAAAGGCTTAAAGGGGAGCAATCAACACTGAGCTGGGGAATTGTCCACCTCAGCCACTAACAGGAGAGGAACAAAAGCAAAGGATGAGAGGACCGTGGCCACAGCCATCTAGGAAGTCAGAGATGAGAACTCACAGGAAGCAGACAAGAAACCATTTATCAGATGTCCCTGAGCTCCACAGAAACCAGTGTATTTTCTTTCTTTTTTTTTTTTTGGGGGGGGCGTGGTTCGAGACAAGGTTTCTCTGTGTAGCCTTGACTGTCCTGGACTCACTTTGTAGACCAGGTTGGCCTCGAACTCACAGCGATCCGCCTGCCTCTGCCTCCCGAGTGCTGGGATTAAAGGCGTGCGCCACCACGCCCGGCCTTAGTGTATTTTCTAAAATAAAACTAAACCAAGCCTTCCTGCCCCAACAAGTATACTGGCACACGGGATGACTTCTTACCTGAACTCACAGGGAGGAGATGAGAAACCATTTCTCAGACATCCCTGAGCTCCTCAAAAACCAGTGTATTCTCTAAAATAAAGCTGAACCAAGCCTTCCTACCCCAGCGACTGTGCTGGCACACAGGGGTGGCTTCCTACCTGAGGCACCAGCTGGGTGTGATCTGTGTGTGCACGGGAGCCTGCAGCTCAGAGACCAGAGTGGCTGAACAGTTGAAGGAACTGGATGAATAAAAAAAAGAGAGAGAGAAACCACACCAGACCATACCTCCCCTCGGAGCCCCGCCCACGTCTACATTTGGGTGCAGATTGAGTCATGGGACCCCGCGGCATCAGAGATTCTGTGGGTTCCGTCTGCTAAGATAACAGGGTGAGCTGCTCTCCAAATCCTCCCCTCCATGCACGATCAGCCTCATCACCGCCAGTTTCTTGAATTTGCCCATATGCACTATCCACAAGTTTCCTAATACATTACCTTGGAAAGCTTCCAACTTCCCTGAGGTGAGTAAGTTGACATTCTAAGCAGAAGTTTCAGAAGTCCATGGTGGAAAAGACATACAGCGTCTATAAGGAGAATTTATGGTAAATGCTGGTGGGAGACAGTGAGATGTCTACACTTACTCTGTGTTTTGGACAGCAAGCCAACATTTATGTTGGTGCTGGAATAGAACCCAGGACCCAATTGCATGCTGGGACAAGTACCCTATCACTGAGCTATATGTGCAGCCCTGATGTTTGTTTCTGGTTTTTGTTTTGTTTTGAGACAGAGTCTCTCATAGTCCATGCTGGCCTTAAACTCTATGTAGCTGATGACCATCTACCTCCCAAACATTGGGATTACAGGTGTTTGTTAATTTTTGTTTGTTTGTTTGTTTGTTTGTGTTTGTTTTTAGAGACAGGGTCTCTCTGTATAGCCTTGGCTATTCCTGGACTCGCTTTGTAGACCAGGCTGGCCTCAAACTCACAGAGATTCGCCTGCCTCTGCCTCCCTCGAGTGCTGGGATTAAGGGATTACAGGTGTACACCACCATGTACACCATTTTCACTTATATTATAAGCATCTTTAGAGTCATGTGGTAGAGATTTGGAAGAAAAATCTTTTCTTTTTACACACCATTTCCACTTATCATTTGTTTGAGTAGCACTAAGGTTTGGGCGATGACCACTCCTTCCCTGGAATTTACCAGAAGACCATTGGTGCCAGGGAGCCCAGTGAAAGACCAAGGTGGGAGTGATGTAATGCTGCTCCCCATTTGGCACTGAAGGGACTGCTCTTTTGGGAAGCTGCCTGAGAACCCCTGAACAGCTCACAGCTAACCCCTGACTTTATTCCTCAGGCGCAGTGTCCTGTGTAGTTTTAACTACCAACTTAACACAGTCTCAGAAGGGAATCCCAACTGAGGGATTTCCAGGATCAGGTTGGCCTGTGGGTATATCTGTGGGAGATTGTCTTGATCTTTAATTGATGGAGGAGGGCCCAGCTGGCTGTAGGAGGCACATCCCTAATCAGCTAGTCCTGGTCCGTATAAAATAACTAGGTAGCGGCCAGGCATGGTGGCACATGCCTTTAATCCCAGCCCTCAGGAGGCAGAGGCAAGTGGATCTCTGTGAGTTGGAGGCCAACCTGGTCTACAAAGTGAGTCCAGGACAGCCAGGGCTACATAGAGAAAACTTATCTCTAAAAGATCCCCTTTCCTGCCGGGCCGTGGTGGCGCACGCCTTTAATCCCAGCACTCGGGAGGCAGAGGCAGGCGGATCGCTGTGAGTTCGAGGCCAGCCTGGTCTACAAAGTGAGTCCAGGACGGCCAAGGCTACACAGAGAAACCCTGTCTCGAAAAACCAAAAAAAAATAAAAATAAAAATAAAAGATCCCCTTTCCATCTTTGGATCTGTCCTCTGCCAGGAAACATAGCAAGTGGTTGCCAAGGGTTGTAAGAGAAATGATGTTTCTCGTATGACTCACGGAACAGACAGCACCACTAAAAAAAGGCCTGAGACATTCAGCCACATACTCATACCTAAGGTATGTCTGAGAGCTTCACGTCCATGCATCTGAGCTGGTCGTCCTGGCTGCCCTTGCTCCTGCCCAGGCAGCCATCTGTGCTGTCAGTGTGAACCTGTGAAATCCTGCCCCTCGCATAAATGCCAACTTTTCTTTCATTCTTTCTTTTTTTGTTGTTTTGGTTTTTTTGTTTTGTTTTGTTTTGTTTTGTTTTTCGAGACAAGGTCTCTCTGTGTTAGGCTGTCCTGGAGTCACTTTGTAGACCAGGCTGGCCTCGAACTCACAGCAATCCGCCTGCCTCTGCCTCCCAAGTGCTAGGATTACAGGCGTGCGCCACCACGCCCGGCTATAAATGCCAACTTTTCATACTACTGGTGCCTACCATCGTGACACTGGCAAATGTGGTGGCCTCCTCCTCCAGGCAAGAGGACTAGAACTCCAGCTCAGTTGGTTCGGTGTTTGCCTAACATTTAGAAAGGCCTGGGTTCACCAAACCAAATAACCCAATAGAGAAATGGGGCGCAGAACTAAACAGAGAATTCTCAACAGAGGAATATCAAATGGCTGAGAAACACTTAAATAAATGCTCAACCTCCTTACTCATCAGAGAAATGCAAATCAAAACGACACTGAGATTCCATCTTACACCCATCAGAATGGCTAAGATCAATAACTCAACTGACACCACATGCTGGCGAGGGTGTGGAGAAAGAGGAACACTCCTTCATTGCTGGTGGGAATGCAAACTAGTACAACCACTTTGGAAAGCTATCTGGCGCTTTCTCAGAAAAATGGCGGTTTCCTCAAGACCCAGCTATTCCACTCCTTGGAATATACCCAGAAAATGCTCTACCAAACAACAGGGACATATGCTCAACCATGTTCATAGCTGCCTTATTCATAATAGCCAGAACTTGGAAACAACCTACGTGTCCCTCAGTAGAAGAATGGATAAAGAAACTGTGGTACATCTACACTATGGAATACTACTCAGCTATTAAAAACAAGGAATTTCCAAAATTTGTGGACAAATGGATTGAACTAGAAATTGTCATAATGAGTGAGTTCACACAGAAGCAAAAAGAGCTAAATGGTATATACTCACTTATATCGAGACACTAGTCCAAGGTATACGTCCCCATGAAAAACTGTACCTACCAGGAAAGTGGGTAAGAGGGGAGGACATCCTATTGAGACTTTAGGTGTGAGAAGCCTGGGAGAATGAGGAAATAGAAGGATCCAGTGGGTCCTGGAAAACTACAGGTGAGTCTGGGCCCTGGGGTCCTCCGTAAACTATGGCAACAGCCAAGGAAAATATAGGCAGTAAACCTCGAACCCCTACCCAGACTAGCCAATGGACAGGACATTCTCCACTGTTGAGTGGAGAAGGAGATCTGACTTTCACACAAACTCTGGTGCCCCATATTTGACCATGTCTCTTGGATGGAGACGCCTGGTGGCACTCAGAGGAAGGATAATAGGTCACCAAGGAGAGACTTGATACCCTATGAGCATATACAGGGGGAGGAGGTCCCCCTCAGACACAGACATAGGGGAGGGGAGTAAGGGGGAAGTGGGAGGAAGGGAGGAATGGGAGGATACAAGGGATAGACTAACAACTGAGATGTAATATGAATAAATTAATATAAAAAAAAAAGAAAGGCTTGGGTTCAATACCCAGCATAGCATAAAATTTGGCATGGGGGGGAGCAGGGGGGGTTATCTGGGAAGGTGACTCAGCAGGTAAGGACACTTGTCCCATGAGCATAACAATCTGGGTTCAAGCCCTCAGTTCCCGTGTAAAGCCTGGCATGGCCAAGTGCACTCCTCTAATCCTGCCTAGCACTAGGGTGTGGGTCACAGAAACAGAAAAAATTAGGGCTAGGGCTTGGAGGCAGCTTCTGGGGCGGAAGACACTGACTGAGGACTCAAGAGGAAACCGTGAGACCTAGACTGTAAAGTACCCCAAGAAAGTACCCCTACCTTGGAGGCCCTCCTATTCTTGGAGTTCTTTTCTCTGCAATAAATCTACATTCTCTCTGAGACCATGTCGAACTACTAGGAAAAGAGACTTTCCCACCACATGGGGGCAGCAGTCAGTAGACAGTGAGCCCGGCCTCCCCCCAAAGGAAAGCTCTGAAAAAGAAGAGGGTCAAATCCTGTCTAAGACTTGGCTCTAAGCTAAGTATGTTGGTGCACACCTATAATCCCAGCATTCAGGAAGCAGAGGCAGGGGAATCACAAGTTTGAGGCCAGCCTGAGCTACATAGTAAATTCCAGGTCAGCCAGGGCTGCATAGCAAGGCCCTGTCTCCAAAGACCAAACAATAGATACATACATAAACGAACAGGTTCAGCGCCCAGCACCCACACTGAGCAGATCACAACAGTTTGTAAATCCAATTTCAAGAGATCTGGCCCCTCAGGGCTACTGACTCACAGGGTACACAGGCATACATACACAGAGGCAAAATACCTAAGTACATGACATAATCAAATTTAAAGTTTAGCCTGGCAGTGGTGGCGCACGCCTTTAATCCAAGCCCTTGGGAGGAGAGGCAGATGAATCTCTGAGTTTGAGGCCAGCGTGGTCTACAGGGTGTCAGGATAGCTAGGACTACACAGAAAAACCCTGTCTTGAGAAATCAAAAATAAAATAATAAAGCTTAAACTAAGTAAGATCTACCAGTTTTAAGTTCTTTAAATATAGTTCCCACTTGCTTTTCCTAAATCCTCTGTTAAGCCGCTTCACCGGGGACTGGGGAAAGGGCTGGATCCGCGGCGCAGACCAGGAACAAAGCGGAAACAGCCCCTCTGGATGAGCACGGTGGAGGCAGCAGCCTTTTCAGAAAGGTGGAGCTGGAGGGAGGATCTACGTCTGAAGCACCTCTCAGCTCGAGGTCAGAAAAAGCATTTCACTGGAGAAGGAGAAAGGCACAGGATATAATAAAACATAAAGCTTTTCCACTTGAGAGGGCAAGCCAGCCCACCACCGAGTCCCCCCGCGCTCCATTTCCCACTCACAGCCGCTCTCAAGGATATGAAGCACAGCGTTCCCAATTGTAAGAGAACACTCAGTACCACGAAGATGACTGTGACAGATGCAGCCTGGATGCCAGGCAAATGGCAACGTGCGGGAGTCTCCGTGCTGTCGTCTTTAGCGCTGTCTTAAGCTGAGGGATTTCTCAGCCCTCAGTAGGGTTCTGTGTTGGCTTCACACGTGCACGCACGCACTTAACACATAAACATCTGTTCCCATCTTTCCAGAAGAATCTACTTCGATCTGGAGGTCAGAGTGGAAGATTGTTTCTCCTCTCTCCCTGTGACATACCCGTGGCCACAGCAAAGAGGGCAGAGAGCAAATATGTGGCCTGAGATGAGCCTGATGCAAGCAAAGGTCAGGGGGTTTGTTCAATGCAAAGTCTGTTATGTCATCTTGTGGTAATTGATAGACATTTGGTTACCACAAATGACAATATCGTCTGAGGACCCAAACAAACATGCAAGGAGGGAAGACGATCTGAGAAAATGATCAGAAATCAGAGACATGCAGGCAGGTAAAACACCAATGCACATAAAATAAACAAGTAAATAATTTTTAAAAGATTTATTTACTGCATGGAGGATGTACATCTGAAGCATCTCTCAGCTCAAGGTCAGTAAAAGCATTTCTCTGGAGTAGGAGAAAGGCACAAGATATGGCAAGAAGTAAAACATACACAGAGGGAAAAAGTATGTATGTATGTATGTATGTATGTCACATGCGTGTATGTCTGTGCGAGGATGCCAGAGTCCCTGGAACTGGAGTTATAGACAGATGTGGATTCCCATGTGGGTGCTGGGAATTGAACCTGGGTCCTCTGGAAGAACAGCCAGTGCTCTTAACCGCTGAGCCATCATCTCTCCATTCCCCTACATGCTTCCTTTATAAGTTGCCTTGGTGGTGGCATTTTATCACCTAGATAGAAAAGTAACTAAATGTCTCCCACAAATGGCATTGCTGACACCAGGCAGGAGGACAGGCAGGCACCAGAACCAAACTCCCAGGTGCAAATTCCAGCTTTATCTCTCAGGCCACTTGATCTAGGTCTCAGTTTTCTCTCATGTGTAAAATGACAATAAACATAGCCAAAATGGTGCGTGCATTGAGTTCCATCACTTAGGAAGGAGAGACAGGTGGATCTCTGTGAGTTCAAGGTCAGCCTTGTCCACAGAGAGAGTTCAGGACAGCCAGGGTTACACAGTAAGAAATCCTTCAGAAAGAAGGAAAGAAAGAAAGAGAAAGAGAGAGAGAGAGAGAGAGAGAGAGAGAGAGAGAGAGAGAAGAGAGCATAGCCTGACAAGAAGGCTCAGAGTTGGCAGAAGCTCATTCCACCAAACTGATCTGAGTCTGATCCCTGGGACCCACATGCTAGAGGGAGAGAGCTGACACCCACAAGTCTGACTTCCACAACATGTGCATTGTGTCATGCATGAGTCCCTGAGCACGCAAACACGTGCACACACAACACACACA
Organism: Acomys minous; assembly: GCF_964271855.1. Classification (NCBI taxonomy): domain Eukaryota; kingdom Metazoa; phylum Chordata; class Mammalia; order Rodentia; family Muridae; genus Acomys; species Acomys minous. Next base: position 100,716,773 of record NC_140486.1, on the reverse strand, counting down.
CACACACACACACACACACACAAAATAAATATTTTAAAAGAAAAGTGCATGGCAGACTTCATAACAGTTTAGAAATCACTAGAGTAAGCCTGAAGGCTCCAGCACAAAGGAACAAGAAGATGGAAACATTAATTACCCTCATTTGATCAGGACGTAATGTAGTTATCTATAGACTACATTAAAAAATGGTATGCTATTACATAAATTAGTGAGTCTATTACTTTATCCGAAATGTAATGTTTAAATATAAGAAGCTGGTAATTGTCCAGGTTTAACAATTGCTCATTTTCTACACGTATCAAATTATGAGAACATAATTTATGGGAATAAAAGGCAGATAGACCAAGAGTTTAAGGCTCTTTCCATCTCTTAATCTCAGCATCCAGTCCATCAGAATACGCTGCCGGATCCACCAGTGTAAACCCCACTCCTTCTCACCAACTCCCCTGCCACCGTCCTTCCTACCTACATCACCAAAATATCCTATCTCTGGGCTGGGCAGTGGTGGTGCACTCCTTTAATTTCAGCACTTGAGAGGCAGATGCAGGTAGATTTCTCTGAGTTCAAGACCAGCCTGGTCTACAAAGTAAGCTCCAGGTCAGCCAAAGCTACACAGACAAACCCTGTCTTGAAAAACAAAACAACTAAAAAGCCTTTCCTTCCCCTGTCTGGGCCCTTTCATCTTTCATTTCTGCCTCCTATTCCATGTGCAGTGAGAGCCATCCACTCCCTACTGTCACCATCCAGTGTCTTTAAAGCAGGAGTTGGGGCTGGAGAGATGGCTCAGAGGTTAAAGAGCACTGTCTGATCTTCCAGAGGTCCTGAGTTCAATTCCCAGCAACCACATGGTGGCTCACAACCATCTATAATGAGATCTGATGCCCTCTTCTGGCCTGCAGGTGTACATGCAGCAGAGCACTGGATGCATGATAAATAAATAAATCTTTAAAAAAAAAAAAGCATGAGTTTGACCGCTTTAAATGTATTTACTTGGGGCTGAGGGGATAGTTTAGTTGGTAAAACACTTTCCTTGCAAGAAAGAGTTTGATCCCCAGAACCTACATTTTAAAATCTGGGCCAGGGCTGGAGTAATGTTTCAGTGGTTAAGAGTCCTGGCTGCTATTCCAAAGGACCTGAGTTCAAATCCCAGCACCTGTATGATGGCTCACAGCCTCTGCACATCTAGTTCCAGAGATTCTGACACCCTATTCTGGCCTCCTCAGGCACCAGGAATGCATATACTAAGCAGATCTACACATAGGCAGAACAGCCATGAATGTTTAAAAAATATTTTAATTTAAAATTTAAAAATAAAGTATCTAGCAGTTTCTTTTTTAAAAGCCAGATGTGGTAGTGCACACCTTTAATCCCAGCACTTGGGAGGCAGGCAGATCTCTGTGAGTTCACCTACATACAGAGTTCCAGGCTAGCCAAGAGCTACATAGTGAGTCCCTGTCCAAAAACAAAGGGGAAAAAAAACAAAAACAAAAGAAGTAGGCACAGTGTTGCATGCTTACAATCCCAGGGCTGAGGAGGTGGAAACAGGTGGATCCCTGGGGGCACAGTGGCCAGGCAGCCTGGCCTATTTGTCAAGACAGGCCAGTGAGAGACCCTGTCCCCAAAACAGGAAGATAGTGCCTGAGGAATGACACCCAAGGTTATCCGGTCTCCACATCAATATATGTACACATGCACATAAAGACAGCATCTTTCAAGCATATTTCAAGCAAAGAGTAGCATTACGCATCAGCACTTCAGAAGCTGAGGCAGGAGAATCACTGTCTGGACCTCACAGTAAAACTTTATCTGGGGAAAAAATTAAATAAACTTAAAAAAAAAAAAAAGAGCATTCTAATGGGCGTGGTAGTATTTACCTTTAATCCGAGCATTCACTAGGGAGGCAGAGGCAGGTGGATCTGAGGCAGACCTCTGAGAGTTCATGGGCAGCCTGATCTACATAGCAAGTTCCAGGCCAGCCAGGCCTATACAGTGGGACTTCATCTGGAAAAAACAAAAATAAAAAATAAAAACAAACAAATAAACAAAAGCACTCCTCCCCTGGAGCCCTGCCTGCTCAGAGGAGTTCTTTCTCACTTTCTGTTACTGAATCAATATTCTGTTAACAACAAAATTCCTAAACTTTAACATATATATATATATATATATATATATATATATATATATATATCAGATATAGTGCCCCATAAATATAATCCCAGCACTTGGGGAAACAGAGACAGGTAGATCTCTCTAAGTTCGAGGCTATCCTGGTCTGCAAAGCCAGTTCAGGACAGCCAAGGCTACACAGAGAAACCCTGTTTTGAAAGAAAAACAACAACAATATAAACATGTGTTTATTTACACATTCATTTTTTAAAAGATTTATTTACTTATTATGTATACAATGCTCTACCTACATGTACACCTGCAGGCCAGAAGAGAGTATTGGATCTCATTATAGATGGTTGTGAGCCACCCTGTGGTTGCTGGGAATTGAACTCAGGACCTCTGGAAGAGCAGTCAGTGCCCTTGACTTCTGAGCCGTCTCTCCAGCCCTTCATTCATTCTTTTAATACTAGGCAATGATTCCTCAGCGTTGTTATACACGCTAGGTGAGCACTCTGCCACTGAGACACATCCCCAGCTCTATATCTGTTTTAACTGACACATAAAATCACGTGTACTTGTCGGGGGTGGGAGGGGGTGCCCACCTTTAATCCCAGCACTCAGGAGGCAGAGGCAGGTGGATCTCTTCTGAGTTGAGGCCAGCCTGGTCTACAGAGCAAGTTACAGGATAGCCACAGCTGTTACAAAGAGAAATGCTGTCTAGAAAACAAACAAACAAGCAAAACCATGCACAGTTCTGGGTACTACGAGATGTTTTCATCCATGTATATGCTGTGGAGTGTTTAATTCAGGGCAAGTGTATCTACCTCCTCATTTTCTGTGGTGAAAACATTCAAAATTCTCCCAGTCTTTCTTGAAACTGAGCAACATCGCCACAGTTTATTTTCCCTGTCTTAACAAGACTTAGTAGCCAGTGGCCCCGCCCCCACCCTCCTGCTTTCTTCCCTCCCCACTACCCCTAGCCTCTTAGTTTTCATGATGTCGGTGTTGGTTTGGTTTGGTTTGGTTTCCTAGGCCCCAGATGAATGAGGTCATGAAGCATTTGTCTTTTGTCTTTTAAACTTCATTTTACATAGTGTTCTCCTCTTTCATCCGTGTTGTAGTCACAGAGAACACGGTTCTGTTCTTTTCAATGACTGAACTGTATTCAGTTGGGGGATGGTCTGATGTATTTTGATGCTAATTATCGCTTGCTGTCTCTGTGACCCACCTTTTGCTTAATAAAAAGCCATCCCACCTGGCCAGGGCAAAGGAGATAGGTGGGGCTAGGAGAGAGAGGAATTCTGGGAAGAAAATAGACCACTGCAAGGAGGAAGGAGAAAGGCCTGAAGGGAAGAAAGGAAATGCCGCCATGGGTTAGATGGAGGAGAAGCACGCAGCTGGCGTGGATGGGGATTTGGCCCAGATGAAGAACATGAACAAGTATATGGGATTATGGATGGGAGGCAGCTTGATAGAAGTTATTGAAAACAGATGGTATGGGATTGAGACAGGGATCCCATGCCTGCCACACTATGGGAGGTAGTTTAGAGGATTGATATCTGCCCCGCTCCAGGTTAACTAAGGCTATTTTAAAATATAACAAGTGTCTGTGTCTTGATTGATTGCTAGCCAGGCCTACTGGTAATACAATAGTATTTAAAAAACAATAGTATTCCATGGTATACAATGCTATATTTTCTTATCCACTCCTGGGCTGCTGGATATCCGTTTCCATTGCTTGGCTATTGTGAACAGAGCAGCTCTTGACTGTGCAAGCGTAGCTCTTTCACCAACAGGCTGACTTCATTTCCTTTGATAGGGACACAGTAGCAGAAGACTGAATCATATGATAGTTCTGTTTTTTTAATTTTTCAAGGAACCTCCGTGGTGCTTTCCGTAATGGCTACACCAATTTGCATTCCCACAACAGTGTGAAAGGTCCGCAGTCCCCACACCCTGACCAATACTTGCTGTCTTTTATCTTTTTTTACCAACAGCCATTCTAACAGCTGTGGACTAATGTCTCATTGTAGGGATTTTGTGTGTTTTCTTGTTTTGTTTTGACACACAGTCTCATCACACGGCTCTGACTGGACTGGAACTCATTTTGTAGTAGACTGGATTGGCCTTGAACTCACAGAGATCTGCCAGTGTTTGTCTCCCCAAGTGCTGATATTAAAAGTATGACACCACGTCTAGCTCATGTGGTTCTAATTTGCATTTCTGTTATGACTGGTGGTCTTGAGTATTTTTTCATGCAGCTATTGGTCATTAGCACATCCTTTTTTCTGGGTGTGTGTGTTCATGTGTGAGTATGGAGGACAGAGGTTGATACTTCTTTTTCAATCCTCACACACACACATTTTATTTTTTTAAGATTTTGGTTTTGTTTTAATTATGTGTATGCAGTGCTCTCGATGGCCAGGAGAGGGGGTTGGAGAGTTGTGAGCCACCTAACGTGGGAGCTGGGAACTGAACTCAGGACCTCTGGAAGAGCAGGGAGCACTCTTAGCCACTGAGCCATCTTCCCAGTCCATCCACCTTAATTTTTGAGACAGGGTCTATCCAGGACTAAACCAAGAGTTCACTGATTCTACTAGACTGGCAAGACAAAGAATCCACAGGAACTCTCCTGTGCCTGATTGCCCAGAACTGAGATTACAGATGCGCACCACCACACCCAGCTTCTCCACAGGTTCAGAGGATCAAGCTCAGATCCTTGGGTACAGCAAACGCTTCTTTACAGATTGAGCTAGCTCTCTAGCTGTCTGCTGTATAGAATTACTAATAAGGATTTCCTTGCTTTGTTTACAATTTTTCATTAAATATTTTTATGTATACATTTATATTATTACACATATATACAATAAACTACCTACAGCAAGAAAAAAACCACGAAACATTCAGGAATTGTATATATGCTATAGTCATGGCGTTTTGGTTATTTGTATTTGGCAGCCTTGAAGAAAATATCTTTCAAATTATCTTGGTGTGTCTAAAATTCTGAATGTAATCAATATCTATCATATCTCCTTATTATCAGCTTAAAACATCTATCTAGACCTAAAAACATCTTAACCCCTAAACAACTAAGCTTAATTATAAAACTAAGCTATCTGGTCTTCAACCCCATGAGAGGCCTTGAGAAAGAATAAAATTGTAGTTAGATAAGGTCTTCAAAAACCTCAGAGACATACAGAATATGGCATTTAAAGTTGTTTTTTATTTTTTCAAAGACACATTTACAATGAGACAGGTTAACTCCTGGCAACACCTAGCCTACCTCAAAGAAGGTGATGAACATCAAAAATCCTCCTTATGGAGATGGCTTCAAACATGGCAAACAAGCCACTGGGCAAAATGTGCTAGTTTCTACCACAGACAGAATTCTGCCTAAAAAATGGGCAAGCTTGCATGCAGGCAGAGTCAACGGCCAAACTCTGCTAAAACAGGGTAAGCAAGTCCTCAATAGTTCCTGCCCCACAAATATGTCTGTCAGATATATGGGGCCAGAAGGCTGTAGATGATCCTCCAACATTATAGGGTTTTGGGTGACTGTTCAGAAGCAAACTGTCTCTGTCATCCTCTCATTTGCAAAGTTTTGCTTTGTTGTTAAGTCTGCTTTGCTGACCTCAGACTCACAAGTCTCCTGCTTCTACCAGCCAGGGCTGGAATCATAAGTAGGCACCACTACATCTGGCTTAAGGTTAAGAGTTTTTGTCCATTGATTTGCATCCCAAAACTTGGATGATTTGTTATTGCTGTTTGTTGCTTTCTTTTTCTAATATTTTTGGTGCGGTCTTTGAGATTTTTCTATATAAGACCATGCCATTGGCAAAGACTGGCAATTGGACTTCTTTTGACTTGGATGCACAATCTCTATCTATCTATCTCTATCTCATTTTTCTTTTCTTTGTTCCTTTCTTTCATTCTTTTTTGTTTTTTAAGATTTATTTAGTATTTATACAGTGTTCTTCCTGCATGCATGGCAGCACACCAGAAGAGGGCGCTAGATCTCATTACAGATGGCTGTGAGCCACCATGTGGTTGCTGGGAATTGAACTCAGGACCTCTGAAAGAGTAGTCAGTGCTCTTAACCTCTCCAGCTCCCCCGCCTTTTTTTTTTTTTTTTTTTTTTTTTTTTGGCCTGATTGCTCTTGTTAGAACTAAATGGCTCAGCAGAGCACTTGATGGTCTTGCAGAGAACCCAGGTTTGGTTCCCAGCGCACATACGGTAGATCACAACCATCAGTAACTCCAGTCTCGAGGGATCTGATGCCCTCTTCTGACTTCTGTGGGTACCAGGCATGCACGTGATGCATTCACATGCATACAGGCAAAACACACAGAAAAACAAATCTAAATATTTTGAGTATGTTTTAAATAACTTTACAGCATAGACTCTGGCAAATAGTTCCTTAATCCATGCGAGCCTAAGGCTAATTTCAATATGTTTGGTAGGTAGATTCCATGTCCCTCAAGTATAAGGTGACACAATCTCTTCAAAACCACAATCTAATCATGAAAAACACATCACACAAGTCTAGGTTGGGGAACCTTTTAGAAAAAACTTGGCCACTGTTTCAGAGACTGCCAAGGTCATGGAAAAAATAAAAATAAAAAAGACCTGCATGATATTGTCACAGAGCCCAGGAACCTAAAGAGACCTGACAACCGCGCCAAGTGATGCCCTAGTTGGATTCTGAATCAGAAAGAGAAGATCATGGAAACAGCTGTAGTACAGGAATTGCCACACAAACCCGAGCGCCAACCTCCGTGGGATATTGATGGTCTTTATTGAGCGCCTTTTTCAAGCTGATCATGCTCAGAGAGCCGCAGAAAGGACTCGGGAGCCTAACTGTGACACCGCTTTGCTCTTAGGGCAGCCCTTTCATAGGAAAACCACATGCAGAAGACAGAAAGGGGTGGCAGCAATGCATCTGAAGTTCATTTTGGCTCGCTAGACAAAGTAGCATTATCAGCTAACCTTTCAACTGATTGCTCCCAAGTGAACCAAGTGAGGTGAGTGAGGTGGTGGTTAGGGTCTTTCAGAGACCTTCCAAAGTGCGACCAGTATGTAGACAACGAGAGTAGAGCCAGAGGGGAGCCATTGTGTAGATAACAAAGTATGAATTATGACGCCATTGAATCATCTAGTGTAGGCTAGCTTGACCCTCTGACAGAGAATGTTAGTGTCAGCCATGAATACTTCTAAGAAACAGAGTTGACAAGTTAGAAGGTTTTGAACTTGAGCTGAGCGTGGTGGCGCACGCCTTTAATCCCAGCACTCAGGGAGGCAGAAGCAGGTAGATCTTTGTGAGATCAAGGCTAGCCTAGTCTACAGAGTAAGTCTAGGACAGCCAAGGCTATACAGAGAAATTATCTCAAAACACCCCCCCCCAAAAAAAATTTTTTGAAGTTAATTTCAACTTATAAACAAAATGGAAGCTGAATACAGAAATGTCACCTTATAAACAAAATGGAAGGAAAATACGGAAGTGGCTACAGCTATGTCAAAGGGCAGGCCTTAACAAACACATGACTCAAAATACATAATAGGGGGTTTTGAAGAAGAATCTTGTGCTGGGCAGGTTTTTTTGTTTGTTTGTTTTGTTGTTGTTTTTTTTTTTTAAGATTTATTTATTATGTATACAGTGTTGTACCTGCAAGTCCACCTGCAGGCCAGAAGAGGGCATCAGATCATATTATAGATGGTTGTGAGCCACCATGTGGTTGCTGGGAATTGAACTCAGAACCTTTGGAAGAGCAGTCAGTGCTCTTAACCTCTGAGCCATCTCTCCAGCCCGTGCTGGGCAGTTTTATGTCAACTTGACATAGGCTACGGCCACCTGCGAGGAGGGATGGCTCAGGTGAGAAAACGGCTCCATAAGATCGGGCTGTAGGAAAGCGGGCTGAGCAAGCTAAGATGCTGAACACGCACACTCCTCCACGGCTTCTGCATCAGCTCCTGCCTTCAGGACCCTGGCCTGACTTCCCTCTGTGAAGAGCACTGCTGTGGAAGTGTAAGGCAAGTAAACCCTTTGCTCCTCACGCTGCTTTTGGTCCTGGCGTTTCATCACAGCAAAGATAACCCTAAACAAAACAAATCAACTTTTCCTTTAAAGACAGAGTCATTCTGCGGCCCAGACTAGCTTCAAACTCGTGGCCCTCTTACTCCCCAGCCTTCCACGTGCTGGCTGGCTTAAGTAGTTAGCTTTTAAAGTTGTTCCTATTTTGAGCTTACTTCCCTAATCAAAACTGGGGTTTTGAATTTTGCCCAACGTTTCTACGTATATAATTATGTGACTTTCCCCCCTTCAAAATAGAGTAGCAAATTAATCTTGTAGGTTGTTCCCTAATGCTGAATGATACTTCGGCTTTTAAAATAAATACTTTTTTTTTTTTCAAGACAGGGTCTCTCTGTGTTAGCCTTGGCTGACCTGGACTTGCTTTGTAGACCAGGCTGGCCTCGAATTCACAGTGATCCGCCTGCCTCTGCCTCTGCCTCCCAAGTGCTGGCATTAAAGACGTGCACTACCACACCCGGCTAAATACCATTTCTTAAATAAAAAGAATGGGATACAAGCTGAAACCCTTAAATGGTGTCTTAGTTAGGGTTTCTATTGCTGTGATGAAACACAATGACCCAAAGCAATTTGGGGAGGAAAGGGCTTGTTTCAGCTTACAGTACCACATCACAGTCCATCACTGAGCCTAAGTCAGGGGCCAGGAACCTGAAGGTAGGAACTGACGCTGAGTCAACAGAGAAGTGATGCTTACTGCTCAGCCTGACTTCTAACAGAAGCCCAGGACCACCACCCCAGCGATGCTCCCACCTGCACTGGGCTGGGCCCTCCCACATCGATCAGAATTATGAAACTGCTCCACACACTTGCCCACAGACCAATCTGGTACAGATGTTTCCTCATTTCAAGTCTCTCTTTCTAGATGACCAGCTGTATCGAGTCGGCATAAAACTAGCCAGCACAAATGACCCCCAAGGCTCGGCTCTGTCTCCCTCACCCTCTGTGTTCCGGCCTCAGCCTGTTACTCATCTGTCTTAACCTGGGTGACCTAAGCACTAGAAACGTACTGTCTCGTGGTTCCTGAGGCTGAAGCCTAAAATAGAGATGTCAGCATGATTTTTTCCCCCTTTTAGGGCAATGAAAGGTCCTCTAACCTGTTCCATACATTGCCCCAGGGCCTGTGGTTTGCTGGCAAAAGGTGGAGTTCTTTGGCCTGCAGAAGCGTAGTCTAGTCTCTGCTCTTATGTCCCCATGTACCCCCCTCCACTGTGTCCCTGTTCTTGGGTCCCTAGGCACATATCCCATTTTGATAAGGACACCATCTTAGAAGTCTGGTGCTCCTTCAGTATCCTCAGCTGAACTAACCACATCCTCAACAACTAATTCCAAATAACGTCTCAGGCTGATGTCCTAAGGATTAGGTCTTGGATGTAGGACTTTGTGAGGCAGGAACACAATTCAGCCATCTAGGAGCCATCTGCCATAGCCTCTGGCTTTGGCCCTGGCTATTGCTTTGAGGTTTAGCCATTGATTTGCTGTTTCCTCTGTCCTGAAAGCCCTGCCTGCTTCCACCTGTAGGTAAGGCCCTCTCCTGCCCAAGCTTACCACCTGGGACCTGACCCACTCCTTATGACCTCCTGTCCACCTGCTTATAGCTCCCCAGGCTTCCATGATGTCCTTTCCCACAGACCACTCAGGAACACACTGCACACCTGGCTTGATCATCAGGTAGTTTATTTCTGCAAGGTGAGCTGTTTCAGAAATGCCTCTCAGATCAAGGCAGGGGGAGGAGGAAAAAAACAAAACTACTACTGAAGGCCGGAGGGTGTAATTTCAATACACAACCAGCAGAGGGCAACATTGTCTTCAAAGCAAATCCTTGCTCTAAGGAAGCCACTGTAAACAGCCCAGTATCTGGAACCTAAGGCGGCCATTTGACAAACTCTTTGGCATACATTTGTTTTTCTGTAAATTCTTCCATGCAAGTGTTTAGCAACTAGCAGAGTGTGAGTAATCTAGCTCCAGTACCCATGTGTTCTCAGGAGGAGTCACTGAAGTTGGTTGTCATGGGATTCAAGCACAACGGGTTGATCCCTTCTTGCAACCCACAAACCTTTTTACTAGAAGATTCTCAGCCTCTTGGGTTACCCTACTTTCCTTTTCATCAAAGCAATTAAAAGATACACAAAGCTGTCTTGAAAATAAATAAATAAATAATAAATAATAAATAAAAGCTGCACAGAAACCAAGCTTCAGGACGAGCGACACGGCTCCCTTGGTAGAGTGCTTGTTTGCGTGCAGGAAACCCTGGACTCCATCGCCAGGGAGGTACCTGTACGGCTTAGAGATGAGGCTGCTTTCTTAATTGTTTACCTGGGGGGAGCGGAGGCTCTAGTCTTCCCCCTCCTGACCTTTTCTTTTCTTCTTTACAAGTTAGGGTTGGAGCTGGCAATGTAGCTCAGTGGTAGAGCACTTGCCCACAATGCCCAAAGCTCTGTCTCCAGACTCCTCTCCTCCCGGAGAGAACTGAGGTCTTGCTGTGCCATCCAGCCCGCCCCTGAATGCCTGGGCTTGTGCAACACTTCTTCTTCTTCTTCTTCTTCTTCTTCTTCTTCTTCTTCTTCTTCTTCTTCTTCTTCTTCTTCTTCTTATTATTATTATTATTATTATTATTATTCTTTTCAGTTTTTCAAGACAAGGTTTCTCTGTGTAGCCTTGGCTGGCTGACTTTGTAGACCAGGCTAGCCTCGAACTCACAGCGATCCACCTGCCTCTGCCTCCCGAGTGCTGGGATTAAAGGCGTCTGCCACCACCGCCCAGCTGTGCAACGCTTCTACCGCAGCCTCCAGAGCTGGGACTCTCAGCACCCTCCACCCTGCCCAGCCTTTTCCTCCTTGTGCAAAGCACACTGATCCCAACCATCCCTTTGTCACTAGGACAAAATACCAGTCAAAACCGTCTTAGAGGAAGACCAGTGTGCTCCCGGTTCCAGATGCCGCAGTCGGTGCGGGTGTGAGGACCCGGTGGAGCATAGCATGATAGCCTGGACGCTGCTGCCCTCCTTACCCTTCTACTCCTTTTACTGGATGATGCCACCCTCCCCCAGGGCAAGCTTTCCTCTTAATTAATCGTCTCTGAAAACACCTTGACAGCCAACCCTACAGGCATTTACTGTCCAATCCACTCGAGTTAACAATCTAAATGAACCATCACAAGGGCTGGGGATAAAGCTCCATGGTAGAGCGCAGGCCTAGCATACGCTGGGTTCAGTGCCCAGTGCCGCTCCCCAAGACCAGCTCCGGGAACTGCGGCGAAGAGAAGAAAAGGGTGAACAGGAAAGAAGAGAGGTAGATCCGCGATAGGGTGAACTGACCAGGCAGTGAACGGCTGGCTCAGGGAAACCAACGGTTGGTTGAACAACTAACTAGAGGAAGCAGTTGTTGAGGAGAGGTTGAAGAACCGAGGAAAAATAAATACTTGGAGACTCAGGCATACACAGTAGACGCTGAAGGTCTTAAAGCCCAGGAGGGCTTTTCTTCTGGCTCTCCATCTGTCTCAGTCTCTGTCTCGCTAGCTGTTCTCTGCCTTCTTGCTTGCTGTTCCCCATCTTTCTCTCTCTCTCGCTGTTCCCCCTCTCACTCTAGCTTACTCTCTCATGGCTGTTACTTGTTTGCCCCTCATTGCCAACCCCAATATTTTATTGAAATGAAGTTCGGTTTTTTTTTCATTCTTTACAGTCACTAGGGCAATCAAAAATCAACAGAATAGCAAGGAAATACAAAAAGTTACGTAACCTACAACAAAAATCAACCAATTTTCAAGCAATGGTCAGCATGAGCTGATCATTGTTTTTTAAACAATACAGGGGACAGTCTAATCATAAATTTCCCCAGGCTAAAACCAATGTGTTTACAAGATGGTCATAGCAACATAGCTTGAGCTAGATAGCCTCTAAAGGAAGCTTGACCTACTTCCTGTCCCAGGCCAACAGGTGTGCTATCAAAGCCTAGGCTAACTGTCAAGGGGTCCTCTATTGTAAAGTATCTGTAAAGCATGATGTTCCAAGTCCACCTTCTATTGCTCTCAATGCAGAGTCTAAGGAAAGGTTTCTACAGATAACAGTATCTAGCCAGGTACTGTTATGTCAAAGTCTTAACTTTCTTTTATGCAGTTTCTGCTTGGGTGCTCATAGTCAGAGCAAAAAAAAAACTTTATTATTATCTCAAGCCTTTGGCCAGATGCCCTCTTTCAACATTCTCTGTGGGAAAAGTTTCTCCCTGTATGATTTTCCTTAGGGCTGAGAATGAGAGAGAGAGAGAGAGAGAGAGAGAGAGAGAGAGAGAGAGAGAGAGAGAGAGAGAAACAGTTTTAGGAGAAATAGCAGATTTCTAAGCAACATTACACCTGGACCATACATAATATTTAGGGGCAGTGGTGACCAGCCAGCGATCTTTGGGACTTTGTCAAGCAAAGCCTCAACAGCTGCTCTGGATGTCTAGAGAGCATGCTGGACAGTTGGTGGTCACTGGAGCTTTGTGGACTTTTCCTCATGTCTGCGACATCCCAGTACCCCAGCTTATATATCACGAGAAGAATATACTATCTCCCAAAAGACTGACTGTCACAAAATCCAATGCTGTGACCTTAGACAAAATAAATATCCCATATGTGTTTTAAGCAGCATATGGGTGCTAGTTGATAACTTTTGTTTGCAGCTTTAAAAAAAAAAACTTTAAATGTATTTATTTTGGGTTGTGTTAGTAGGTGTTTTACCAGCATGTATGTTAGTGTACCACACATATCCCTGGTACCTGACAAGGCCAGAAGGGGGCATCAGATCCGCTGGAACTGGAGTGAGCTGCCAAGTGGGTGCTGGGAATCTAATCCCAGATCCTCTGGAAGAGCAGCTGGTATTCTTAAGCAGTAAGCCATCTCTCCAGCCCCCTATGTGCCATTTTGAGTCAGTTGGAATCAAAGAATAACTTTTCCCCTTATAAAACTGTGCTAATAGTTTCTGTGAAAAGGGTATGTTCCTTGGAAGATATGGAGGTGATCTCTTAGCCTGGCAGGACAGACTTCTAGCGGAGGGAGAGGGACACCATCCCACCCACAAATCTTTTGACCCAAAATTTACCTTGCCTACAAGATGTACAGGGATAAAGATGGAGCAGAGATTGAGGGACTGGCCAGCCAATGGGAGAGAGCCAACTCCTAGCACTATTAATGATACTCTGCTATGCTTGCAGACAGGAACCTTGCATAACTGTCCTCAGAGAGGCTCCAGCCAGCATGGGATTAAAACAGAGCCTGAGACCCACAGCCAAGCAGTAGGAGGAGCTTGGGGAGTCTTGCAGAAGAGTGGGAGGAAGGATAGAGGGACCTGGAAAGGACAAGAACTCCACGAGGAGACCAACAGAGTCAACTAACCTAGGCCCATGGGGGCTCAGAGAGACTGAAGCACCAACCAAAAAGCTAGCATGGACTGGACCTAGACTTCCTTCACATGTGTAGCTGGTGGGCAGCTTGGTCTTCATGTGGGTCCCCTAGCAAGTGGAGTGGGAGCTGTCTCTGACATGGACACAGTTGCCTGCTTGTGGATCACGTTCCCTTAGCTGGGCTGCTTTGCCTAGCCTCAGTGGAAGGGGTCCTCTTAGTCCTGATGAAACTTGATGTGCTGGAGTAGATTGGTATGGGGTGAGGCTCCCCTTTTCTGAGGAGAAGAGGAGGGGGAAAGGGGGAAGAGGGTGGAAGGGTGGGAGGGTGGGAGGGTGGGAGGGTGGGAGGGTGGGAGGGTGGGCCCGGGAAGAAGGAAGAGAAGGGGGCTTCTATTGGAATGTGACTTGAATAAATAAGTAATCTTTTTAATATTAAAAAAAACTGTGAAAAAAGAATTTCTCATTTCCCCCCCCCTGTATCATGGTTTCTGTGCTGTTCAACAAATACAGGAAAAATACCTGTCCTTTGTTAAGGACAGGTAACAGGGAAAGACACCAGAAACACAACAGACAGGCTACAGTCAAGCCAAAGACCACAAACTACAGAGAGATCAAAGAGATAGGGAGGGAAGTGGAGAAGTCAAATGTGGGCTCCCTCTTGGTCTAAACCATCCCAAGAGAGGGTGAAGGAATGGCTCCGTCCTTAAGGGCTCACAACCAAACACCAGCTATCCTAAGAAGAAGTCTTTTCACTCCTTAACACAACATCCTGGCATTTAAGACTTCAATTCTTGGGCCGGGCGTGGTGGCGCACACCTTTAGTCCCAGCACTTGAGAGGCAGAGGCAGGCACACGGATCACTGCAAGTTTGAGGCCAGCCTGGTCTACAAAGCTACTCCAGGACAGCCAAGGCTACACAGAGAAACCCTGTTTCGGGGGTGGGGGGCAGGGAGAAAACTTCAACTCTTGAGTTCTGTGACAAGCACCACATCCATGTGACTAGAGTCTTTTCCTTCTCTGCAGGCAGGGGTTTGCATACTCGTGAGGTTCCAGAGAGTTCTAAGGAACATTTAAGTCTCTGATGCAGGCTTGCTTATTTCCTCTCACAGGGCTCCAGCAATACCAAGTTCTACCCTGTGCGTCCCAACCAGCAAAGCCAACATGCCAGCTGACAGGCCAACTGTCAAAGCAGTATCCTTGGTTGCAGTAAAAATAAACCCCACAAATGGCTGCTGGGGGTGGAGGCTAGAGCTGGGGACTAGGCAGATGGGAGACAGGTGGAGAAAGTCTGCTCATTAAGAGCTGCTTTTCGGGCAGGGGGAGGGGGAGACAGGGTCTCACTTCGTACCCCAGGCTGTCCCTCAACTCATGATCTCACTGCTTCTACCTCCCCAGTGCTGCTGTCTGCAGTCCTGTGCCTCTGTGCTCAGCTCCTTAGTGGCTTATATACTCATTGTACATTTTAATCTTAAAAAAAAAAAAAATTAATGACGTTAAGTTGAAAAAAAAAAGTAATCATTTGGGCTGGGGATATGGTTCAGTTGGTAAAATAGAATTCTCTTTTCTGTTTCTTCGGGTATTTTGTTTGTTTCTTTGTTTCTTTGTTTTTCGTTTTTGTTTTTCCCAAGACAGGGTTTCTCTGTGTAGCCTTGGCTGTCCTGGAACTTGCTTTGTAGACCAGGCTAACCCCAAATTCACAGAGATCCATCCACCTGCCTTTGCCTCCCTGAGTGCGGGAATTAGGGGTGTGTGCCACCACGCCTAGCTGGTAATGTAGAACTCTTGCCTACCATACACAAAGCCCTGGGTTGGAGCCCCAGTACTGCATAGAGTGGGTGTGGTAGTGTATATCTGGAGGAGGAGGCAGGAGGAATGTTAGCTCAGGTTCACCCTTGGCTACAAAAGGGAGTGTAAGGCCAACCTGGGCTAGGTGAGACCCTGGGTTGTTGTTGTTGTTGTTGTTTTGTTTGAGGGGGGTTGTTGTTTTGTTTTTTGTTTCATTTTGATTTCGTTTGGTTTTTCAAGACAGGGTCTCTCTGTGTAGCCTTGGCTGTCCTGGACTCACTTTGTAGGGCGGGCTGGCCTCAACCTCAGTAATCCGCCTGCCTCTGCCTCCCAAATGCTGGGATTAAACGAGTGCGTCACCACACCTGGCTTTAAATAAATGGTTTTTCAATCCAAGACCAGACTGTTCTTCCTTCAGTGTTGTTGGATCACAGACCACTTGGTTTTTATTTTTCAGTCTCACGCAGCCTAAGAGCTGGCCACAAACTTACTGTGTAGCCAAGGCTAGCCTCCTAAGTGCTGATCCTATGACCTCCACCTCCCATATGCTGTACTGATTATTTTTTTCCTTTCTTCTGGGCGGTCAAAACCAGGTTCTGAGTGTGGCCACCCACTGTAACTTTGACAAAGAAAGGACTGGGTCCAAAGTGGCAGAAGCCACTGGAGGTCTTCCTACCCTCTTCAGCTGGCGTTGCCCACCTAGAGACACAACGTGGTCCCATGGCCTCTGTCTCCAGGAGAGACTCCATCAAACACCAGCCATAAGCCCTGCTTTTTCCCTTGTTATTCTAAAAAAAAAAAAAAACTGACTTTGGGGCTGGAGAGATGGCTCAGTAGTTAAGAGCACTGACTGCTCTTCCAAAGGACCCGGGTTCAAGTCCCTGCACCCACATGGCAGCTCACAACTGTCTATAACTCCAAGATCTGACACTCTCATACTAAGGCACATAAAATTAAATAAAATATTTTTTTTTTAAAAAACTGACTTCACATTAGGGTTCTTGGATCTGATTCATTTTCTTGAGTGGCTCACAGGAGTTAGAGGAATGTATTATTTGTGTTATAATACTATAGCATATTTTAGAAGATACTAAAATGATACAGATAAAGTTATGCATAAAGAGGCAGGGGCATAGCTCAGTCTTTGCGTGTTTGCTAGCCCGAATGGAGCCCCAGGTTCCATCTCTAGAATGAGGAAAAAGAGAAGGGGGAGGGGAGAGGAGGGAGAGGAAGAATGCAGAAGGTGTGCCCTCCAGGGACCTCCCAGCATTCACCTCTCCAGAAGTCCCTGAAGCCTGTCATTTGAGGTGTTTACAGCGATGCCATCACACTGATACAACTGCTAATGGTTGAGTGGTGAAGCCAGATAGGCTCGTCTGTTCAGATTCTTGGCCTCTATTCAAATTCCTCCTTTTGGGGCTTTCAGGCAAGAACCTCTCTGGCATAACACGCGGTGCATCAGAAAGGTCAGCTGCAGAAGCTTTGGTTTGGTTTGGTTTTGATTTGTTTTTCATGGCAAGGTTTCTCTGTGTGTTAGCCCTGGCTGTCCTGGAACTTGCTTTGTAGACCACGCTGGCCTTAAACTCACGGAGACCCACCTACCTCCGCCTCCTGAGTGCTGCGATGAAAGGTGTGCACCACCACTACCAGCACAAATTTTTAGAATTTATTTTTATGTGCGTTGGTCTTCTGCCTGCATGTATGTCTGTGTGAGGGTTGCCACGTCCCCTGCAACTGGAGTTACAGACAGTTGTGAGGTGTCATGTGGGAGCTGGGACTAAACCTGGGTCATCTGGAAGAGCAGCCAATGCTACTAACACTGAGCCATCTCTCCAGCCCCATGCTGTAGGAGTTCTTTATGGCAGACTCCAGGACAAAAGATAAAAATAAAAAAATAAAAAATAGAGGAAGATTAGAGTTCCTATAAGTATCCTAGGGGAGTCACAACACAGGTTCAAGTTACAAGAATGGCAAAGAAGCTTCCTACTGCTTACTTTCAGGGCGTTTGAGTAGTTTATTGTAGTATCTGCTCACTGAACATGGTGGCAAAAGAGCCACAGTCTGTGTATGTATATATGTATGTTTTACCCACAATGTGTGTATATGCATATTATATGTAGTCATATATAATATTATATGTGCATGTGTGTGTATATTATCAAAACACCAGTTCTCCTTAGCAATTTTGTTGGATTTCATTTTAATTTTTATGTGTATGTATATGGGTGGTTTGTTTTTTTTATCAGCATGTATGTCTCTGCACTACTTGTATGACTGGTGCCCACAGCAGCCAGAAAAGAGAAATAGATCTCCTGGAACTGGAATTCCATAATGAGTTGCCATGTGGGCGCTGGGAATTGAACCTGGGTCCTCTAGGAAGGGCAGCCAGCGCTCTTAACCGCCGGACCATCTTTCCAGCCCATTTGTTTTTAAGACAAAGTCTTATGTATCCAACTGCCTTCAAACTCTCTAAGCGTCTAAGGACAGCCTTCTACTTCTGATCCTCTTGCCCCCACCTCCTACGTGATGTCAGTGCAGGCATGTACTATCATATTCGGGTTACAATGTGCTTCTGCCATATTCAGTTTACAGTGCTAGGGATGGAATCCAGGGCCTCGCATATGCTATGTAAGTGCTCTACCAGCCTCAATAAAAAGCTCCTTTAACACCATGTTCAGAGAGCACATACTACAATAAACTACAGAAACTAAAGAACCTGTGTACCTATGGACTAAGCCTGTTTCAGGTATAGAAGAGCCAAAAGGGATTAACTATAATAAAAAATATAATAATACATCAAGTTACAAAGGATGGTAAGAAACACTGAGTTGGGTTGTTTGTTTGTTTGTTTGTTTGTTTGTTTGTTTAGGAGGAATAGAAGTTCTCTAAGTTGACCTGGGGAAGGATGGCCATGCAATCAGAAAGAACAATAAACTCCGAAGCACCGAGCCATGAGAGAACAGTGGGACCCACAGTAGTAACAGACAACCCAAGGAAGGCGACTGAAGCTGGACAGCAGGGTGAGGACCAAATCATATCCTGTTGGCCATGCTACAGAAGGGACGTTGGCCTAACACTAGAGCATGTTTGAGAAAGATACCTCCGGGGCACAGTGGCCTAGACCGTTGAGGGACCAGGAAGATACTAATCTGACCACTGCTCAGAAATGTCTGGAGCACCAGCCACACATTCAGATCCCTGTCCTGAAAAACGGGGTGCAGAGAACGAACACAGAGAACAGCACCTCGTGTTTTCCAACGAGGAACTGAAGACAACAGGCCCATCCTCTGAAAGGGAGGTTGGAACTCAAACTCCAAGAGGGGAGGAGAAAGGGGCTTAGAGATGACTTCCCAGAAGGGACCTGCGTAGCATGGGGTGGGGTTTGCAGGCCTGATGATGATGTAGCCAGAGCCTGCCTGCATTGTATCTGCATAAAGAGCAGGGCCCAGGCCAGGAGTGGTAGCGAAAGCCTTTAGTCCCAGCACTCAGGAGCAGGGGAAGGTTGATCTCTGTGGCCTCTGTGCTCTGTGGCTAGCCTGGTCTACTTAGAGAGTTTTACCCTGTCTTTTAAAAACAGAAAGAAAGAATCGGGCGTGGTGGCGCACACCTTTAATCCCAACACTCAGGAGGCAGGAGGCAGGTGGATCGCTGTGAGTTCGAGGCCAGCCTGGTCTACAAAGTGAGTCCAGGACAGCCAAGGCTACATAGAGAAACCCTGTCTCGAAAAAACAAAAAAATAAAAATAAAGAAAGGGGGATGGAGAGATGGCTCAGCGGTTAAGAGCACTGACTGTTCTTCCAGAGGTCATGAGTTCAATTCCCAGCAACCACATGGTGGCCCACAGCCATCTCTAATGTGATCTGTGCCCTCCTCTGGCCTGCAGATGTACATGTAGGCAGAGCACTGTATACATAATAATAAATAAATCTTTAAAAAAGAAAGAAAGAAAGAAAGAAAGAAAGAAAGAAAGAAAGCCACAGAGCAGACCAGCTGCCTCCTTCCTTAATCCAGGCCTTGAAGTACATCTTGTCTCTGTGGGACTGGAGCTGGCTGCCCCGCTGTTGCTTCTGCTGCAGTGTTCTCTTTGGGACCATACGGTCCCCATCTCTGTTCTCTCCGGCAGTCCACACATGCCTGTGCAGAGGTGTGACAGCTGCCCGTCCGCTATTCGTTTCTCTCCCTCTTTTTCTAGCAGGTCCTTGGTTTGATGGAGATGATTTGAGCCATCTGTTTAAAGGTAAAAGTCAACAGAGGAGAGTACGTTGGTTTTCTGTTGTTTAATTAAACCAGAGGGCAAGGCAGAGGGATCAGCAGCTAGTGGGCTTCCCAGGCAAGAGTAAGAACCTCAGGTCAGATGCCCAGAACCCACATAAGTGCTGGGAAGGTTCAGCAGGCACCCGTGACAGAACTTCAGACTCAGCCTCAGGGAAGAAAGTAGAATTGAGTGATGACTTCTACTGTCAGCCTCTTGTCTAGACATATACACACACATCAGACATGCATACATGCATGAATGTACATCACACACACAGTCACACAGAGATACACATACACACCCAAACACACACAAATGCACAGACATGTACATAGATATATGCACCCACACACGTGAAATATGTAAGCATGCATGAATGCATATCACACAGTCGCATGCAAACATGCATGAATGCATATCACACAGTCGCATGCAGACATGCATGAATGCATATCACAGATGCACATGGACCCATACACAGATATATACACCCACACACATGCAAACTGCATGTATGCATGAATACACATCACACACACATGCAGACATGCAGACATGCATGAATACACATCACACACACAGACACACGCACAGACACAGACCCACACATAGATATATATATACCCACACACATGCAAGCATGCACAAATGCACATCACACACAGATGCAAGCAAAACAAATTAAACTACTAGATAAAAGAAAAATCACAGAAGATTTCTAAATTTTATTTTAAAAATTAAATATTATTATTACTAAGCCACGGGTTATTTTGGAATACCTAAGAAAATTACAATCTCAGTCCCATAGCAGTAAAAGGCATAAAAAGCACTCCATTAAAAATACATGCTGAAGCCAGGCATGGTGATGCACTCCTTTACTCTCAGCATTTGGGGAGCAGAGGCAGGCAGACCTCTGTGAATTTGAGGCCAGCCTGGTCCTCAGAGTGAGTTCCAGGACAGCCAAGGCTACACAGAGAAAAAAAACAAACAAACAAACAAACAAAAAAGCATGCTAAGGGGGCTAGAGAGATGGCTCAGTGGCTAAGAGCACTGCTGTTCTTCAAAAGGTTCTGAGTTCAATTCCCAGCAACCACATGATGGCTCACAACCATGTGATCTGATACCTTCTTCTGGTCATGCAGACAGAACACTCATATCCATTAAATAAATAAGTAAATAAATATTTTAAATTAAAAAAACAAAACATTCTGAACACTAAAGCTGATCCTGGTGGCAGGGGGGAGTGGGTGAGCCTGCCTCAAGAGTGTGGTGGTATGAGAGAGGGAGAGATGCTATGCCCCACCCTCATCACTTGCCACCTTTGGCCTGTGGGAGAGCTGGCCCCTGGGTCAGGAGAGCAGGAGAGCTATCTCTGTCCTTCACCAGCCCTGCCCCTTGCTGGTTGCGATATTGGATGACCTAGCCAGGGGAGGGCTGGAGAGCTGGTGGCTGACCAGCTCAGTTACCTCTCAGGCTCACATCCAGGGCTTTGAGTTGGTCCATCCCAACATCTACCTCATGGATGAACTGCAGAGATCATGAAGGGGCGGGTCTTAAAGATCCAAAACTACAGGCTCTCCACACAGAGTAGCAACAGGAGATCCAAGAGGGGTCCCAATGATGGATGATCCAGTATTGATAGCACAGCAGAACCCAGAGGCCTCAAACCAGACCAATGACTCGCTGCAATGCACATTTGAAAGCAAAGAAGTCTAGACAAAAGGGTATATACTGTGGGACACACTGCAGCTTCCACAACGAGAATTTTTTGGGGGGGAGGAGGGTTGCAATGGTGGAGGGTAGGTACCAGGGGATGGGGAGATGAGTGGCATTGGAGTTCATGATGTGAAATTCACAAAGAACCAATTTTTAAAATATGCATGCTGCGTCAGGCATGGCTGTGCATGCCTTTAATCCCAGGACTTTGGAGGCGAAGGCTAGTAGCTCTCTATGAGTCCCAGGGCAGCCTGGTCTACATAGCAAGTTCCAGGGCAGCTGAAACTACATAGTGAGATCTTGACTCAAAAAAAAAGGAAGGAGAGAGGGGCGGTGGGGGTGGGGGGCGAAAAAGAAAAAGAAAAAGCCAGGAGGGGTGGAGCACGCCTTTAATCCCAGCACTCAGGAGGCAGAGGCAGGCAGATCGCTGTGAGTTCAAGGCCAGCCTGGTCTACAAAGCGAGTCCAAGACAGCCAAGGCTACACAGTGAAACCAAAAAATAAAAATAAATTTAAAAAAAAAAAGGAAAGGAAAAAGAAAAAGAAAAAACTTACACAGGAGTTGAAGAGATGACTCAGCAGTTAAGGAAACTGGCTGCTCTTCCAGAGGCCCCAGGCTTGATTCCCTGCATCCACACAGTGACTCACAACCATCCATAACGCCAAGTAGAGGCTCCAACTCCCTCTTTTGGCATCTGTGAGCACCAGACAAACACATGGTGCGCAGACATACATGCAGACACAATACCCATACACGTAACATATAAATAAATCTTAAAGAATAAGAACAAAAGACATGTCACAGGCCAAAATGCACATTTGAGACATTTGATCTCACTGATAATTACAGAGAGGCAAATCAAAACGAAGCGTCCATTTTCTTTTGATGCATGGGATTAAAAGGGTCTAGGCAGCTGTCCGCAAGAGTGGCAGGAAACAGGTGCCCCTTTGTTCTGGGAAGGAAGCCTTAAATGGGTGCAGCCTTTGGAGGGTCATTTAAAAGCAAGGTGTCCACATATGAAATAAGCATGCACGTTATGCACGTTGGGCTCCCTGGGGAATTTATTTTCAGAAAATAATGGCATATGTGTGCCAAGCTGTTTGAATAAAAATGGCCGTCGTGTTGAAAAGCTGGAAACAGGGCAGGGGATGCTGCTATCGCGTTTCTGAGAGCGTATGGGAGAGTGCTTGCCTTGAACGTACAGGGCCCTGCATCAGCACCACCACCAACCAACCCAGCGGGGCAAAGGGAGATGGAATGGCTAACAACAACCTAAGTGTCCATCCACGAGGGGGTTTGTCTTATTTGTTAAGCTCAAAGATAATTCTATTAGAGTGTAAAAGAAAAACCTCAGAGCAGGCAAGCTGTAGATCTGCTGCCCAGAAGAGATTGAAGGAAAGAAGGGGGAGGCAGGGAGAGCCATGCCACTTAAGCCAGCAAGCAGGCTGCCTCATGGTGAGCTCTAGAGAAAAGGCAAGAAAGCCACAAAAAAGCATACCAAGGCTCTGGCCAGAACAGATGAGAAGAAAATAATAATAATAACAACAACAACAACAACAGCTAGGCTTTTCTGAGTCAGAAAGGTGGGCAGCCCCCAAGGACTGCTCGCTAATAAGGATTTGGTTGAAGTAGTTTATGAGATAGATGATATGAGGACCACGCAGACATTGTGAAAGACAGAACTCACAAAAAGCATTTGGTGTTGCTTATTTATTTATGTAGTGTGTATGTGTGTGTGTGTGTGTGTGTGTGTGTGTGTGTGTGTGTGTGTGTGTGTGTGTTGCTGGGAATCAAACCTGGAGCTTTGTACATTTTTTTTTCTTTCATCCTTTCAATTCTCTTGATTCCTTTTCCCTTTTATTTATAGTTTGCATTTTATTTTATTATTGTTGTATGTGCATGTCTGTGCATCCCAGGTGTGCAGTGACCACAAAGGCCAAAAGAAAGCATCAGAGCCACTGGAGCAGATGAGTTACAATCGTGCATCTTCTTGGGGGTGCTGGGAATTGAACTTGAGTGCTCTTAACCACTGAGCCATCTTCCAGCTCCCTTTTATTTAATAAGAAATCCCTCTCCTTAAGTGGTTTTTGTTGCTGACATGCAGGCTGGGCTGCAGGAGAGGAAAGGGCAGAGATAAAGAAAACATAGCTGGGCAGTTATCTCATGCACATCATCCCAGCACTTGGGAGGTAGAGGAAAGATAATCAGGAGTTCGAATCCACGGTTTGTCGCTACACAAGCCTCACCGACTGCTGCTGAAGTCTGTCTTCCAGGGAGGCCTTGCATCTGGCTTCAATCTCCACTCAGGTGCCTCATGGATCTCATCCACTCCCTTACTCATCCTACTGAGAACTTACTACATGTCAGGAACTCCAAGGGACCCTGTGTATGGAATAAAGACCACAGTAGCCATGGCTCTGAGGGGCTTAATTCCACAGGAGGACAACTGAGTTGTCCTTCAAGCTAGGTGCAATGGCTAATATCTGGAATCCCAGGACTCTACAGGCTGAAACAAGAGGATCACCAGTTCAAGGCCAGCCTGAGCTAAGGAGTAAGATCCAGGCCAGTCAGAGCAAGACAGGTACATACATACATACATACATACCGTAGAGCATGGTATTATAGACACGTAATTCCAGGGCCTGTCATCTTTTGTTTCATGGTAGGACTCAGCCCAGTCTGGATTCTGTCTCTCTCCCTGGAGAAGCCTCTGTCATCATTTAAGCACAGGGTATGTTTTACTTTAGTCAGTTCTTTGAGAAGCCCATGTCGTGTTCTCAAGCATGCCTTTCTTCTGAGAGCATCTCTTGCTCTACCTCATACTTAAGCCTATACTAGGGTATCTTTATTAAACCCTAATGCTAGTTCATTTCTAAAAAAAAAAAAAAAAAATTGTGCTGGGTGGGGGTGAGATGGGATGGCTAGAGAGGTTAAGAGGACATCTTGATCCCCAAAAGACTGGGGTTGATTTCCAGCACCCAAATCCCACAGCTCACAAGCGTCTGTAGCCCCAGCTCCAGGGCGATCTGGCCTCTGAGCACACCTGAACTCATGTGACCGTTCTCACCATACATACACGTGTACACATGATTTAAAATAATAGAAATAAATCTTTTTTTAAAGAGCAGAGCTGGAGAGATGGTTCACTGTTATAAGTGCTTACTGCCCTTGCAAAAGACCAGAGTTTAATTCCTAACACCTATGTCAAGTCACAATACCACGAAACTCCAACTCCAGGGGATCTGATACCCTCCCCTGGCTTCCACAGGCACCTGCACACATGTGGCATTTACTTGCATAGATAGCATACATACACATAAATAAAAATAATAAAACAAAAAATTTTAAATATGAAGCAAGCCAAAAAACTAATTTTTTTTAAAAGATTGAAAATAACATAAAGGGTCAGATGTGGGAGCTGGAAAGAAGAGCACTGGCTGCTCTTCCAAAGGTCCTAAGTTCAATTCCCAGCAGCCACATAGTGGCTCACAACCATCTAGAATAAGATCTGGTGCCCTTTTCAGGTGTACATACAGACAGAACACTGTATACATAATAAATGAATAAATGAATGAATGAATAAATAAATAAATAAAGCCAGGCATGGTGGCACACACCTTTAATCCCAGCACTTAGGAGGCAGAGGCAGGTGGGTTGCTGTGAGTTCGAGGCCAGTCTGGTCCGCAAAGCTGGTCCAGGACAGCCAGAGCTACACAGAGAAATCCTGTCTCGAAAAACCAAATAAATAAAAAATTTTTTAAAGAGCTAAGTGTGATGGTACATGACTTTAATACCAGCACTCAAGAGACAGAGGCAGGAGGATCTCTGTGAGTCTGTGGCCAACCTGGTCTATATTGTGAGTTTCAGAATAGCCAAGACTATAGAGAGAGAGACCCTGTCTCAAAACAAACAAAGTTATTTTTTTAATTCACCATGCTCCTATTTCAATAAAAAGGGCAATTTCCACCCACATTTGTACCAGACATCTGAACATTACAGCCTATACACAGGGGAAGAGGGAGAGAGAGAGGGAGATGGAGATGGAGAGGGAGAGGGAGGGGGAGAGGGAGGGGGAGAGGGAGGGGGAGAGGGAGAGGGAGGGGGAGAGGAACAGCACCTGTGACTTGTTTCTCATCGGTCTAACAGCTGTCAGATCAGTATACAGCATCTGCCGGAAATTAGCTGTCATCCCCTTTAGTTATGTGTGAAGGGTAACAGGAAGTCATTCTCGTGAAGACCGGAATGAGAGAGTCTCTTGTGCTTGGCCTTTGTTTGTTACCAAGTCATGTAGCCCAGGCTAGGCTCACTCTCTACAATGGCCTTGAACTGGTGATCTTCCTGTCTCTACCTCTCCATGCACCACCACGCCTGGTTTCAGTGCTGCTGGGGATCAAACCTAGCACCTGGCTAAGCAAGAACCCTACCAAGCGAGCTGTGGCCCCAGCCCCTGTGCAGGCTTTGAAGAGGTATGCTTTCGTGTTGGTTAAGGAGAGGAACTAAGTTACAGCAGCAGTGTTACAGCTGCAGGGAGATGGATTTTGACAACCTTCTGAGGAAGTTTAGAAACAGACCATTATCCCAGTTGAGGCTGGGATAGACCACAGTCAACAACTGGATTAAAATCCTGTGAGACCCAGAGCGGGGCACCCAGCCATGCTGCGCCTGACTCCCAAGCCCCGGGCCTTGCAGAGATAGTAAATGGTGTTTAAGGCTTCAAATTGTGGCAGCTTCTTATTCTACATGGAAAACTAGTGCAGCACCTATCCAATCCATCTAAGAAGCTCTTAAAATAGCCTTCTGGGGGAGGGGGAGAGGGCTCAGCGGCTAAGAGCACTTGCTGCTCTTCCTGAGGACCTAGCATCTGCAACTCCAGCTGCAGAGGACATGATGTTCTCCGGACTACGAGGGCACTGCATGCGCTCAGTGCACAGACATACACACAGTAAAAATACCCATATACATAAAATAAAAGTGAATGAATCTTTTTAAAAATCTGCCTCTGAGCCAGGTGTGGTGGCACACACCTGTAATCCCAGCACTTGGGAGGCAGAGGCAGGTGGAGTGCTGTGAGTTCGAGGCCAGCCTGGTCTACAGAGTGAGTCCAGGACAACCAAGGCTACACAGAGAAACCCTGTCTTGAAAAACCAAAAAGAAGGAGGAGGAGGAGGAGGAGGAGGAGGAGGAGGAGGAGGAGGAGGAGAAGAAGAAGAAGAATTTGATTGAGGAAAGCACATGATGTCAATCTCTGGCCTCCCTACACACACACACACACACACACACACACACGAGTGCACATCTGTCTATCATTACCACTCTACCCAGAGCAAGCTGAGGTCAACTCTCACCCAGGCAAACTGAATACACTGTGGATTTCTACCTGAATTCATATAGTGGAGCCAAGACACAGAGCCCCCGAGACAGACCAATAATTTGGCATGCCTTCCTTTCAGTATAGACGGGAGCTTTTGATAGTCTATTAATAAAAAGCAGCATGCTTCTGCCTTTATGCCAGAATGACATGTTCAATACGTATGATTTTTGCAAAGCGGATAGCTTCCTGGAAGGCACATTAAGCCACTTAAAGTTTAAACAACAAACTGATAAATCCCCATTTCCAGTAAACACAGCTCCTTCAGCTCCTTGCAAGCTTTCAGCTGACTGTGGGAAGGGTAGTTCTTGAGGGACGCATGTCAGGTTTGGAGGAACAGTTTGTATATGCCAATCACAGGTTTTTAATTGTGATGAAAAGCAGTTTATCTTTTATTCGGTGCTTATGCTTTTACGGCCAGATCTGAGGTCATGAATATTTGCCCTTACATTTCATCTAATAATGCTACAGTTAGAGCATTTCTATTTAGGGCATCGATCCCATATGGATTGGTGTTTGTATATAGAACAAGGAATGATGTGTGACTCCGTCAGGGAACACTTGCATAGCATCCGTGAGGCCCTGGGTTCAAGTCCCAGCACAGGCAAAGAAATAAAGAAAAGAAAAATGAGGCAAGGGTACAGTTTCATTCTCTTTTTATCCTACTATCTAATTATTCACAATTTATTAAAGAGATTGATTTTTATACCCACTAAATAGTACTTTTGTCAATAATCAGTTGCAAATGTTTTTAGATTGTCATTAGATTCTCAGATCTACTACACTGTTTGATTTGTGTCTAGCCAAATGCTAGCACAACACTGTCATATTTGCTGTACAGAAGAAACCAGAAAGTGTGAGCCCTCGAATTTTGTTTTTTTATTTTTCAATATTGTTTTGGGTACTCAGAGGCCCTTGCAGTTCCATATAAGTTAGAAGTCAGTTTCAGCCAGGGCATGCCTGGAATCCCAACACTTGGAAGGCAGAGGCAGGTGGATTGCTGTGAGTTTGAGGCCAGCCTGGTCTACACAGCAAGTCCAGGACACCCTGTCTTGAAAAATCAATGTCACAGTTTCTATTTCTCCTTTTCCATTATATATCTTAACTTATTTTCTTGGTGGTTGCCAAGGGGATTACAAATGGCACCCTAAAGTTAGAAAGACTCAGTTTGAGTTGGTACCAACTTAGTTCAACAGCAAGCACTAACTCTGCAGCTATCCTACACCATCCATTCCTTCCTGACATCATTGGCCCAGGCAACATTTATGTATCATGTAACAGATTCATAATTATTTTATGCATTTACACATTAAATCATATAAGAAATAAAGGCAAGATGTTAAAAATACAATTATACTAAATTCTGTTTACCTACCTATTGTTATAGTTTAAGAATAGCCACATAAACCACTCAGATGCCAGTCTCAGCCAGATAGGGATAGTTAATCAAACACACAGCCCAAGATTGGTCATGACCAGGGACAAAGCCCAACTCAGGAATGGACCTGCAATGCTAGTCTGCTTTTAAGACAGGTTCTTATAGAACCCAGGACCACCCAACCCAGGAATGACCACCCCACCACCACCACCACACACAATGGGCTGGGCCTTCCCCAGCCAATCGCAAATTTTAAAAATGTCAAAGATTTGCCTACAGCCTGATCTTCAGGAGGCATTTTCTCAGTTGAGGCTTCCTCCTCCTTGATGACTCTGGCTTGTGTCGAGTTGACATGAAACTAGCCAGCACAATCCACTGAATTTACATTAATGCTTGCATGACCATGGAGTTATTTAGTGGAGTGTGGCTAACTTACCAGTGGCTAGCAATACCACACTGAAAACTGAGTCCAGGCTGAGGAGACAGTTCAGTTGGTAAACAGCTTATTGCTCAAGTTTGAGGACCTCAGTTTGATTCCCAGCACCCACAAAAGAAGTCAGGTGTGGTGGCGTACACTTGGAATCCCAGAACTGAGGAGTCAGAAACAAAGAGATCCCTGGGGCTCGCTGGCCAACCAGAGTAACCTAACCAGCATGCTCTAGGCCAGGGAGACACTCCATCTCACAAAGCAAGGGGGACAGATCCTGAGGAAGGATACTGAAGGTTGACCTCTGACCAACACACACACACTCACACACACACACACACACACACACACACACACACACACACACACCCCAATACAAAATAATAGTAAATACATCAAAAATACATTTTAAAAGAAAATAACTCCCCCTTCCCAGGAGCCATTAATTGTCAGTAGCTCTTCAGCTAACCCTTGGTATTATTTTAAGAGGATAATGACAGAGGTTTGTTTGCTTGTTTGTTTTTACATTTTGTTTTGGTATGTTTTTTCAAGACAGGGTTTCTCTGTGTAGGCTTGGCTGCCGTGGACTCTCTTTGTAGACCAGGCTGGCCTCGAACTCACAGAGATCTGCCTGCCTCTGCCTCCTGCGTGCTGGGATTAAAGGCATGCGCCATCATGGCCAGCTTACATTCTGATTTTATTATGCTTTAAATACAGACCTACCCAGCTTCCTATTAGATGCCCCTGTTGTGTAGTGTCCCAGGCTGCGCCAGTTCAACAACTAGTTACACACAGGACTGCGGGTGGGCTCTCGGCACTTCCGTTTCATCGAGTATAAGATGAAGCAAAGGAACATCTGTCTCAAGGATTCAGTGAGTCAGAGAAGGGAAATAACTTAAAGCCGCAGCCGGCAGAGGCTGTCCTCCACCTCTAAGTATTAGCTGCCTTTGTGAGTCCAACTCAGCGCTTTTCCCTGCAGCAATACCTGTAACTGATTCGTCTGGTCCCCTTCCTGGATGACGTCATGTTCTTTTCCTTGTAAACATTCATACATGCTTATCTAGCTGCTTGGCTAACTGTTTTTGTTTTTGTTTTTGTTTTTTTTAACACCCAAACACTTTTATCATATTGGTTCATGACAAAGTATGATAGCATCAAATGCTAGCAAGAGAAAGGATGATGGCTCTGTGGTTAAAAGCTAACCATTGTGAACCCTGAGATTGTGAACTGCAAAAACCTGCTGCTTATTTGGTGTGGCTCGGCCCTAACACACCTTTTAATCCAAGAACTTCCTGTTTGGGGTAAACAGGTGATTATGGTGTGGCTCAGCCCTAGCACACACCTTTATTTTAATCCAAGAGCTTTCTGTACACGGGATTTAATAAAGTTAACCCTAGGTCAAGATGTAGAGCAAAAAACCAGCTGACAGGGATTATATAGATGGGGAGCAGGTGAGGGGGTTCAAAGTGGGGGGCTTTGAGAGAAGGTGGAAAAGAAGCTCTTTGGCTCTTTGGCTTTCGGCTTTCGGCTTTCGGCTTCTCCTCCAGGGCTGTGAGCTTTTTCCTTTGGGACATGAGCGGATGAAGAAGGTCAGCTGGGTGCTTTCTCTGCCTCTCTGAGCTAGCAGGTTTTCACCCCAGCATCCGGCTCCTGAGTCTTCATTGGTAAAATCGAACATTTGGAATTTTCTTTCAACAACAACTACTCTTGCAGAGAACCAGAGTTTCATTCCTAGCACCCACTTCTTGGCTCACAACCACCCGTCACTCCACTTTCTGCCCATAAGAATCTGATTTTGGGGGGCTGGAGAGATGTCATGGCAGTTAAGAGCATTTATTGATCTTGTAGAAGAGCAGGGTTCGATTCCCAGCATTTATATGGTAGCTCACAAGCATCTGTGACCTCAGTTCCAGGGGTTCCGATGGGCACATCTGTGATGTACATACATGCACACAGGCCTGCGAATCACACTCACACACTAGCACACGTACACACTTTTCATTTCCTTTCTGTTACTTTGAAAGACACCTCTGAAAACTTATATCAAATATATAATTGTATATGCGTGTGTGTGTCAAATTATATAATTAAAGTGTTTTGCTTGTTGTTGTTGATTTAGGGGGGGCAGGTTTTCACCCTGCAACCCAGGCCTGTGTGAGAACCTGCCCCCAAATCAATAACAACTTTAATTATATAATTACACACACATACTCATATATTAGCCCAGGCTAGTTTCAAACTCAGTGTACTCCTCCCCCTCAGCTTCTGAAGATCAGGGGCATGAGTCACTATGTCCAAATTTAAGGGCTTTTATCCCTTCTAAACAATTGTGTTGTGGAACGGGATGTTTGCTTGGTAAGGTAAGTATTCAGGTATTCTGACCAAATTGGGTCCATTTTTGCTCATTTCACAATATGTCAATAGTTGAAATGACCTTATTTGCTAATATCTGTTCCTTGGGCAGCCCAGCATGGTGTCTAGAAGAGGAATCTACTTTTTAAAATAAATTAATTTTACTTTAAGTGCACTGGTGTTTGCCTGCATGGAGGTGTCAGATCTTGGTGCTACAGAGAGTTGTGAGATGCCTTGTGGATGCTAGGAATTGAACCTGGGTCCTCTGGAAGAGCTTTCAGTACTCCCAAGCACTGAGCCATCTATCTCTCCAGGCCCCTAGAAGGGGAACCTAAAACCCAGTCCTCTAAGCATATGACTCAGGAATATTATGGGATAAAGAAGGAAGTAGTCTAAGGATTGGGCACAGGTGACTAAAGCAAGAAAAAGCAAGTAAGAGCCAGCAGCGTGTATGTGTGCTCAGGAAAAGACAGTGCAAATACCTTCTAGGGGTGGAGTCTTGTTCCGGTGTCCACAACAAGTAAGCTATCGGACACTTGCCTAAGCCTGAGGGGTCTATGACTTCAGTTTGAGAAAGACAGATGCTGCCCGTACACTTCCTGAAAAAATAACTCAAAGGTTAGCAAGACACATCATAAGTGTCATCCACAGCAAAGATAGCGGGACTCTAATAATTGATTGCTTAGCATATACAGACCCTTAGAATTGATGCCTTGGGGCTCGAGAGATGGCTCAGCAGGTAAAAGTACTTGCTAGGCAAGCCTGACAACCCATCCCAGGATTCCACAGTGGAAGGAGATAACCAATGTCCAAAAGTTGTCCTCTGGTCTTCACTCAAACGTCAAGGTACATATATACTCTGTCTCTAATAGTAAATTTTAGAAATAAAATTCTTTCTCTCTCTCTCTCTCTCTCTCTCTCTCTCTCTCTCTCTCTCTCTCTCGGTTTTTTCAAGACAAAAAAAGGCTATGTAGCCTTCGCTGTCCTGGCACTTACAGAGATCTGACTGCCTTTGCCTCCCGAGTGCTTCAATTAAAAGCATGTGCTGCCAGGCGTGGTGGTACTTGCCTTTAATCCCAGCACTCGGGAGGCAGAGGCAGGAGGATCACTGTGAGTCTGAGGCCAGCCTGGTCTACAAAGCGAGTCTAGGACAGCCAAGGCTACACAGGGAAACCCTGTCTCAAAAAACAAAAAAAACCCCAAAACCAAACAAACAAAAAACTAAAAGCATGTGCTACCACCACCCAGTTTTTTCTTCCTATTCTAAAAATGTGTTCGTTTGTGTTGAGACAGGAAACAAGGTCTTACCATGCAGCCCTGGCTGGCCTGGAACTTGCTATGTAGACCAGACTGACTTTGAACTCACAGAGATCTTGCCTGACTTTGCCACCAAGTGCTGGGATTAAAGATACGCCTTACCTCATGCAGGGGAAAAAAAATATTTTTAAAGTCAACTAAAACCAGATAAGAAAGGTATAGTGGTATATACTTAGACTCCTAGTACTTGGGCACACAATCAGGAGCATCAACACAAGCTTAAGGTTAGCCAGGGCTACACAGGAAGTCCACTTTTCAAGAAGCTGAAACAAACAGGGCTCAGTGATGGCTCAGCAAATAGTGCTTGCTGTTAAGCCTGGTGACCTGAGTTAATTCTCAGACTCCTATGTTGGAGGGAGAATAGAACTGACTCAAAAGTTTTCCTCTGACCCAGGGCTTTATGCATGCTAGGCAAGCACTCTACCAACTGAGACACATCCCCAGGCTCAAACTCAGCTCAGCTGGAAGTATCAAAAACCAAAAACAAAGTCAGGCACGGTGGTGCACACCTGTAATCCCAGCACTCAGGGAAGCAGAACAGGTGTGTCTCTGTGACTTCGAGACCAGCCTGGTCTACAAATTGAGTCCAAGGCAACCAGGACTACAAGAGAAACCCTGTCTCAAAAAAAAAAACAAAACCATCCTGCAAAAAAAATTTTTCGAGACAGGGTTTCTCCGTGTAGCCTTGGATATCCTGGACTCGCATTGTAGACCAGGCTGGCCTTGAACTCACAGAGATCTGCCTGCCTCTGCCTCCCGAGTGCTGGGATTAAAGGTGTGCGCCACCACTGCCCAGCCATCCTGCAACTTTTTAAGAAATTTTTTTTATCCATGGTGGCTCATGTTTGTAATCCCAGAAGAAACAGGAGGATCAGGAGCTTAAAACTGATCTGGGCTACACAAAACACTCCCCCCCCTCCTCTCTCTCTCTCTCTCTCTCTCTCTCTCTCTCTCTCTCTCTCTCTCACACACACACACACACACACACACACACATACACAGAGGAGGATTATCTGGACCTTGATGATAGGACTAGATTTTGTTCTTTTTATTAAAATTATTTGTTTGATGTATATATATGAATGTTTTGTTTGGGTGTATGTATGTGCGCCTTGTGCCTGCCTGGTGCTCTTGAAGGTCAGAAGGCATCAGATCCCCTAAACTGAGTTACAGATTGTAAACCATCACATAGGTTCTGGGAATCAAACCCAAGTCCTCTTCAAGAGCATCGAGTGCTCTTAACCATTAAGCTACCTGCTCATTTGAAAAAAGCAAAACTTAGCCGGGCGTGGTGGCGCATGCCTTTAATCCCAGCACTCGGGAGGCAGAGGCAGGTGGATCCCTGTGAGTTCGAGGCCAGCCTGGTCTACAAAGCGAGTCCAGGACAGCCAAGGCTACACAGAGAGACCCTGTCTTGAAAAACAAAACAAAACAAAAAAAGAAAAAAAAAGTAAAGAAAAAAGCAAAACTTTGCCAATATGGGGATTGTGGCACACACCTTTTAATCCCAGCACTTGGGAAGCAGCTAGGTGGATTTCTGTGAGTTCAAGGCCAGCCTACAAAGTGAATTCCAGGACAGCCAAAGCTGTCACACAGATAAACCTATCTCGAAAAACCAGTAATAATAATAACAATAATTAATATTTCCCAATATCAAGCAGAAAAGGAAAAAAAACCCACTTAATTGCATGGAGAAGAGACCACTGTTTTATTGTTCTCTACAAGAGAAAAAGGGAAACATGGTTGGGTACCCTGGCAGAAAAGACAGATGGAGCACAGTGATATATTCCGAGTCTAGCAGAAGTATGGACAGTGAGGATCACCTGAGGCGGCACCTCAGCACAGAAATGGAGGTATGACAGGAACCCAGGAAGGCCCATCTGGATTTCTGTTAACCTTCTTGACCTCTCACTCCTTTCCTTTATTGTCCAATAACAAAGTGTAGTTCCCTGAGAAGTGATTGTGTTTCTTTTATCAGACTATAAGCTATAGGGAGGCACGTCCTCGTCTATTGCTTTAATCATTGTATCCCCGGTAAAGCGAGACACCCACTAAACAGTAGCTGGCGAAAAGAAGGCATGATGGTGCACAAGTTGAAGCAAGCAATTCCCTAAGGAGAAGCTTTCTAGACGGCCTCTAAAATAATACCGAAAAGGTGGAGTCAGGCCTCTGAAATATGCGGAGACCGAGCAGCCTGGACTGTAAGGACAACAGGGAATGACAGGTGAGTGTCACACACTGGACACTAAGGGCCTGGAGAGAGACGTGGGTAGAGTCTCGCGCATGCGCACGCATGCCCTCTGCCAGCCTCCTGCCCAGGACGCGCTTGCGGGCGTGTGCTCGCGAGGTCGAAGCGGAAATGGCGCCGCGGGACCGCGCGTCCGGGCAGCGAGCGGAAGTGGGTGTGAGAGCGGAAGTGGCCGGCTGGAGCCGGGGGCTGGGCGGGGACCGGGATCGTCGGTAAGGCGGCGGCGGAGGCGGCGGCGGCTCGGCAGGCGGGTTGAAGCTTCGGGGGCCAGGTCTGTCGGGTGGTGGCTGCCTCCACGGGCAGCGCGTGCCGGGCCAGCGCGTGTGTCCGCCTTTCCCTGCCCCGCTCCCCGTCCCCTTCTCCCCTCACCTACCGCACCCAGCCCCCCTCGTCAGGGGCAGCGGGGCCGCTCCCTCCGTCCTGCCCTCGCTTGCCCACCCTCACCGCCCTTGTTTCTCCTTCCCCTGCCCGGGGCAGCCGCCGCCATGATCCTGTTGGAGGTGAACAACCGCATCATCGAGGAGACGCTCGCACTCAAGTTCGAGAACGCGGCCGCCGGGTAAGCGCACGCCGGGAGGAGGCCGAGTTGACCCTAGCTAATCCCGGGTGGCGTCCAGTCCTCAAGCTCTGGAAGGGAGCGATCGGGAACCTGGTGCGGCTTCGGGGCTTCCCTGGCAGGATGGACGTGGGCTGCGATAGGGCGCGGTGGGCCGAGGCCCGAGATGCGTGGGGAGAGGCTGAGACAGGGATGCGGAAGCAGCGAATGGACAAGAAGCAAGGCGTGCCAGGGAACTGGAGACCTGTGGGACGTGAGGGCAACGGAGGCCAGAAGTCACGCCCGAGAGTCCACTGCCCTGTGGGGGAAAGAGAAGGGCCCACTTTCCCTCTATATTTTTTGTCATTGTTCCGAACCCAGAGGGATCTTTCTGAATTGAATGGAGTTTTCAGGAATTCCCAGAACGAGGTGGGAAGACCCTGCAGGCCCAAATCGCCAGGTCTGCCTTCCCTCCCCCATCTCAAACCCCAAGAGAAGCAGGAGGCAAGACTGAAAGCAGACGGGGGGGGGGGGGGGGGGAGAGAGAGAGAACCTTTACCTAATGTGAGAGAAACTAGCCATTTTTGTTACATATTCCTTAGGCAAAGCCAACAGCCCTCCATCCACACTCTTCCCCAGCTCCCTTGAGGCCAGCCTTTTTTCTGGTTGTATGTCTTAAATTCTTATCCAAGATCCCTGGTCTTTGATTTCTCCTGTGGTAATGTGGGCCAGATTAGCTGCTTCTGCTCCCGGAATCTATAAAGTTTTTTTTAAGATAACCTTTTTTTTTTTTAACGTCGGCATCTTAATATATGGGAGGTATATGAAGCCTTCCCTGTCAAACGCAGAAAAAAAGACAGAACTCCTCCCTCAGAGCTGTTTTTGCCTTTCGAATATATTTAAAACCTGAGCAGGGGAATTGGGTTTTAGGTTCTAATTTATGGTGGCCTGTGGCCATTCCTTTGCCTCATTTCCTCATTGCTGAGGATGGGGCTTCACATTTTGGTTTCACAGTTAGTAAGGGCAGGCTGTTTTCTGTGAACTAGGAACTAGAAATAGGAAAGTAAGTGCTTGCAGATCCACAGAAGGGCTGGGCTGGGATGGGGGCGATTCTAAGCATTCATAATGAACTCGTCATTCACCGACATTGAGAAAACATAAACCCACTACCAACGTTGAATGTATTGTCTGTCCCGTCTCTTTTGTAAGATCACAGAGTGTATCTCGAATTGGTTCATTCAGTGAGCATATTGTTTCCTGGAGGGGGGAGGAAGGCTGCAGCGTCTTGTCTTCAGCCCCTCCCCTCATGCCAGTTCTTTGCATTTTAAGTTTTGAAGTCAGTCAGCTCTGGGACTTACTGTAGGTGATGGGGTGGGTACTTTTTTTTTTTTTTTTGAGTGGTGTAGCACAAAGGAGGAAGTTAAAATAACTTCTGCATTTTCACAACTGATCTTAAGACATATATTCTCAAGTCTAGACTAGCAAAGAAGGAGTCCTGGGCGGTTATAAGCTGATGTACAAGATAAATGGTTGCCTGTGTTCAAGTGGAGGCACGCCTTTTAACGCAGGAGGACTTTCACGTTTGTGGATTAATAACTTGTGATTCCAAAATGTGTCTCACTATTCAGGACTCTATTTAGTCCTTTTTCTTTTTTGAAAACCTTCCTTAAAGAATTTGGGGTTTGGTGGTGCACGCCTCTAGTCCAGATACCTTCAACTGTAACCCCAGCTTTCAGGAACATGAGACAAGAAAAGCAAAAGTTCCAGGTCATAGTGAGACTTTGTACCATCCCAAATTGGGTGTGGTGCACCTGTAATCCCAGCACTTGGGCAGTAGAAGGGAGAGGATCAGGAGGCCAGCCTGGGCTACTCTGTTGCAAGTAAAAGGTTTATCTTGTCAGAGATTAAAATAGGTTTTTACATTTGGACGGCATAAATTGGAATTTCCAAGCTTTTTTTTTTTTTTTTTTAAAGTTGCTCACTGTGGTCAGGTTTAATGTTTGAAGAGGTAGTATGTTTCATTTTATTCTAGCTCATCCTTGAAAATGTGACTTAACAAATACGCTGAAAACCCAGTATTTAAGAATACTTTGAAAAGAGTAGTGAGGGTAAGAGTTTCCTGAGATTGCCTGTTTCTGCAGGGTGTGGTGGCACCTCCTATACTCCTAGCACTCAGGAAACAGAGGCAGAAGGATCAAGGCAAGTTCAGTTCCAGCTAGGGATGTATAGTGAGACACTGTCTCAGGAAAAGAAAAGCCTGCCTCTGAACAAGTGAGTGTTCAGGCCCTCCCTTTAAGGTGAGGCAGCATTGGAGTGGCTAGGGAGACACATGCCTACACCAGTGCTTTCAGCAAGGATGGCTTGTGTGCTCAGCACAAACATTGATAGGTCTGAACAGGACAGGAGCCTTTCAAAGAGAGCCTGTTAACAAAGTTAGGGAGGAACTGATAGATAAGCAATGTTGGCGGAAGATAATGACCTTAAAGAAAAGGAGTAGCCCACAGGAGAGACCTGGAAAGGGGAAAGGCTGTGCAATGTGGAGACGTGGGAGGGCTCAGCTCCACCCTGCTCTTTTTCTCAGAACAAATTAATCAGGGAAATGACATTCATGGTAGGTAGCCTTTGTCAGAGCGAATCTTCTGTTCTGCACTGTGCTGTCCCATAGTCACTCACCACATGTGGCCCATTAGATTTAAGTAAAACTAAAATTGGTTTCCTGAGTTGCACTAGGTGTGTTATATTTCTAAGGCTCTGTTGCCGTTTGTGGCTAGTGGCTGCTGAGTTTCCACAGTGTACATGCCTGTTACTGCAGACAGTTCTGTTCTGCCTACGGAAAATGAAAGTGTGAGATAGCTTCATTTTGGGGTGTGCATTTCAGAACCCAGGCCCTTGCACATGGTAGACAGTGCTCCCTCTGCACTACTTCCCAGCTCTCAGGGTGTCCTTCAGAGTCGTTTTATAGTATAGATTCCCAGAATGAAGTTGCTGCATTAGCTTTCCTTTTTGTTTTTTTAATTTTATCTTATTTCTTTTTAATGATCCCTTGGGTTATCTTGCTGGATCTTTTTGCCTATAGCATCAGGCTGAAAGTTTAAACTTGTATTTGCGTGAGAATTCTGTAGGACAAACTGCTTAAGTATACAGTTGGCCACAATCCTCTTGTAATTTAAAGGCAGTTTTAACAAAGCTTTCCACCACACTCCTGAGAAGTGGCTTTTGGGCTCTCTTAGTGTCAGTATCTTCACAAAGGGAGGCAGCCAAGCACCTTCCTGAGAGTCTCCACACTATGACTAATTAAAAAGCTGCTCCCAACACTGTAAATAATGTGCTGCATGGGTCTTATCAACAGCATTGCCTTTTCATTTAGGAATTCTTGCCCAGGCCACAATTAAAGCAGAAGTAATCTGGAAAATTAATTGAATCCTTTTGTTACTACCTACATACCAAGAACCTTTTCATCCTCAGAAGCAGGGCCTGTCAACTTTGCCGTTACACAGTCCAGAACTGAGGAGATGCTGTCGGATGCGAGCGGCTGTTGATTTCAAGTGCCTTCTGGCTCCTTACCGCAGCCTGTGCATATTGTGGGGGGCTGTGGTTCTGTGAGGGGGAGAACTCAGTAAGCAAGCAGCACGGAATGGGGTGGGCGAGGACTGTGGGAGGAGAAATTTGAGAAAGGAATAAATTAAATCTTGCTGATACCTTGTTCCCATTCCCAAATATGCCACATATGTCCTCAGAGACAGACTGGCTTGAAGAGATTCAGAATTAGGACATTGTTTAAGCCTATAGATGTAGTGGGATGTGCTGTGGTTGTTAGATCTAGTTGCTCTTTTTACAGGGCGCCCTGGTTGACACGCTGCTGCCTGTCCTCTGGCCTCTTTGCCTTGTCTCTGCAATATGAATCTCCCGAGCTAACTGAGGCCTGGGACTGTCATTTTAGTGTCTTTGTTTCCTAAGGAACCCCCACCCGTGTGTGTGTGTGTGTGTGTGTGTGTGTGTGTGTGTGTGTGTGTGTGTGTTTTCGTTCAGCTCGGTAAATATCTTGAAGGAATTAATGCAACCAGATAAAATGATTCTTGGCGTCTTTCTCTCTGTCCCCCCACCCCCCTTGAGAGAGAGAGGGCACATGCAGAGGAGGAATGTTGGGTGTCACTCTGCCTCGGTCCTATGAAACAGGGTCTTTCTGGACCTGGAATGAGGAGGCTGGCAGTAAGCAAGCTGCAGTCACCCTCCACAGTCCTGGGGTTATAGGCCTTTTCTGTGGGTGCTGGAGATTCTAACTCAGATCCTCATGCTCGCCCAGCAAGTGCTCTTACCCACCAAGCCATCTCTCCCCAGCATTTTTGTTGTTCTGAGACAGGGTCTCACACTGTAGCCCAAACTGCCCTGAAACCATGTAGCCGGCTTCAAGCTTTGGTGCTCCTTCTGCCTCAGCTTCTTATACATCCTGCACACCTGGCTTGTTATCACTTTCTGAGAGTGTGTGTCTGCTTTTATATATTTTTAGTCTTTGTATTTTGAGAGGTAATTTAACAAAGAAAAGAACCATCTTTTACCTAGTATGATTTGTGCATTGGAGGGAGGGAGCTTTACACAGGAAAAAATGATTGGAACCTTGTAGAAGATTTAAAGAAAGTAGCCAAAAATCTTTAGTGAGTACAACAAACTAATTCCTCTAATTCACAGTACAGACGGGATAACTAGAAGAAGGGCACAGATACGCTAGTGGAGAATTAAAAATATTTTGTGTGTAAAAGAGATGGCTCATCAGTTTAAGAGCACTTGGCTATTTCAGTTCTGAGCCTACTTCAGGTAGCTCACAACCACCTGTTAACACTAGTGCTAAAGAATCTGATGCCCTCCTTTGGCCTCCACAGGAGCGTGCATACACACACACGCACGCACACACACACACACACACACACACACACACACACACACACCCCTTTTAAAAAATATTGTTTATTTTGTTCTTTTAAAGATTTATTTATTATGTGTGCAATGTTCTGCCTGCATGTATACCTGCATGCCAGAAGAGAGCATTAGATCACATTACAGATGGTTGTGAGCCACCATGTGGTTGCTGGGAATTAAACTCAGGACCTTTGGGAGAGCAACCAGTGCTCTTAACCTCTGAGCTATCTCTCCAGCTCTACACACAAATCTTTAAATTTTTTTCCTAATATAAAGTGAATAAATTAATTTGAAATTTTTTCCCCAAAGGATTTCTTTTTTTTTTTAATTTTTTATTTTTCCCAAAGGATTTCTTTTTAATATTTATTTTTGTTTTATGTACATAAGTATTTGCAGGAGTGTATGTGTACCACATGCAAACTCATGCCCATGGAAGTCAGAAGAAGAATGCTGATCCCCTGGAACTGCAGTTAGAGACGGTGTGAGCTACTGTGTGGGTACTGTGAACTCAAATCTTCTGGAAGAGCAGCCAGTGCTTTTAATTGCCGAGCCATCACTTTAAGAGATTTTAAGAATATCCCTTAAAGTCAGATATGGTACCTCATGCCTAGAGTCCCAGTACTTGGGAGGCTGAGGCACGCAGCTCTCTGAGTTAGAGGTCAGCCTTGTGTACAGAGTTCCCCAACAGCCAGAACCACACAGAGAAACCCAGTTTAGACCTTGTCATTTTAGACCTGCCTTTACCTTCCAAGTTTTACAGGTGTGCACTGCCATGCTTAGCTGATGTGCTTTATTAACTCAACTTCATGGATAAGAAAACTAAGGCATAGAGAGGCTAAATGGCTTCCAACATGACATAGCTAGTCCTTGACAGCCAAGACTCAGGCAGAGGCAGTCAGACTTGAGTCTGTGCACTCAGGCAGCAGCTGGGTAGGATGGTGCTTGGCTGTGATTCTAGCACTTGGTAGGTCTAGGCAGGAGAATCAGAAGCCCAAGTCATCCCCAGCTACATAACTGAGTTTGATACTAGTGAATTGCATGAGGCTCTGCCTCAAAAAACTAAAAATAAAGCTGGGGTGTGGGCTAGCGTTCACCTTAATCATAGCACGGCAGAAGCAGGGATTAAACTCAGGCCTTAGGCTTGGTAGCAGTGCCTTTCTTTACTGATCCATTTTGCTAGCCCCCAGGACTTACTTTTTCTGTAAACTTTTTTGAACCTGAAGCTTGAGCAGATGGTAAAAGACTAACTGTTACATCTTTTGGGTCTACTAAATGGACCCTTCTATTACCATGATTTTAAACCATAAAAAGTCAGAGCAAACTAGGTGTGTGGTGCGCCCTGTAACCTCCCAGCACGTGGGAAGTGGAGGCAGAAGGACCATTTGTAGCTCAAAACCAGCCTCAGCTACATAATAGGTTTGGAGCCAGCCTGGGTGACATGAAATTCTGTCTCAACAATAAATCAATTAAAAAATAATGATGGCGGCAGAGGCAGGCCTATCTCTCAGTTCCAGGACAGCCAGAGCTATACAGAGAAACCTTGTCACAAAACAAAACTAACACTCTCTCTCTCCACACACAGGCACAAACATATAACACGCAGACACGTTGAGGGTTGAGGGGGGCACACCATGCCTGGTCTTGGGACTAAGCAATGATTGTTACAGTTGTTTTACATTCAACATTTCCCTGTTGGGGAATA
The DNA here is from genome assembly GCF_964271855.1 of Acomys minous. Taxonomy (NCBI): domain Eukaryota; kingdom Metazoa; phylum Chordata; class Mammalia; order Rodentia; family Muridae; genus Acomys; species Acomys minous. The sequence continues at coordinate 100,675,206 of NC_140486.1, read as the reverse complement.
GAGCTTACAGACCTCCCTCTCCTAAATAAGTGTTCCTGTTCTTTAGCCCAGTACCTTAGCAGCCTTTGTCCTCCAAACCTTTTGTGTAGCCCTGAAGAATGAACTAAACTATTAATCTCAGTGGTTTGATAAGTATTCCAAGTCATACAGCAAGCTACTTAGAATGAACCTTAGCAGTGTTTCCCTGTAGAGGTCGTCCATGCTCAGGGTGCCTTCGTGCCTAGAGTGACTCAAAGCTTCAGTGTTTATGACTTAGAACATTGAGGTTCTTCTTAAGTTGATTTTCTCTGATCTATTGATAGAGTAGTAAAGTGAGAAACTATCTTTCCTGATTGAGTTCAAACCTAAGGGTTAAGGTAAATAACACCCCCAATAGCCCACCCTACTCTAGTTAAGTCAGGCAGTGTGGTACCTGACCCTAGGAGAGAGGATCATATCTAGGAGAGTGTGTTTGCATGCTTCCTCTACCTGGGCATCCTCTTAGTATTTGATTTAAATTGGCTTTTTAAAATTAGGTGTACTCTTGGTTTTCAGAGGTAAGGAACAGTCTATTGTTGTTCCTTGCCTTTGTTTCTTGGCTACAGTTTGAAAGTGAAAGCTTAGGAGCAATTTAAGCTTTTTCTTTTTTGGAAGGGGCATTCATTTGTTGAGACCCGATCTGCCAAGGATGACTGAACTCTGATCATCCTGTATCCACCTCCCAAGTGATAAAAGCATCTAGCCCCATCTCCTTTATTGTTGTTTTCCTGAAGCAGAGTCTCCTGCGTAGCCCCGACTAGCTTGTAACTCATGTAGACCAGGTAGGCCTCAAACTTTTGATAGTCTTCTTGCCTCTGCGTCCCAAATGTTGGAAGTACGGACCTGAGCCTGGTGTTGTCACACATGGGTGGCTTTGAAGAAGCAGGGTAAACTTGGATATGTTTTCTCTAAGTGGGGTTTTCTCCAACATATACTTAATAAGAGCTCATTTATTTAAGGGATATCATTTAGCCTCATTATCAGCTTTTAACATTCATCAAGTACCTTAGACAGTCCATTCTTTTCCCAGCAGAGTTGGAAGTCATCTTGGTTCCTTTCACAAGTGAGGGAGCAGAGAGGATGTAAAATATTTGTTGGAGAGATGACTCAGCATTTGCTCTTACAGAGGAAATGAGTTCGGTTCCTAGCACCTACGTGGTAGCTTACAACTGACTATAGCTCCAGCTCCAGGAGATCTGACATTCTTTTCTAACCCTTGAAGGCTCTTGTACATATATGATGCGTATACCTTCATGTGTAAAGTAAATTTTTAAAAAAGATTTATTATGTATTATTATGTATACAGTGCTCTGCTTGCATGTACACCTGCAGGCCAGAAGAGGAAGTTATCACATTGGAGATGGCTGTGAGCCACCATGTGGTTGCTGGGATTGAACTCAGGACCTTTGGAGGAGCAGTCAGTGCTCTTAACCTCTAAGCCATCTCTCCAGCCCGTAAATATTTTTTAAAAAGAAGATTCTTACTTAAGGGGGTAAAATGTGGAAGTGGAATTGTGTTTGTCTTGTCTGCTAAATGTAAAACAAACTAGGATCATTTGAGTTAACTATCAAGTGGCTAAAAGCAGTAGCATTTTCTGCCATTGGCATGAATAGAAAAGAAGGGTATAACACAGCTTTTCACTGTGGTTTAATTCACTAAAACATGTAGTACCTACTGCGAATCAGAAGAGGATCTTCTAGTCCCATTTTACTGGTTGGTTTGGTTTGCGGTTTTTTGTTTTTTTTGTTTTTTTTTTTTTGTTTTTTTGAGACAGGATTTCTCTGTGTGACAGTCCTGGCTATCCTGGACTTGCTTTTGTAGACCAGGCTGGCCTAGAACTCACAGCGATCTGCCTGCCTCTGCCTCCCAAGTGCTGGTATTAAAGGCATGTGCCACCACGCCAGCCCATTTTACTGGTTTTGTCTGTAGCAGTTCTGTAAGATTGGTGAGATCATTTGTATTCTCCCATTTTATAAATGAGGAGATGAGAAAAAAACATAAGAATTCTTACTTGTCCCAGAGCATAAGCCTAATGGAAAAAAGTAAGGTAGAACCAGAGCAGGCTTGATGAAGAGTGGCAAGTGCTTTGATGATGGTTTAAGGAGGAAGAAAATGTGAACAGAAAGGCTTAAAAATGGGGTGGGCAGTGGTGGCACACGATTTTAATCCCGGCACTTGGGAGGCAGACGCAGGTGGATCTCTGAGTTCGAGGCTAGCGTGGTCTACAGAGTCAGTGCCAGGACAGCCAGGGCTATACAAAGAAACCTTGTCTCAAAAAACCAGAAAAAAAGATATATATATCTTTGGGACAGAACATAACTCACTATTCTGTTGATGGCTTCAAATCATCTTTTCACCTTAAGAACCAACCATTCTGTGTTATTATTCTTAGGCATTTTTCTGTGTGATATGTTACCTCCATGGGCACTATGCTGGGGAGGAAGGTAGCACTAACCAGAGTGAGCACCAGCTGTGGCAGGCAGTTGAACAACAGTTGGAAACCAAAGTTATAGGTGTCCTTTGTCTCATCTGCCTTAAGCAGGTTCAGGCCCATGAGAGAATGAATGTGCATAAAAGCCTTGCATTTATGTAGTGTTACAGTTTTAAGTAAAAATCAGGAGTCTTTCAAAGTCCCCATAAAAGCAAGCAACAGTACAGTTATTTTCCCCATTTACATTTGATCTGCTCGTGTATGGATGTGCCTGTTCAGCTTGTGTGTGGAGGTCAGAGCACAAGCTGAAAGAGTCGGCTCTCTCCCTGGGGATCCAACTCAGGACTGAAGTCATCAGGGCTAGCTGGCAAGTGTCCCCACCCCCTAAGCCATCCTATGCTAAAATTATCCTACTAATGTTTTACAGAAACAAACCAGAAGCTGTAGAAGTAACATTTGCAGGTAAGTGTCTTTCTCATCCTTTTAAGAGAGAGTATAATAAAAAAAGGAAAAAAAATTGTTGTATGGGTGTGTTATTTTTACCCTGTGTCTGTTTGTGCTCCGTGTGTGTCTGATGCCTGAGGAGGCCAGAAGAAGGCATCAGACAGTCAGGAACTAGAGTTACAGAATGCTGTGAGGGACCATGTAGGTGTTGGGGGTTGAGCCTGGGTCCTCTGGAGGAACAGCTAGTTAACCTTTGAACCAATTCTCCATCCCTGACACGTTTTAGTTGTCAATTCTTTTTGAGGCCTTTGAGAACTAATTCATGTATTTATAACATTGCTAACTGACTCTGGAGTTTGGAAAATTGTATAAAGCTGCTTTACATATCTTTTTTTTTAAGATTTATTTTATTTATTTATTATGTATATAGTACACATCAGATCACATTATAAATGGTTGTGAGCCATCATGTGGTTGCTGGGAATTGAACTCATGACCTCTGGAAGAACAGTCAGTGCTCTTAACCGCTGAGCCATCTCTCAAGCCCCAACTGCTTTACATATCTTAGTGAGTTGGGGCACTTGATATCTTAGAGGTTTGGTTTTTGTTTTATACAAAGAACTGTCTGTCTGCTTTGGAAGTCTACAGAGTTAGAATCTAGTGGCCGTCATCTAAGTTTTTCTAGCATTTGGGGAGCAGGGTAGAAGATGCTGGAGCTTCAAATCAGAGAAGCAGTGCTGCTTTCCATTCCCTGATGGCCAGGCATGGTGGTACAAGTCGTTAGTACCAACACCAGAGGCAGGGGCAGTGGATCTGTGTGAGTTCAAGGCTCGGTTGGTTTACAAGAGAGTTCTAGGCTAGCCAGAGCTACGTGGTATAACCATGTTTTAGAAAACAAAACAAGAATTGGCTATTCATATGTGAACGGGGATTTTATAGCTAAGGGCCGTCTAGAAAGATAAGTGCTTGAGCAGATGGCCTGAGGAGACTTGCAGCTCCTAAGGTGGCACCATCTGGCCTCCTAGTCACTAGCAGTGCCAGTCTCTTGGTTCTTGTGATTTCCATGCGAGTTCTCTGCATTCTAGCTTCAGCAGAGATAAAGATAGATAAGCTCAGCTCGCTCTGTAGTACAGGAAGAGAGAACCCAAAAGAGAGATTACAAGAGACGTAAAAGGTAATCGTCTATGTTGTCTTGATCTTGGTTAGATCCTAATTCAAATATTTAAGACAACAGTGTTTGCATTTCTTTTTTTAGTAGTTTACCTGGTATTAATATTAAAGTAGAATCTTTTGTTTGAATGTAAGCATGATTGATTAAGCTATGTTTATATAAAATTATCTGTATCTCCCAAAGATACAACATGAAGTATATATGGATCCCGTAGTGTCCCTAAGATTTGCTTTACAATACATTGGGGTGGGGCAAGTTAATGCTGCATAGGTGGGTGTGAGTTTGTTTATAGCTTTCTCTTGAAAATGTGTCAAATGAAAAATTTTTAAAGGTTATTTTAGCACAAACTGTGGTTATGGTAAAAATAACTTTGTAATTTTAAGTGAGACCAAAGAGAGGGCCACTGAACAATTCCATAGCAGTTTTTCTGTTGGCTTCCCAGTGAAATAAAAGTAAACATCATTTTACTTGCATGTTCTCTTATCAGAGGTCTCCTTATGACCAGCCCTGTGGTAGGTGTTAGGAGATTACCCCCGTTTCCAGAGTGAGCAATCTTTCTTGCTTTTTTCACAGATTTTGATGGCGTCCTTTATCATATTTCAAATCCTAATGGAGACAAAACAAAAGTGATGGTCAGTATTTCTTTGAAATTCTACAAGGAACTTCAGGCACATGGTGCTGATGAGGTAAGTCCCACATTGGTTCCCTGGGGGCTCTGTTTTTACTTTACCTTCTATTGGCCTCTTGCCAACAAGGGCTGAACCACCCTTACAAAGGCCACTTTACACAGCTAACAGAGGCCTCTGAACTCCATTTCCCATAATTGGCTCTTTGCTTGCTTGTTTTTATCTTGGAGAAATAATGGTGTTTCTTAAACAAAGTTTAAAAGCTGTTTTTAAACTGGGTCTCAGGTAGCCCAGGCTGGCCTTAAACTCCCTACCTGTTTGAGGAAGGCCTCCAATTCCTGATTGTTCCCACTGTCCAAGTGCTAGGATTGTCAGCATGTCCCATCGTGCCCAACGCGGGAGATTTTATTCTTTTCAGATTATTTAGTCTACCCAGTTTTACAAAATAGTGAAAGCAAAACAGCTAGTCCCTCCAGAAATAACACGGAGTATATTCCCTTAACTAGTACAAAAATAGTTATGCTAACAGTAAGACAGGTCCTGCTCAATCTTTAGAATCCTTATCAAGGCAGGCATGGAATTTATGGCTTATTAAACTTCATAATCTTGTTTTTCATTCTGAAAGTTGAAGCATAAATAATTGCCTTGTAACTTTTTTTTGTTTGCTTTTGTTTTTTCGAGACAGGGTTTCACTGTGTAGCCTTGGCTGTCCTGGATTCACTTTGTAGACCAACCAGGCTGGCCTTGAACTCACAGGGATCTGCCTGCCTCTGCCTCCCAAGTGCTGGGATTAAAGGCGTGTGCAACCATGCCCAGCTGCCTTGTAACTTTTTTTTTAAGTTAATATTCTTTAGAACTGACCTTTCCACCTATCCCATAATACTACCACAGAGGAAGTAAGAAGGGATGTCGAGGCCGTATGCCTTGTGCCCTGGCTTTGGGCAGCTAGAGTAGGACTTCGGTTCCTGTTGAACTGCAGTTGCTCTGGGGAGAGCCATTTATGGAAGAAAAAAAAAATGCTGTTACACCAGTGTGTGCACATTGCGGTTGGGTCTCAAAGCAGGAAGTATGACTCAGTTCCTGAATCAGTTTTCAAATATCTTAGTTTTAACAAACTAGGCTCTCCTTAATCTGCTACATGAAGATACAACTATTTCTCTTTCTGAAAAGGGGTAGCTTTTGAACAGCTTCAGATTTCTGTAATGAAAGCCTGTTTGTCAAGGAGTATGATCTAGAACTTTGTAAAATTTTGCTCTAAAATCAGATTTAAGTAGACTACTAAGAGCTCTATGGAGCTGAGTCCTTTCATTGTTCAGATGCTTTTGATTTGCTCATGGAAGAGAAGTAACCAAAGGGAATTTGAGCTAATTTTACCAGAAGACGAGAAGCTGGTCTGCAGCTCGTGACCCAACCTGGCTTGGATTTCTTGAGACTCTTTCCACGTTGTACTTGGCCCACTGGTGGAACTCAGGAACACATTGCAGTTTTCATAGCTACCACATAAGCAAAAGAGCCCAAGTGGGTGGAGGAAGTAGCATTCCCAGTGTGAAAGCAGGGTAAGAGTGAATGACTCCCTAGTTAGTTAAACAGTGACCAACCTGTGATAACCACAGGAAGCTGCTTATTTTTTTCACAGGCCCTCTGGTGCTTGGGTAGGCAGATCTAATAGTTATAAATAAACAGGTCACCCCCACTCTTCTCCTAAAAAGAGGCACAAAAGTACATGTGAGCCAAGATTGGAACAGTGGGATGCAGCGGCATACAACTTCAGTCCCGTGATAGAGAGGTGTAGGCAGGAGGAGCATGAGCTCGGTGCCAGTGTGGTTTACATAGTGAGAAGAAAGGGCGGGGCGGGTATTATAACAGAAGATTATGCCAAGAACAGAGAAGGGCATTGAAGATGGCTCAGTGGGTAAAAGCACTTCATACGCAAACCTGATGACCTGAGTTCAGTCCCTGGAATCCTGGAAGAAGGAGAAAAAATTTACAGAAGATGTCTTCTGACCTCTACTCTTGGCATCAGCAATCACACACGTAATAATGACAAATAAAAAATTCAGTGTTCTAAAAAGAAAGAACAAAGGAATTAAAAGTGGTATAAATACAGCTTTAAATACTTCATCGGGTTCAGAATATTCACTTGGTAAAACTGGAGTTAAACTAAACTGAAAGGGCTTTGATTTCCACATGTCTGATATTCCCAGTCTTCAAGTACCAGTTGTGTAGGATGTGGCTCAGGGGGTGCATGCCAGTCCCCTTTTTTTACCTAAGATTCCTAGAAGTAGTACAGGGAACACCTGAAGGTCAAAACTCCACATGTCACCACCACACTCTGTGACCTTGAGCCCCTCCCTGCACTTCCTCTTCTGTAAAAGCTCACTTTTCTGTGATCACTGCCTAGGAACTGCACTGGGCATTGCTCCTTTTCCCTTTACATAAACAAGTGTGACCACAAATTCACACTTTGGGATTCACAATTAACAGATTCTATAGATGAGGATCAAGTATAGAAATATTAGGAAACTATTCAGTGAACTATTTCTAGGCCTTTGCTTAAGAGAATTCTAAAGAGTATTTAAGAGTGGCTGCTCCTAGAGGACGTAGCTGCTTGGTGAAGTGTTTCCTGAGCACACGGCAATGCTCTGGGTTTGGTTTTTGGCATCACCAAGAAAAGGAATGGGTTGGAAGTGAAAGGCCGTACTACCTTTGATGATTCTTTTAGTGTTTTCAAATGAAGCATAAAACATGGTTTACTACTAGTTTTGTTTGTTTCATTGCTGTCTAGAGAGTTCACTGAATATAAGATGAGCACATTGATCTTTAGACAGCTATTGAACACTGCTGTTCTGGCCCAGAACACAGCAGAAAGCCTGACAGATCCTTCTGCTCTGGAACTGGACCCTGCTACCTATTTTTTGTCTGGCTACTGAAGCTCTGCCTTTTCCCCTTGTTTAAATTAAATTGTCTTATGTGTATGAGTATTTTGTCTGCATAATATGTGTGTGTGTGTGTGTGTGTGTGTGTGTGTGTGTGTACATGTACCACATGCAAGGAGGCCAGGGGAGAGCATTAGATCCCCTGGAAATGGAGGTACAGAAGGTTGTAAGCCACCATGTAGGTGCTGGGAATTGAACTGGGGTCCTCCAGAAAAGCAATCAGTGCTCTTAACCATTGAGCCATCTTTCCAGCCCCTACCCTGAAATTCTTTTAAATGGCATGTGTAACTCACTTGGTTTTTGGAGACAAGGTTTCTCTGTGTAGCCTTGCCTATCCTGGACTCACTCTGTAGACCAGACTGGCCTCAAACTCACAGAGGTCTGCCTGCCTGCCTCTGCCTCCTGAGTACTGGGATTACAGGTATGCATCACCACTGCCTGGCTCATAACCAACAAAAAGCTTGTTTTTAATTTGTAATTGTATAAGCGATTCTTTGGGATACTGTAGGCTATAAAGGGGTTATTTGTAGTAAGCATAAGAACTTAACTGGATACCTATAGTCAGAGCTTGTATCCTCCTGAGTACACACCTGTAATCCCCAAACTTGGGAGGTGGAGACAGGAGGATCATGAATTCTAAATCCTCAATACATAATAAAAATTCCAGACCAGCCTAGTGATGTAACACCTTATCTCCACAAAAGGGAAGCCTGCTTCTTACCCTATTGCTGGGTTTTAAGTGTATTCTTACCATCTGTGAAGCAGTGGTGCCCCTCCCTCTCAAGTCTTTAGTAAAGGTGGGATTTTGTGTTTGAGGGGGTTATTTCTGTTTGTTTCTGAGACAGTCTCCTGTGTAGCCAGGCTGATCTCAAACTGGAGATGCTTCTGCCTCCTGAGCATTGATATTACAAGCATGGACATCTTTCCCAACCCCATGTCTCTGTTCCAACTGTTAAACTTGTAAAGTCTGCTAAGCCCTGAAAAGTTCAGATTGCTCATAACTTTACTGCGTACTTTGTTTCTGTCTCTAGATATCTCCCTCTCCACTACAAGTGTTCCTTGATCCTTCCTGAGTAGACTGTCAGTTGAGGGAGGTTTCATCAGGTACAACAGTCACAATGGCAGAGAACAGTCAGGGGTGTATAAAGGGGCTTTTGCTTGTGCTCTACCTCCAAAAGCTGGAGCGTAGTCGGCAGAGTGTGTTGGATGGGGAAATTCCGGGTATATAGACGCCTTGTATGGACACACTGGTGTCACTAGCTCACTGAGGTTCTGATTTCCATTGTCCTTTGCATTAAAAGCCAGTTTTGAGGGGCTGGAGAGATGGCTCAGCAGTTAAAAGCACTGACTGCTCTTCCAAAGGACCCGGGTTCATTTCCCAGCACCCACATGGCAGCTCACAACTGTCTGTAATTCCAAGATCTGACACCCTCACACAGATACATGCAGGTAAAACACCAATGCTACATACAATAAAAATAAATAAATAATTTTTTTTTAAAAAAAAAGCCAGTTATGAGCCAGGTAGTGGTGGTGCACACCTTTAATCCCAGCATTTGAGAGGCAGAGGCAGGTGGACCACTGTGAGTTCAAGGCCAGCCTGGTCTACAAAGTGAGTCCAGGACAGCCAATGCTACACAGAGCAACTCTGTCTCAAAAAAAACCAGAAAGAAAAGGGGAAAAAAAAAAAGGCCAGTTATGAGCTAAGTTATCTTAAAGCATACAAGATTAACAACTAACAGAAGCCAGTACCCAGAAGTTGGCTTTTACCTCTTCATTCACCTGGGCTAGGGTTTCGTCCTGCGCTTAGGTGGTAATTGATGTACTCTGTTGTCATACCTGCCTCTGCTCTCAAAAAGGAAAGACTGAGCGCCGGGCGTGGTGGCGCATGCCTTTAATCCCAGCACTCGGGAGGCAGAGGCAGGCGGATCGCTGTGAGTTCGAGGCCAGCCTGGTCTACAAAGTGAGTCCAGGATGGCCAAGGCTACATAGAGAAACCCTGCCTCGAAAAACCAAAAAAAAAAAAAAGGAAAGACTGTTGGGTGCAATGTAAAATCTGAAAAGAAAAAACAGGAGAGGTGTGGTCAGGTCTTTAAGAGGCAGCCTCTGAACTTACCTTTGACTTATAATCCAGTTCTAGGAGAGATCTGTTTTGTCACTTAGATGAATTCATTTTCTCCTCTAGTTTACCACCCACCAAATGAAATTAAGCATATTGGTTTAGGAAGCATTTCAAAGAATAATAAAATTACCATGAACTTTGAATTAATTTTTTTTTTCCTCTCTCTCTCCAGTTATTAAAGAGAGTATATGGGAGTTTCTTGGTGAACCCAGAATCAGGTATGTAGTAATGCTAACGGCTGTGGAATGATGGCAAAGCACCATGTACTGTTTCTATCCCACCTTTTTAGCTAGAAGATTTTATTTAAGTTTTCTGTAAAATAATCTGCAGGAGCCAAGTTCTTGAGTCTGCTTTCTCTGCATAAGTAACCATCAAAGGGTTCTACTTTTTTTTTAGTGTGACATGGTGTGGGTCAAGAATTGGCAGGTGTAGGGGCTGGAGAGATGGCTCAGTGGTTAAGAGCCCTGTCTGCTCTTCCAAAGGTCTTGAATTCAATTCCCAGCAACCACATGATGGCTCACAACCACCTATACTGAGATCTGGTGCCCTCTTCTGGTGTGTAAGCTCACAATGCAGGCAGAACACTGTATAAATAATAAATAAATAACTCTTTAAAAAAAAAAAAGAATTGGCAAATGAGTTTATTTACACCCAAAAATGATTCTTTCTATCTTTCAGGCGGAGGAGCCTCTTGTCTGAACAAGTGCTGTTAATCATAAACTCTCTTGGGTTTATAAGGCAATGGTCTCAAAAGCACAAGGGCCTTAGTTTGAATACCAGTACCTAATTAAAAACAATGCACAGCTGCAGTCCCAGTACTGAGAGCCCATGGGTGATCCTAGAGGCCTGCTTGTAGCCAGTCTAGCCTAGTTGGGGAGCCTTGGATCTCAGTGAGAGACCCCTGGAGGGATGGCTCAGCAGTTAAGAGCACTGACTGCTCTTCCAAGTTCAATTCCTAGAACCCACATGGCAGCTCATAAGCATTTGTAACGTCAAAACAAAAACGAAGCTGGGTGTGGTGGCGCTTTTTAATCCCAGCACTTGGGAGGCAGAGGCAGGCGGATCGCTGTGAGTTCAAGGCCAGCCTGGTCTACAAAGTGAGTCCAGAACAGCCAAGGTCTGTCTCGAAAAACCCAAAAACAAAACAAAAAACCCCATTGATTACTTTTTAAAATTTTGTTTTAAAAAGAGGAAAAATAAGATGGGCAGCTCCTGAGGAAATACCCCAGATTGAGCCCTATTCTCCATTCATACACGCACATACACAAAGAAATACATGTCCTTGGGAAGATATAATGTAACGTAACATAAATGTAACGTAAATAGTCATGAAAAGTAGCTCCTTGCATCTGCCAGCTTATTTAGGCAGTTTTAAAAGCACAGCCACATATTTGATGGTTTTTATTTTGTTTTGTTTTTTAAATTTTAAAAAGTATTATTCAAGAGATGGCAGCATATGCCCTTAATCCCAGCACTTTAATCACACCACAGGAGGCAGAAAATAGGCAGATCTACTTGAGTTCAGGGCCAGCCTGGTCTACAGAGCTAGTTCTGGACAGCCAGGGCTATGTAAAGAAATCCTGTCTCAACCCCTCTCCCCCACCAAAAAAAGCACTACTATGTATATATGTATGGCTGGAGAATGTGCTTATGGAAGTCAGAGGACAGCTTATTGTCAGTTCTCTCCTTTCACTGCACATACATTCTGGGATGAACTGAGGTCAGCACAGGGCTTATATGGCAAGCACTTTACCCTCAGCCATCCTGCTGGCCCGCGATTGTTACTTTGAATCCTCTGTGTGTTCTGTTCCTATCTGAAGTCCTGAGTGAGGTCAAACATTGGCTATACTTTGCTTTTGTGTGGACCCTGAGAAACAGTAAACCTCAACTTCTTGTTTGTTTTTTAATTTTTTTAAAAAATTCTCCCAAATTGAGTAGTGATTATTACTGGTTTTAATGTTTACATGACAAAAATGGGCAAAGCATTAGTTAGAATGAAGATTTAAACAGCCTGTGCTCTCAGTGAAGTAGATAGGGGAAATAGGGCCCAAGTAATAATTTTATTAATAATAAATAATATAAAAGTTAGAGGTATTGGGCTGGAGAGATGGCTCAGTGGTTTAGAGCACCAGCTGCTCTTCCAAAGGTCCTGAGTTCAATTCCCAGCAACCATATAGTGGCTCATAACCATCTATAATGAGATCTGGTCCCTCTTCTGGGTGTGCAGGCATACATGCAGTACAGAACACTGTGTAATAAATAAAAATAATTTCTTTTTTAAGTTAGAGGTATTTGGGGATATGAGGTCCATGTGGTTCTGGTACTATATTCCCGTCAGTTACTGTTTTAAATGATCCCCAGCGGTTTAAAGGTATTCTTGGGAAAATGTGTCTAGACTTTGAAGTACCATTAATGACTTGATTAGCCCTTTCCTGGCACTCATGGGGTAGAAAAAGGCAAGGTCTCTTAGGGGTCAGTAGACATGATTCTCAGCCCCTGTTCTACACCACTTTTTGGTGGCCTTGTCCATAAACTCTATGGATGTCTTAGAGTTCTGCTATGTAGCCCAGGCTGTCCTGGAACTCAAAAGACACCTGCCTCAGTCTCTTGAGTACTGGCTGGTATTACAGACCTGTATCACCATGCCTGACTGAAATACTGTACTTGTGCCTAGCTTAGTTCTCACAGCACTCTCTCCCCTCTACTAACTACATCTTCCTCTACCACTACCCCAGGACACCTCCCCTCCCCTTTACCCCCACAGATGAGGACATTGTAGAGGTTGGGCAGTTTTCCGAGGTCACACAGTGAGGCCGAAATGTCTGTTCACTTCAAAACAAAGTAGCCTACATATGCCTACATACCTATATATTGTGCTGTATCCTCAAGTCCCTGCTTCTCTGAAGCACTTTTTTGGTCTAAATGGGGATAAGCTTATCTGTCCTGACTTTTTCAAAGAAAGGCATGGGGGTCAAATGAAGAATTCTGAAAACACTGGAAATTTACAGTTATTGTGATAGACAGTATTGGGGAAGTATGTATGTGAGAAACGGTTTTTCTACTCTGCCTCCTCCTCACTGGAGTGGAGGTGCGTGTGCATATTTTATTCCTAGGAAGCTTCTGCCTGCTGACCATGTGGGTGTGTATTAAACAATTGGAGAAAATACATACGTGTACAGCTTAGAGTCATACAGCCCTCCTTCACAGCTGCCTCTAGGACCTAAAGGTCTAATTGGAGTTGCAGACTGTGACTCCCATTACGTACTTGGAACTGTTCATCTTTGATACTGCCTATCAATTACATACTGTGGTATGGGATAGAGATGGGAAATTGCCTCTACACTATGCTTACTTGGGAGAGATGGGTTCAATTTGGTTTTTGTTGCTTGGTTTTTTAATATAACTGATGGGTGGTTTATTTCTTCCCACAAGGATACAATGTTTCTTTGCTATATGACCTTGAAAATCTGCCTGCATCCAAGGATTCTATTGTGCATCAGGCTGGCATGTTGAAGCGAAACTGTTTTGCCTCTGTCTTTGAGAAATACTTTCAATTCCAAGAAGAAGGCAAGGAAGGAGAGAACAGAGCAGTTATCCATTATAGGGATGATGAGACCATGTAAGTATGAACTTTTGCTCCTCAAGCCTGAGGGTGGCTGTCTCACAAGGTGCTTACTGAAAGAAATACAGTGTGATCAAACCTTAAACTTACATGGACCCTTTTGAAATTCTTAAAGAATTCTTAATCTGGGAGGTAAATGGTACGAAAGTAGACCACAAGCCAGATATGGTGGCGCACGCCTGTGATCCCAGCACTCAGGGAGGCAGAGGCAGGCAGATTTCTGAGTTCAAGGCCAGCCTGGTCTACAAAATGAGTCCAGGACATCCAAGGCTACACAGAGAAACCCTGTCTCAAAAAAACAAAAAACAAAAACAACAACAAAAACAAAAAAAAAGAAAAGGAAAGAAAGCAGACCACTTCTCTAAGCATCTAAAGTTGACAAAAGATGAAAAGAAAATCCTGTGCTTTCCTTTAAGTCACTACTTTAATTTTTATTTTTTTAATTTTATGTGTTTTGGTATTTTATTGTTGTGAGCTGCCTTGTAGAATGGGAATTGAACTCTTCTGGTACAGCCACCAGTGTTTTTGTTGTTGTTGTTTTGTTTTGTTTTGTTTTTTCCTGAGACAGGGTTTCTCTGTTTCGCCTTGGCTGTCCTGATCTCACTTTGTAGACCAGGCTGGCCTAGACCTCTGCCTCCCAGAGTGCTGGTATTACAGGCATATATCACTCACTGTACCTTGCTCAACCAGTGCTCTTAACCACTGAGCCATCTCTGTGGACCCAAAGTACTACTTTACTGAGTTCTCTTATTTAAACGAGTTTGCCTTGAGCTGAGGAGATAACCTCAGCCCTGCAGAGTACTTACTGCTTTTCCAGGGGATTTGAGTTCCGTTTGAGTGCCATGAGTATCCACATGGCAACTACAACTGTCTGTTACTCCAATTCCAATCAGGCACACATGTGCACAGGTACACACACACATTAAATTAAATAAACACATGATTTTTTTATTTAAAAAGATGGCCCACATAATCCGTCTCCAGAGGCTGAGCATAGATGCTGTTACTGTATGTAGCCCTTAAGTGCATGAAGTATATGAATTCATACGTATATATGGATCCTGTGTAATTTTTAAATAAATGACATTCTAATAATCACTAACTTAAAGTCCTGTGTTATACTTTATATACAAGATTTAAAAGGCTACTTTTGCTAATTCTACTTCTTAGGAATGCATTTATTGCCCTGACTTTCTTGACTACAAGGCCCACTCTTGGCCACACCTGTGTTTTATTGAGTTAAGAGAATTTGGACTTTACCCTTCTACTTCACTTGTAGATGAAGTTAGTAACAGAATCTTCTGACGCTGTACTTAACTCCTGAGTTTTATGCCCTCAGGTATGTTGAATCTAAAAAAGACAGAGTCACAGTAGTCTTCAGCACCGTGTTTAAGGATGACGACGATGTGGTCATCGGAAAGGTGTTCATGCAGGTATGGAGCCAAAATCTTCAGGGGAAATTGTGCTGTAGGGACTTAAATTTTACACACATGTGTACATAGCCACCATATGGGCTGGGCTTGTAACTCAATGGTAAGGCATTTGCCTAATATGTACAAGGTCCCTGGTTCAGTCCTCAGTACCTGGACAGATGGTAACAGGGGCAGAGCAACATACATATAATCCATAGCATAGAAAAGACAACAGTTCTCTTAGTGTTGAAACCTGAAAATGAAATGAACAACTGTTGCTTCTTGCTATGATAAAACACTATGGCCAAAAGCAAGTTGGAAGGAAAAGGCTTATTTCACCTTAGACTTCCAGGTCACAGTTCATCACTGATGGAGGTTCCAGTAAGAGCTCAAAGCCCTTGAAACAGAAATCAAGCAGGAATACTGCTTTCTGGCTTGTCCCCATGATTTGCTCAGCCTGCCCAGGGGTGGCATCCTGCATGGTAAGCTGGGTCCTCACACATCAGTAATTAATCGGGAGAATGCCCCACAGACATGCCGACAGCACAATCTAATGAAGGCACTTCCTTGGTAGAAGTTCCCTCTTTTCAGATATGTCTAGGTTTCTGCAGGGTGACAAAAATAACCAGCATAGCTCCCATCAAATGTACATGAGTGTTCTCTTCCTTGTTGATGGTTCCTTATTAATGGTTCTGGCCTTTTGCAGGACAAGGCAAGAGGCACAATTAATTTTGACTATTAACTATCTATCCTTCTTTCTTGTGATGGAGTCCTTGTTCTAAAGTGTGGTCTCTTTCCTAATCTCTTGTGTTTACTCAGTTTTGTAGCAAGGTCTACTCTTGGCTTGGTTTAGGTTCCATGTCTTTTCAGAATGGCCAGTAATGAATTCCAGTGTAGGACAACACACAGTAGATGGTGGTGTGTCCTGACTGACAGGAGAGTCATGCCACAGTTTAAATGAATCACCGTACAGATTGCCTCGTGCTGGGAAGAGTAATAGGATTTAGAAGAACATTTTGTCATTGGGACAAATGCAGTGGGACTCAGGATATTATAGACCTGTTGTGGTAGTGTCATTTTATCTGTTGGCCAGTCACGAGAACTCATTGAACAGGAGATAGATATTCAGGCACTGCTTTCTGAGGTGGGTCAACATTCAATGTTTGATATACAGTTTTAATACATTGACCTATCCTTCACAGAATGGTGAGTATTATTTTGTTTTTAAATTCTGAAGCAGCCAGGCTTGTGGTTCAGCCTATAATCCAACCACTTAGAAGCCTGAGGCAGGAGGATTGCTGCAAGATGGCCTAGGCTAGCCGGGCATGGTGGCGCACCCCTTTAATCCCAGCACTAGGGAGGCAGAGGCAGGCGGATCGCTATGAGTTCGAGACCAGCCTGGTCTACAAAGAGAGTCCAGAACAGCCAAGGCTACACAGAGAAACCCTGTCTCGCAAAAAAAAAAAAAAAAAAAAAAAAAAAAAAAAAAAGTCTAGGCTACCTTGCCTCTTTTTTTTTTTTTTCTTTCAAAGAAAATTTTGAAGCAGAATCTTTTTTTCTTCCCAAATCAACCTGAAAGGCAGTTGTCTTCTTACCACAGTGAGGCTTGTGTTTGAGCCGCCTTCTGCCTGGAGGGGAAATGGCCGAGCACTGGGACTAACTAACCAGAAACTGTAGTTTGGGAGTCCCTGTGCAGGAAAGGTGGACTACCTGCACTTTGGCACGTGATAGTGCTGGGCTTCGTGAAGGGGAAGAAGGTCTGCATATGTGACTCTTGAAAGCCCCTAGACAGACATTTTGTAGTGCTTTCCTGCAGAAGAAATGGGAACTAGGTGTATTTGTTAAGACCTTGGGCTAAATCTAGGCTAGCAAACTAATTTTAAAAACTATGAAGTATATTTAGATTTGGCTGGTTTGTGGGGTTTGTGTGTGTTTAATTGTTTAAAAGTCTTGTTCCACTTTGTTCCAGACATATTCCAGTTTATTTTTATATTTTAAACAAATCTTATCTCCTAGAATTTACTCCAGATTTGCTCTATAGGACTTTGTAAAGTTTTGGTTTTTTGGTGTGTGTGCCTGTGTGTGTGTGCGTGTGTGTTGGGGGTAGGATATGAATTTAGACCCCTCCTTCAAAATGCACCTGGCAAGAAGCTCACCTAAACGTGAACTTGCTGTCGTGTTTCTGGGTGTTGGGTTTTGTATTTCCAGTATTTCTAGTTGATGGCTGTTCCCTGATCATGCACCTATGTGCCATGTGCCATGTGGGAGTCACAAGTCCACCTCCTCGACCACCCTCCTCAGGTCAGAGGCTAGGGGAATTTGCTTTGAGTAACTACAGAGACCAAGAGCTAAGAGCTTTCCTGAGTCCAGGGAAAGGCAGTTTTGTTTTGCTTTGCTTTTTTCCTTTTTTTTTTTTTTTAAACAGTCAGCCTCTCACCATGTAGCCCAGGCTAGCCCAGAGCTCGGTGTTTACCAGGCTGTCTTCACACTGGGAGCAGTCCCCTTCCCTTGCCTCACATGTGCTGGGATTAGGGGTCTGCCACCACGTCTGGCAGATGCTTGTGTTAGGCATACACTCACTGTGTTTCAGTGGGCCCAGTAAGAATGTATATGGGCCATGTGCTGCTCAGATGAGCACATCTGTTTCCTTAGACTGGCCACTATGTAGCCTAGGCTTACCAGTAACTTGTGATCCTCCTGCCTTGGTCTCCTAAGTTCTGATGTTACTGTGTACCACTAAGCCCAGCTTGACTTACACCCTGATTTAAGATGCTCCCTTTTTTATAAGCAATTTATCCCCAGGACAAATTAATTAGGGTTTCTATTGCTGTGAAGAAACACCATGAACATAGCAACTCTTATAAAAGAAAACATTTCTTTTGGGCTGGCTTACAGTTCAGAAGTTTAGTCTATTATTGTCATAGCAGGAAGCAAGGCAATTGAGCTTCATCCTTTCTGTCATCTTTCACCCCTAAAGGAAGGGGTTAATATTGCTTTAGAGATTGTTTTGGGTTTTTGTTGTTTTGGTTTTTCGAGACAGCTTTGGCTGTCCTGGACTCGCTTTGTAGACCAGTCTGGCCTTGAACTCACAGTGATCCACCTGCCTCTGCCTCCCGAGTGCTGGGATTAAAGATGTGTGCCACCACACCCAGCTGCTACTTAGTTTAAAATCAGCCTCACTGCATGAAGCTCTGTCTCAAAAAGGGGGTGAGAGGGCAGAGGGGCATAAGGAGAAGCAAAGAAGTGAGAACCAAGAGAGCCATGAGAAATCGGTCAATTTGTAAAGAGCTTTCTCTGATGTATAGAATTTAAAACTCCAGCTAAAGCCTGGGTCCTAGTTACCATGAAATGTTAACGATTTCCTTTAGGAAATAAAAAAGAACCTTTTCCGTGTTGTACACGAGAGAGTAGTAACTAGCTGCAGTGCTTGTCTCAACTTTAACCAGTATGTTACAGACTGATGCTTCCTCTTTTTGTTTCGTTTTCTGAAGCAGTCCTCCCACTCTGCCCTGACTGGTGTGGTACTTCCTGTGTAGCCCAGCCTGGCCTTGAACTCAAGCTGATCCTCTTGCCATGTTAGTCCAAAATAAGAGAAGAGAGAAAAGTGTTGTGTTGCAGTTACTTTGTATCACAGTCTGAAGGTCTGGCTTGTTCGGTGCTCAGTTGTCTTCTCTTTGACTCTGAAGTGCACTGCTACTAGCTGCAGCTGAACAGTTCGTTTTTAGTTACCTGCTAATCAGAAGGACTACAAAGGTCTGAGCACATAGTGTGGGTAAAGTGCTACTTATCTCATATAAAGTTCTCTTGCTATATCTCCACAGGAGTTCAAAGAAGGACGAAGAGCCAGCCACACAGCCCCCCAAGTCCTCTTTAGCCACAGGGAACCTCCTCTAGAGCTGAAAGACACAGATGCTGCCGTGGGTGACAACATTGGCTACATCACC
This sequence comes from Acomys minous, assembly GCF_964271855.1. NCBI lineage: Eukaryota > Metazoa > Chordata > Mammalia > Rodentia > Muridae > Acomys > Acomys minous. The sequence continues at coordinate 100,656,480 of NC_140486.1, read as the reverse complement.
TTCGGTGAGGCTGGAGAGGTAGTTGAGTGGTAGAGTGCTTGCCTGCACACCTGCCCTGGGTTCATCAGCAAAGTGGAGTTGCCTTGGATTCTCGTGGCAGAATGCCTGAATCTGTACAGCCTGAAATTACTTCTTTAGTGGGCAGAAGCAGACCAGCAGCATGCTTGTGTTGTCTCCTGTAAGCTGTGACAGGGTTATCAGAGCACTAATTACAAAGCAAGCTGGCTGCTATTTTGCTGCAAGAATCATTTCCTGTTTCTGTTTTTCTTAAATGGTAAGGGAAAAGGTAACCTCTGACGTGAGGAGTTAGGGGCGAGCCATGCCAGTGTTGCTTAGCAGCAGAATAGAGTTCTCTGTCATGTGGCAACGCTTGGAGTTTTGCTCCTATTGCCTGAGCTCAGCTGTGGTTTGCCGAGTCTTCTTTACCAAGCTTCACTGCGCCATGCCTCATGAGCTGTCTGATCATGACAACTGATGGCTCATTTCCACACTGCAAGAATGTCTCCTTTAATTCGTCTTTGAGCCAAGAGTGTAGCTGTTTGTTACTGGTGAATACATTTTCCTCCCACATGATTCATGAAGCTGAGATGCAGCTAACAGTTGATGGCATGTCAGTTTTGTTGACAGCATTTCTTTCTTTGTCTGTGGTATAGAAATCGTGGTAAGCATGCAATGGAGTGCATTTCCTAGCTGATGTTCACTTTTCTTTTTTTCTTCAAACCCAGGTAAACTGAAAACCAGAGTTTTGCCTTTCTTATCAGCCATTCTTTTCAGCACAGTTGATAGAGCTCAGGGCTCTTGGTTTTAGTAAAACAAGTACAGAAAGAACAGGAGCCCAGAGGCAGGTCTGCCCCAGTGCAGACGTCTGAGACGTGTGTGCAGGCTTGTGGGTGAAGAGTGGCTTGTCCTGCCAGGCCTGCCTTGGGTTTGCTTTTCATGGTCAGGAGAGAGTTTTCTTCGGAACCTAGATTTTCTGATAGTTTCTGCTTTGGCGCCAAGGACCCAGGACAAACACTTTGTTCCTAAACCTGAAGTATAGAGTTCAGTATGGTATCCACATTTGGAGTGAGGGCCCAGGGTCATACTCATTTCCTGTGCCATGAGCGTCCCTATTTGCACTCAATTGATTGTGTTGTCTGTGGGGGCAGCACACATGCCACTGCTAACGCCTTGTTTTCTTCCCCTGCCTTAGTGCTATTCCCTCGCCACACCAATGCTGCTGCTCGAGACAACACCATCAACCTGATCCACACGTTCCGGGACTATCTGCACTACCATATTAAGTGCTCCAAGGTGAGAGGCACCAGCATCTCTACATGCTGTTGATAACTCTCTGTAGACACTTCTGCATGGGGTTGGGGAGATAGCTCAGCAGTTAAGAGTCCTTACTGCACTTCCAGAGGACCCAGGTTCAGTTCCCAGGGCCCACGTGTCCACTCACAACTATATGTAATTCCAGTTCCCAGAGACCAGATGCTCTTTTCTGGCCTCCATATACCACACATGCGCACACACACACTCATGCAGGCACATGCACAAGTTCAGCCAGGTGTGGTGGCACACGCCTTTATCCCAGCACTTGGGAGGCAGAGGTAGGTGGATCGTTGTGTGTTTGAGGCCAGCCTGGTTTACAAAATGAGTCCAGGACAGCCAAGGCTACACACAGAAACCCTGTCTTGGGGAGAGAAAAAAAAAGTTCTGGAGCCCTTAAGAAATCAGCTCTTGGACCAGAAGTGTAGCTCAGTGGTAGAGCACATGCCCAGCATGCTCAAAGCACCAGCTTGTTAACCACTAGCACAGTAAGGGAGCAGTGTCTCTCTCCCTACCCCTCATCTTGCCTGTAATAGAGGAGTGACTCTGGTATTGCTGCTTAACTGTCTGGTCCCCTTACATGGTCCCCAACATACTCTGCAGCTTATCCCAATGAAAGCAAAGCTCTCTTTCTAGAACATGAGCCTGCTTCAATCCCTCCTGTGTTTGTTCTTAGGCCTATATTCATACACGAATGCGAGCAAAAACGTCCGACTTCCTTAAGGTGCTCAACCGTGCACGCCCAGATGCGGAGAAAAAAGAAATGAAAACAATCACGTAAGTAGGAGGAGCCACCTTTCCCTTCTGAGCCCAGCAAGAAGTCCCAAGCCCCAGGTAACTGAAGAGTACTGTGTGGAGGCCAGGAGAGCCAAGCGCATAGCTGCCGAAGTGAAGGTGAAGTTTAAGGGCTTCTCTTCTGATGGTGTCAGGAAGAATTTTAGTCTCCCAGAATCTCTGAGCCACAGGAATGGCAACTAGGGAAAACAAGGACTTTTTTATTTTTTAAGTAAGGAACTGTTCTCTTTGGGCTTTAACTTTTTTGGATTTTTGAGACAGGGTTTCTCTTTGTAACAGCTCTGGCTGTCCTGGACTCTCTTTGTAGTCCAGGCTGGCCTTGAACTCACATCGATTGGCCTGCCTCTGCCTCCCAAGTGCTGAGATTAAACTTTAAAAAGTGTGTCTCTTCCTTCTGTATATCTGGAGAAGTAGAGTCGATCACTTCAGGATACTTAGTTATTTGAAGATGCCTGGAGCCAGCACCTATTTGTTCTTTCTGTTGCTCACCTCTCAGCAGGAAAAGTGTACAGGGCAAAGGCTACCCTCTGTCAGGGAGAAAGATGACAGGCAGAGCAGTAAACAGTGTGGCTCTGTATGCTCAAAAGGCCATTCTGGTGTGGGACCTAGAGTCCAGTCTGGGTGGCATTCAGAACACCGCTAGCTCCTTCCCTGGTGTGTGAGGCCACTGTACCAAGATAGACTCCATTGCCATTTGAAGGGTCAGCTGAACTGAGGGGCTTTCAGTCACTGGCACCTGTGCATGGCTGGAAGTCTTCTGACTTCCTACACTGCTACCTACAGCCTAAAGGTTGGTGTTCCATCTGATCTCTGTATAGAGATCACATCAGATGCCATGTCACGGTGTGGCACCTGCATAGCATATATAAAGTACAAAGCTGTGAACAAGAATGCCCAAGGAGTCACTCACTGTTCATGCCCTTTTAAGACCTTGTCGCCTAGTGCCTCCTTGTCTTTACAAAAGTGCTTTCTACCAGCCTGGGATAGGAAGGGAAACTTGCTCTGCCTGTGTTATGAGCCTGTGGTCCCAGCTGCTAAGGCTGCTGGGGACTAAAGCAGGAAGATAGATTGAGCTCAGGAGTTTGAGGTGGCCTGAGTAACAATAGCAAGATCTTAGCGCAAAACAAACAAGTGGGGCTGGGAGATGGCTTAGTTCAGTGCTCACTGTTCAAGCATGAGGACTTGAGTTTGGATTCTCATTACCCATACAAACTAGGCATGGTGGTACATGCCTGTAAGCCTAGTACAGAGGGGACAGAGACAGGTTGATTGTAGGAGCGCTCTGGCCAGCCAGCATAACCAGTCAGTGAGTTACAAGTTCAGTGAGAAACCTTGCTTCAAAAAATAAGGCAAAGAGCCAGGCATGGTCTCAGAGATTCCTTTGGTATTTTATTTTGGGTTTTTTTGTTTGTTTATTTGTTTGTTTTGTTTTAAGATTTATGTATTATTTATACAGTATTCTGCCTGACTGTGCCTACCCACCAGAAGAGGGTACCAGATCTCATCATAGATGGCTTTGAGCCACCATGTGGTTGCTGGGAATTGAACTCGGGGACTTTGGAAGAAGGGCCAGTGCTCTTAACCTCTGAGCCATCTCTCCAGGCCCTTGGTTTGTTTCTTGTTTGGCTTTTGGTTTTTTGAGACATGGTTTCTCTGTGTAGCCCTGGGTGTCCTGGAACTTATTTATTTATTATGTATACAGTGCTCTGCCTGCACAACAGAATAGGGCATTAGATCACATTATGGTTGTGAGCCACCATGTTGTTGCTGGGAATTGAATCTCTGGAAAAGCCATCAGTGCTCTTAACCTCCGGCCCCTGCTGCCCTCGACCTCAGCAATCCACCTGCCTCTGCTGAGGTTAAAGGTATGTTGACAGTACTGCCCAGCTTGTCTCAGAGATTTCAAGGCCACCCAGAGCTATGGAGTAGGACCCTGTCCCAAAAAATAAACTGTGAAAACCGATTGAGGAAAACACCCATTACTGACTTTTGGCCTTTACATACAAAGCAAGAAAAGGAAGACCATAAAATCAGACAGACAGGTCAAAAGGTGGGATGTTACAATAGCCCTGGCACTGCTTGCATCATCTACATTCACCCTGATACTTGTTCTTTGGCCAGCAGGTATTCCTGGTGGTTGCTGCCAAATTGTACAGAAAGGCAGAAATTGATCCCTGTCCTGATGGGGGCCTGAGGAAAGAGGAGTCCTTTAGAGGAATAAATTTCGTTGTTCAAAAACTTCCATTCTGCTAAATGTGGACAGTAAAATAAAGTGGGCCTGTTATACGCATGACCCTGAACTAAAAGCTGCCTGTCAATCAGCTCTGCGCAGCCCTCTCCTTTTTTTGTGGGGAGGGGGCCATCAAATAGTAGTTTGATTTGGCGTAGGCAGGAAAACTCGGTTTTCACTCTCCTTTTCCATAGTTCTCAGTTCTCAGTTTCAAGCTATTTTGCCAAATGCCCTTGAGGTAGGTACTCTCTGTAAGTCTATTAGCCCCCCTGGGGAGTTACTGGGTAGAAAAGGACCCCAGAACCAGGGAAGTGTTCCATGAGCTAGAGTGTGCTTACCACATGACAGCAGAAAAGTTTTTAGCCTTTGAAGTTGGGTTGCTGTTGGGCTTGTTGTTGTTTTGGTTTTGGTTTTTTGAGACAGAATTTCTGTGTAGCCTTGGATGTCCTGGACTCACTTTGTAGACCAGGCTGGCCTTGAACTCAGAAATCCACCTACCTCTCTGCCTCCAGAGTGCTGGGATTAAAGGCGTGTGCTCCCACCGCCACCACCACCACCTGGCTAAAGTTGGGGTTTTTTGTTGTTGTTGTTGTTGTTGTTGTTGTTCTTGTTCTTAGGTTTTTGGTTTTGGTGGTGGTGGTTTTGGTTTTTTGGGTTTTAAGTTGGGTTTTTAAAAACAGAGTCTTGTGCCAGGCGTGGTGGCGCACGCCTTTAATCTCAGCACTCAGGAGGCAGAGGCAGGCGGACCCTGTCTCGAAAAACCAAAAAAAAACCAAAACAAAACAAAACAGAGTCTCACTATATATCCCTGCTTAGCCTGAAACTTAAAGATCTACCTGCCTCTACCTCCTGAGTGCTGGGATTAAAAGCATATAACACCATGCCTGGCTGATGTTGAGATTTTTAAGGTGGCTTTGAACTTCCTACCTCCTGTTGAAAGTTAAGGAATTGTTCTCTAAATACATCACCTGGGTAGATGGCAGTGAGCAGAAATTCAGGTCCATTGAACCCATCGGAAAATTAGAGAAAAGTGGTACAGTGGTGCATGCCTTTATCCTGGCACTCAGGAGGCAGAGGCCGATCCAGTGTACATAGTTAGTTCCAGGCCATCCAGGGCCACGTAACACTGATTTTTTTAAAAGTTGCAGCCAATTTTCCCATCTACTGGGGCATCCACTGTCCTTATGGGCTTGGCATGCTGCTATTTAGTACTGAGTTGGAAGAAAGGTCATGAAGCCATCCTGTGAATGGTGGGTCCCAACTGAAACCCATAGCTCCTACACCTTTGCTTGAAGACTCTCCCTTCCCTCCTTGTTTGGTATCCCTTGGGCATTCACCCCAAGTCTAGAGTGTAGAGTGGAAAGAAATGACATCTGGAATAATCCTTCTCTCCATCTCTGCTTTTGAAGGGGGAAGACGTTTTCATCCCGCTAACTCTTGGGAACTGAGGAGGAAGCTCTGGTGACCGAAGGCTGGACCGCTTGCTACTGGATAATCGTAGCCCTTCATATCGCGCCTCTCCAGGTTCTTAAGGGATTCTTCGTCTGGGTTCCATTTTGTACGAGTTTGGCAAACAACCTGCAGAAACGAGCTGTGCTTGCAAGGACTTCATAGTTCCCAAGAATTTTAAAAAAGAAAAAAAAATTCCACTTGATCAACTTATTCCCTTTTATTTTCCTTCCCTCACCCCCTTCCTTTTCACCCTTTTCCAAGCTGTTTGCTTTGCAATATGTTACTGGTAATGAGTTGAAGGTAATGCAGTCTTAACTTGTTTTCTTCTAAGTATTTGAGTTCAAAACTCCTGTATCTAAAGAAATACGGTTGGGGTCATTAATAAAGAAAATCTTTCTATCTTACTGGAGAATTTGCTGGGTTTCTGGACCTCGAGTCCAAAAGAGAGGAGGGAAGGGCCTGTATTGCCCCAGCACACAAGCCAGCAGAATTTGGGGCTTCTCTCGAGGAAGGAAGGGCCGATTTGGAAACTGTAAAGTGGGGTGGGGTGGGGTGGGGGAACTTGTTTGTTTGGGTTTCATTTTATTGGTCTCACTTTGTAGCACAAACTCTTCATCCTCAGCAATCTTCATGCCTCAGTTTTCTGGCATTAGATGAACAAGCCTTGTTTGTTTGTTTGTTTGTTTGTTTGTTTGTTTGTTTAAACAAGCTTTCTTCATTGTAAATCTTGGTTGCTGATGCTACTTAACTGAGTAGGGAAACTCCCTCAGTGTAACAGGCAAACTAGAATGTCCTGGGATAGGGTTGACTTCAGTTACAGAGTGCTTGCCTAACCTTTCACGAAGCCCTGGGTTCAATCGCCAGCACCGTATAAACTGGGTTTGGTGGCACACACCTTTAAATATTAGTGTGTGTGTGTGTGTGTGTGTGTGTGTGTGTGTGTGTGTGTGTGTGTGTGTGTGTGTCAGTCATCATACCCTTTGGAATGGACTCTGGGTCCTAGAACCAACCCAGTTCTCAGCCGCAGCAGGTACCTAACCACTTAGCTACCCCTCTGTCTGCTATGGCATACACTTGTAATCTTAGCTCTTGAGAGGTAGAGGCAGGAGGATCAGAAGTTCAAGGTTATCCTCAGTGTGCAGTGAGTTTGAGGCCAATCTGGGCTACACATGAGACACTTTATAATAAAATGCTTTCTGTCTGGTCTGTGGGTGTGTGAGATGGGGGTTGGGGGGTGGTTTTGAAATAGGGTTTCACTGTGTAGTCTAGCTGCCTTGAAACTCAGAGGTCCCCTTGCCCCTGCTTCTGAGTACAACTAGAATTGAAATGGCGTGTCCTTCTATCGCAGATAATAAAGGGCATTTCCTAAAATGTGGTTCTGCAGCACTCTACTGTGGAGTTAATGCAGACCAACTGGCCACGGTTCCTCACACATTCCAACAGATCTGGTTACCTGGCAAAGCGTGCTATCCACTAGCAAGACGTGGTGCCAAAAATAAAATTTGGTGAGGCCTTGTCCTGAGAATTTGCGGAGTATCCAGAATGTTTTGAAGGCTGTTCTTTTGTCCCCATTTCAGGCAGTTGTTTCAAACTAGTTTGACAATCATTCAAGAGTTGTGCACTTTTATTTTCTACAATTTTGATTTTGAGATAATAACATTTGTTTGCATGAATGTTAAAAATAATAAAGTGAGATCCTGTCACCTTCCCAGTGGTGACACCTTGAGTGACTATAGCTCAGTATCACACCAGCAAAATGACATGATCCACACACTTCCTTCACATATAACATAACATAAACACATAAACATTGTTTATTTTAACACTTGCTTGTGCCATTGTTGTATGTTTCTGTTCATTTTCCTCACTTGAATAGTTTCTGAAACCAGCATTTGTTTTAAAAAGTGGAGTAGTGCCGTCACTGTATCACACATAGCACTGATTGGAGATGTGGTTTTGTACATGCGCACCAGGACAAGGTTAGAGAAATATTTCACCTGGTTCATTGTCAAGAAATTTAAAATATCACGGGCTGTTCTGTCATTAGTCTTACTTCATTGAAATGGGGTCCTGGAGACCTACAGGTTCCCCTGGTCTCTTGTTTCTGGAAAGTAGTAATATTTTTTAAATTATCTTGAGAGAGATGGATTTAAGAGAGTTTCAAAGGTAGTTTTGATAGAGTTGTTCTTGTTGGTTTTGTTTTTGAGACAAGATCCTGCTTCTAATTCAGGATGGCCTCTGCCTCTCAAGTGCAGGGACTACAGGCGCACACCAGCCTGACCAACAGCTTTAATTTTCATTCCACTTTTTTGTTTTGTTTTTGACAGAGCATCACTCTGTCCACGCTGTTCTCCAACTCAGCAGTCTTCCTGCCTTGGCCTTCAAGTGTGTAGATCACAGGTTTGCTCCACTCAGCTCTGCCGACTTTAGAACAAGAACTCTGGATCTCCCTGTGCCTTCCTGGCAGTAGTGACAGCTCACTGCTTCATTATCATCATCATTATTTCCACCACCTGTCATTACCCTTTGCTAATCCCGCTCCCTTTCCCCTCTGAACCCTGTATCTCCCCACTTAGTCCTCTAGCACTTAGATATTTAGAGAAAAGCATACCGTGTCCTCCAGCAACCATTAACAGCCTTTAGTTCCTTAAGGAAAGGTGAGGCTTTGTGGGCATCTCCTCCAGTGAAGAAGTTGGAGGGTCTGGCCTTATGCAGGCTCCCACAGCTGCTGTGTAGTTGTGATTCTAACAGCAATGTTGTACTGGGCTGGCAGTGTTTTATCATCTTCCAGGTCTTGGGTTCTTTTTGTCTTCACTTCTTTCTGTCTTAGGGTTTTACTGCTATGAAGAGACACCTTGACCACAGCAACTCTTTTATTTTTTTTCCTTTTTTTTTTTAAACTTTTTATTGATTCCCTGTGAGTTTCACATCATACTCCCCAGTCCCACTCATCTCTCTATCCCTTCATAACCACCCTCCACCCTTAAAACATGCCCCAAAAAAAGAAAATAAAAATTTTTTTGTTGGGCGGTGGTGGTGCACGCCTTTAAGCCCAGCACTCGGGAAGCAGAGGCAGGTGGATCTTTGTGAGTTTTAGGCCAGCCTGGTCTACAAAGTGAGTCCAGGCATCTACGGCTATTACACAGAGAAACCCTGTCTCAAAAAATAAAATAAGACTGCGCACTTGTCAGTCATGTTTTCAGTAATATAACCAGATACAAGCCTCTGTATTAACCACCCTCTTCAAAAAATGAGCTGCTTTTATCCAGGCCAAGAGTTTAGTAGCCTGTGGATATTATATTTAGGAAGCAGTTTGAGGCTGGGCAGTTATGGTACACACCTTTAAAACCAGCACTCAGGAGACAGAGGCAGGCAGATCTCTGTGAGTTCAAGGCCAGCCTGTCTACATAGTGAGTTCCAGGACAGCCAAGGCTACACCGAGAGACCCTGTCTCAAAAACAAAAGGCCTCATAAGAGTCTCACCATCTAGTTCTCATAGGCAGGCAAGCAACAGCAATAACCAGTAGTCTTCTGTGGGCCTCTGAGACAATTCGATTTTTAAAGAAATATTATAGGTCATAAAATCTGGTTGATTAGAAATCATAGAAAAGTACAATGATATTAAAATTCTTATAATAGTAAATCCTGCCTCATTTCCAATACTTTGTCAACATAAAAAATCCATGACACTTTCTTCCGTGATGTAGCCACTGGTAAGGTTTTCATGCTCCTGTAGCCACTGGTAAGGTTTTCATGCTCCTGTGAGCAACTTTAATGAAACTCATTGAATCCTTTTGAAAAGTAGGAGGACAACAGGGTACCAAGTGAGTATGATGCATGTGCATGTTTGTAAGAAGGTGTGGTGGGACATCGTGACAATACATACTAAATGGGGACATGGAGTTGGGCACAGTGGCTCACTTGTAATCCCAGCACTCCAAGGTTGCAGCAGAATTGCAGTGAGTTCATGGCCCATAAAGTGAGACCTTGTTTGAAAACAGTGGGAAAAGAACAAATACATGTTATACAACATGGACATCTCTGATGCATACAGGCACAGATATACATACATGCACACATAATTGGGTGGGGTTCCTCCCCCACCCAGTGCTAGAGATGGACCTCAGAACCCCATGGGTGCTATACTACCACCAGCCACCACTGAGCTACACTCTGGATCTATATAACTTAGCCACATGATCTTCGTTCTGGTTTTTTAAATGTTCTTTAAGTGGTTGGAGAGATGATCCTGAGTTCAATTCCCAGCAACCACATGGTGGCTCACATCCATCTATAATGTGATCTGATGCCCTCTTCTGGCCTGCAGGTGTACATGCAAGGCAGAACACTGTATACATAATATTTTGAAAGATGTCTTTAAATTATGGGTGTGGGTACGTAATAAGTGCCGGGCCCATGGAGGTTGTACTCTATTCCCTAGCAGGAATCTCTGAATCTGAATGGAACATGTTTAGCAGGAAAGGAAATGAGATTACAGTAAGAAGTATGTGAGATAAGGAAGGAAAACGCCTTAACTGCTACATCAGTCTGTGGCAAAGATTAAGCTTTGTCACAGGTGGAAGCAATCTTGGCGGGCTTTACCCTGAGGCACCCCATGAATACCTTGTGACAGACTGAGTGGAGCCATCCTGGGCCTGGAATTCAGGAAGCAGACCTGGGAACCCCAACTGGGCTATTGTTTTTCTAATTGATCCTCAACGGGAGAAGGAGACCGCCCTTCCCACGTGACTCAGGGAGGTGGGGAGGAGAGAACCACAGGTTGAGAGCAGCGAACAGGCTGGACCAGCACTCGGGCCAGAGAGACACCTAAGGACCCGTCCCGTGGAACGGATACCGGAAGGTTCACTCTTTTGTCCCTTTAACCTTTTTTCCTTCTTGTGTAAGCTAGTTGGGTTGTATAATAAAGTTTAATTGTTAAGAAACAGAGCCAACATCAGTGTGCTTGCTGATGCTCATATGTGGCAGCTGACATGCAGTTACCTTCTGTATAGGATCCATCCACCTGACACACCTTCGTCCAGTGCTCCCTCAAACCTAAGCTGGGAGAGGGAGAGAGAGCCAGCATCCTGGCCAGTTGTTACAGTATCTAGAAATTATATCCACATAAGTTTTAAGTGGGGACCAACTGGATATGCTAGTGCAAAAAAGTGAACCCAGCACTTGGGAGGCTGAGGCAGGAGGATCAGGAGTTCAAGATTAGCCTGAGCTACATACAGAGAGACCTTGTCTCATTGGTATGAGTGCTGTTAAGCAGTGGCTGTGAAAGGAAGCTTCATTTTCCTCCCTGGTCCAGAATCACTGCTTTCAGACCTCATAAAGCACTTCCACCAAGTCCCAAATGCATCAGGAAAATAAAGTAGGAAAGTGGACCAGGGAGACCCAGTTGGCTTCTGGGACAGTCTGGATTGTCCACCCCGGCACCAGGAAAACAGCAGGTCGGGGCCATAGGCAGCACTGGAGTGTCTGAAAATTGCGCCAGAGCCTCCTGTGGGTGGAAGGGCAAAAGAAACTCGTGGTCCAGGGCTTGACAGTTACAGAGAGGAAGCAGGCTGGTGAGGGAGAAACTGAACTGAGAACAGGACAGAATCCAGCTCCCCAGCTCCCACTGCCTTAGCTGTCCCCCTCACACGTCATACCACACACAGTGTTTAGACAGAGCAGAGAAGAAACAGACATCCTGAGTCTCTGGGGAAGGAGGCCTGGAACAGAAAGCAGGCTGTTTATTCCTGGCAGCCCCATATCCAAAGGGTCTTGCACTAGTTTAGTCCAGCCCCAGGCTGAACTCTCCCAGAGCCTGACTCATGCCCCACTGCCACTGCCTGGGTCTGAGACTGTGTGCCGGCTTCCTGGAGGATGATGGATTTAAGGCCGCTCTGCTTAGTCTCCCAGCACAAGCCCCACCTCTCCAGGACCCTGGAATGTGTGCCTTGGGGCAAACCGTCCCAGAAGCCTCAGCCTTCCAGCCTTTCAGGCTGCATCTCTCTGAGGGTACTGAAGTCCACTTGCTCAGTCTCAATCCCAGCCTTTTTGCTGCAGCCCCAGCCTGTTTCAGTCCTTAGGAAGTTTGGCTGGGCTCCTCTCCTGCCTTCACTCTAAGCTGCACTTGATACAGAGTTAAAAATGAACGTGGAACTCTTGGCTTCCACACTGCAAGCATGCCCTTCTCACTGTACCTAGTTTCCTCAGTTTTCCTGCAGAGTAAAAGTGCCATCCCTTTGATTTCCTGTCCCTATCCGCCTTTCTCGGCAGAGTGCTTTTTTGAAGGGGACAGTGCAGAGAAAAGCAGAACTCATAGCCACTTTAGCATTAACGCGATCAAGTCCTCAGGAGCCAGGGCCTGATCTAGTTCCTTACCTCCTTTACTGGAGGGGGAGTCACTTTTTTCCCCTGTGTTTGTTTGGTTGCTTCTGTTGGTTTGAAACAAGGGCTAAGTTTTGGAAGCTGGCCGCAACTTACTGCACCCTACATGTCTCAGCACCCAAGAGCTAGGACTACAAACCTGGCTTAGGTAAGTACAATTCTGAGCATCACTGTGAAGATAAATACACAGTGTTGAGAGAATTCCAATGGTTTGCCCACGTTCCCCAGCCCTGCCATGCCAACCGTGGTCTATGTCTCTAAGCTACATAGAGGAGGACGAACCTTTTGTTGAGTTGACCTCCCCTCAGTACTGTCAAGCACTGTGGTTTCCACAGAGGCCTACAATACCCTATGACTAACCCCACAGGTCACTTTTCATTTGGGGGGAAGACTGACAGTATTGAAACAGTCTCACTGTAACCCAGGCTAGCCTCAAACTCACACTGATCCCCCTGCCTCAGCTTCCCAGATGTTGGGATCACAGGCTTGAACCTCTACCGCATCCTTTTGTGCCTTATGCATGTCCCAAAACTTAGAAAACAGCCGAGGATCCGGGGTGTGGTTGACAGAATACCAACCTAGCATGGAGGAAGGAATCCATGAGTTCTAGAACCTGCCTGTAACATGGTAGATGTAGGACCACCAGACATGGTGATACAAAGCTATAACCCTAGTACTTGGGAGGTGGAGACAAAAGGATCAGAAGTTCAAGGTGATACTCCATTACATAGGAGTCTGAGGATAGCCTGGGCAATATGAGACCCTGTTGTGGTTAAATTATCAGTATGGCCTAATAGTGTTTATCATTAGGCCTACAATTATTATTACTATGGCAGTATAACCCACTAGCAATGAAAACACAGACACCTGTTATATTTTAAAATAGCTGTAGTTAACCTGGGGCAGGGCAGATATTAATCCCCTAAACTACTTCCCATAGTGGGGCAGATATAGGCTACCTGCCCCAATCCCATGCCATCTGCTTCTAATAATTTCTATCAATTATCCCAAATACTTGCTAATTATCATCACGCAGCCCATGTGCTTCTCCTCCACCTAACCCATGGACCCTTCTCTTCTCCTCTCCTTGGGTCTCTCTTCCAAGATTCTGTCTGTCTCCCCAAGCCTGGGCACCTCAGCCACAGTTTTTCATTAGCCCTGCCCAGGTGTGAAGGCCTTTTATTGGTCAAACAGGTTAGGCTCTCAGGCAAAATACAGGTGGGGCAGAGAGACAGCAAGCAGTAATTAGCATCAAAATACATCAGACCCAACAAGACCCAGTCTCACAACAGAGAAGTTGAGAGGTGTGTAGGATGGCCCCAGACTCACGGAGACAAGGCTGGGTTTCTAAGCTGAAAGGGCTCATCTAATGATGGGGATCAGTGAAGATTCTCAGGCCCCAATCCCAGCCCCCCTTCCTCTACCCCCCCCCCCCCGTGTGTCAACAGAAGTAGCTAGCTGGCTGTGTATGGCTGGGGGGGGGGGGGAGGTGTGTTGTATATCAAACATTATTCATTAGCTGGAATGTAGTTCCCAGATGGAACTGGTGATGACAGCAAGAGGAAATCTCAGCGGTAAGGGAACATCACCTAGGTTTCATGACGTGGCAGGCTGCTAACGGCAGGGTTCACTTACACAGGACTGGAGGCCTTTCAGGAAACGCAATCAGGATGTGCCAAGTCCCACCCCCGGAGGCGGAGCCCAAGACTGAAGCCCTCCAGCCCTTCAGGAACCCAGGTCAGGGCAGAGTCTGAGCAGGCAAGCCTGGTTCCTGCTGTGCCAGGCATAGGAGCATCATGCAGTCATTGGCCAGGACACCCAGCATGGCCCGAAGACTTGCAAGAGTGGCTGCTGTGACTCTCTGGCCCTCAGAGGAAAGGCTAGCAAGCACCATCTGCTCCTAACAGCCATGTGAGTAGCTGTAGGACCCCTCCAGGTCCGATCTCAAGACGTCACTGCACTAGCTCGAGCCACTGGAGTATTCAGGAGGCATGGTTCACACCCCACCAGGACATTATCCCTGGATGCTGAGCTCTACCTTTCTTGTTACTCTGAGGAAGGCTGGGGAGGGACTGAAGGGTGGGAACTCCAGCTCAGGCCCAATCTCAGGGGTTTAATAAAAGTGCATGGTGTGGGGAGGACAGGGAACAAACTAGGGGGCTGCTGGAGAGGGAAAGATAGGCCTAGGTGGCCGGGAGTGGGGGTCAGAAGAACCGGGCGGTGGGAGGGGAAAGCATCAGGAGTGTGGTCTGGGATCTGCTGGGAAGGAAGGAGAGCATCTTACTAAGGTAGCCAGACAGCTGATGCAGGTCCTGGGAGAGGCCAGAGGAGCGGAGGGCAGAATCCTTCCGTATTGACTTTGATCCTAGCAACAGCAGATGCTCCCCTGTTGACAGGATCCAGGACCCCTCCCACTGGCCCTCCAATGTGGCCTGGGGCTGAGACCAGGCAGGCAAGTAAAACAAGCTAGAGTCAATTTGGAGGCTTCTCCTTGTCCCCTGGGTTCAGCCTGTGTTGAGGTGTATGGGGGGCTCTCTGTTCTGAGCACCCCCAAATTCCCTGCCAAGCATCTCCCCTCCCTTCCCTCCAGTTCCCAGGAAGGGCCTGTTGCTAGTGTGGAGCGGACGAGTCAAGTTTATGGGCTGGAAGTCCTACCCGGAGGCTGTTCACTGAGCTGTAACAGGCTCCAAGTGGAGACAGGGTGGGAGTACAGGAAGAGTGACTTCCCAGACCTGGCCTTTGGGAGCCTCTCACCGAGTGGCTGAACAGCCACTGTCCTCTCTAGACACTCTGATGTGAACAGGCAAAGGTTGACAAATGTTTTGGGTAGGTTGCCTTCCAGTCTAAACAGGCAGCAGCTGCCTGTTGGAACTGTGGTATTGCCTGAAGGCAGCCTCTTCTAAGACACCAAATTTGGGGGGGGGAGGGCGTGCACATGTATGTTGGTAGAATTGAGTTTCCAAAAGAAACCAAAAGCATGACTTTTCTGTGTAATTTTTTAAGTTGGCAACTGAAAATCTGTGTGAGCAAACAAGGCCCACAGTCTGAGGCTGCCGTGCTGTCGCCACCAGGACAGTGACTACAGAGCCAACCTAACTCTGGCCACTTCTCCACACAGGCATGCCGGCTGCAGCTCCAGGCCTTCCTTGTGCCAAGACCCATGATGATACCCAACAACACTGGGGAGGTGGCCAGCTCCATTCCCATGGGGGCTCTGGGGCTTTCCCTGGCCCTGGCAAGCCTCATTGTCATCGCCAACCTGCTCCTGGCCCTAGGCATTGCCCTGGACCGCCACCTGCGCAGCCCACCTGCTGGCTGCTTCTTCCTAAGCCTACTATTGGCTGGGCTACTCACAGGGTTGGCACTGCCCATGCTGCCTGGACTGTGGAGCAGGAGCCATCGGGGCTACTGGTCCTGCCTCCTTCTCCACTTGGCTCCCAATTTCTCTTTCCTCTCCCTGCTCGCCAACCTGCTGCTGGTGCATGGGGAGCGCTACGTGGCGGTGCTGCAGCCACTCCGGCCCCGTGGGAATATGCGGCTAGCCCTGCTCCTCACCTGGGTCAGCCCCCTGCTCTTTGCCAGCCTGCCTGCTCTGGGCTGGAACCATTGGAGTCCTGGTGCCAACTGCAGCTCTCAAGCTGTCTTCCCAGCTCCCTACCTCTACCTCGAAGTCTATGGGCTCCTGTTGCCTGCAGTGGGGGCTGCTGCCCTTCTCTCTGTCCGTGTGTTGGCCACTGCCCACCACCAGCTGCAGGATATCCGCCGTTTAGAGCGGGCAGTGTGCCGGGATGGGCCCTCAACCCTGGCCAGGGCTCTCACCTGGAGGCAGGCTAGGGCCCAGGCAGGAGCCACGCTGCTCTTTTTGTTGTGTTGGGGGCCCTATGTGGCCACATTGCTCCTGTCAGTCCTGGCCTATGAGCGCCGACCACCCCTAGGGCCTGGAACTCTGTTATCTCTCATCTCACTGGGCAGTGCCAGTGCTGCAGCTGTGCCCGTGGCCATGGGTCTGGGTGATCAGCGCTACACAGCCCCCTGGAGAGCAGGTGTCCAAAGGTGGCTACGGGGATTTCGAGGAAGAGCCAAGAGGGACAGTCCAGGCCCCAGCACTGCGTACCACACCAGCAGCCAAAGTGTCACTGACCCGGACTTGAATTAGGGAAAGCCTCCCAGGAGCACTCATCCATCTCACATGCTCTTTTTTTGGATTGAAGCCCTTGCTCCATGACACCTCACCCAGACCAAATAAATCTCTGGCCACCATTGCACATTATCTCCTTCCTTATCTCAGGAAGTGGAAGGACCCAGAGACAGACTGAGCACCAAAGGAAGAGTCCATTTCCAACTAGGCACGGTCCTCCTGGTCAGCCACCACAAAATGCACACAGACACCGCCTCTGGGAAGTATATTTTATTTACATTTTTAAAATCTGTAACTAGTCTCTCTTCCTCCTTTCCTTCCCCAGAGACTTGGGAAGGGAAAGAACGGGAACCTCAAAGACCTACCCCCCACATACAAAGACGCACCCCATGGCTCACACCAGCAAATCAAAGTGAAAGAAACACAGGCCACCTAAAAGGCCCCAGGGCTGGACAGGAGAGGGAGGGCCTGGCAAGGCGGGTCTCTAAGAGAGAAAAAGGACAAGGAGTGGGCAGGTCAGCTGAAGGGGTTGGAAAGCAGTCCAATACCCCCCTCCTCTTTCCTCTGCACCTCTGCTGGGGGGCAGGGGTGTCCCTTTATCCCCTCAACACCAGACACCATGCCAGAGGCTCCAGCCGCTAACGGTCAGGTCTCTGGACACAAAATACTTTCGCTTTGTGGTCTCCTGATGTAGTCACCACCAGGGAAGCATCTCTGAAGACAGAAAACAGGGGCGAAAAGACAGAGGAGCCTGAGGGCCAGTCCGGGCTCACTCCCCAGAGGTCCTGGGGCAGCTGCTCCAGCGTCACCTCTCTCCTACATCCCTGGCTGAGTCTGCACCTGGTTCTCTGGCCCTTCCCGCAAAGCCAGGGAGCTGATTCAAGCATGCCCATGTAAAGCACCAGAGATCAATGGAGGGCAACAGAGCCCAGGAAGGCAGGTTTGTTCTCAGCTTCCCACCCCACAATGGGTAAGTCACTGCCAATCTCTGGGATAGGGCTGAATCCCAAGGCTGTGGCGTGTGACTATGCTGTTGGCCTGGCATTCCTTCATCACAAGATGCAACCAAGGCATTAGATCTCATCTCCCTTAGGGATCCCCTCCCATTCCCCAAAGGACCTGTGCTACCTCACACTAGACCCACTTCCTAAAGGTGCCAGTCCACCGTGCTTACTTGCTGAGGGCAAAGTCCAGGATCTCAGCAGTATGGCCCCGGTAGTCAGTAAGCAGGCGGCCAGTCCGGGCATCCCAAAGACGTACAATGCCATCCAGGCTACAGGTGTATACCACAGCAGTGCCAGCCTCCCATAGCAGCTGAACAATGCCCGACTGTCCCAGAAGGTGACAAAGTAAGAGTAGGGCAGAAGTCAGGAGGGAGAGAAGATCCCATCCCCACCCCAGCCACGGAGGACAGGCTGCCCCTTAGCACACCACACAGGAACAAACCTGGTGCTGACACTGATGCCGGAGTGTCTGTGTGGACAGGTCATAGATCGCCAAGGTTCCATCCAGATAGCCAACAGCAGCCAGAGGCATCCTAGGAAATAGGTGATACAAGGAAGGCTCCTGAGACCCTAGATTCACACATCTTCCCTCCTCCCTGATCCCAGTGCCACCTCCCCCCCCCCACCCCCGCAGTCTCTTGGGTCTCCAGGCCAAGGCTCAGCTGACACTCACACACTGCAGAAGCCCAGGGACTCCACAGAGTTAGACTCACTCTCCTCCCCCTCTCCCAGGCTGGGCTGGGAGGCGACTGTCTCAGGTCTGAACACACCCACCACCTACAGGTAAGAGAAGAGGCTCACAGACCCAGGATCCAGGTCCCTTAACAGAGGAAAGAGGCAAAGGAGGGGCAGAAGGTTCAGACCGAAGCCCAAGCTCCTTACCTTGCCAGTGGTGGCACTGACCAGCTTCGCCTGGCAGTCCACAGACCCAGTGAGGATTAGGCTACCATCCTGGTTGGTGGCAACACAGGTCAGAGGGCCCTGGTGACCTTCAGTCCCTAGGACACAGCAAGAGTACAGGCTCTGGGTCCTGTACCTGCTCTCAGGCTCCTCACAAAGCCCAGGTGACCACCCTCCCCGCTCTGATACCTTTCAGTACATGGATGGGGCTTCCCTGCTTGAGGTCCCAAATCCTGATGGTACCGTCTTCATATCCCACCACAGCTCTCTTCCCTAAGGACCAATGCACAAATGACCAGAGCACAGAGGGTGCACCCAGACACACCAAGCAAAGAATGAGCAGGAAGAAGAGAGTAGGGGACCCCAAATTCCCCCTGGAGTCACAGGTGACCTAGTGTGGGGCAGCTGGGGGCTGGAACCCACAAGTCACTAGATCCACCTCTATCTCCTGGAAGAGACAGTTGCTCTCACCATCAGGGAGGACACGGCCACAGGTTGCAGGGCAGTTGGGGCCCTGGAAGGTCTTACAGTCACCATTTGGTACCTTCCACATCCAAGTGTTGCCATCAGCTGTGCCCGCCAACAGGACAGGCGCCCGAGGGTGCCACTCCATCCACTGGGCAGAGAGGGAAGATCAGCAAGCAAGGCCTACCTAAGCCATCAACTGCATGCAAGGTGTCCCTGCGTCTACAGTCAGCAAGAACTTCACAGGTAAAGAGATAAATTGCAGAGCTATGGGTGCTGTGGCTCAAGGCAAACTTCTCCAGTATATAGATATGCCTGCCCCTACCCTTCCCAGAAGCACTCAGCCCTACTTAGGGTCCCACAGAGTTGAACCCCATGCCAAAGATCTCACCTCCAAGTCTCCTGCTTCAAAGGACCAGACTTCTTCCTTGGTGTCTACCTGCCATACTTTCAAAAGACCACTCATGTCCCCTGTGGCCACTAGGGTAGAGTCATGGCTGAAACCAGCACATGTAACAGAGTCTTTATGGCCTGCAGAGAAAAGTAGGCAGATTCTGAGGTCAAATTTGCCTGAGAGATGAAGCAAGTTCAAGGCCAGCCTTGGCTACATCCAAGGCCAACCCAAATATATAACCTCAAGGGAAAAAAATGGCAGAAAAAGAACATTAAAAGGTACCTAAATGCTAGGGACATGTGACCCATGTATCTGGCCATCTTTTAAAAACAACTAACTAGGGCTAGAGAGATGGCTCAGCGGTTAAGAGCACTGTCTGCTCCTCTAGAGGTCCTGAATTCAATTCCCAGCAACTACATGGTGGCTCACAACCATCTATAATGTGATCTGATGCCCTCTTCTGGCCTGAAGGTGTATGTGCAAGCAGAGCACTATATGAGTAATAATAAATGAAGAAATCTTTTTTAAAAAATTTTTTTTAAACCTAGGGGGGAAAGGTAGGAGGGCCTCAGCAGAACAAGGGAACAAACTCTCTGCAGCCCGAGGGAACTCTCTAGGCTGACACTACTATCCAACCAGCAGAGCCCAGGCCTCCAAGGCCTGCCTTCGCTGTGCCTCTGCCCACTCCAGGACACCTCCTCCCATGCTCATCTTAGCCAGACTCCCTTGGCCAATTAGTACTTCCTGCCCGAGTACCTACAAAACAGTTAATTCTACTATGGGTTCCTGGATCCAGCACAAGACAGAGGCTGGTAAATAGTTGCTAGGTGTTCACACAGGCCACTGGCCAAGATGCCCAAAGGAACATGACCTCCCCAACCTCTCACCTGCACACTCGAACAGCAGCTCCCCATCACTGAGCCTCCACACAAAGGCCTTGTCATCTTCACCCCCCGTCACTGCTAAGGTGTTGGTTTTCGGGTCCAGGCTCACACAAAACACAGATGCTGTCCCATGAGAGAGTCCATGAAAAAGAGGATAAAACCGTGCCCTCACCTAGAGGGCTTTCAGAACCTTCAGGGAAGCGTAACCCCTTTCCCCAAGGCCGTTAAGTATTCTCTCCTGGAAAGGCTGCGTCCAGCTCTTGTTTGAAGCATCAAGTTGCTAAGAGAAATTCTTCCCAAGCGCACAAACCCCCCTAAGTCCTCCTCCAGCGCACATCTCCCTGCGGTTCTGTTCCCGTACCACCCCGCTGTGAGGTGCAAGCTAAGAGGTGGGTCCATATGCACCGCTGGGAGCACAGCACCTACCAGTCTGGGTATGAAGTAAGTGTTCATGAGACTGGTTACTAAGAGCTGGTGTCTGAGAAGACTATCGCTAATCTCCTTTTGGGCTGTAAATTGCCTTTAATTTCCACTTAGGTTCCTTCCATTCATACTTGCCCAGGATAACTTTTTTAAAGCCAACTTAAGGTGATAAACTGCTAAACAGCAGAAGTAGGATTTGAGCCCTGGTGTCTCCTGTGACTCCAGTGGAAGCCTAATCCCTTTGGCTCTTCCTATGAATTTCCTGCAGGCCAAGGTCGGTGGCTTTCCCATTTATTTCTCCTAATATCCTGTCCAGGACCAACAGGACAAAATCACATCTACACTGATGTGAGGTGATCCCCCCTCAAAAGGCCTACCTGAGTGCAATGCAAAGGTGACCTCACTATCATCCGGGCCCTCCATGCTACCGACCACCCCTTCCTGGGGTTCCAGGACCCAGCCCTCGTCATTGCCTTCTTCCTCTTCTTCCTCTTCCTCAAAGTCCACATCTTCCATCTCCTGGGCCAGATCATCTGCTTTGGGGAAAAGGTTAAAAGATGGGGCTCAAAAGATATAGGAGAAATGGAGTAAGGGGTAAAGAGTGACTAGGGTGACACTGGAGTGGGTCATGTGGCCAAAGGTTAAGGTGTCGTCCCACACGTACCGAGGAGGTAGAGAGCGCTTGGGGGCAGGAAAGGGGGAGAAAGGCTAGGGCTGAAGACCTGGCGTTGGCCAGCCACCGTGTGGGAAGAGAGGACAGAGGGCATGATGGGAAGGGGGTGTGTGAGGGGAAGGGCCAGGGGAGGCGTCAGGGAACCCCCACCCAGCCAGGCCTCGAAACTAAGTGTGGGGGGTAGGGAAGGTGGGCTGGAGAGAAATGTCGGTAGGAACGACCGGTAAGGGAAGAGGGTGGGGGGAGGGGATGGAAGCTCGGGTCAGAGGCCAGGGGTGAGCGCCTCCTGTCCCGTGGCCTCGGGAGCTACAGTTCTCACCCGGGTCCGGCGGGCCTGGATCCAGCTCTACCACCTCAATGATCTCTTCATCTCCGTGGAAGCTTAGAGTCTCCAGCGGCGGGGTGTCTGCGGCCGCTCCGCTCTCCGATTCGGACTCCATGCGGCGAAAGCTACCGATCCACTTCTCTGGGCCCAAACGCCTCCCAGAGTCAGCTCTGCGCGACGACGCGGAACTCGAGCCCCTCCTCCTGAGAGGAAGTAGGCGTAGGTGACTCCGGGCCGAAAGAGCGACGGCATCCAGACCAATAGAGACGGAGGTGGACTACTGAGCCGCCAATCACAACGCAGAACTGGGATGACCAGGCCGGGGCGTGGCGGGAGAGCCCAAGCTCCTCCTTACAAGACTCCGCCCCCAGCTTGAGAGAAACAAGCGAGCGTGCGCGCCTCCGGGGTCTCCTGGGAGGGGTAGTTCTCCGGGGCCCGCCACGCGGACTTCTGGGAAATGTAGTTTCTGATCTGTAGGCAGGACGGAAGGCGCGGGGGAGGCCCCTTACGCAAACTACAATTCCCGACGGGGAGCGCAGGGAAGGGGGGGTGGGACCTGAACATGGCGGCGGTGGTAGCTGCTACGGCGCTGAAGGGCCGGGGGGCAAGAAATGCCCGCGTACTCCGGGGTAAGGAGAGGGATACCAGGGAGGGCAGGGCTCTAAAAGATTCCATTCTCTTCACATCCCACCCGGCGCGACAGTAGGAAAGTCAGGCTGCCAATTGCTGCCCACACCTCTCTGCAGGCTTTTAGAGAGTCTGGGGGTGGAAAAGATGCTCTAGAGGTCACCAGTCCAACGCCTGCGTCCAGGTTGCACAGCATGCCTAGGGTCTTGCTACTAGAGTCCCAAAGAAGGCCTTAAGACTCCCGCTTTCCAGGGGTTTCACACTCACCGCAGTGCAGAGGGAAGAGCCCTGGGCTTCTGGAGGTTTGAGTTCTAGCACTGGGTAATTAGCGGTTTGACCTTGTGCGATGCAGCTCGTCTCTCGGGGCTTCAGATTCCTCTTCGAGGGGATGGAGTTAATTATTCTTGAGGATAGGTAAGGCCCTGCAGTTTAAAAACAGTTCCCCGGATTTCCTTCATATGTATGCCTCCGGCGAATTCCTCTGCAGTCCTTCCCAAACTGCCTTCTGAATAGAACAGCAGGGAAGCTCGCGGCTTTGGCACCAGGGTGAGGAGCCCGCAGTGACGTGGAAGTAGCTTCCAAAGGTGTCACCTCGGTGGCGATTTTCCCATTTCTCTTTAGATCCTTCACAGCACTTGTTACTCCAAACTGCAGTCACCCCCCCTTCCTCAAATCTCAGCCGCTCCTCCCCTCCCCTTAGCTCCCATCCTGACCTGCCGTACTTTTATTC
Organism: Acomys minous; assembly: GCF_964271855.1. Lineage (NCBI taxonomy): Eukaryota > Metazoa > Chordata > Mammalia > Rodentia > Muridae > Acomys > Acomys minous. The sequence goes on along the minus strand of NC_140486.1, from coordinate 100,633,748 downwards.
ACAGGAATCCTCTCTGGAGCCACAGCTAACAAGACTTCCCAGAACAGGACCAGAGCACTGCAGAGCCACAGCTCACCGGAGTGCAAGGAGGAGCCTGAGCCCCTCTCCCCTGAGCTGGAGTACATTCCCAGGAAGAGGGGCAAGAACCCCATGAAAGCTGTGGGACTAGCCTGGTGAGTTTGAACTGCCCCTTTGCCTACTAAGTGGGGGTTGCACTGAGAGGATGTTGGAAACCTAGAAACTAATCAGGTTGCCGATGGTGAGCTGAGTCCACTGGAAGGGAATTGCTGGGTTCAAGGGATGGAGTCTCAGGAGTGAGGCAGGGGGTACGGAACAATATGTAAAACTGGGGAGACAATGGCTTTTCTGCAGAGGAGCAGTTGAGCTGATCTGATTTGAATTTGGGCCACTGGCTTCATCCTTCCTCTTAGGAGCTGGGGTTAGATCCCGGTCCCAGTAATTAATCAAAATTTGCATTAGGTTATGTTGCATAGAAGTAGTTCTGTGACTTTATTTGGTTCTGACTCTGGCTCTAATACATAGTATTGATCACCATAAAAGGAAAAGAGAAATTAATTTTTTTTTTCCAGCGAGTGCCTGAGGCGTGACCGTACTTTGCCATGTAAGGTTTTAGGCTTTCTGACGTCAACATTGCACCTCCATCTCACTAAGGAGGGAACTGAGGCTCTCAGCTGGGATTCTCACCAGGTCTTGTGGTTCTGTGCTCTTTGGCCCCTACCAAGGCCCTCTTTGAGTAGTAGTTGCTCAGATTGAGAGAGAGAGAGAGAGAGAGAGAGAGAGAGAGAGAGACAGAGAGAGAGAGAGACAGAGACAGTCAGTTGGTGTAACTTAGTGGCTAAGCACATGCTTGATATTCTTGAAACCCTATGTCTGATCTGCAGCAGCAAAAGGAGAAAAAGAGGGGTCTGGGAAGATATGAGACAGTGTCACAGAGGGAACCTTTGCTAAATCAGAAAGAGCCCGGGCTGTTCAGTCGATCACACAGAAGCATTCAGCAGGGGTGAAGAGGTCGGCAGGACCACACGGGAACTTTAGTGCCATTGCCTAGGAGTTTGGAGTTGGCCAGGATAGAATAGAGATCTATTACAGTGTCTTAAGCAGGATCTGGTTTGTGGGATCCCTTCGGCACCAAACACAAAGAATACATAGGCATATCGCCACAGCATTTGTACAAAAGGCAAAGCTGGACTGATTCTTCCAGCTCCTCTGACTCAGTCCCAGTCCCGCCCCAAACCAGGTGCACATCTCCCCATCCCTAGGGCCATCGGCTTCCCCTGTGGTATCCTCTTCTTCGTCCTCACCAAGCAGGAAGTGGAGAAGGACCGTGTGAAGCAGATGAAGGCTCGGCAGAACATGCGGGTGTCCAACACGGGCGAGTATGAGAGCCAGAGGTTCAGGGCTTCCTCCGAACAAGCACAGCTCCCTGAAGTTGGGTCTGGGGTACAGACCTGAGTGAGGATCACAGCAACTTTAAGCTCTAGACTGAAGTCCTGTGTGGTCATTGCACATGAGGCCCACCAGAGGGCGCATGCTGCCCAAGCTGCTGCCACCACCCATCTTCCACAGAGGAACCAGCCAAATGCAAATAAAGTTATGAAGTACTGACATAGAAAGGAAGCAAAGCTGAATTTGTAAGCCCCAGGGAGGGGAAGGGCGGGGCAGAGTGGGGCTGGCCGCTGTTCCCAGTTGGGTGATGAAGTAACCACAGACTTTATGCAACAAGCCTTTGTACAGGCCCTGGAGACCCAAGTCTTCAGAGCCACCAGTCAGGAGGGCAGTGGCGTCCCATGCAGCCGAAACTGGTTAAAGTCGGTCAGGCATGGGCATCTTTAATCTCAGTACTCAGGAACCAGAGGCAGGCGAATCTCTGAGTTTGAGGCCAGGGTGGTCTATGTAGTTCCAAGACAGCCAGAGCACCATAATAAAGAGATTTTGTCTCAAAGAACAAACACCACATCAAAAGTAGCATTCAGGGCATGGAAGAAAAGGAATTTAAAAAAAAAACGCATCCAAATATGTCAGCTTCTCTGGGGCTCATTCTATCATCTGTAAGAGAAATTAGTTCCCAAGAGATTCAAAAGGGTCTAGCCCCTTTCCTGTCTGGAAAAATAAGTAAATAATTAAAAGTTATATAAAGACACAGCTTGGAAGCTTTTACAGAGGGTTCACCACACAAAAGTGGCCCAGCAGGATCGTTGGGAACTCCCTCCACTATTGCAGATTTGCACTCCTTTCCCCAGCAGCCTGTCTCGTCCATCACCGGAACTGCCTCAAGAAAATGTGCTTAGTTCCACAGAATGGGTTCCAGTCTGAGGGCAGAGGAGACGTTCTGGCCAAAGCCACCACCTTACGGTTAAGAAAGCCACTGCTACTCAGGGTCTTACTGCCAAGCATGAAACTTTATTACCTCTCTAGTTGTGTCCCTTTGTGATATATTCATAATCGAATACCGAACAGAATAGCTGTGTCCTTGGGCTAATAAGGTTTCTGCCTCACCTGGTAAACTGGCTTCTCTCCCCCACCCTGGCACCAGCTGGAGGCACTTGGAGTGCATAAAAGCAGTAGCTGGCTTGGAGAGGGGGTTCAAACAGCGAGCTTGGTTAGAAAGGAAGGTCTCTAGATACCAGGGTGGGGCTTCAGGGTTTCTCAGACCTGTCCCCACCCATCCCTTCACCCAGACTGCTTCCGAGCCACACTCAGGATCCTACAAACTACCTCACTTGCTGACCCTACCTCTCACTTTCTTTGAATGTTGAAGCAAAGATAGTAGGAGGTCCCTCTAAGTCAGATTTTTAAAGCCTCAGAAGGCGCCTCCAAGCACTCTGGGCCTGGATGGTAGCCAGGATGGGTGCCATTCTGCCTTAGCGCCCCCACCCCACCCAAGTGAGTGAACTTTGCTCACCGTTTCTCCCCCTAGCCCAGATAAATAGTCTATACATATGACTGGAAGATGGGGTTGGAACAGCGAGAACCCAGGGCACAGATCTCTCCAGAGCTAAGAGATACCAAGCCTAAAGAGTTCAAACAGGGTATGTGGCCTATGAGTCCTGGAGCTAGGGGCAAAGCATCTGGCTTTATTGGGTCCCAGAGGGGAACAGCTCCATCTACCCAGCCTAGAACCCTGTGGCCGAGGTGGGAGGGGAGCCTCTTCACCTCGGAGCTCCTGTGTTCTCAGGCCTCCCACTCCCTCCCCACACGCTAAGAGTGTAGTGTATGCTCATCGTGGGTAACCAGGGAGAAGGGACACCTCAGTCTAGTCCCTGCCGAGCCCAGCAAGGGCAAGAGCCGACAGTAACTCAGGCACTCTGAGTTCTCACACAATACAGCCGGAGGCCCTCCGATCCCCAGGATGGAGAGGAAACTAAGCAGATTATTTGAAGGGACAAGGGGACCTAGGGGCCCTGCCCAATAGGGAATGGTGAGTCCCAGGCCAGTGAAGGGGAAGTCTCTCTCTCTTTCTTTCTCTCTCTTTCTCAGTCTCGACTCCCCACCATCTGGAGCACAAAAGTGAAGATGTAGACTATGTCCGTGTAGATCTGCAGGGCGCCTGTGATGTAGTCCTCCGGGCTGATGGTGTGCTTCCGGTTCCCCAGGACCAGCTGTGTGTCGTATGCCAGGAACTGCAGGGAAACCAGACATCATGAGTGCCTAGGAGCTCAGGGTCAAGAGTTCATTTCCGGTCAGCACGATGTCCCGAGAGCACCTGTGCCACTCCTACAGCTTGCTGATGGAATCACTAAGGAGTAGTGTGGTGCACGGTCTCTGCCCTTGAGCAGTCCCCTTGTCCACCAAAGACTGGCACACAATTGTCCCCCAGCAGGCAGTGTGAACAAAAGACAACAGGGATGCCAGAAACTTCTCAAACCTCTAAACAGGAAAAGGAACAATTGTCCATGGCCCCTCCCCACCTCCCAAGCTGCCTAAATTCCATCTCTGCCCTCTCAGCTCCCCATCCCAGAACAGGGAATACACTTACCAGGGTGAAACAAATTGCCCCCAGAGCTGCATACACCATGTGGAGCCAGTAAATCTGTGAAATAACACAGTATGGCGTTAGGAAGCCAAGCAAAGCAGACCTAAAGCAGGCCCTCAGGACCCAGCTGACCCTGGGACTCCTGTGGCTGAGCAGGGAGATCAGGGAAGCTATCTCTCCAGGCTCCCCCATCCTGCCTCTCTAGATCCTAGGAGAAACTGAGAATGTGATTTATCTGCCAGAGAGAGCAGGGGTTGTCCCACAGCCCACTTTGGGGACAGTTTATTTTGTTTGTTTTTGGTTTGGTTTGGTTTTTTGAGACAGGATTTCTCTATGATAGCCTTAGCTGTCGTGGACTCGCTTTGTAGACCAAGCTGGCCTTGAACTTGCTGAGATCCACCTGCCTCTGTCTCCCGAGTGCACCACCACCACCGCCCAGCCCTTGGGGACAAGTTTAGAGAAGCCTCTAAGCAACCTTGAGTTGCCTGCCACCATGCTCAACACTGCTGCCAAGTGCCTATGCACAGACCAGGACCAGCCACAGTGAGGCGGGCAGCACCTCTCGGTCTGATCCTTCTCTTCAGCGGACTGGAAGCAGAGAAGGCATCAGAACCAGCGATCCCAAGCCCCCTGCTGTCCAGGCCTGACTTGGTCTTTCAGGTTTTCCTCACAGAACCTGGTCTCAGCTAATCTACCACTTCTTGTAGGAAATGAGTGGTGCTATGCAGAACCCAAGGGGCTAGGCTATGGTTTCCCATCTGCCTGAGAGAGAAAGCCGTTATGCCCTAACCCAAAAGGGATGGTAACGTGTGGGTGCCTGCACTAGCCAGTGGACAGCTATGGGAAGCCAGAGGCCACCCCTACCCCACAGGACATCTGCTGACTGGATTCTCTGCCTGCCCTTGTGGCAGGACACTCACATATTTGAAGAACAGCACAATGCTAGTGACAATCCCGGTCACTACCAGCACAATTCCCAGGACACAAAAGAGGCCTGTACACGAGGTGAAGTCCACCTACAGAAAGGTAGAAGGAGACATCTGTCAGATAACTGCCATCCTTAGCATCCCAGAGGACTGGCCCTGCCCCCACCCACGGAGTCCCACTGCTGTTCCTAGGGGCACAGCAGTGACAGTGACATGCTAAGGACACATACAGGAAGCAGCTTGGCAAGAACAGACATGGGAACAGATTAGGCCAAGGAAACCCCTGGCCTGCAAGAGTCTGGCCATGCCTGCCCAAGTGCCAACCTGAAAGATGTGGGTATGGAAGAGGGCAGGGTGGCCAAGGAAGGGCCTTCCCCATCCTCACCTTAGTCTGGAAGCAGAAGATGGTGACAGAAATGGACACCACAGCAGTGATGATCATAGCTATGATGACGGCTTTGGTTTGGTACATGCTGGGGAGAAGGAATGGGTTGAGATGGGCAGAGGCATGAGCCACGAGTACAGATCCTGTGTTCAGGCTTATGCCAACAGTCCATCCAGCCCTCCGCACCCTCCCCGAGAGTATAGACGATTGCCCCGAACACACCTGGAAATGGTGCCTGTCATAAAGCCCAAGGCCAAAGTCTGAGGGAAGGAGAGAAATGAGGTAAACAGTTAAGAAACAGCACGGGCTGGAGTATGGCTTCACATACTGCCAGGTTCTAAGTGCCAGCCCAACACTGTGGCCACCACGGCCCTGCCAGAGCTGGGGGTAGATGCAACTGTATCAGAAAGACCAGCCACAGGGGAGAACAAGAGCAGGGCCAGGTAAGGCGAGGGAGACAGCCAGGGACATCTTTCCACAAGGGTGTCCCCAACCCTTCTATGGGAGAGGCCGCCATTCCCTTCTAGACTTACAAAGAGGGCCAGCAGAATGATGTTCCATGGGAAGCGGCGTCTGATGAGAGAGAGGGCAAGCAAGAGGCCCAGTTACCTACCCTGGACCCACAAAGTCTTAACATTCCTTAAGCAGAAGGAAGTCCCTAGCTCCTATTCAAGCTACCTTTCCCTTAGGGAGAGTACTCAGGTGCTCAGGCAAAAACAACTTGGGACAGACCTGCCCTGTGGAACCAGCAAAGTCTCCTGCCCCCTGTGTGACTGTGACAAAGTTCCTCGGCCTCTCTGAACCTTCAGTTCTCCCTGCTAGGGCTCTGGTAGCTTTTCCTTGTGCGTCTTAACTTCTTCTTACTTGTGTGTGTGTACGTATGCACTACAGCACACATGTGGAGGTCAAAGGACAGCTTGTAGCAATCATTTTCTTTCCAGCATGTGGGTCTTGGGCCTCAAACCCAGATTGTCAGGCTTGGGGGAAAGTGCCTTTACCTGTTGAGCATGTTGCTAACCCCTCCCTTTTTGCTTTTCTTCTGTTTGTTAAATGCTTGAAATGCTACATACCTTGTAAGAACGGCAGGTAGCCAGATAGACATCACTGTGTTACGCTACTTTGTAGCACAGCTAACCTCTTCTCCCTCATCAGTGCTTCTAAATCTCTCCACTGTACAAACCCTTTTCCTCTCAAAACACTTTGGCCCTGTCCCGCTTTCCGCCCTCCTCTCGTCTGGGTCTCCAGCACTCACCTGGGTCCCTGGCAGCAGGCAAGGATCAGGTAGGTGATGATGAAGACAGCACTGGGGGGAGAGATGAGACAAAGCTATCGGCCAGAACTGCCCAGGCCTGTTCCTAGCCCAAGATGGGCAGCACTCGGCAGCCCGGGCTTCTTGACAAGCCACTTTCTTTGTAGGAAACTAGGGTAAGATTCTCTCAGCCAGAGCACTGAGACGCCTATAACAGGGTTTGGACCAGGAAATATAGGGTGATCATAGGCAGTGGGTAAGAGAGCCTGGACAGTGCTGCCATGAAATCTGTATGTCACCACCACGATCTGTCTATCTGGTCCAGTCCTGGCCTGGCATTCTGTGATGTTCCTCCTCCTCTTCCTCCTCTTCTTTGTCTTCTTCTTCTTCTTCCTCCTCCTCCTCTTCCTCTTCCACCTCAGGTAGCCCCCCTACCCCTATAGTCTGCCTGGAGACTGGCACAGTTTCTGGGAAGCCCTCTCTCCTAGGGCACATTTAGTCTCTGCCCAGAGCAAAGCTGGTCAGCTGCCCCCTGCCCCCACCTCCCCACCCAGCAGCAACACCACACACTCACTAGGACACGTAGTACACAGCCACATTCCTCCTCACAAACTGGCTGACTGGTTCCCTGTAAAACAAGAGGATGCCAAGAGAGGAGAGTCATACCACAGTTGTGCGCCTCCAGCCGAGAGCCACCCGTCTCTGGGCAGCCTGGCAGGTGACCCAGGCCGGGAAAGGGAGAGACTCACACAAAGGTGAAGATAGCGATGATGGCCACGGTGATGAGCAGCTGGACGGAGATGATGGAATAGACCTAGAACAGACAGGGCCAGAATAGCTCACATCTCACACTAGCCTCCCGCTAACGGTCGGTCAGCGCTAAGGCCTCCGCCCCTACCCACCCACCCCACCCCCACCTTGTTAGCCGTACAAGGGGCCACCTTTTAGTTTGGAAGGCTCTGGCTGGAGAGAGGGCTGTGTGGGTAACAGTATATATTGATCATGGACCTGAGTTCAGTGCCCAGCAACCTCGGCAGGAGGCTCACAACCACCTGTCACTCTAGCTCTGGGGGATCTGATGCTCTCTTCTGGACTCCTTGAATACTTCACTCAAGCTTATACATGCACGAGAGCATGCACCTTAACTAAAAATAAAAAACAGTCTCAGGTCAGGTGTGGTGGTGCACGCCTTTAATCCCAGCACTCGGGAGGCAGAGGCAGGCGGATCTCTTTGAGTTCGAGGCCAGCCTGGTCTACAAAGCGAATCCAAGATAACAGAGAAACGCTGTCTAAAAAATAAAATAAAAGTAAAGTAAAGACAGTCTCCCAGCACTGGGGAGACAGAGGCAGGCGGATTGATGTGAGTTGGACATCAGCCTGGTCTACAAAGTGAGTCCAGGTCAGCCAAGGCTACAGAGAGACCCTGTCTCGAAAAACAAAAAGCAAACAAACAATAAATAAATAAAACCAGTCTTGAAAAGATAAAGAATGACTGCCATTTGGAAGGCTCCACGTTTTGAGCCCTCAGCAATTCTTCTCTGACTGCCACCTGACCTAGAAGGGTTCCCACTGCCCCCTCTAGCTATTTCTTGGCCCCTTTCCACCTGCCCAGCATCTAGCTTAAAGTCAGCTTAGAGTCTGCTGTTCTCCTGCCCTGCCTGCTCCTGCCCTGACAGTGGTGTTCTGTGTCTCGGGTTAAGAGGGGGTGTGTGGTGGTTTAGACAGTGTGTTCCTTTCAGCCCCCAGGTGCTGCTGTCTAACAGAGCAGTGGGCAGGGAGAGGAAGTGCGGAACCCAAGTGGACTTTCTCAGGCTGACTCTGTCATCCCAAAACAAAGTCAAGGCAGAGGGGATCATAAAAATGGGGATCCCCTCTGAGGAGGGTACAAAACTACAAAGAGGTAGGCAGCTAAGATATTTCCATAGGTGCCTGTACCTAGGCCTCCCCTGAACCTTTAGCTCACCTTTCGGATGAAGCTATGTCGGACTTTCCGGTCGTCCCATTCTCCAGGACCAAAGCTGTCACTTCCTGCTCTCTCCTCCCCACCATAGTCATGGCCTAGGACCAGAGACAGATGACATCAAACCAACTGAGGACCTAGGACAGGTACCCTCCACCTCAAAGCACCCCTGTCCCTGTCTCGTACAAAAGCTCAGGTACCTCTGTCCAAAAGATGCACTTGTAACTCATAGATTCTTATCAAGCTAAGGTTCTCTAGGTACCCTCAGAGTGACCCCAGCTGGGCTTAGGTGAGAAAGAGCTGTCCTATCAGCGGGCATCTGCTGCAGGCCCTGTGCCCCACCCACATCATTGGAGGCAGGATAGTCTAGGGAAGCAGCTGGCATCTAGGAAGTGGAGTCGACTGGCAGAGCAGTGGCCTTGGGAATAGAAGGCCAGAGAAAAAGAGGGGAGAAGTACACAGAAAGTGGGTACAAGAGGGCCAGGACTGTGGTCTACAGCAGGCTTCACAATGCATATGCAACTGTCACCTATAAGTGATATCTTAAGATCCCCCTCAGAACATGTGTTCAGATAGGAGTTAGCCATACCCTTACTGGCTCTAGGACACTGAGACTACTGCAAGCCACCAACATTCCATGGATGCCTCTTTGGGATCTGCTTCCAAAATCTACCCAGAGGGAGTTGAGGTACAGCTCATAGGCAGAGCACATACTTAGCATGTAATGACCTCAAGTTCAGTCTCCCATACCAAAAACAAATACAAAATCCAACCCGGGAAAAGACACTTATATAGTCTAACCTCACCTTCTCTGATCAACCATGACATTTTGGCTGTTGGCAAAAATCAGACTGTATATAAAGGTTGGAGATGTGTCAGCCCTAGGACATTAAAAAAAAAAAAAGTGCTTAAGGTTCCTAAGGAAGGCATGGTGACCACACTCAGTGGCAACAGCCTTGTTGAGAAATAGAAACGGTTCCTTAGGCACCGCTTCGAAACCATTACTTCACCCAACTACCTTCTCTGGGTCTAAGTTTGGTATATGTCTCAGTCTCCTTACTGAACACATACATAGGCCAGCAAGTGGCTGGAGGGAAGAACAGGAGGTTAAGGGGAAGGTGGTACAAGAAGAGGAAAAGGAATATCAAAGGGGATGGAAAGAGGAAGAGAAGGTAAGGTGTCTTCAGCCCCAACCTCTACCTTGTCTCACCCACCCCCAGCCACCCTCCACGACTCACCATAGTTCATGGGCATTGGATGGATGGGAGGCATCGGCTGTGGGTAGCCAGCAGGATGACCGTAACCAGGCTGGGGGTAGGCTGGGTAAGCAGGGTATCCACCTGGAAGGACAGCCGGCTGCCCATAGCCCCCAGGAGGTGAAGGGCCAGGGTACAGAGGGTTGCGGTCCTCATAGGGAGGCGGGGCAGTGGGATTGGACATGGCCACTCAAGGGCTAAGGGGAAACCCCAGCTGCTGGAACCTGCAATAGGAAACAAGCAAGCAGTCATGAGTTCTTGGCCGCTCACTCCGCCCCTGTTCCTTTCTAGGCTGTCTCTAGATCACACATGCCACTCACTGCCCACAGGCCACCACCCCACTGGGCCAGCCCCTGGCTTTTATAATCTTTCGGAGCAGCCTTTATCTGGGGCCTCCCCTTCCCTGTCCCGCTCCCTGCACCCTGGCCACAGGAGAGTAGGTGTGGCGATTAGTCAGCCACCCCGGCGTCAGTGGAGAGCATCAGAACAACAGGAACTCCCTGTCCTCCTTTAAGGAAACCTGCTGGTGGTGCTGGTGGTGCTGGTGGTGGTGGTGGTGGTGGTGGTGGTGGTGGTGCTGGTGGCAGCGGTGGCAGCGGCGGGCAGAACCAGGGGAGAAGTTGAATGGCCCTTGGCAGAGCTTCCTGGTGAGTCACAGGGCTGGCCAGCTGGGACCCTCTGGAGGGTCAGCCCAGCCCCCACAGCAGCTGGCTGGAGCAGCAGGCTTGAGAGCCAGATACAGGGTGGAGCCAGGCTAGAAGCTGAGCAGAAAGGAAGAGGAGGAAAACAAGCCTGCCACTGTGCCTGAACCACCAGGCCCCGGAGGGAGGGGCAGTCCAAGCAGGAGACACGACTTTCAGGTTCTCCTCACAGAGGCGTGTGGCAGCCTGTGCCGGCTGCTCCCTTCACTGGCCTTGGTGGGGAGTAGACAAGTGCCCCAGAGCTCAGTGGAAAGAGGGTGGGGGGAGGTCTGGAATCTTCCCAGCAGCAGTGTCAGAGAGGGTCAAGGAAAGCAATCTGAGGAGCAAGGGCACTGTATAGGATAGAATGCCTCTAACAGGAGAGCCCCACAGCTTGCTGGGAGCCCCAGAGTCACAGGGAGAGGGGCACCCTAGATGCTAGCTCACTTAAGTGAGCACCAAGGCCCAGCATAGTAAAGCAGCTCCCACAGTCCTGGAACCAGCAGTTAGGAGCATGCCTAGAGTGGAGTGCCCTGGAGTCTTGCTTGGTATATGTCCTTCATGCTATGCTGTGTTCTCTAGGCCTCCTCTGCCAAGATTAATATAGCCTGTGGATCCTCTGAGATGGCAGAGATGAGGATGAGACAAGCTAAGGAAGAGGTGTCCTTCTTTCCTTCATGGAGCCACCCCTTCCCATGTACACCCTGTGACAGAGTTACCCCCTGCCCTACAGGAAATACTCCCAAATCCAGGTCAGCAGCACCCTCAGAGCCGCGGCTGGAAGCAGGAGAGTCCCCACTTCTCTTTCCAGGGCACCCAGTGCAGCTCAGAGATCAGATAGAGGACAGCCATGTCCTCTCTCAGGACAACAGGAGTTTATTCACAAGGGAAAGTGGTCAGGATCAAGTAACAGGCCAGGCCTCAGAGCTGGTCACAGTGAAGAAAACTGTTCTTCTCCCCTGAGCAAGAATATGTTGATCCAGAGAGAAGAGAGCCCTTCTAGACTGAGAGTATGAGAAGTGAGCCAGGCAAGGAAGCAGGGCAGAGCTCCTGGGGAGTGGGACACCCACAGTGGACAGTGAGTCTAAGACCAGCCATTGGGACTGGTTTGCAGAGCTCTGAGGCCATAGGAGGACAGAGTAATTACGAGCAAGAGAAAAGAAGCAGGGTCTTTCCCATCCCAACCTCTGGAGCAAAAGGCTTGTTTCCCTCAGCCCCGTTCCCTCCCTCCCTTCCAAGGTCTCCTTCTGAGTCCACAGAAAGAATGGCATCCAGGTGGAAGGAAGCAGGGGTGACGCAGGTTGGTTACCTTTGGTGTAGATGTGCCTGTCATTTCCTTATGGCCCTCATCTCAGGAGCCCAGGTCTATCTGACATCCACCATTGAGGTGGTGTTGGAGGCTGGTGGCTTAAACAGTCCCAAAAGGCACTGCCACTAAAGGCCCTGATGTCAGAGTCCCAACAGTGCCACCAAGCCATGATGTCACAATGAGCTGGCCCTTCACCTCCACAAGGTATCTGTGAAATAGGGTAGCTCTAAGAGCTGATTATGACCCTGGGAAAACAGAGCATGCTAGATCCGCCTTTTACTTAGGAGACAGCTGCCCCTCCCTCTTCCCAAGTGAGGGGCTGCAGTGACTCACTGCCTGGGTTGGGGCACCAAGGTCTAGACTAGTACAGCTGCTGACTCATCCCCCCCACCCCCCAATCCAGTCCTCCCTGGCCCTGCCCTGTCATGCTTGTGGTCAGAAGAATTCTCCTGGTGAACCTTCCTGGTCCCAATATAGTTTTCTGAGGCCTTAGCCACCTGCCCTTTTGAACCAGAGATATTGTTGTTCATCAGTGTCCTCACCTGGAAGATGGGTTCAACACCAGTAAGAGTGCCTCCCAAAGAACTGTAAAAATTAAAAGAGAAGCCAGGCGTGGTGACACAGGCCTTTAACTCCCAACACTCAGGAGGCAGAGGCAGGTGAGTTTGAGGCCAGCCTGGTCTACAAGTCCTGGACAGCCAAGGTTACACAGAGAAACCCTGTCTTGAAAAAAAAAAAACCACCCAAAAAATTAAAAGAGAAGATACACACTGAGGAAGCTGGAGAGATGGCCCAACAGTTAAGAGCGCTGGCTGTTCTTCCAGTTCAATTCCCAGCACCCACATGGCAGCTCACAACTCTGAAACTCCAGTTCCAGGGGATCTGGCACCCTCACCAGAAACACAGGCAGGCAAAACACCAATGCACATAAGATAAAAATAAATAAATGGGGGGAGAAGAAAGAAAGGAAAAGAAACACACTGAGCTCTTAGAAGAGCACCTAACCAGAGATACATTCTGGCTGTTTTCAGCTGTGATTTCACTAACTCCTTATCAGAGCCCAGCAGGTGACCATTGTTATTACAGACCAAGGCTTAGGAGAGTGAAGGTTGGCCAGGCAGACCTCACCAGGGTGTAGTGAGGTCAAGGCTTGCCCACAAAGCTGATCCTGGAGTTCTCGTGAGTCCCCTTTTTTGGACAGTCTGTCCATCCATCCCAATATCTCATCCCTTTGGTTTCAAACCCTGCAGTGACAATAGCAGGCTTACCCAGAAGAGGAAGCCCAACTGTTCAACCCCTCCCTCCGCAGGGGGCTCCAGGCCCATCCATCAGCACAAGGAAGGAGACATAAAATGTCGCCCACCCACTTAAGACAAACTGATCCTGGGCCACAATACAACCCTAGCTGTCTGACCCCTTCTGTCAGTACCAGCTAGCAAGTTGCCAACCTCTGCCACACCACTGAGCCATGGCCAGGACAACAGGGGTCAGATCAGCAAGGCCCTCTGGAACCCAGCATCCCTGGCTTGGCTCCTATGCAGGCCCCAGCTCCTGCCTGGCCTCCATGAGGACCCTGCCACCAAGGCTTCCGCTAGGGCTGAGGGCTGAGCTAGCACAGGCCTGGGAGAAGTAGTCAGCCACTAGCCAAGCTGAGGCATGGGGACTAGAGAAGACAAAAGGTAGGAGGAAGGACAAGGACAGAAAAGAGAGCAGGAGACAGTAAGATGAGGTACAAAGTCCTCTGGGTTCATGCAGTGGCTGTGAGGGCGGCACAGCTTCCAGGGGCTACTACAGAGAACTACGGGCATTTCCCCAAGTTAGGAAGGCGGCCAGCTTCCCTGTGAGCCAACGCCAGCCTGTGAGCCAGGTGTCCAGATTTCTGTCCCATCCTGGCAGCTCCACACCTCAGCTTGTAGCTCTCTCAGGTAATCCATCCCATCTCAGGAAAGACCCAGGCCTCTCCCCCTGACTCAGCCCTGGTGGCAGCAGGAATGTGTACTAAGCCCAGATGGCAGGAATTCAATGTAGAATCTGGGGGGACTGTCCCCCACTGAACCCTGAGGTGTCTCTAGCTAGCTCTGGACCTGGCCTGCTGAGCATGGACTCTGGCCCTGGCTCTCCTGGGGTGTGTGGAATCTGTAGAGAGAAAGCTGAGCTACTGGGGTTACAAGCAGGAGGATGTGTGTTGGAGGAAAGGACAGCAAAGAGCAGCTGACTGGTCCAGGCAACTTGCCCTCCTGACTGCCAGGAACCGATGCCCAAACCAAAATGGAAACAATTGCTCACCACCCCACACCCAGGTCTCCATGCCTAGCTTCTTCCCTCCATTCTCCCCAAGAAATCAGCCCACGCCTCACATAGCCACCACCACAGGCACCCAGAATCAGCTTCATACTCTAGGGTAGCCTGGCCTTGGGATTAAGAGGTGAAGTTGAGGGGGTCCAACACTGTAGTGTCAGCTGGAACCAGAAAACTTAGGAGCTCGGGTGGTACTTTATGCCTCTAATTCTAACAGAGGCAGGTGGATCTCTGAGTCCACGGCATCCTAGTCTACATAACAAGTTCCAGGCCGGGCAGGGAATGATAGTGAGATGTTATCACAGAGGGGAACAAAAGTTTTTTAAGGAATTTAGAACTTTCGTTCCCAGCTGGGCCCAATATCTGGCAGTTCAGCAGGAGAGCCAGCCACGGGTGCCAGCACAAACCACCTATTCCCCCCAGTTCCTGTTCATCCTGCCAACCCATTACTTCCTCCCAGGCTCCGGGCCACTCCCCAGCTTCCACTTCTCTTTCTCTCTCTCTCTCTCTCTCTCTCTCTCTCTCTCTCTCTCTCTCTCTGTCTGTCTGTCTGTCTCTCTCTCTCTCTCTCCCTCCCTCCCTCCCTCCCTCCCTCCCTCCCTCCCTCCATAAAAACAGAGTTGAGTCCTGGGAAATATGGTAAGGCCCAGTCCAGCAGCTTCTCAGCCACCCTTCTCTCTGAAGATAGAGTTATATTATGGATGGTTAACCTCAGAGACCCTAGCCACATCACCAGTCAGGGTGGCCTTCGTACACATATGGTCAGAACCAGGCATGGTGGAGCATGCCTGTAATACCAGCATTCGGAGAGGCACAGGCAGGAGGATCTCTGTGAGTTCGAGGCCAGCCTGGTCTACAGAGTGAGGACAGCTAAAGCTACACAGAGAAACCTTGTCTTGAAACCACTCCCCACTCACCCCACCCTACCCCCCAAAAAACCACAAAAGAAAGAGGGCCAGGTGTCGTGGCTCAGGCCTTTAATCCTAACACATGGGAGTTAGAGGCCAGCTTGGTCTACAGTGGGATTCCAGGACAGCCAGAGCTACATAGTGAGACACTGTCTCAAAATAAAATAAAAAAGGAAAAAAAAAAAAAAGAGGAAGCCATTATCAGGGCCTTGCCATTTTTGACACAAAGGCCTATCTACCCCATTTGTGTTTACCTCTCCTGTCTCCAGACCACAGTGGAAAGTCACAGAGGGTGGGGAAGGAAGGGAGCCACCCAAGAGTGGTACCGCCAGTGCTCACTAAGCAACTAAGCCAAAGACAACCAAGGTGCTTCGGATGCTCACAAAAGATCACTCCGCCAATAAAGATGCTAGATTTGAGACAGAAGTAGTGGGGCACACCCATAATGCTAGCACCCAAGAGGCTAGATTAGTTCAAAGCCAGCCCGAGCTACACAGTGGCACCAGGCCAGCCAGGGCTATACCACAAGGGCCTGTCTCCAAACAAACAGTTGAAATTTGCAGAGAGATGGGTTGGGGCTTAGGGTTTAAGTATCCAATGAAGGCAAACAGCAGAGATGGATTTGAACTTGATGGCTGGTTTCGGGTGCCTGTCTGCCAGGGCAGACATGCGAGGCACAGGCAGGAGGATCTCTGTGAGTTCGAGGCCAGCCTGGTCTACAGAGTGAGGACAGCTAAAGCTACACAGAGAAACCCTGTCTTGAAACCACTCCCCGCCCAGGGCCTGCTTGGTAAAGATGTGGTAAAGACCGGCAGAGCTGAGTGCACAGTGGATATGGATCCCCTTTCCCACCTTCTCCTGAGTCTCCCGTGTAGGAGCAGGCACCTAACTCCTTTCCTGGCACTGATACTGACTCCAGTCCATGAACTGAAGGTCACTTCCCACTTCCAGACTCCATTTTTACATCTGTTAGATGGGTATATACTAGGCCGAAAGAGCAAAATCTACTGCAGCCCTGCCAGTTTGTTTGCAGCTAACAGAACAGGTTTCACAGCAGAATGGCATATGCCCCTACCCCGAATCTACACACTGGGTGTCTCTAGTAACGTGTAAGACATATACAGAGGCAAAGGCCCATGACGTTCTAGGCAAGAGGGTGCCATTAATTCTCACTCTGTCCTCCTAGGATGCTCCCATAAGGCCCCCACTCTTTACAGTTTGTTTGATGCTAACCCAGGTCACCTGTTTATTACACAGGAAGCCAACCCTAAGAAAAAAACCATGTCCCTACCCATCTCCCCCCTCCCCTCTCTTTTATTGTTTGTTTTTTTGTTTTGTTTTGTTTCCCTTCGAGACTGTGTTTCTCTGTGTAACCCTGACTGTCCTGGATTCACTTCCTAAACCAGGCTGGCCTGGAACTCACAGAGATCTGCCTGCCTCTGCCTCCTGAGTGCTGGGATTACAGGCCTGTGCCACCATGCCTGGCCCCCCTCTCCATCTCTTAAAACCCATGCTCCCACCAGCCTGCCCCTCAAACAGCTGCACTAAGAACCAGACAACTGGTCTAGGTGGATGAGCAAGCAAAGCCACTTGCTGCCAAGCCTGCCAACCTGAACTGGATTCCCTAGAACCCACCTAGAGGGCTAACTCCCACACGTCCTCTGACCTCCACATCCATGCACTCACCTCCACACAAAATAATAATTTTTAAAAAGATGCAGGCATGAGCAGGGCATGGTGGTATGCACCTGTCGTCCTAGCACTGGGTTGGCTGAAACAGGAGGATCACAAGTTCAAGAGTAGGGCCACAAGAACCTGAGGGTGGGGGCCACATGCTGTCGTTTCCAGAGAGTCAGCTGAGGGCCAGGATGCTCCCCACCTTTAGCTCCAGCAGCTACTGTAACCTCCATGTGTGGGATGGACTGCATGGCGTGAGGAGATCTTCCCGCCAGCACAGACTCCCTAAACATCACCCCTGTGTCTTAGGAAGTCTCACCTTCCTCCCGGACCAATGCATTATGTCCACGCTAAGTAGAAGCCTGTGGACTTCCGCATCTTGTTCCTGCTTCAAAACAAGTCCCAAGTTCTGGCCTAGACACCCAGTCTTAGGTTAGGCCTGGAAGATTCTGTCAAGGTGAGCTCTTCTTCAGAATTCTCAAAAGAACTGAAGGCACTCTCAAAATCTGTATGTCCCTTCACCGTGGCTTGCTGAGACAAAGTCTCACTCTGGAGCCCAGGCTGGCTTCAGATCTGCAGCCAGGCTTGCAATCCTCTTTTTGCCTTAGTCTTTTAAGCAGAAGAATGAGGGACTATGCCCCAATGTTGTTACTGTTTTGTGAGGCAGGGTCTTGCCCTGAAGCTCAGGCTGTCCTTGAGCCCACCACTCTTGCCTCTGCGTCTGAAAGGCGTGCACCACCACACATACAGTCCTGGTTCTTCCACTCTTTTCTCCTCCCCACCCCCCCAAGATTTATTTCTTTGATGTGAGTGCTCTGCCTGCCTGTACATCTGCAGGCCAGAAGAGGGCATTAGATCCCATTACAGATAGTTGTTAGCCACCATGTGATTGCTGGAAGTTGAACTCAGGATCTCTGAAGAGCAGACAGTGCGGTGCCCTTACCCACTGAGCCATCTCTCCAGCCCGCTCCTACTCTTTCTTAAGGGCCAGGGTGAGAGGTCTTGGGGTTGGAGGTGCTCTGCTGGAGATAGCTTCTATCTGAGGTCCCCCATTCTTAGGGAGGAGACTGTACCTAAGTACCTATTACCCTAGCCCATGACATGAGCTTCTCTTGGAGCTTGCCAAGTAACCTGTCATTACCTCTCTGATCTGCCCAGTTTTATACGAGCAGCCCTGAAGTCAGACAGGAAATCAGGGCCCTTGAAGCAATGGCCTCACTTCCCTTGAAACTGTAAGCCAAGACCAGGTCCTCATGATTGCAGGGACAAGGAGAACAAGCGAGTGGAGTAGAGAGGAAGTAGGGTGGCCTCTTGGTGGCAGACAAAGCAGCCCAGAGAAGCACCTGGCTTGCCCTGCCACCACTGGCAGGCCAAAGGCACCAGCTTTGAAACCAAAGCTCACCACTGAGATAAATATTTCAGAGTCCCAGAGAACCAGACACCTGACAGACCTTCCATGACAGCTTTCCCCACTTATCTGGTGTTTACAGTGCTCAAGTTGACCCCAGCCTCGCGGAGACCACCCACAGGCGACAGTGGAGTGAGTGGCAGGGGAACGAGGTCCCACGGGATGCGACCTGATGAAGACAGTTCAGGCTCCAGCTGGCAGAGCCTTCTTTCCCTCCCTCTTGTGCTGGCTCCTTCCCAGTCCGGGCAGGCCTACTTTCCCTTTTCCCATTTCCCTGGTGTGTTTTTATTTTTACTCTGACCTAAAGACGTCATGAGGGCCAAGCATGACAGCTCCCACTAGTAACACTCCCAGCACTTAAGAATCTGAGGCAGGGCTATTGCAACAAGTTCCAGGTTGCACTGGGCTGCTGAGTGAAACTGTCTCAATTTTTTAAAAAGTTCATGAGCTTGACGGTACTTTTTGGTAGGCTCCTGAACCGCACACAAGAACAAGGGAGCCGGGGCCAAAGCCCGACCGGTTATGAGTGGGAATGGCCTCTTCCTAGACCTAAGGGTTGGCCCGCAGGCTTCCACCATAAACACTGTGCTAGGCTTTCTTCCACCCCACCCCCCACTGAGATAGCTCCTTATCACCTGTCTGTTCCCAGCCTGGAGACGCCCGGACACGCAGGGGCAGCCCCAGGGGGTGCCAGGCCCCAGCAGACTCCACCACCACCACCACGCCACACCAGCCGAGGACCTTGACAGCCTCCACCTCACTGGCAGCAGGGCCACTCTGGGGCCCCGGAGTAGGGGACACGTCCTGCAATAGACAGGCCACTCAACCACTGAGAAGGGGGCACTCTACAAGATGCTGGTCAGCTCGCGGGTGCCCATCGAACACAGCTGCGCCATATGCCCGGGCCCTACGCCCTGTACAGGCGCTCAGGGAAAGCGAAACGGGCAGGAGGACAGACCCCGCTCTGGCTCCTTCTCCCGATCGGAGACCGGCAGCCGGCCGCCGGCCGCGCCTGCCAGAAAAGTTTGGGCTCCTGGGCACAGAGCCGTCCCCGGTCCGCTTCCAGTCCCCACCACCGCCAGCCGCAGCCCCCTCACTTGCCTGAGCTGTTCCGGACCTAGAGATCAACCGTGGCCTCCGAGCGTTTCCTAGGACTGGGCCGGGCTGGGCTGGGCTGGGGCTCCGTGCCCCGCCCCGTCTCCCTCGGCCACCCAGTGGGGTGGAGCTGCCTGGCCTCAGAGAACGCTAGGGTCCACCCCAGACCCCAACCATAAGCCAGGTGTGGGTGGTTCACGGTTACAAGGAGCAACGCTGGCTCGCCGATGAGGACAAACCCCACACTCACTGCAAGAAAATAACTCCGCCAATTCCAGACCCCACCCCAGGAGGAAGCCAGAGTTACACTTCGTCAGCTCCTGAATACCAGAGCTATATGCTAGGGGATTTAGAGTCCTCTCGTCTTAAAAGCTCGTGTGTGTGTGTGTGTGTGTGTGTGTGTGTGTGTGTGTGTGTGTGTGTGTGTGTGTGTGTGTGTGTGTGTGAGTCTCCACCCCACCCCTAGGGGAAAGGGCAACCTCGATATGTACCTCAGGCTGGCCTCCAGTGCTTTGTCACTGTGTCTCAGCCCTACTGACCCTGATTTTACTTAGTCAAATTTCACTGATTGTTTTCTTCTTCTGTCTCTAACTGATCGTCAGCACAACTTTAGGTTTAGGTGCTTAGTTTAGTGGTAGAGCTCAGGCCTTCTGTGTGAAAGACCCCATCACAGCAAAAGCAAACAACTAAGAATTGGTCCAGTGATGCAAAATATTGTATCACAGGACTGTGCTGTGTTTACATCGGTTTCATTCTACATAACCATTCTTATGCCATTAAAAACAAAAAAACTGTGACGAATATCTGGCAATTCTATGCTGTTAGGCTAAATGCCCTACAAGTTTAAAACTTCAAACATACAAACATAGGCATGAGATTCAAAAGCTCTGCTTAGAACCAACCATGTGTCACTTAGTGATATGGACACGTTAGGTTAGGGAGTTTCAGTGTTGTGCAAGCCTCATGGTATAGTTACACTAGCAGATCAGTGCGTTCAATTGGGAAGTAAAAATAATCTTACCTCAGTAGTGTGTGCTGGCTTAGGATGAAAGAAGCCTTGGGTTCTGTCCCCAGCACTGCATAAACAGTGTGGAATGGTGTAAGCCTGTAATGCCAGATATTCTGAGAATGTCAACACTAAAATAGCTCTTACTTCAAGAGGTTAAGAGGGACCAAATATGTGACCATAGTCAGAGAACACCAATATAGGTTATCCAAAATTCCAACATGTAAACATTTATCGAGGGTTGATTTGGTTTGGTTTTTGTTCTAAAGGTCTCACCATATAACTCTGGTTGGCTTGGAATTCAATATGTAGACCAGGCTATCCTGGAACTGACAGAGCCCCGCCTGCCTGTGCCTCTGAAATTAAAGGCATGCATAATAAAAAAAAAAGGCATGCATAATCACACTAAGTTGAAGAAGTTTCTATACTGACAGACACCCCTTCCCCCAAAAAAATCATAAGTCAAGGCACTTTTTATTTTATTTATTTTTCTTTGTTTTTTGAGGCAGGATTTCTTTGTGTAGCCTTGGCTGTCCTGGACTCAAATTGTAGACCAGGCTGGCCTGGAACTCAGAGAGATTCCCCTGCCTCTGACTCCCCAAGTTCTGGAATTACAGGTTTGCCCTACCACCCCCAGCTCTCAAGGCACTTTTTAAATGCTTTGTTGGAAAAACTAAGTAGGCAGTTACAACAAAATGTAGACATTTCAGCCATAGGCCTCAGAGGCTGCCTTGGGTTATTATAAAGGTTTTATATGGCCAGGCATGGTGGCGCACACCTTTAATCCCAGCACTTGGAAGGCAGAGGCAGGAAGATCTCTGTAAATTTGAGACCAGCCTGGTCTACAAAGCGAGTCCAAGACAGCCAAGCCTACACAGAGAAACCCTGTCTTGAAAAACCAAAAAAAAAAAAAAAAGGTTCTGTTAGTCACTGAATGTTAGGACAGACACAGAGGTAGGCAAGAAATGGCTATTTAGGGGGTTGAAGACAACCCAAGATAAACTGTGATTAGGCACTGGACTGGCAAACATTCCAACCTCAACACAGTCATTGACGTTCTTGTCCATTATCAGCTTTCTCAAAGATTCAGGTGAACACACAATTTCCTTCTCAGAACTTTCATTCAGGAGTAGAAGCAGAAGTATCAGGCTTTTCCTCAGCTACACAGCAAGTCTGAGGTCACCTGGGCTGTGGAGACCCCACCGCAAAACAAATAGCGATGTTTGTGGACCTGCCATCATATGTGTGACCTCATCATGTGGACCTTCATCATCACACTTCATAAGGAGGTGGCTCTAAGCTCATGTGACGGTGTATACTTTGATATTGCTAGACTGGGGACTTAGTTCCTGTTGTCCCCACCCCTCATGACTCATGAAAAATGCAGCAGAGGCCAGGCTGAGTGACACATCCTTAAAATGCCTATATTCAGAAGGCTGAGGTAGGAGGATCTGAGGTCAGTCCAGGACTCAAGGTGAGAATCAGTCTGGGGAGGCAGGGATGGGGGTGTGGGGGAGAGGTTCCCAGGGGACTGGCAAGATGGCTCTGTGGGTAAAGGCACTTGCCACCAAGCCTGACACCTGAAATCTGTTCCTGAACCCTTATATCTGAAGGTGAGAGTAGGCCCGGCCCTGCAAATTATCTCATGACAACACACACATGAGTTTTAAAAGGTTTTATTATTATTATTGTTTGTAATTTCAATTGGCTACGTGTGGTAGTATATACCTTTTGTTCCAGGACTCAGGAGGCAGAGGCAGGTGGGTCTTTGTGAGTTTGAGGCCAGTGTGGTCTACATAGCAAGCACTGGGCCAGCCCAGGCTACATGTTGAGACTCTTATCTAAAAAAAAAAAAAAGAGTTCAGTAGATATTTTCTATGGAACAGCTGCCTGGGTTGTGTAGTTCCAAAGTCCACTTCCCACTAAGCACAAAGGCTGCTGGGAAGGAGAGCACCTATGTGTAAAATACTTATCTTGAACTAATAGCTGCAAATCAATATCACCTCTAAGTGTTTTTCACAGCTTGTTAACACTTTCCCCTTGATTTTTTTTTTTTTTTTTTTTTTTTTTTTTTTTTTTTGGTTCCTCTTTCGTTTTCTTCTGAGACTAGGCCTTGGCTGTCCTCACTATGTAGACCAGGCTGGCCTTGAACTCAGAGATCCACCTGTCTCTGCCTCTACTGGGAGTAAAGACACACACCACATGACTGGCAACATTCCCCCTTTTAAATTGTTTTAAATTACATTTATTCTCTCTCTCTCTCTCTCTCTCTCTCTCTCTCTCTCTCTCTCTCTCTCTCTGTGTGTGTGTGTGTGGGCGTGTGTGTGTGTGTGTGTGCGCGCGCTCGCGCACGCGTGCATGTGGGTGGGTGGCTGCCTGCAACAAGACACCTCCACTGGCTTCAAGGACTTGCAATCCTGCAGCCTTCCAAGTGTTGAGTGCTGCGATTACAGGTGTGTGCCGCCACATCAGGCTCACTTTGGCTTTTTGAGTGGACAGGGACTATAATGAAAACTGCAGGTAGAAACTGAGTCAGACGGAGGCTGAGCATGCAGGAACAGCTCCATACCCCCAGCTCTAGGCATCCCTACTCTAGTTAATACAACTCTGGCACAGTTCACCCTCACCAAGAGCACCATTTAGGCAAGAATTTGCCAGGTAGGCGAGGCTGCTGAACCAGCTAGTCCCAAAACCTGTTTCTACCTCCCTAGGACTGGGATTAAATTACAAGCGTGGTGGAGCATGCTTGTAATTCCAGCACTCGGGAGGCAGAGGCAGATGGATCACTGTGAGTTCCAGGCCAGCCTGGTCTACACAGGGAGTCCAGGACAGTCAGAGCTCTGTTACATAGAGAAACCCTGTCTCAAAAACCAAAAAATGAAAAATAAGTAAAATAACTAAATTCAGACCCTTGTGCTTGCGTAGCAAGTACTTTACCAGCTGTGCTGTCTTCCCACCCTGGAGTCAACTTTAAAAACACATCAAAGGCTTTAGTCAATAAAGTTCTTCCTGTACAAGCATGAAAACCTGAGTTTACATCACCACCACCCATATAAAAGCCAGATGTAGTGGCACATGCCTGTAACTCCATTGCTGGTTATGTGGAGACAGGCCAAACAACAACAAAAAGTGTGTGTGTGTGTGTGTGTGTGTGTGTTTGTGTGTGTGTGTGTGTGTGTGTGTAGCTACTATTAGGGGAAGAAATTGGATATCAACCCACAGGTAAATGGACTCCACCCCAACACACACAATAACATATATAACTCACACAGGCAGTATGTATATTTATTTGTGTAGCAAGATATAATTTAAATGGAAATTACATGGGAGGACTGGCCTAGCTCCATGGACAACCCCAACCTTTCAGTGTGCTCCCAATTCCCACTGACTATAGACCTCCTTTTAGGAATTCTTCCCCCAAGAGAACTCGGCAGAGAAAGCTCAGTTCTGTTGCTCAATTTTGGTCTCTCCATTGCCACAGGGATAGAATCTTAGGTGAGTTTTGCAGCCTACAAGATTTGGCAAGCCACACTTAGGCAGACGAGTAGATTCCCCCCCATTCCCCCCCCCCCCGCTGCCCCCCTCTCTCTCTGTCTTTGAGTTCAAGACCAGCCTAATCAACATGCGAGTGGGGCTTTAGCTGTGCCCTGCCAGCTTTGGAAAAGCAAGACTCTTGGTTAAAAGCCATCAGTGGAGAGCTGGGTAGGTGACTACATCTATAATCCCACTAGATAGAGGCAGAAAAGTCTAGGAGTTCAAGGTCATCCTATGCTGCATAGCCAGTTCAAGCTTAGCTGACCTACCTAGCAGACTGCCTCAAAACAAAGAAACAAACAAAACTCAAAAATAACAAGAAATTCTATTTTGCATTAGTATGCCCCCATTATCTCAGGCAGCTTTTTGGAATAGTTACCCTAAAAATAGTATTCGTTGTTTATCTGGAATCCAAACTCACCCGGGTGTCTGGCATTTCTCCGACAATCCCACAATCCTACTGGAACAGAAAGTCAAATCAGGAAGGGGTGGAGAGCGAAAGATACCAGGCTGAAGTTTATTTCCTGAATGGTCTGACGGGGAGGGCAGGGGAGGGTCCAGGGAACCTGCTGAGGAATGGGAGAGTGGGTCGGCAGGCAGTTTTCTCAGTGGTGCTGCTTCCTCCAGTCCAGCCGCAGGCGCCGGAATTCGTTCCGCAATTGCCACGGCAGCTTTCCTGGAGTTTCCACCCTGTGAGGCTTTGCTGTTTGTACCCACTTCCTCACAGAAGGTGATTTTCTTCTCCCTGGACCAGAGAAGAAGTCCATTCCTCTACCCTGCCTGGCCCTGCCCCCTCACCTGAAGGACCAAGAGTGCCCTGCAGCTCATAGGTGGGGTGGGGACCCCAAGTGTGAATGACACAAGAGGAGAAGAGAGATGGGGTTCTTCCTCCTACAGATTAGCCTTGTTTTTACTTCACAAAACAAATACCTTTAATCCTGGCAGAGACAGGCAGATCTCCCAGTTTGAGGTGAGCTTAGTCTAAAAAGCAAGTTCTAAGACTGCCAGGGCTAGCTGGGCATGGTGACACACACTTGAAATCCTAGCACTTGGGAGGCAGAGGCAGGTGGATCTCTGTGAGTTGGACCAGCGGTCTACAAAGTGAGTCCAGGACAGGCAGGGCTATTACACAGAGAAACCCTGTCTCAAAAAACCAAACAAATAAAAAAAGACTTAGAGAGAGAGGGAGAGAGAGAGAGAGAGAGAGAGAGAGAGAGAGAGAGAGAGAGAGAGAGATGCTTATTGAGCAATTACTATGTTCCAGGCAGTGTTATAAGGTTTGGACAATCAAGTGACAATTTAGGTGAAAATGTGCATACTGGCAAGGAAACAATAGGCATTAGATGCCAAAACTAACTAACTAACTGATAGAGCTCACTCCATCTTTAACAGAAAAGAGGAAAAATTCTGTTAATAAATTATTGGGTTGTTCTGGCTGTGATGGTACATGCCTTTAATCTTGTATACTCAGGAAGCAGATACAGGTGGATTGCTATCAGTTTGAGGCTAGCATCATCTATATAACAGATTCCAGGCCAGCCATGGCTACGTCATAAGACTTTGTCAGAAAAACAAAATAAAACACATTAGGTTTCATTGATTTTAAAATTTAAGATGCTGGCAAAGGGAAGGAGGGTGAGACCAGGAGAATAGGAGGGAGGGGGTTATGATCCAGATGTAAAGTGAATAAATTAATTAATTTTAAAAAAATAAATAAAATTTAAGTTGCACTGATTGTAAATTAGAAATTATTATTGCATGCTTGGGAGGAAGAGACAACTCTATGAGTTCAAGGCCAACCTGGTCTATGTATTGAGTTCCAGGACAACTAGAGATACATAACAGAGAGAGCCTGTTTCAAAAAATAACAATCACACACACACACACAATAACATTATTGTTAACAAACATTATTTAGCCCCCCCCCCCTTTTTTTGTATTTCAAAACAGGGTTTCTCTGTATAGGCTTGGCTGTCCTAGACTCTCAATGTAGAGCAGGCTAGCTTGGAACTCACAGCCATCTGCCTGCCTCTGCCTCTCCTGAGTGCTGGGATTACATGCGTACACCACCACACCTGAATATTTAGCACTTTCTTTGTTTTGTCTTGGTTTTTCCTAGACAGGGTTTTCCTGTGTTGCCTTGGCTGGACTCGATTTGTAGACCAGGCTGGCCTCGAACTCACAGAGATCCACCTGCCTCTGCTGGGATTAAAGGCATGCGCCACCACTGCCAGCCTGGTTGTGCCGTTGCTGCTGTTTTGGATGTTGTTGTTGTTGTTGTTTTTGAGCTTTTGTTTTTATGGCCCTAGCCTTGCCCTGCAGGGCTGGCTGTTAGGCCTGGCTCCTCTTCACCCACTTCTAGAAATGGATCTGATGTTATCATCCTGCTTTTTCCACCTCTGGTTACTCAAGCCTTAGGTGATTCCATTTATACCAAAAGGCATTATGAACAGTCCTGTGGTGCCAGGTAACCCAGACCCAAGTGGAAATGGACATGAGCTATGGAATGAGGAAGCTGGAACCTGTCTGGCTCCACTGAGGCACGGCCAGGGCCAGGGTACGCTTTCCATCTCCTCTGACCATCAGATTTGTGGGAGGTGCTTGTGGAAAGAGAACTTGCAGATCCCCCTTGGGGGGGATGTTTCCCTCCAGACTGAAAGCCAGCTGTAAGCTGAGGCCCCAGGGGAGTCACTAGCCAACTCCAAGTTACAGTCACTCATGGCTGTGGGCCCTTGGGGACAGTCCTTAACTACTCTGAGCCTTGGTGGCTTTGTCTGTACAAAGATAGGTAATAATAGAATGTGTTTGTAAGGATTAAAAATAGGAGCTGTCAAGTGCTTGGGGCAAGGTTGAAAAGTCACTTGTTACAAGTTAGTGGCGCAGAGATGGATTTGAACTCAGCCTGGTGCTTCAGTATTTAACAGGACCTGCTGGGATGGATTTGTCCAGGCGAACGAGGGTTCTCAGCAGGGCCAGGGTCACACTGGACCCTTGTACCCTGCCCGGTGCCACCTTCTATCTTGGTCAGGCCTGTTTGGAGTGTTCAACACCTGGTTTCCCCCCCCTGAGTGCACAATGCTTCTTCTGCCCTTAGGCTATGGATGACCTCTTTCATCTTTTGCCCCTCGCCTCCCAATCAGGAACCTCCCTTTAACATTCTTTGCACACATCTAAGATATTTGTTCTCTGAGAAAAAAAGAGCCAACCTCTCCACTTGCTTCTCGCCCAGGCCTGCACTGTGTTCCCAGCATCCCAGATTCCTACCACCGTCCCTAGCTTTGCAGTTCTGCAGCCGCTCTGCCTCTAACAATTCTATGACCACATCAGGGGATTGAAGCTGGGGATTAAAGCCAGGGTCTCACATATGCTAGGCAAGTGTTCTTCTGTACAGCTGTACCATGGCCTCACAGCCTCTTCCTCCTTGTCCCTTAAAAAAAAAAAAAAGATTTTTTGGTTTTTCTTTTCTTATTTTATTTTATTTTATGTGCATTAGTGTGGTTACAGACAGGTGTGAGCTGCCATGTGGGCGAACCTGGGTCCTTTGGAAGAGCAGACAGTGCACTTAACTACTGAGCCATCTCTCCAAGCCTAGTTTTTCGAGACAGGGTTTCTCTGTGTAGCCTTTGCTGCCCTGGACTTGCTTCGTAGACCAGGCTGGCCTTGAACTTACAAAGATCCGCCTGCCTCTGCCTCCCTAATGTGATCTTCAATTAGATAAAAAATGGGACAAAAATTTACACTAACTGCACTTGAAGTAGCCCAGGCTGGCCTTGAACACACTATGTAGCCTAAACCAGCCTTGAGTTCTTCATCCTCCTCCTTCCACATCCCAAGTGCTAGGGTTACACGCATGGGCCCGCTAGATCATCTCCTCATTAGTTTGCTTTTTTCCCACAGGCACCCCCTGCCCCACCCTACCGCACCCCAGTGGCGGATGCCATTGACATCCAGATAATATAAAGTCAGATCCAGGCATGACCACTAGATGGCATGGTCTAGCTATCAGTGCTTGACAAGACTATAGGCACCAACAACTTTGGAGAGACCTGGATGGTACATTAACTCAGTGCTTTCAATGCTGTGCCCAAAATCAACTAGAGGATCCCAGCCAGAATTAGCAAAGATAATAAGACAGACTAAATAAAGGTGCACTATTTCTCAGTTTAACTTGGTTTCCAGTTTATTTACTGTATGTGGCTACTGTGTAGCTCTAGGTGTAAAATGTAAATTCTCCCTTCAATCTAAGCTTTATCAGGGCATCATACCAGGAAGAGATTCGTGTTAAA
This sequence comes from Acomys minous, assembly GCF_964271855.1. Classification (NCBI taxonomy): domain Eukaryota; kingdom Metazoa; phylum Chordata; class Mammalia; order Rodentia; family Muridae; genus Acomys; species Acomys minous. Next base: position 100,605,777 of record NC_140486.1, on the reverse strand, counting down.
ATGCTACAAAGGGCTACCAAGATGGCTCAGCAGGTAAAGGGCTTCCTGCCAAACCTTGGCTAAAGTTTAGCCCCTGGAAACCACATGGTAGGTAGGAGAGACGCGACTCACCAAAGCTGTCCTCCGACCTCCACAGGAGCACTGTGGCACGTGGACACATGTGCAACACACACATGCACACACCCCCGCGCGCGCGCGCGCGCACACACACACACACACACACACACACACACACACACACACAAGGTTTTTCCCTTTTTAAAATTAGTATTTTGAGAGTTTTGTTTGTTTGTTTGTTCTGTGAAAGCTCCTTCAGTTTCTTCCCTGCACTTCCTGCTGTTTGTTAAAAACACCATGGCCAAAAGCGATTTGGGAAGAAAAGGGAAGTCAGGGCAGGAACCTGGCTAGAAACTGGAGCAGAGACCAGAGAAGAATTCTGCTCGCTGACTAGCTGTCATGCTCAGAAAGATCATAGCTCAGAAACGTCAGTGACCTTTCTTTAAACAGCTGAGGCCCACCTGCCTAGGGATGGTACTGCCTGTAATGGGCTGGGCCCTCCTGCTTCAATTAGCAATTAAGAAGATGCCCCTCAGACGTGGCCACAAGATGGGCAGCTGACAGCGGCAACCCCTCAGTAGACCCTCCTTCTTCCCAGGTGTGTCAAGTCAACAACCAAGATCAGCTTCAGTTTGTTTCTGTGCTTGCGCTGTTCGGAAGGACTCACTAAGTTGTCCGGAGCGGCCTTGAACTCATCTATAGGCCACACAAGCCTTGAACTCGAAATCCTCCTGCCTCAGCTTCCCCCAAAGCTGGGATCATAGGCCTTTGTCATCGGTTGTGGCTTCTCACTGTTTTTATTTTTATTTTTTTATCATTATTATTTTGTTGTTGTTGTTTTTTCGAGACAGGGTTTCTCTGTGTAGCCTTGGCTGTCCTGGACTCACTTTGTAGACCAGGCTGGCCTCAAACTCACAGCGATCTGCCTGCCTCTGCCTCCCGAGTGCTGGGATTAAAGGCGTGCGCCACCACGCCCAGCTTCACTGTTTTTAGATGCTTTAACATCTAAGGGTTCAGCATAATAGCAGTGTGAGAGGGCAGGAAATTTGAAACTGACCTGAACTTCCAGTGAGATCCTGTCTTCAAAATAAATCCTCCACTGGATGTGGTAACTCACACCTTTAATCTCAGCACTAAGGAGGCAGAGGCAGGGGAATCTCTGTAAATTGGAAGTCAGCTTGATCTACAAATCGAGTTCTAGGTCACCCAGAGCTACTTGTAAAGAATCCTGTCTTTAGGGAGGGAAAATAATCTCCATAGTTAAAAAGTTAATTTTAAGGGGTGGAAAGATGGCTCAGAGGTTAAGAGTACTACTGTCTGCTCTTCCAAAGGTCCTGAGTTCAATTCCCAGCAACCACATGGTGACTCACAACCATCTATAAATGAGATCTGGTGCCCTTTTCTGGTGTGCATGCAGGCAAAGCACTGTGTATATATGATAAATAAAGAAGTGTTTTAAAAATATTTTTAAAAAATTAATTTTAGAAGCAGAGCATGGTGGTGCATGCCTGTAATTCCAGCACTGGGAGGCAGAGGCAGGTGGATCCTGTGAATTCAAGGCCAGCCTGGTCTACAAAGTGACTCCAGAACAGCCAAGGCTACACAGAAAAACCCTGTCTCAGAAAAAAAAAAGTTAATTTTAGGGGGCAGTGGTGACACACACCTTTAATCCAAGCACTCAGGGGACAGAGGCAGGCTGATCTCTGAATTTATCTTGGCTGGGGCCAGGGAAGGCGGAAGTTAATGTTAAAAGAAACAGAAAGCCACGTGTGGTGGTACACGGCTTTAATCCCAGCAGCTGGGAGGCAGAGGCAGGTGGATCACTGTGAGTTCGAGGCCAGCCTGGTCTACAAAGTGAGTCCAGGACAGCCAAAGCTACACAGAGAGACCCTTTCTCAAAAAACCAATAAATAAGTAAATAAAACAGAAGAAAAAAATGAGCATAAGCAAAGAGAAGGGACTTCATCTAGATGAGTGCTCTGAGGAAGCATCTATGATAATAGACCATGTAAGGGTAGCCTGAGACTGAAGGAGAGCTGTGTGTGTGTGTGTGTGTGTGTGTGTGTGTGTGTGTGTGTGTGTGTGTGTGTAGTGGAGAAATCTCTATCTTCACACTTGAGCATATGGTCCCCGACCAAACTCCCACCACGTTTTGTGTTTGTGTGTGTCTGTGTGTGTGTGTGTGTGTGTGTGTGTGTTTTGAGTCATGGCTCAAAATGGACTCATTTTGTAGACCTGGCTGGCCTTGAACTCATAGAGATCTGCCTGCCTCAGGTGTTTGTTTGTTTGTTTTTTAAGATCTAGCCAATGGTCAGAACATTCTCCACAGTAGAGTGTGGAGAGTGGGATATGACTTTCTCACATACTCTGGTGCCTCACCTTTGACCATGTCCCCTGGAGGGAGAGACCTGGTGGCACTCAGAGGAAGGACAGCAGGTTACCAAGAAGAGACTTGATACCCTATGAGCATATACAGGGGGAGGTAATCCCCCTCAGGCACAGTCATAGGGGAGGGGAATAAGGGGAAAATGGGAGGGAGGGAAGAATGGGAGGATACAAGGGATGGGATAACCATTGAGATGTAACAAGAATAAATTAATAAAAAAAAGGAAAAAAAAGGATTTATTTAAGTATATAGTGTTTTGCCTACATGTACACCTGCTTACCAGAAGAGGGCACCAGATCTCTTTTTATAGATGGTTGTGAGCCACCATGCGGTTTCTGGGAATTGAACGCAGGACCTTTAGGAAGAACAGCCAATGCTCTAACATTGGGATGAAGAGTCACCCTAATTACTTAGCAACTTTGAGGTGAACTTCGACTACATGAGTCACTGTTTCAAAATAAAAGCACTGAAGGGCTGAAGAGATGGGTCAGTGGTTAAAAACACTTGCTGCTCTTGCAGAGGACCCAGGTTTGGTTCCCAGCACCCACATGGTGGCACACAATTACTCCAGTTCCAGGGGAGTTCCAATACCTTCTTTTGACTTCCCTGGGTACCTGGCACACACATGGTACAAATACATACATGCAGGCTAAACACTCATACACATAAAATTAAATAAATAAATAAATCTAAACAAACAAACAAAAACATCAAATCAAACAAAACAGCACAACCCCCAAATAAAAATAAAAGCATAAACGGGTGTGGTGGCGCACACCTTTAGTCGCAGAACTCAGGAGGCAGAGGCAAGCAGATCTCTGAGTTCGAGACCAGCCCAATGTCTTACCTTGGTTAGGAAGCAGCCTATCAGGTGGTGCTAGGGTAATTATCCAGGTTTGGTTCCCAGCCACCTGTGTGGTGGCTCAGCTGTCAGCATAGTGCGACTGCAGAGTACAGATTTCAGGTCCACTAAAACCAGAACTGAGTCCAGCCTCTCACTTACTAGCTCTGTGAAGGAGTAAGTCACTCAGCCTGTCTGAGCTTGCTCATCTCCAAAACAAGAAAATGTCATTGTTGTCCTTATAGAGTTGTCATGGTGATGAGTAACACATGTTTCATGGAGGCCTTCTGTTTAGCAGAGTCTACACTCATGCTTTTCCTTTCCCATGACTGAACATTTATTACACTCCAACTGTCAAGCAAGGTGCTAGGGGCTTGGTGTGTGTTGGGGTGTTGGGTACCAGGAAAGAGGAGTGCAGCATTGTTCTGCCTAAAGAGAGGGAGACAGTGGGTCCCTTCGAGTCCCCCATTACTGAGTACAAAAGTAGCACTTATCAAACAGTTGACTTCTAACTATGGTGTGGCATTTTCCCCAGGTGGAGATGAAGTACTGACCAAAGGAAGTTGAATTATTATTTACTTTGCAGTACTGAGAAGCAAACCCAGGGCCTTTCTGTGCCGTGCAGGTGTGCTACTGCTGGCTGAGCAACATCCCCAGCCGGCTGAATTTGTTTTTAGCTGCAAAGGAACTGAAAGGAAAGGCACATCATTAGCTTCCCTGAGGTCTGAACTACACACACCACAGTCTATTAGAGTCCCCAGATCTGGAGCTGGGGCCTTAATTAATCTTAATTCCTCCAGGGAGAATAGCCTATCCCACGGCAGGGGGGCAGGGCTGGGCAGGAGACACCTGGGACCTGAAGAAATTTACTTTGGCAGATTTCTCAGGTGGCCAAGATGGCTACTTCTGGGATCCCAGCACTTGGGAAGGGAAGCAGGAGGGTCAGGAGTTTTAAGGTCACCACCAGCTGTGTAGGGAGCTTGAGGGCTCATGAGAGCCTCTTTTTTCTTTTTTTCTCTCTTTTTTTCTCTCTTTCTTTCTCTCTCACTCCCCACCCACTAGACAGGGTTTCTTGCCTGTCCTGGACTCACTTTGTAGACCAAGCTGGCCTCGAACTCACAGAGATCCATCTGCCTCTGCCTCCTGAGTGCTGGGATCACAGGCCTGCACCACCACGCATTGTGAGAGCCTGTCTCAAACAAAACAAAGATGATTTCTCCAGAAGCTGTGGAGAAGACACAAGCCAGTAAGCAGTGCTCCCTGGCTGAAGGAAACATGTGGGGACACAGAGCACTAGAAAACTGGTTTAAACTGTATTGCTAAAGCAAGGGATGTGCACTTGGTTGTGCAGATACTGGCTCAAGGCAGAGCCTGTGGACTCCCAGCACGGCTTCTCTACTACTTGAGGTGGACAGGTGTGAAGGGGCCTGTAGTGGGACAGACATGAGATTCTCAGGACTTGATTTATGATAATGGCAGGGAAGGATCACACCCTGATATTCTTTCCTCCTATGTTGGAGCACCTGTGAGGACCACAGGTTGATTTCACAGTAATGGTACAGGAATCTGGGCCTGATGGCAGGGGAGATGGCTCCATGGGTAGAGCCTTGTCCTGCAAGCCTGAGAGTCTGCGTTCAGACCCCTGTAACTCATGTGAAAACTAGGTGGTGTTCCTGTGGGGAGATGGAGGGTAGGGGGCACTCAGGCTGGTGTAAGCAACAGCAAACAGCAAGGGAGACCTTGTCTCAAACAAGGCAGACAGTGAGGACCAGCACCTCAGGCTGTTCTTTGCTGTACACAGGAGGTGCAAATGCATACCCACATTTATACAGACCAACAAGCACACATCACACACATGCACACACATATACAACTATATATCATACAAACCCACACAATATATACCTTATACACATACACATGCACATACAATCACAGAGCAATCTGTACACATAGGTATACACATATATTCACAAATATGCACATATAAACATCACATAGACATATATACATATACACAGACACATACACAAGATTTTGGTCACCATGGGCTAGAGAGATGGCTCAGTGCTTAAGAGCACTGGCAGCTCTTGAAGAGGAATCAGGCTTAGTTCCCAGCACCCACACAGCAGCTCACAGCTGTGTGTAACTTCAGTTCTAGGGGATCTAACACCCTCTTCTGATTTCTAAGGGCTCCAGGCATATACACAGTACCCATACTTACATTACTCAAACTCTTATACATATAAAAATGAAAAAAATAATATTTTAATTGCTACCAAATTAGGCACCAAGTGGAGGGAAGAGGCAGTCCAGTTGACCAACCTAGTGCCTGCCTTTCGCATTAGGAGCTCCGTTATGTGTGTGTCAGAAGTGCATGTAACTAGGGGACACCATCTCCTACACCAGAGTCAGGATAGGAGCTGGCCTAACAGCTCCTAGAGGTCAGCCTGGACTTCCTGCTGTCTTAAACAAACAGCAACAAAAAGCTGCCAGCAGGCATGGGCGACATCTCATGGTAGAGGGCCTGCCTGGTTTGCAAAGGACCCCAGGTTTGGTTAACTGCTACTGTGTTAGATCCCTTTTAAGGACAATAAAAACTTTTGAAGAAGCTCTCCAGCCTGTCTCTTTTGTTCTCTCACCGGCTGTGTGACCTGGAGCCACTGAATTGATCTCTCGGTATTTGATTGGTAGGGTCGTGTGAGAGGCAAGGGTTCTTCTATTTAAAGGGCTGAGGACAGTGCCTGGCACATGTTGTGTGCTATATAAATATTTGCTATTATTATCTCATGGCAGGAATTGCATCACATTCCGGGGTCTAACCGATAGTTGGCAAGGTACCAATTGGCTTAGACCAATCAGAATCCACCCACCAAGGCCAGAGAGGAACTAAAGGCTGAGCTGTTAAAAGGGCAATGGGCAAAATAGATGTTAACAAGGAAAAAATGGGGAGTGGTTAGAGAACGAGCATTAAACAGCCAACAGAATCTGCCAAGTCCACGTTCTAAAAAAAATAAAACAAAACAAAACAAAAGGCTAATCACTTCCAACATGTGAACACAATTCTATTTGTGTGTGTTCTAGTTTTTTTTTAACTCTTTGTTTTGAGATAATCTCAGGTGTACAAAATTTATTTTGTTTTGTTTTTTTGTATCCTAGCCCTGGTTGTCATAGAACTTGTTTTTTAGACCAAGCTGCCCTTGAACTCACAGACATCAACCTGCCTCTGCTTCCCAAGTACTGGGATTAAAGGCATGTGCCACCATTTCCTAGCAACAGAATATTTTTGAAAAAGTACAGGAGATCCTGTACCTATCACCAGGTTTTCTAAAATGTTCATTAAAAAAACAAAAAAACAAAAAAACACACTATAAAATTAGTGTGAAGGCCAGGAAGTTAACACTGACCAAGTCTAGTAATTCGTATGTAGTCTATTTCCAATTTGACTTAGGGTCCCTTTCTCTGGCTTAGGATCCAGAGTCATACATTTTCATGAGGAACATCTTTCTGAGGTTCCTTGGAGGCCTGGCTGAACTCTCCTCTAGCTGTGGAACTTCTAAGTTGGTGAGAACTTCCCTCCCCTCCCCTGTAACCCTGGATGAGCACCCCACCCCACCCCTACAGTCTTCGACCTTCACATACCTTTTAAATTCTGTCTTTGGGGAAGTTTCCATTGAGTGGAATTCCTTTTCCTTTCTCTTTTGTTTGATGCTTCTGGGGACAGAGTCTACCTCCTTTCTCATATCAAGCATGTGCTCTTGCCACTGAGCTATGTCCCTAGCCTGACGTTAGGACTCTCTCTCTCTCTCTCTCTCTTCCTTCCTTCCTTTCTTTCTCTCTCTTCCTTTTTTTGTTTCTTTTTCTCTTCTTTCCTTCCCTCCTTTCTTCTCTCTCTTTTCTTTTCTTTTTTGTTTTTGGTTTTTCAAGACAAGGTTTCTCTGTGTAGCCTTGGCTGTCCTGGACTAACTTTATAGACCAGGCTGTCCTCGAATTCACAGTGATCCACCTGCCTCTGCCTCCCAAGTGCTGAGATTAAAGGTGTGCACCTGGCGCTCTCTCTCTCTCTCTCTCTGTGCATGTATGTGGTATGAGGGTATGTTCATGTGTCAGTACAGGCATATGTGCAAGTTCATCCATCTCCAAAGCCCTATTTTTTTAATTAATAAATGAGTTAATGTATGCATGAATGTATATATACAGCACTAGGGGTTGCTAAGGACTTGTATATGCTAGGCTCTACCACTGAACTACACCCCTAGCCCTCTGGGGAATTTTTTTTCCCCCAAGACAGGGTTTCTCTGTATAGCCCTGGAACTCACTCTGTGGACCAGGCTAGCCTCAAACTCACAGAGATCTGCCTGCCTCTGACTCAAGTGCGCCACCATCGCCTGACTTAAGGGAATTGTTGTTGTTTTATATAGGATACAGCCTTGAACTTTGATCCACCTGCCTCAGCTTCCTGAGTGGTGTTGTTATTTCATGTGCACTGTACTAGACTTTTGAGGGAAGCTTTCATTTGAGTTTGCTCTTAGAGTGAGAGAAGTGGTGGCTACAAGGAACACTGTTCAAACATGTGTAGGCGGCTCCTGGCACTCCTGAGAGTTCCTGTGAAAACAGCCAATGGGTAAGGGGCTGAGTGGCCACAGGACTTGTGTCCTTGAAGGACATATGCTGAAGGCAAAGGAAATGAAGATGGAGTCTGGGGTTGAGACCGGAATGGGAATGCTAGAGCATGATGCTGTCCCACACCTGCAGGTGTCATGAGAGGAGACAGGAAGAAACTGTTGAGAATAACTCAGAGAGCCTGCCACCTGAGAGGAGAGTGGATTAACATCCCGAAAACCTGTCGTTCTTACACCAGCAGCCAGCAGACCACTATAGAGAGAAGGAATGTGGTTGGTTGCTTTTATTTGCTTCCTCAGCTTGACACAAGGTAGGGTCATCTAGTAAGAGGGGACCTCAAATAAGAAAATGCCTCCATTAAGTTTTCTTGTAGACAAGTCTATAGGGCATTTTCTTGATTAATAACTGATGTGGGAAGGCGCCGCCTCCTATACATGGCACCACCCCTGGACCAATGGCCCTGAGAGGTATAAAAAGCAGGTTGAGCAAGCTGTGGGGAATAAGCCAGTAAGCAGCCCTCCCCACAGCCTGCACTTTGGATTCCTGCCTTCGCTGCCCTGACTTCAGTGATGGACTGGAAGTGATAAGATAAAATAAATCCTTTCTTCCCCAAGTTGCTTTTGATCGTGTTTATCACATCAACAGAAAGCTAGCTAGAATAGGGCATGAAGGCTGTCAGTTGCTCTGCAACTCCCTCTTTCCCTTAGGTGGTTAGCTCCATGGACTTCCCTCTTTATCATCGCCTGCATTCTTGAATCTCCGGGTCATATTCTCTTTTTGCTGGTATCAGCCTTGTTCTTCTTCAGGGGCCGGGAGAAGATTGACTCAAAATGAGCAGACCGTTAGTACAATGTGGATGACACGCACGTGCTGACTCTTTCTATGATATGGAGCACAAGTGTGTCTCTCTAATACAGAATAAGAAAATGTCCCATCAAGATGGGACACCAGCCCAAATCTGCCTATCATAATGTTCTACTTGTAGGTCCCACTCAAACTAAGGCACCAGCCAAGGACAATACAGGCGGTAAAGTTTAAACCCCTACCCAGATCTAGCCAATGGTCAGAACAGTCTCCACACTTGGGTGGAGAGTGGGATATGACTTTCTCACATACTCTGGTGCCTCACATTTGACCATGTCCCCTGGAGGGGGAGACCTGGTGGCACTCAGAGGAAGGACAGCAGGTTACCAAGAAGAGACTTGATACCCTATGAGCATATAGAGGGGAAGGTAATCCCCCTCAGGATCAGTCATAGGGGAGGGGAATAAGGGGAAAATGGGAGGGAGGGAAGAATGGGAGGATACAAGGGATGGGATAACCATTGAGATGTAACAAGAATAAATTAATAAAAAAATATTTCAAGGAAAAAAAAAAGATGGGACACCAGCAAGACACAAGGACCACTGAGCACTGGTGTTGGCGTTCCAATAAGGCCTGAATGGCCCTGATTTACAGGAGAAAGTAGTTTCCCTGCATGCCATTCATAGCTGGAAGTTCTGTTTCCACAGGTGGGCTGGGAGGCTGCTAGGCTAAAGCTGGAGGGAGTAAGGCTGAGTGCTTCAAGGGGCTGCACCTCAGACCAGATAAAGAGGCTGTGGGCGTGGCCCAGCGAGTTTTGAGTTTCATCCCCAGAACTGAAAAAAACAACCAACAACAAATAGTGGGAGGGGCCAGGCAGTGGTGGTGCATGGCTTTAATCCCAGGACTCCACTGGGGAGGCAGAGGCAGGCAGATCTCTGTGAGTTTGAGGCCAGCCTGGTTTACAAAGTGAGTCCAGGACAGCCAAGGCTATCACAGAGAAACCCTGTCTTGAAAAAAACAAAAACCACAAAACAAACAAGCAAAAAAAAAACCCAAATAGTGGGAGGGAAGAAATACAGACTCAAATTTGGACGATACAGCTGAAAGAAAATGAATAATTCAAGGAACCAAAGGATGCTGTAGTAGGGATGAGGGACCAGGGAAAAGGACACTAGAGTTGAGCATTTTCAGAGGCAGAGTGGTCCAGGTCCAGCAGGTGTGACCTGTAAGCAGGCCGTTGCTGAGCTACATAGGAAACCTTGGAACTGAGGTCAGGGACAGAGGCTAAAGCTCAGCTTTGGATACAGTGCAGAATGCAGGGTGTTGGGCCCAGTAGACCGAGAGTAAGTGACTGTCAGTAAGGGGAGGTGGCATGAGGCCACATTTAACAAGTGCCTGGAGTGGACCGAAAGTCCCCATAGTCCAGATCTACTGAGCTAGCATGCTACATGAGCTAGTTGGTTACTTAGAGCCAGAAATCAAACAAAAGGAATAAAATAGCTAGCTCGCAGTGGTGGTGCACCCCTTTAATCCTAGCACTTGGGGACAGAGGCAGGCAGAGCTCTGTGTTCAAGGCCAGCCTGGTCTACAAAGTGAGTTCCAGGACAGCCAGAGCTACACAGAGAAAACCTGTCTCAAACAAAGCAAAAAGAATAAAATATCAGCCCGGCGTGGTGGCGCACGCCTTTAATCCCAGCACTCGGGAGGCAGAGGCAGGTGGATTGATGTGAGTTCGAGGCCAGCCTGGTCTACAAAGCGAGTCCAGGACAGCCAAGGCTACACAGAGAAACCCTGTCTCGAAAAACCAAAAAAAATAAAGAATAAAATATCTGTTTAAAAGATAGATATGATTGTACATACCTGTAGTCTCAGCTGCTCAGGAGGCTGAGGCAGGAGAATGCTTGAGTTCTGTGCTGTCGTGTGCCATGCCAATTAGGTGTCTGTACCGAGTTTAGTATTAGCGTGGTAATCTGCTGGGATCTGGGACCACCAGGTTGCCCCAAAAGGGGAGAATGGAACCAGGTTGGAAATGGAGCAAGTCAAAACCTTTGTGCTGATCAAGAATAGTGCAGCCCTGCCCAGTGACAAGGCAGAAGCCAGCGGTTTGGTTTCTCTGAAGACACAGGTCAGTGGATGGACAGGAAAGAAACATTAAACATGAGGCAGGTTAAGTCAAGCCAGAGCAGATGAGAAGGAGCAAAGAAGACCCTCGGAGCAAACCAGGTTTTCAGACATGCAGCACGATGGCTCAGAGGGAAGGTCACTATGGTCACAGTGAGCTGATTTTGTTTTTGTTTTTGTTTTGTTTTTGTTTTTGTTTCTGGAGACAGAGTTTCTCTATGTAATTGCCCTGGCTGTCCTGGACTCGCTCTGTTGTCCAGGCTGGCCCCAACTCACAGAGATCCACCTGCCTCTGCCTCCCAAGTGCTGGGATTAAATGTGTGCGCCACCACCCCTCCCCACAGTGAGCTCTTGACAATGGGGCTGGCCAAAGTGTTCCAGCCACCACTTTTGCATTGGGCGAAAGTTCCTTTCTTCCTTCCTTCCTTCCTTCCTTCCTTCGTTCCTTCCTTCCTTCCTGCCTGCCTACCTACCTTCCTTCTTTCTTTTTCTTTTTCTTTTTCTGTAGCCCCGCCCTGCCCTAAGACAGAGTTTCCCTGTGTAGTCTTGTCTGTCTTGGGCTTGCTTTGTAGACCAGGCTGGCCTTGAACTCACAAAGCTCTGCCTGCCTCTGCCTCCCCAAGTGCTAGGATTAAAGGGGTACACCACCACGCCCATCTGGGTCAATGTTTCTAAACCAAATTGACTTTGCCACCTAGTCTAATAAGATATCCCTATTCTTTTTATTTGTTTTGTTTTGCTTAGCTTTGTTTGAAACAAGGTTTTTCTGTGTAGCCTGGCTATCCAGGAACTTATTCTGTAGACCAGGCTGGACTCAAACTCAGAGATCTGCCTGCTTCTACACACGCTGGGATTAAAAGGGGTGTGCCACTTCTCCTGGCTGATATCTCTATTCTTTAATATTGAAACAGCTCCATCTATCAAAGCTCCTCCATGGTGTTATTGACGTCATCATTATCATCATCATCACCATCATCACCAATGATATCCTGTAAGTTCATCTAAGCACCAGGCATCCAGCTTGAGCCATAAGGCAAAGGTGAAGTCAGGCTGTCCTTCCAAGGGACAGAGCTTTGGCTGGCAGCTGGAATAAGGAGCAGACATGAGAACATCTGACTCTACCCTTGGAACCTGGATGAAGGTCGCCTGTGTGTACGTATGTGTGTGTGTATGTGTGTGTGTGTGTGTGTGTATGTGTGTGTCTGTGTATCTCTGTGTGTGTGTATCTCTGTGTGTGTGTCTGTGTATCTCTGTGTGTGTGTCTGTGTGTGTGTGTCTGTGTGTGTGTCTGTGTATCTCTGTGTGTGTGTCTGTGTGTGTGTGTCTGTGTATCTCTGTGTGTGTGTCTGTGTGTGTGTCTGTGTGTGTGTGTCTGTGTATCTCTGTGTGTATGTCTGTGTGTGTGTGTCTGTGTGTGTGTGTGTGTCTGTGTGTGTGTGTGTGTCTGTGTGTGTGTGTCTGTGTGTGTGTGTGTCTGTGTATCTCTGTGTGTGTATCTCTGTGTATGTGTCTGTGTGTGTGTCTGTGTGTGTTTGTTTTTATGTGTATGAGTTTTCTATCTGCATCTATGTCTGTGTACCATTTTCAGACTTAGTATCTGCAGAGGCCAGAAGAGGAGGTCAGATCCCCCAAAGACTGAAGATACAGACAGTTGTGAGCTGCCACGTGGGTGCTAGGAATCAAACCTTGGTCCTCTAGAAGAGCATTCAGTGCTCTAAATCACTGAACCATCTCTCCAGCCCTGTTTTGTGGCTTTTGTTTATATTTGTTGGGGGGGTTGGTTGTGTTTGTTTGTTTGTTTGTTTGTTGAGACAGGGTCTTGCTATGTAGACTTGGCTAGCCTTGCAGTCACAGCAGTCCTCCTGCTTCAAACTTACTAGCCCTGGGATTTCAGGGGTGTTCTACCATGCCTACTGCCCATTTGCTGCCACTGTTTGGTGCATGTATTTGTTTGTTTGCTTTTGAAAGAGGGTATCACTATGTAACCCAGATTGGCCTTGAACTCATGAACCTCAGCCTTCCCATTTCAGAGCTTATAGGAGTGCACCATCACACATGGCTGTGATTACTAATGGGCCTCTTCTTGGAGAATCCCAGAGGCAAACTGTAGCTTCGGCAGTGCCTCTGAGCTGTTCCATGGAGTAAGGATTGTGTGGCCAAAGGAGTGCGTGAATGCTCAGAGACAGCTCTTCTGCAGCTTTCCTGGTGTGGACTGCAGGCTGGCCTCCATACAACTGTCTTGCAGGGACAGATCCCACTGGTCAGAACAAGAGAGTCCCAGGCTTCTCACAGTCACAGTGCTGAGCAGCATTAAATTGTCCTTTAGCCATTCTTTGCTTCTGTCATTCCCTCATTCACTCACCAAACATTCAATGCTTTCTCTGGACGACATTGTACATACCAGCAACTCCTTGGGGCTGACATTGCAGTGGGAGTGACAGGTAAGAACCACAAGACAATGTCCAATTGTGAGAAGTTCCTTGAAGGTGAAGGAAATATAAGAGTAATTATCTCAGTTGCTTTTTTTCTACTGCTGTGAAGACACCACAACCAAGGCAACTTACACAACGAAAGAGTTTATTTTACAGCTTCAGAGGGTTAGTCCGTGACCGTCACAGTGGGGGTGGCGGCAGGCAGGCAGGCATGGGGCTAGAGCAATAGCTAAGCGCCTACACTCTGAGACAGCAACCGCAAGGCGGGGGGGGGGGGGGGGGGGAGGGAGAGGAGGGAGAGAGAGGAGAGAGAGAGAGAGAGAGAGAGAGAGAAAGAGAGAGAGAGAGAGAACTAAAGGAGGGAGGATGATATGGGCTTTTGAATCTTCAAAGCCCACCCATAGTGACATGCCTCTTCCAACAAGGCCACACCTATAATCCTTCCCAAACAGTTACCACAGACTGAGGGCCAAATAGTCAAACATATGATCTGAGGGGACCATTCTCATTTAAACCACCACAGTAATGTAAGTGATATAACAGAGTGTTGGGGGGCCAGCAGAGGCCTCTGGGAGGACCTACTATTTTGGGGGGCATACCTAGCCTCTGTGTTAGTCATCCTGAGGCACATAATTCTTTGTTGTGGGCTTGTCCTGGGCACTGCAGGCCTTTATCAGGACCCAAAGCATCCACTTGTAGATGCCGTAGCATCCTTTCCACCCAGGTGTGGTTGGGAGCCCCAGTCGACAGAATGGAGCCATTCCTCTGCTCAAGGTGCAGACTACTAGTCATCTCCCATGTGGAAAGAGCATGTACAAAGGGCCTGTCTTGGTTTCTTTTTTTCCTTTTTCTTTCTTTCTTTCTTTCTTTCTTTTGTTTTGTTTTGTTTTTTGTTTTGTTTTGTTTTTCAAGACAGGGTTTCTCTGTGTAGCCTTGGCTGTCCTGGACTTACTTTGTAGACCGCCTGCCTTTGCCTCCGCCTCCCAAGTGCTGGGATTAAAGGTGTGTGCCACCATGCCCAGCCTTATCTTGTTTTATTTTATTTTATTTTTTATTTTTTCCTGTTGCTGCAATAAGAGGTCCTGAGAAAAGCAACTCAAGAGAGAAAGGCTTTTGTTTAGTTTTGAGACAAGGTCTCAACTATGTAGCCCTAGCTGGCCTGGAAGTCACTACAGAGACCAAGCTGGCTCACAGAGATCTACCTGTCTCTACCTTCTGAGGGCTAGGATCAAAACAGGATACTATCATGCTGAGTCTAAAAGGGAGGGGTGTCATTTTAACTCATAGTCCTTCACGGAAGTCAAGACAGTGGGGCCTGCAGGCAACTGGTGATGTTGCAGCCATAATCAGGAAACAGGGAGTGATAAATACCCGTTCTCTTTACACAGTTAGGATTGCAGCCCAGGGAATGGTGCCACCCACACGTATCCCAGAGAGGCAATGTCATCTCACTCCGGTTAACCTAAGCAATCCCCAGAGAGAAAGAGGCTCACCTCCCCAGAAGATCTAAGTCTCATTAGTAGACCACAGAGATTAGCCTCCTAGGGCCTGAGGTAGTAATGACCTCGGTACATTGGAGGGGCCGAGCAGCTGACCCAAAGGGAAGAATGCCATTTGAGGAGGTTGAAGACAGGCTTAGCCATTAAGCAGAGGCCCTGTGGGCTGCGAATAGGACTTTGACATTTCAAAGAACATTTACTAAGCGTTTAATATGTATCCGGCACCATGCCAGACACCGGCAAGCTGAAGATGAATACATTAAGTTATTATCTCTGCTCCGAAGAAAGACAGTGAAGCCCGAGACTACACTCTGCTATAGTCAGCAAGTGGAAAGGTGTGGCATTAGTATCCTACCAAAGGGGACTGTGTGCACAAGTGTGTGCTTGTACAGGACAGCACATGAGACCTGAGTCTGTAGAACAAAGAATGAACAGCACTCCAGGCAGAAAACAGTGTACACAGAAGCATGGGAGCACAAAACAATATGGTAAGTTCTAGAAGCTATGAATAGGTAGGTATTGCAGGGCAGAATGCCGGAAAGGGGCGAATAGCATCTAGCTTGCCAGAACAGCACATTCTCCTGTGACAGGAGGGAGAACTGCGCTGATTTAGAGCAATCATGGAATATCTTCCAGAATAGTCCAGAATGGGGGCAGGGCTCCCTGAGCCTGCGTGAGTTTGCATAGACAAGCCCCTTCCCTTCCGAACCCCAGCCCTGCTGTGACTCCAAGGATTTCATAAAGTGTCTTGAGTTTATTGACTATAAATTTGTTAATGAGTGTATATGTGGGGCGAGGGGGTGCAAGCACCTGCTCATGGTGGGGGTGGGGCTGAGGGCTAAGATTCAGTTGTTTGTGTTTGCCTGAGACTGTTTCAGATTACAGGGGCTGCGTTTTAATTTCTCCATATAATTCTGCTTCATGGCACATTCCCTGCAGCGGGGTATGTTCACACTGACCCACAGTCCTTCAGTTTTGCATGTACAGACACAGAGACACAAACTCTCCTGGGCTGGACATGCCTTCTGTGAATTCGCTTCTTGGTCTAGGTCTTGCTCCCCGCCCCTCCCCCAGGCCTCGGCAGCTTCATCCCTTACTGTGCCAGGGCACTCAAAAGTAGAACTGCAGACAAGAGACAGGGAAGGTGCAGGCTACAGCTTGTGTCCTTCAGGATGTCCCAACAAAAAGGAAACAATGCCTGGGGCTTCCAGACTAAAGCCAGAAGTGGGTGAATTATCACTCGGTTCGGAGACAATTTCACCCACTCCTTGGCTTTTGGTGGGAAGCAGGTGAGGAAGGATGAAGTACAAAACCATACATAAGCCGATATGCCGGGCATGGTGGCACATGCCTTCAATCCCAGCACTCAGAAGTAGGCAGATCAGATCACTGTGAGTTCGAGGCCAGCCTAGTCTACAAAGTAAGTCCAGACCAGGACAGCCAAAGCTAAACAGAGAAACCCTGTCTCAAAAAACCAAGCCAAGCGTGGTGGCACACGCCTTTAATCCCAGCACTCGAGAGGCGGAGGCAGAGGCAGGCGGATCACTGTGAGTTCGAGGCCAGCCTGGTCTACAAAGCGAGTTCAGGACAGCCAAGGCTACACAGAGAGACCCTGACTCGAAAAACCAAAAGAAAGAAAAAAGAGAAGAAGAAGAAGAAGAAGAAGAAGAAGAAGAAGAAGAAGAATAGAAGAAACCCACAACAACAACAACAGACTATACATAAGAACCTACAGTTGCACAGTGGCATTGTGACTGCCTCTGGGACCACAGAGGGTGATGGACAATGTGATGTGGGGGTCTGGTTCTCTAGGGCTGTCAGACTGAGCTCAGGAAGCAGGGAGGAAAACAAGAGTGTAGCCTCACCTGCTCCCCTCCCCTTATCTCCCAGTGGGAATGATGGTGGGCTTGAACCTGCAGCATTTCCTTCCCTTTCTGCAGAGGGCTAGGCAAGACGCAATCCAGACAGCCCAGCCCCAGCTCCTTTGTGCCTCAATTTGGCCATTGCACCACACTTGCTCTCACACCCACCTCCACCCCATTGACAAGAACAGCTTCTAGAACTCATTAGGAAGGCAGCAGTAATAGGGTGAGGAGACATCACTGTGGAAATCAGACTGGGCATGGCTGGCACTGAGGATATCTAGCTGCTAGACCTGGCTCTGCCACTCGTGGCTGTGCGACCTTGATGACGTCTGTGGACTGTGGCCTCTTTTCATCTTAGAGATGTGGGTGAAATGTCACATGCCCTCCTCATCTAAGTTGGTCCTCTGTGTTCCATATCATTTGCTTCCTTGTAGATCCCATTCCCTTATACGTTTCTCAGCACATCTATCTATATGTTTGTGAGCACATATGCACATACATATAATTATATTTGTTTGCCTACTTAGTCTCATTACTGTATTCTAAAGCACAGGCCCCACGAATGCTCCCATCCTCCCTGTTGGGGATTAAACCCAAGGTCTGGCACAGGTTACACCAACAAACTACTGCCTCAGCCTGGATACTGTGTGCTTATGTGGGCTCAAGCACCATAGCACGCCACAACTTGTGGAGAGTGGGTCTCTCCTTCCAAGTGAGTCCAAGGGTTCAAATTCAGGTCAGCAGGTTTGGTAGCAAGTGTTTATCCGCGAAGCTATTTCTGGCCTCTATGTGTCTTTAGACCTGGCACAATGCCTGTAATTTAGTGAATGAATAAATGGACAGTATTAAGACCCAGTGAACTCAGCCAGGTGTGGTGGTGCACGCCGTTAAAGGCAGAGGCAGGGGGATCACTGTGAGTTCGAGGCCAGTCTGGTCTACAAAGCGAGTCCAGGATAGCCAAGGCACAGAGAAACCCTGTCTCAAAAAAAAAAAAAAAAAAAAAATCCAGTGAACTCCCGGGTTCCTTTTAGCTGATAGAGTTTAGGAGTCTAAGGTTTCACAAGGAGGATCACCCAAGGCCTCTCGCAGAGTCCCAGAGAAGAGGCTTCTGTTCTCCTGAGGGACTCTTGGTCTTTGTGGCCCTGATTAGCACACTGTTAAGCCAGCTGGAGCTCCGCCTCTAGACCCACCAGTAGGAGGAGGAGACAGTCCGCCTTTAAACTAAGGATTTGCTGTGTGTGCCAGGCCACAGCTGGCGAGGGGATGGGTCAGAACGCGATGTGATGGGCGGAGCTAAGTGCCCCCGCACCCCACCCCCCAGCGCGCAGGTGTCGGGAGCCCCGCCTCTCCGCGCTAGGGGCCGGGGCGGGACCGTCGCCTAGCAACGCCCGGCCCCGCCTCTGGTCCCGTCCCCCTCAGCATGGCTTGGCAGGGCTGGCCCGCGCCCTGGCTGTGGGTCTCCGGCTGCGGGCTGCTGTTCTTCGGCTTCGTTCTGCTCCTTAGTCCCCGCGGCTGCCAAGCGCGGCGGGGCTTCCGCGGCCTGCTCATGACGCGCAGCCAGAGGCTGCTCTTCCGAATCGGGTTAGTGCCCTGGCTCCAATCTGTGCAGGCTCGGGAAGGAGGGCACGTTGGGAGAGGGGACACCGAAGGGACACAGGGTGCTAGGACATCTTGGACTAGGGGTTTCTAAACCACCACAGGAGCAGAAGGATGGAGAAACGGGCTGAAGAAGCCCCTAAATTCGTGGACTGAAGAATTGGGATGGGCCGGGTGGGAAAAGAGGGTTAGGGGCACAGATCAGAGTACGATGTGGTAGAGGACCTAGAGGACTGAAGGAGACAAGTGCCAAGTGAGGTGCTGGAGCACAGGGAGCTGGAAAATCCGGGAGTGCGGGAACTGGTGCAGGGCAGAGGTCAGCAGACCCAGCTCTTGCAGGTGCAAGGGTAAAGCGTGCCCAGGACGCATAACTTTCCTCCGTTCGCCCCAGTCCTTCCGCACATCATCCTACGCTCCACAGCTCTAGGTAGATTGTTCACTTCCCTCGCAGAGTGCAACTCTGTAGGTCAGCCTGACTCTTTACCCCTCTGTCTTCCACTACTGGAACCCAAAACCCTGTGCTGTGAAATTTGACCCAACAGCCAGCCAAGGACCTCCAGTGACTTTCCCCAGCCAACTCTCCTCTCTCTGTCTGCCCATGGCAAGAGTCCCTGCCTTCAGAAGCAGGGAAGACACCCGAAGACAGGCTTCTGAAGGTCTGCCTATTGGGCAGGACCTCAACCACAGTTTAGGGACAGCAGTGTGAGGATGGAAATCATGGCTTGTAGCCGGATTGCTGGGGAGGCCTAAGCCTGGGAATTTCCTTAGCTTCAGAGAAGACATTGCGCAATTCCTCTTTCCTCCCTCCTCAGATCCCCCACCCCCCCACCCCTGCCACATACACATTGCCCCAAACTTTAGGCCCGGGGGCTCCATTCACGCTCTCTAAAATACAGATATAAAAGTCTAGTGGTCTGAAAAATAGAGTCTGGATAATGCTCCGACCAAATTGCCATTACTTTGTGGGTTTTTGTTTTGTTTTTTAAAAAAGCATTAAAGTAAACATTAGAGGTGGCAGAGCTTTTGTTTGCTTAGCTGGTTGGCTTGGTAGGTCAGCCTCATTATGTATCCCAGGCTGGTCTTGAACTTGTGATCCTCAAGCCTCCTAGGTGCTATCATTGCAGATGACTGTCACTGGATGTTGTATCTGGATTTTGGAAAAGGGTGTGGGGTTGTTTGGCCCAGAGCCTCATGAATACTAAACATATGCTCTACCGCTCATCTGCACAGCATAGTCACTATATTTGGGGCGCGTGTGTGTGTGTGTGTGTGTGTGTGTGTGTGCGCGCGCGCGCGCGCGCGTGCTTTGCTTTGCTTTGATCTTTTACTTTTCTTCACAAATTTCCTGGGAGCTGGGCATGGTCGTGCTCACCTTTGATCCCAGCACTCAGGAGGCAGAGGCAGGAGGATCACTGTGAGTTAGAGGCCATCCTGGTCTACAAAGCAAGTCCGGGACAGCCAAGGCTACACAGGGAAACCCTGTCTCACAAAACAAAACAAACAAACAAACAAAAACCCAAAAAACAAAAAATTTCCTGGGAATCACGTAGTTCTATTTAGAGAAGGGGGTTTTGTTTTGTTTTGTTTTGTTGGTTTTTTGAGACAAGGCTTCTCCGTGTAGCCTTGGCTGTCCTGGACTCTCTTTGTAAACTAGGTTGGCCTCGAACTCAGAGATCCACCTGTTTTTGCCTCCCCAAGTGCTGGGATTACAGGCATGTACCATCATGCCTGGCTGAGAAGGGATTTTAAATCTATCTTTAGCATCCAAAATTGGTAAGCCTGAAATCATGAAAATGGCCAGAGGAAGTGGAAAACAGGAATTCTATGAAGAACTCGAATCAGAATCCATGAGACCAGAACGCCAATAATCACAACATCACAAGAGTCCGTAGAGTCATGGGATTTAGGAGGTTTTCAAATCCCTTAATTTTTATTTCTTGGGGAGCTTCTTCATAATTCTCTTGAGGGCATGGGGGCATATTAGGGGTTCAGATAGGAGTTTGCAGCCGAGTGGTGGTGGCGCTTGCCTTTAATCTCAGCACTTGGGAGGCAGAGGCAGGTGAATCTCTGTGAGTTCAAGTCCAGGACAGCCAAGGCTACACAGATAAACCTGTCTCAAGAACAAAACAAAACAAAGCAAAGAAAAGGAGCTTGCTATGTCTCTGGTTGGCCTCAAACTTTGCGGCCATCCCACCTCAACCCCATGATCAGTTACAGGTGCGAACTTAGAACCAGACTTAGAATTCAGTGGTTCTGGGCTAGAGAGATAGCTGTTTAGAACACTGACTACTCTTGCAGAGAACTCAGGCTCAGTTCCCAGCGCCCATATGGTAGCTCACAATTGTTTGTAACCAAAGTTCCAGGAGCACTAACGTCCTCTTTTGACACCTTCCAAGGACACCAGACACAAACATGGTGCACAGATATACTTGCAGGCAAAAAAAACCATAAACAAAAAAATAAATCTAAAAACATTTTTTTTTAACAAAGAATTCAGTGGCTCTATGGGGCTTTCCTTGTCTAGATTTCCAGACTGAATCAACTTTTCAATTCTGCAGAGCAGAAGGGTGTGCCTGGAATGGGATTTCCAGGCCCCGCTGTTCTGTGGTGTGGGAAACAATCGGTCCAGTCCCTTGAGGGCAGACATTTCGAACCTTCTGCATGGGGCAGGGATGCTAGCAGGAAACATGTGGCAATTATGTAGGTGTTGTTGCGAGGTGCCTCTGAGCCTGCAGGAAGGATGGGCACCAAAAATGAGCCCATACTCACTCCATACTGGCGCTGAAGGTATGGGGCAGGGGATCACGGGAATCCTCAGCAATGGCTGAGAGGGGGAACTGTTCGTGTTATCATTAGCCATGATAATGCCACAAAGGACTTTCCTCAACAGCCACTATTATCTGGGCATGAGACTAACCAGGCTCAGCTGAGGGTAGGTCGAACTGACGTGGGCGAACAGTAGGCATTGGGGACTCTGAGAACCAGGGTACAGAGTAGCTAAGCATACCGTAAACAGGGTGGCTGGGAAAGTCAGCTTTTGAATTCTGGCTCTGCTGCGTATTGACCATGTAGCTGGCACTGGACATATAATCTCTCTCAGTCTGCTCATCTGCACCTGAAGAATGGCAGGTGGTGTTAGTGTCTGCCTCCTGGGGCTCCTGTGAAGATCGCATGAACCCACACATAAGTGACCAGGAAATAAGAGCAGTTGTTTCTGTGGTAGCCTGTGATGGCAAGAGGAAGGATGCATGTCCTCCTGAAATCCTCTCACGACTGCCTTCTAAGTGTATCCAACCACTACCTGGAAATGCTATGTCCCTCTTTGCTCCATAACACCTACCTGCCCTGGGTCAGGACTGTGCGGTCACACCAGGGAACAGGATCTGGCCCGTGTCCTCTCGTGCTGACCTTCAGAGTGAGGTGATAACTCTGTCTGAACTCCAGCAGCAGGGGATATGACACTTTTCTTCTGGCCTCCTTGAGTAACTGTGTACGCACACACACATACATACATATACACATACATACACACACATACACAGATAGATAGGGAGGGAATTAGCGAGGGCAGAGAGACAGAGAGAGACAGACAGAGAGAGTTCCTAGTAGTCCTACCTTAGTAGTGCTTGTATAATATATGGAAGGCTTGACACCCTGTCACCCACAAGGTTACGTAGAAGACAGGACCACATAAACAGATGGGAACTAGGGTCCATACTGTGACAGAGGTAGGGCACAGCAAACTCCCAGGTGTGGCGGGGTACAACTAAAGAGCCTGTGATCAGGAGAATAATATCTTCTCCTGTGGGTCTCCTGAATCAGCCCCAGTTTCCCTTTTGCCCTTTTGCTTCCTCAGTGGCAGTAGAGAGGGATTGGCAGAGCTCTATGGAGAGCCGGCCTGTTGAGCGGAAGAGAATAGAACACGTGAGGCTGGGTCCTTGCTGCACTGAGGGTGTGCTGCGGAGCTGACGTGGACAGTGGTAGCTGGCCTCTGCTGATGGACAGTCTTAACCGACCAAGCCTCTGTTCTTTCTCTTTCTTTCCTTTTGGGGGCTTGACGGGACGGAACTCCAGTCTTCTGGGCAAGCAGCAAGCACTGGTGTTTTGCCTGAGTGCATGTCTGTGGGAGGGTGTCAGGTCCCCTGGAACTGGAGTTAAAATTTTGAGCTGCCATGTGGTTGCTGAGAATTGGACACGGGACCTCTGGAAGAGCAGCCAGGGCTCTTAACTACTAGGCCAACTCTCCAGTAGCCCAGGACATTTTCCTTGACCCTCACCCCAACGTTGTGATAACTGTTCCCCTGGGTGATCTTCACTTTTTTCAGAAAGAGGAAGCCTCCTGTCTAGGCCCATAGGGCCCACTGACCCAAAACCTTGACATGAGGCTCCTTGAGTAAAGAACTCTTTGTTTGTGGCCAAGATGAAAACCTGGCATTGTGAGCTGGGCTGTCAGAGACATAGCTGGCAGTGACCCTAGGTGTTCTCAATTAGAAGCTGCTGGTTTAAATCAGAAACAGGGGCCACTGAGATGAATGACTGAGTGTAAGGTTTCAAGCCTGACGCCTGGAATTCATGACTCCTACAAGCTGTCCTCTGAGCTCCAAACAGGAGCAGGCACCCATACCATAAATGTAATAAATCAAAATTATATATCAAAAGCCCAGAGACAGCCAAGTAGTACTGGCACATACAAACGTGTCACTTCTCTGCTCAGAAGATCCCTCTAGCAGGATCTCCTCTCTCATGAAGGCAGAGTTGACCCCTATACTCTGCCCTTTCCTCAACCACAGGAACTACTTTAGCCTTTCCCAGACCCTCCCACACAATCCTTCCCCCCAGTGTTGTGACACTCTGACCTGCGCACAGCCTGTTCTTCCATTCCCCTCAGCCAGCTTTATTCTCAATAGTATATGACAGCAGCTGGTGCGCTGTGTGCACTGACTTGTCTGTGTACCGTTTTTTCTCCTCCCACATGAACATGGCCACACAAAGATTAAAATGTTGTTCCTACTCAACCTCAGCTTCCAGAGCAATGCCTGCCACATAGTCAACCCTTCTCAGGCATTTTGAGTGGAGGGAGGGAGAGAAGAATGGGTGGCTAGTCTCGGCCCAGGTGCCATGGGCTCCATGAAGCTGGCTTAGCCTCGTTAGTCCAAATTCACCTTTGCCTCCACTGGGCCTGGCCACTTTGAGCTTTCAGTGTGCTTCCTCCTCTGGACTCAGTCTGCCCCAGGTCTGGCTCCCCAACTGGACTTCCATAGGCCTGTCCATGGAGCAGGGTTCTGCCAAAAGGGCCTGTGCTCAGTGGTGTGCACGTCTTTAACCCCAGCACTTGGAAGGCAGAGGCAGGCGTCTTGCTGTGAGTTCGAGGCCGGCCTGGTCTACAAAGTGAGTCCAGGATAGTCAAGGCTACACAGAAAGACCCTGTCTCAAATAAAGGAATAAATAAATAAAAGGGGCCTGTGCTAAGAATGAGTGAGAGAACCAAAGGCAGTGAGTCCCAGCCCTCTGGCAAGACAGGTGGCCTGGGGACAGGCCTAATGGCTAAGATGGGGCTCACAGGGAGTTGAGGGGGTGGGGGGAGCTGTGATCCTGATGTGTTTCTCTTCTTGGTGGAGAACTCCTAGCAGTCATAGGTCCTTCTGCAAAAGATATCTATCATTTGTCATCTGTCATCTGGAGAGGGCCGCAAAGACTTAGGAAGGCTGGGGAAACCCAGACAGGAGGCTCTAACCTTGCATGCCCTGGCTTCTCCTAGACACGTGGAAGTGACCTCCAGGCATGCTGGAGACTGCAGGAAACCCTCACCCAAGCTCTTTCAGCTGCCTCGTTAGCTTGGTCCACCCACCCCCCTGCCAAGAAAGCACACAACAGGGAGTGACTCTGTTCCTGAAGGCCTTGAGCCAATCCTGCTCAATAGAACCCTGTGACCTGGTGGCCTTCCTGGGCTGGACCTTCACCCCTCAGACAGCCGTTCTAGGTTTGTTATTAGGTGTGCCTCATCGCTGGTCACATGCAAGCCTGGACAAGCTAAGTCTTGGCCAAAAATACCACCCTGGGCCTGTCTCACCACTCTGAGCCTGCCTGTTAGGTTACAGTAACGTCTTAGGTCTCTCTGTACTCAGGGGACCCACACATAGGGAGTGCCGGGAAGGAGGTGAGGGAGGTGATCCTGGCTGCCATGTGTGTACAGCATCCTCTTCATCTTGCTCCCTTCTGTCCCATACCGGCCTGAGATAGGACCCTGGGCCCAGCTGAGGCCAGTCACCTGATAGCCCTGCAGCCTCCTTCAGAACTTCCCTGGGAGGGGGGGGAAGGAAGAAGACCCAGCATTGTGTGTTTTCTACTGTGCACCAGAAGAGGGGCCGGGGAGGGAGTGCCATACTCACTGCCAGCTGTCCCCGTGGCTTCCATGGCTTAGGCTGGGCCTCACATAACAAGAGAACCCATGCCCTGGCTCAGAGAAGCCAAGAACGGGTGCACTGTGAGCTCAAACTAGGGAGCTTGTAGCCCTAAGTCTCAGGGAGGGCTGGGGATGGCTGTAGCTGGTCAGCAGCTCTACGTTTTCTCCCACCTGAGAACAATTAGGAAACTCTATTTTCTTTCGGATGTGGTTATGGTGGGTAGAAATGCCGAGCCAGATTTCAGGACTGGGGAAAAGACTGAGCTTAGCAGGAGCTAGCATGCCCAAGCATGTGCCAGGCCCCGGGTTCGCACTCTTGAACTGCAGACTGTAGATGGGGATGGAAGAAGTCAGAATCTCTTTCTGTTGTTTGGGGTTTTTTTTGTTTGTTTATTTTTTGCTGTGTTGTTTTATTTGGGGGATTCGGGGTGGGGGTGGGGCAGGGGCAGGGTTGCTGCTGTTGTTTTGAGACAAGTTCCCACTCTATCTCTGGCCAGCCTGGAACTCCTAGAGATCTACCTGCCTTTGCCCCTTTTAAGGCTTGCATTAAAAAGGCAGCCACACCTGGCCCAAGAGGTCCAGATCCTAATGTGTACTGGCCACCCAACTCTAGTCTCTTGTTCTGATATGCCGCTGTGAATAATATAGCCCAGCTTGCTAACCGCACCTGGGGACCGCACACAGATGTCAGCATCACCCTATTAATCACACAGATTTTTGAGAACACTTGAGCAAAAAAAGAAAACAGCCTGGGGAGTGAGTTCCTGGTTCACACAGCCAGCATCGGAAGAGCAGAGGCTGTGTATGTGGTAATGACTGAAGAAACCAGGGCCACGCGCTAGGGTGTATATATATATAGCTCAGTGGTAGGCTGCTTGCCTTTCATGCGTCAGGCCCTGGGTTCCATCCTCAAGCCTTTGCATGGAGCCATGGCATCCTGTCAGGTGGGTAAGGGTTGGCTGTAGGACACACCTTCTACAGCAGTTCCCCACACTGTCCCCTCTATTCCCTTTTCCTAAATTCTTCTCTCCCTCTGGCTCCCAAGATATCTGCCCATTCAACCACTAGCCTGCTAGCACTCCACTACAGGAACCATAGAACCTTAATTTTAAAGGGACCTTCAAAAGCCCCTGGGCCAGGTGTCCCATCCTGACACCCCACCTCACCCCCAGGGCTCCCTGTTCTCTCTCTCTCTCTGCAGTTCCTTGCAAAATGCTCTCAAATGCTGATTCAGGAAGAAGAGGCAGAGTGGTTAGTTACCAGACTCCAAGGTCCCGGATCCTGGGCCTCATGCCCAGGTCTCTGTAGCTACCCTGACTATCATTTTTCTCCGAAAAGGCCCTCAGAGGAATTGAGGTAATCCTGTAATCATTCAGGCCCACTCATCTAGTCCGACCCCTGATTGGGGTCTGGGGGGAATTTTAGTGGGTTCCAGGGCAGACTTGTAGGGAGGTACTGCTGCCTGCTGTTCCCTGCCCACCTCCAGTCTTCTAGGCTCCGTTTCCTGTCTAAACGATGGGAGTGTGGTACCTGCCTCAGACTTGAGAGGAGAACCCGAGATAATCCATGGAGCGCTCTGGGCTCCCTCAGAGCTTGTTCACAACCTCAGACAAGAAAAGCTGTGGCAAGCCAGTGGGTGTGGTGGCGCACACCTTTAATCCCAGCACTCGGGAGGCAGAGGCAGGAGGATCTCTGTGAGTTCAAGGACAGCCAGGGTGACACAGAGAAACCGTGTCTCAAGAAAACAACAACAACAACAAAACACACACACACAAAAAAAAAAAAAGAAAAGAAAAGAAAAGCTATGGCCTTGAAATTGTTGTAGATGAGGCGGTGGGCTCCAGGGAGGAGTCATGATTCCCGACCCTATGGGCAGGGGCAGAGTAAGGCCTGGAGACCTCTTTGTGAGCGTCTGGCCACTGTTCCTTCCATTTCCTCACACGCATCTCCCTTCCATCTCTCCCTTCTCACTGAGGCCCTGGATGCAGCCTACATGGCAGGAAACATTAGGGTTTTATGTCCCAGTGACACATCCCCCACCCATACCATTGAATCTGGGTGACCTGGTTGGCAGAACACCCTGCTTGTCCAGGTTTGTGGGGGCAGTGGGGCAAGAGGAGGGAGTCAGGGTGGAGAGGACTTCAGTTGGGCAAGCCACCGCCATTAGACTTGCTGGAGCTGCCAGCTTTGGCTTTGTCTGGGAACCATTCCGGCCAGGCACTGTGCCATGCATGTGCCAGGCCCCTCCCCAGCCTTTCCTAATCACTAGCCAGCCTTTCTTGAATGCTGCTTGCTGTGCTGTGCCAGTGTGGGAGTTCCTGGGGGTTGAAACACACAAGGGACAGGTGGGAGCCTGCTTGCCTTAGGCAGGTAATACCCAAGGAGGGTACTGTGTGAGCCACAGGAACTGGGTCTGGGGAGCTGGGGTTACTGTATTGTATTCAGGTCTAGAAAGCTACCAGAGCAGAGGCAGGGAGCCCAGAGTCATTTCCTGTGTTGTTTGGAGAGCAACACGGGTCTCAGTAGCCTAAGCTGGCCTCAGACTCCTGATGCCCCTGCCTCCCTCCATTAGGATTATAGCCTGGCACACCTGGTTTATGGGAAGCCGGGAAGCTGGGAAGTCAGAGTTTGAATTTAAGAAGGGTATGGAA
Organism: Acomys minous; assembly: GCF_964271855.1. NCBI lineage: Eukaryota > Metazoa > Chordata > Mammalia > Rodentia > Muridae > Acomys > Acomys minous. The sequence goes on along the minus strand of NC_140486.1, from coordinate 100,578,499 downwards.
GCACACATCTGTAATCCTTGCATGTGGGTGTCATATGTAAAAGTAACTTTTATTCTCCTGGCTCAACTGTTGTCTGGGAGGCTTACTGCCTCCGTCTGCTAACCTAGGCCTAGTCCTGGAAGCTTCTAGCCTCCATACAATCTAATCTAGGCCTAGAATGTTTTCAGCCTCTGAGACTTACTGCTTAATAAGCTCTCCCTTATTTGTTCTTTCTGAGCTCTGGACTGGCTCAGACCCTTCTCCCGGCTCATTTATTTAATCTGGCTTCTCTCTCAACCCAGAATTGCTCTGCTTTGCCTCAAACTAATTTAGCAATCTGCTCCCATTTTCTGGCTCATTCCATCTTCACCTGAGTTCTCTCTCTGTGACCCATCTCTCTATTAATGTCCTGGTTAAAAAAAAAAAAGCAAACCAAAACCGCAGCTGAGTAATCCCAGCTCTCAGGAGGCAGAGGCAGGCAGATTGCTGTGAGTTCGAGGCCAGCCTGGTCTACAGAATGAGTCTAGGACAGCCAAGGCTGCAAAGAGAAACCTGTCTCGAAAAACCAAAACCAACCAAACAAAAAAACCCAAACCAAACAAAAGCCCTGCCTGCCCCCTCTCTCTGTAAAACTTCCTCTTAAGTAGTTTCCCTTTCAGATGGAGACAGGAGCAATGTCCCCCACACTCCAAGGTCAGCTAGCATGCAGCATAACTGCAGAAACAAGTGTGCACTGGGTTTATGTTTGGTTTGGTTTGGTTTTCCCCCGAGACTCGGGGTTCCTCTGTGTAGCCTTGGCTGGAGCTATTCTGGAGCTCACTCTGTAGACCAGGTTGGCCTTGAACTCACAGAGATCTGCCTGCCTCTACCTCTTGAATCCTGGGATTAAAGGTATGTGCCACCATCCTCAGGCCAAGTTTTATGTCAGCTCGACAGAAGCCAAAGTCATTTGAGAGGAAAGAACTTCAATTAAGAAAATGCCTCCAGTCGGGCAGGGGCAGTGAGTTCGAGGCCAGCGTGGTCTACAGTGCAAGTCCAGGACAGCCAAGGCTACACAGAGAAACCCTGTGTGTGTGTGTGGGAGGGGGGTAAGGTGGAAGGAAAGGAAAGGAAAGAAAGGAAGGAAGGAAGGAAGGAAGGAAGAAAGAAAATGCCTCCAGAGATCTGGCTGCAGGCAATTAGAGATTGATGGGGAGGGCCCAGCCCATTGTGGGTGGGGCCATCCCTGAGCAGGTGGTCCTGAGTTTGTGTAAGAAAGCAGGATGGGCAAGCCACTAGGAGCAAGCTGGTAAGCAGCACCCTCCAGCTTCTGCAACAGCTCCGCCTCCAGGCTCCTGTCCTGACTTCCTTTGGTGATTAACAGGGCTGTGAAAGTGTAAGCCAAATAAACCCTTTCCTCCCTAAGTTGCTTGGTTACGGTGTTTCCTCGGAGCAATACAAACCCTGGTTAAGACAAAGTGGAAGGTGAAAGCTGACTTCCAAGAGTTGTCCTCTGATCTCCATCAGGGTACTGTGCCCTGTGCCCTCTCCCTGAAATACACACTGGATGGAGGCATCGGGATGATTCAGTACTTACGGGGGTGCTTGCTGCTAAGTCTTATGACCTGGGTTCCATCCCTGGACCCACATAATGGGAGGAGAATGCTGACTCCAGAAATCTGCATTGCCTCCAAATAGGGGGGGAGGGGAGTTAAAAAATAAAAACAGGCTTGGGAATGTAACTCCTCCTCCTCCTCCTCTTCCTCTTCTTCCTCTTCCTTCTCCATTGTAGTTGTTGAGACAGGGTGTGGCCCTGGCTATCTTGGGTCTTGCTCTGTAGACTAGACTGGCTTCTAATTCACAAAGCTCCACCTGCCTCTGTCTCCCAAGTGCTGGGATTAAAGGCCTGTGCCACCACACAGGCCTAAAGTTGTATTTTTAGTGGGGGAAAGGGGATGCACAGAGGATTGAACCCAGAGCCTCAAATGTGCTAGGCAAGTGCTCTTCCACTGAGCCTAATCTTTAACACTGAAATTGTAATGAGTCACCTTAGGCATCTTCAGAACCACTAGATAACATAGCAGCCTGTGTTCCGCTCCCAACTCAACAGGACACTGCAGGTGGGGCGGAGGGTCCGCAGTGCCACCACCTGCCTGGGGCTAAGCAGTACTGCTGGCTAGGATGGTGACTCTCTTCAACAGCCCTTCTTTTTACCACACGTCCACATCCTGAATGGGAGCTGGGATGGTTTCTATGTACACTGGCATTTCAATAAATGTCACAGTGTTTTCTTGGCAACGTGTCTTTTATCTTAATGATATGTGTTTGGATTCTGTGCTTGCGAAGTCTTGGTTTCAGTCATTTGTTTTCTTGGCAATGTAGTCTCCCTGGTTCATTTTTGTATTTTGCTATTGATGGACATGTGGAGTGGTGGGGGTCGGGGGGGGGGGGGTGGCATTCCCAACCTTTCATTCCTGGGAGCACAGGGTTTCCCTGGACTCAATGGGAAGGGAGGAGGCAGAGACTGTCAGAGGATCAAATCTGGGAGTGGCTCTCTTTTGAATATTGGTTCCCACAGCAGGCTCCCTAGCAGGAGCAAGACTGTCAGAGGTGGTATATTCGGAGCCTGAGCGTTTGCCTTGTCTGTAGTCTGGACTGGAAGCCAAAACTGGGTAATGGAGGATTCTGCAAGACCTAGGGATGAGCCCAGTGAGCCTGTGCACTGTATGAGCCCAACCAGGGTGGCAGAAGGCAGAACTGGGAAGGAACCTTGTTTGAAAGAGAGAGAGCTAAAGAGGAGGGGCTCCACAGACCTGTGATTGTGACCTGGTCAAGGCTAACAGTACCCATGCGGGAGTTGAACTCAGCATCAACGTCTAGTAAAATCATTGTGGTAGGGATGTGCCAGGCCAGGGGAGAACATCCCAGCACAGCTAGGACCTCAGCCCACCCATATCCCAGGCCCTGCTTCTCCCAACCTGACTTGACACTTCCGGCTCCCTCCCCTCCCCCTCTGGCTAACCTGCAGGGCATCCTCCAGACTGTTGCTTCCTTCTTAGCCCCACCATCTACTTTGCCACCGTCTTCTTCCCCTGGCTCTCTCCATGGTCTCTCCCTGCCCACCCCCTGGCTCCTGCTTTGGCACTTTGACCCCCGCCAAGACCCTGAGGCCTCCTGACAAAACTCTTAGAACATGCCACCTTCCCACCTGCCCCAGGCTTTGGTTCTGAACCATCCAAAACACTTTACTACAGGCTCTATCGCTCCATTTCCCGCTGCAGTCTCCTGGCTGAGAGAACAAGGCTTGCTCTCCCCGAAGTTGAGCTCCTATCCTTCTAGTGGCTCTGAACTAACTGGTAGTTAATGATTCACCTGTTCTCCAGTTTTATGTGTGAGTTCCCCTATTTTTGCTACAGCACACTTACCAACAAGGCAGGGAGCCTTTGGCTTTGTTCTGAGCTAGTCCCATTGTGTCCAGCAATCACAGTGAATATTTTTTCCAATAAAATGAGCCCAACAGACTGACCTCTTGTCCATGGCCCCTGCACTCACAGACCTTGCCTTTTGTTAGTGTCACAAAAACCACATTACCCATATTAGCATTGGACAAGGATGGCAAAGCTATGTCTCAATCCCTCCCATCTTGCCCTAGCAGCTGTGTCTGCATCTGGCAGAATGTGCAAAGGAAGTGGCAGTTTCGAAACCCCTTCTGCCATCTGGCTCTGACTGGGCACTTTCCATGTGTTTTCTCACTTCTCGAGCCACTTAATCTTTACGTGGTCCTAAGGATGAGGAACCTTATCTGCTGGGCCAAGGACACAGCGCAGCAGGGGTCAGAACTGCCGTACTTTCTATGAGTGGCCAGGAAAGAACTGATAGAACAGGGCTTGGGCACAACTAATACTCAGCAGAGAAGAGGATAGTCATATTTCATCATGTTGCTTAACTTTTCATTTTGAAATAATTTTAGATACAGCAAAACAACACGCACACACACACAAAAAATTCCTTGTACAAGCTTTGTGTGGTGGCGCATGCCTGTAAGCCCAGCACACAAAGCAAGTCCAGGATAGCCAAGGCTACAGAGAGAAGCCCTGTCTTGAAAACAAAAACAAACAAACAAAGAAAAAGAAAATTCCTTGTACAACTAGGCCAGCCTCCCTGGATGTTAATGTTGTGTGATCACAGTACAGCTCTCAAAAGCAACAGGTTCTCATCAATAGGAGACAGTTAACAGTATCAGATCATATTCAGATGCTGCCAGCTATCTCACTAATGCTTTTTTCTGGTCCTGACCCTGATCAAGGGTCCCTGCTCTGTTCAGCCTCCCACAGGCCCGTCTGACATTGAGCACTGGCCAGGTGTTTTACAGCAGGTCCCTCTCCGTCTGGCTTTGCCTGAGGTTCTTCTCATGAATAAGTTATGGCTGCGCACTTTGGGCACGAAGGCCACAAATCCTCCATGGTCAAATATACAGTGTGACTGCTGAGATTACTGTTTGTTTTCTTTTCTGTGGGGCTGGGGCTGGAACCAGAGTGTACCTGGCTGCTAGGCAAGCGCCCTGCTGCCAATTGCACCCTCCAGCCTGACTTTATCTTTCATCAGCAGTTTCAAGCAGAGTCAGCCAAGTTTTTTTCCAGTGACTAATTAGTGCCTTGTAAAGCAGACAGTTTGAAACTACGCAAATCTCTCTCCAGTTGTGGCCGGTGACTTGCCCAGTGTCCAGGTGTTAGGCGGCACTCCTGTACATTAGAAACTGGAAGTGGTGTCTGTGTATTGAATGAAACCGAGGTGAGAGAAAGGAGGCGAAGCCAGGGAAGGATTCTTGGAAAAGAGCTCCGGTCTCGGGCAGAATCTAGAACAGCAGAGGGAAGAACATCCCAGCTAAGAGACCTACCCAAGAGAAGGTGTGTAGATAGGATCACTCAGACCCAGTGCCCTCTCTCTTGCTCCAGACACCCCACCCTACCCACACCCCTACCCCCTCCCCCACCCCGCTGCCCTCCTTTCTGGGCCGTTCACCACCTTGCACTCAGAACCTTTGGCTGGACACCAGTCAGAGTTCCACATGAGTTCAGCCCTTTATCAAATGCAGAAAAGGAAAAGCCATTGCTAGGCCGCCTCCCCCACAGGAGAGCAGATGCCTGCATGGCAGTCTGTTTCAGCACCTGCAGCCACACACTACCAGTTATTTCCCATCTGACAGCTGCCTCCCACCTGCTTCCTTGCTGTGGTCTGTCCCCTCTAAGATAGGAAAGGGATACTTTTGGGTACTTTCTGCATTAGACTTGCCATCTTAATATATCTTAAAGCTTATGTGCTTCTTCCGTTTATGTTTCAAATTAGTTTCTTCCCTTTTTGTGCATTTGCATTTTCAAGTAGTAATATTTATGCTTGTTGATTAAAAAAATAAGTAAAATTATGTGTATGTGTCCAACAATATAAATGGGGGAAGGGCCTTATTTTTGAACCACAGGATTCTTTTAGAATCTCTGAATCTTCAGTTTCACTCCGTCTCTCCTTCCTTCTCCAAATTCATAACTTATTTACCATCAATTAACAAAATACACACAAGCAAATGAGTCACTAAAGAGGTCCTGTGGGTGGGGCATGGGGCCCTGGCTCCATCCCCAGCATACAAGGAAGAAGGGCACACTGATATGACTTTGGGACTTTTCCCTGTAGAAGTGCTTAAATGCGTAATCATCCAAAAGGCCTATTCGGATGTCTACTGTAATCCTTATTCCTGCAGTCTGTTCAAGGGTGTCTCGGTTGTAATCCAGTGCCCCCCCCCACACACACCCCCTAACTGGATATGTCTCTTGTACCAGCTCTTTGCTATTACAACAGAATAGGCAAAAAATTAGCAGTGAGTTGATGGGAGAGCAGGCAGGTTCAAGTCTACTTTCCCCAAACTCCTACCTGGTTTGCCTCTTATGAACATGTCACCGGGGGGCCTGGTTCCCTGGCCTACACTATCTGTGACATGTTATCTATCCTCCATGTGTACATTTGTACTATAGTCCTAGTGTAGAGATCAGAAGACAGCTTGCAGAAGACAGTTCCCTCCTTCTACTATGGCGGGGATGCAGGGTGTGGTGGAGGGGCATCCTGGGAATTAAGCTCAGTAGTCAGGCTCGACCTCAAGCTCCCTTCCTGTTCAGCCATCTTGTTGTGCTGGCCTACTGTATCTGAAACAGCAGCTCTCCCATTCTCTATTTATTGTCCCTAGTTTATCATTCTCTCTCTTTGCCTGGAAGGTCGGCCTCAGGGAGTAAAGGCTGTCAGCTGTAGCGAACACAGCACCTGCCCGGTAGACAGGCATCCATAAACGTAGCTGGAAAAGTGAAAGTCTAAAGGCCGAAAACTGAGTTGCAAATGAAACCGAAGGTGGGAGGACTTACAAAAACGGGCATACAACACAGAATGCAGAACCTCTCCTGGCATGCCAGGATTGCCAGGGCAGGGCAGGGGCATAGAGCAAAAGTCATGGCTAGGCTGCTGCCGAACCTTTACTGCCAAACCACCATTACTCAGTCTGTCTGAACTGTTTGCAGATAAAGTGTTTAGTATTTCTCTAAGGGGATAGGGAGAGGCCGTCCTTCCTACACACTGTGAGAGATTTAGGGCCCACCCTGCAAGCCATCTCAACCTTGCAAGCTTACAGTGTCTTCTGTTTTCTGACTGGCTTGATAGATACTCCGAGACTGACTGCCCCCTCACTGTGCCTGCTCCAGCCTCAGTTTCCCGCACAGCAGGGGCTGGAGCTGGCTCCTTCCCATCCTGATATAATCTATATTGCCTAATTAATGCAAAATCCAGGTACAAGATGAGGTGGCACAGCCCTGTGAATCCAGCACATGGGAGGCGATGGCAGCAGAGTCATGAGTTCAAGGTCATTACTGGCAAGATAGCAAGTCTGAGGATAGCCTGGGCTACCCGTGAACCTGTCTCACACAAACAATAATACCTAAATAAATAGACAACTTAATTAACTAGTTAAAGTAAAGCCTCTTGGTAAAGCAACAGGAAATAAAGTATTATTCAAAGTAGAAAAGAACATTAAAGAAACAAAAGCCTCTTAAGATTGAGGCCACTTGGGGCTATAATAGCCAGATTCTGGAGAAGGGAAGCAATAAAATATGCAGTGTTTCCATTCTGCCATCACTCTGACTTGTAATGCTTTCAACTTGCTATTTGATGTCATTCTAAATAAAGAAAAATAAAGCCAAGCATGGTGACACTATGATCCTGGCACTTGGGAGGCAGATGTAGGAGGACCACTGCCAAGTTAGTTCAAGACTCCATAGTGATGATCTACATATGGAGTTCAGGCAGGCTACATAGTAAGGCCCTGACTCAAAGAGAAAGCGAGAAAGGAAGGAAAGGAAAAGGAAAATTTCTACAATGAACAAGAACTTTTCCATTCACTGTGATATTGTGCAATGTCGGTCTCGTTTGTGGTACTGAGGGTTCTTGTACATGCTGGGTGAGTGCCCTACCACTAAGTGACATCTCCATCCCTTTTGAACTTTTTTGTTTTGTTATTGTTTTGTTGTGGCAGGGTTTCTCTGTGTAGCCCTGGCTGTCCTGGAACTCACTTTGTAGACCATGTTGGCCTCTAACTCAGATCTGCCTGCCTCTGCCTCCGAAGTGCTAGGAATAAAGGCAACTTTTTTTTTTTGAGACAGGAATATACTTTCAGGATATAAGTTTATTAAATGACAAGACCTGTGTCAATAATTAAAAAAAAAAGACTTTGAAAAAATCAAACCATTAAGAATTCAAAGCATGCTGGGTGCAGCAGCACACACCTGTAATCCCAGCTCTCTATGAGTTCAAGGCCAGCCTGGTCTACAAAGCAAGTCCAGGACAGCCAAGGTTACACAAAGAAAGCCAAAAACCAAACCAAAACAAAATAATTCAAGGCAGTGGCATTAAAGCATTGAGCCCAAAAGACCCTTGTGAACTGGGACCTTGGTGGCCTCACAAGTCTCACATTTTGCGTAGAGAACTTCGGCGTCCTGGTCCAGTTTCCCAAGCTACATATAGCTGAGATGGCAGTGGAACAAGAGCATGTGGTCAGGCCCGCCCCCCCTTTTTTTTTCACTTTTTGAGACAAGGTTTCTCTGTGTAGCCTTGGCTATCCTGGACTCACTTTGTAGACCAGACTGGCCTCGAATTCATAGAGATCTGTCTGCCTCTGCCTCTGCCTCTGCCTCTGCCTCTGCCTCTGCCTCTTCCTCCTGAATGCTGGGGTTACAGGCGTGGTCAAGGCCTTTTAACCTCAAGCTCTGGTTGCATCTCTGTCTGCCACAGAACTTTCTATTTTCTTGAGCACACCCTGCTGCCTGCCACCCCTGGACTGTTGCTTCTTCTACCCCAGTGGCTCGCAAAGTTGGTCTCTGGACCAACAGCAGCAGCAGATAAACCTGAAGTGGTTAAAAATATAATTTCCAAGGTTGGAAATTATAGCCCAGTTGGTAGAGTGAGTGTTGGCCTAGCACCACCGGCACCACAGGAGGCAGATGTGGTGACCCACATATATAACCCCAGCACTTGAGCGGTAGCGGCAGAGCCATTGAGGAAACAGAGGTAGAGACAGAGGAGTGGAAGACATGGTCATCCTTGACTACAGAGCAAGTTTGAGGGTAGCCTGGGCTACATGAGACTAAAAAGTAATAATAAAGAACAAAAAAAAAAATAATAATGGCAAAGTGCTTGAGTAAGGATGGCTGAAGGAGTAGAGATGTGAGGCCTATAGATCCAGAAGAGGATTAATCTGACCCTAGACCATCTGCCCTACAGGTATAGCCTGTACACCCGAACCTGGCTCGGGTACCTCTTCTACCGACAGCAGCTTCGGAGGGCTCGGAATCGCTATCCCAAAGGCCACTCCAAAACTCAGCCCCGCCTCTTCAATGGTAAGCTCTGGCTGCCCGAGGCCAGCCACGGAAACCTGCTCCCTCGCTCACCCACCCGCTGCCCGCCACCCTTCTCCTTACCCCTTCTGTGGGCGCCCCGCCCCGCCCCAGCCTCTCTGTCTGCCTCTCCTAGGAGTGAAGGTGCTTCCCATCCCTGTCCTGTCGGACAACTACAGCTACCTCATCATCGACACCCAGGCCGGGCTGGCTGTGGCTGTGGACCCCTCGGACCCGAGGGCTGTGCAGGTGAGGGGGGAGGTAGCAGGCTGCAGGCGGCTGCTGGCTTCTCTTGCCGGACATGGGCTGGCTTTGGTTCCCTGGGATATGCACCTGCCTATGGGTGAGCATCCTCACACACAGAACCCCCCACCCTCTTTGTTGCCCTGGTAGACATTCTTTTTGTTTGTTTGTTTGGTTGGGTTTTGTTTTGTTTTGTTTTTAATTTTTGAGACAGGGTTTCTCTGTGTAGCCTTGGCTGTCTTGGACTCACTTTGTAGACCAGGCTGGCCTCGAACCCACAGAGTTCCTCCCGCCTCTGCTTCCCTGACTGCTGGGATCAAAGGAGTGTGTCACCACACCCAGCTGACATTCTTTTTTCACTTTTATTTATATATTTATTTATTATTTGGGGAGAGTCATTTGTTTGTCTTTTCTTTTTTTTTTTTTTAGATGCCCCTCCCCCTCACTAAATAGCTCTAGCAGGTCTGGAACTCAACATTTTCTTTTAAAAATTCATTTATTTATTATATATACAATGTTCTGCCTGCGTGTATGCCTGTACACCAGAACTTGTTATAGATGTTTATGCGCCACCGTGTGGTTGCTGAGAATTGAACTCAGGACCTTTGCAAGAGCAGCCAGTGCTCTTAACCTCTGAGCCATCTCTCCAGCCCTGGAACTCAACATTTTGACTAGGCTGGCCGTGAACTCACAAAGATCTGCCCCCATCCTCCTCCCCAGTGCTAGGATTAAAGGCATGTACCACCATGCCTAGCATAATATTTTTTTATCCACTTGTATGTGCATGATATGTGTGTGCCACGGCATGCACATAGAGGACACCTTGTGGCTATCTCGGTCCACTTTTATGAGGGTTCTGGTGATGTAATTCGCCTGCTGAGCCATCTCACCAGCTACAGATACTCTTTCCTCCCTGACTTCTGTCAGTGCCTGCCCTCTCTGCCTTCCCATTCATTCTCTACTCAGTCTCATCTCCCCCCCCTCCCTCCCCCCCTCCCCCCCCCCCCCCCCCCCCCCCGTGTGTGTGCTCACTCGTGCATGTGTCTGTGTGTACATGGTGTGTGGTCCTGGGAACAGAAGTTATTTCTCAATGTGAGTGTATCTATGTCAACTCCTGATCCCCTGCCCACCCTCCTCCCCCATGCTGGGTCTCTGTTCTTCCAAGTCCCCTTGCCAGCTTCTTTATTCCCTAGCCCATGCCCTGCCTTTCCTTCATCGCTACAGCTGTCTTTTCCACCCAGCCCCCAACTAGACTTCCAGCATGTCACCCCTGTGTGCTGCTCCCACCCTCAGTGCCTCTTCTCTCCCCGCAGGCTTCCATCGAAAAGGAAAGAGTTAACTTGGTTGCCATTCTCTGCACCCACAAGCACTGGTAAGGGCCGGGAATGGTGGGGCTCTGGTTGCAGGCAGTTTTCCCTTCAGAGGTTGGGCTTGCAGGCCTGGGCTCAGAGGGGCCCGATGGGCAGGACCCACCTTCCTCATGAAGTCATTCAGGCACCAGCAGAGGTGGAGAAAAAGGGACTGAGCCCCTTATCATGGCACTTAGCAGCTTGAAGTGTCAGAGGAGGGCCGGCATCGGCATCGCTGTGTTCCCATTCATAGGCAGGCGGGAGGTACCCACAGAGTGAGCATCTAGTTAGTTGGCAAGTGGCGCAGGGTACAGAGGGTGGACTGTTAGGTGGGTGTGGTCGGCTCTACTTAGCGGGAATATGAGAATGACAACGGAAGCTGAGTGGAGTCCAGGACGACCAGTTGGAATTGGTCATGGGAGCATAGCCAGTTGAGGGGTCACTTGAGCAGGGAAATGGCTTTAACAAAATCCAGGGGGTACTTCAGGGAAGGAGGAAGTCCAGGTCCAGTTGACTTTTTAAGCCCACCCGTGCTCATCTCTGCCATCCTGCAGGGACCACAGTGGAGGGAACCGTGACCTCAGTCGGCGGCACAGGGACTGTCGAGTGTATGGGAGCCCTCAGGATGGTATCCCCCACCTCACCCAGTAAGTCCCTGACCCAAACATGGGTGCGCATCTCCTACCCTCCTGCCTTTTGACTTCCAGGGTATCCGCAGTTGGATCTTTGGTGACGCCCCACCTAGCCCTTAGCTAAGTAGAATCCATGTAAAAAGACTGGCCGTGTTTGCCACAAGATGACCCAGAAGTGGTCAGAAGAGGAAGGCTGTGGTCTGAGCCTCTGCGCACCCGTGCCTTCTCCCTCTTACAGAAGTCCCCTCCCATAAGTCACTCAGCCTTCAAGCCTGGGGTGGCAGCAGTGATCGGCACGACACAAGCTTGAATTCCCTTTCTTCCCTGTTGTTTTGTGCCCTAGCCCCCTGTGTCATCAAGATGTGGTCAGTGTTGGACGGCTTCAGATCCGGGCCCTGGCTACGCCTGGCCACACTCAAGGCCATCTGGTCTACCTGCTGGATGGGGAGCCCTACAAGGGTCCTTCCTGCCTCTTCTCAGGCGACCTGCTTTTCCTCTCTGGCTGTGGTGAGTTTCTGCAAAAGAGACAGGAATAGGAGAAGAGGAAGAGACAAAGGCCAGAGCAGCCACCATTCCAAGTCACATTTGGAAATGTCCTTTTCCAACACCCCAATGGCTCACTAGCAGTCACTTCAACTTGAGTTGCCTGACTGTTTTATGGTCTCGAGACACTCAGAGGGGATGAACCTGAAGCGTGGACCCTTTAAGCAAAGACCCCCATAGGGCACTAATTTCCACTGAGTGGGACCTGTCTCCCCAAGACAGTGACTGGGAAGAAGAAGCCATGGAAAGTTGAGGGTCCTTAAGTGAGAAGAGAAGACCGTGGGTGGGTGAGTCCTAGACTGTAGAGTCCCAGACAGCAGCCAAGTCTAAGACTCCTTTGGTTGAAGGAGCATCTCTGTCCACCAAGCCTGGACCACAGGAACTCAATCTGAAGACTTGACAGCTTTTCCGTCCACATGGCACCATATGTGGGGGGCCTCACACCAGCTCTGTCAGAATAATTGGGCCCAACTCTCATGAGGAGGGAGTAGATGCCTTGGGATGGCCAGGCAGGGCTCAGTTAAAGGACTGGTAGGCTGAACAAAGCTGCCTAATTTGTTCCCTACTCCCCCCCCCCCACCTCCCCCACTCCCCCCCCTCATATACCTTATATCATGCTGTGCCATCCTTGAACACCTGATCCCATTGCAGGACGGACCTTCGAAGGCACAGCAGAGACCATGCTGAGCTCACTGGACACTGTGTTAGACCTGGGGGATGACACCCTGCTGTGGCCTGGTGAGGTGCCCCTCCCCCTCCTCCCAGCCCCATGCCTTGCCTGTCACTAGGACCCTCCCAGGCCCTAGCTTTCCTAGAGACTGGCAATCTCAGTTCGTGGCCCAGAGGAAACATAGCCAATCCACGCAGAGTCGGGTGAGAAAGCAGACACTGACCTCCCTCCTGGAATGTAGTACTGGCTATGTGCCTCCCATGCCACTGTCCCTTCCCGCAGCCTGCCCTTGGCCTCTTGGGAGCCTCAAGGACTCAGAGTCCTCCTGGTGAGCTATCTAGTTGTTCAGATAATTATGGTCAAAGAACCAAACAGAAAGTAGCCTTTGCTTATCTGAGAAAACAGTAAATTTGGCCCATGGGTACCCATTGGCCGGTATTTGATATAAATAGTCACAGGTATCTTCTTTAATCCACAAAACACATACTCATTTGTGTAACGGATACTGTAAGCAGCCATCACTTACTAGGCTCTATTACATGCACTAGAAAAAACACAGTGCCACCTGGGTTGGGTGAAGACACACACACAGATATACAGACACACACAGACACAGACAGACAAACAGACAGACAGACACACATATATACACATACTCCGAGACACACACTCATACACACATACACACACAGACAGATAGACACACACAGACACCCACACCCAAACTCTCCCCAAATTCACCTCCCTTTCCCTAACTCTTTTTTTCTTTTTATTTTTTTCCTGGCATGTTACTGTCTTCCCCACTTGCCAAATGACGAATCCCCCCTGGCTGGGGGCTTGGGGGGCTTCATCATAAGTGAAGTCATTTGGGCAGGGTAAGAGGCTAACCATGGCCTCCCAGGTTCAAAGATTTTCCCATGAACCCAAACTGCTTTTGCCTCTCCCCATCCCTTGTCCCAGCAGCATCACCCGAGGTTGAAAAAGCAGCTTTGGAATTGGGGTTTTCCAAGAGCCCTGCCCTCTCCTCTGATTGGTGGGCAACAGTGGGCCTGTGCCTTAGAGTGGGAGGGACTTGTGACCTCACCACGCATCTCTCTCTGTCTCTGTCTCTCTGTCTCTCTCTCTCTCTGTCTCTGTCTGTCTGTCTGTCTGTCTGTCTGTCTGTCTGTCTCTCTCCACCCCCCCTCTCCCTGCCTTGCTTCCTGGCCCCCTGCGGCTGTGGATAGGACATGAATATGCAGAAGAGAACCTGGGCTTTGCAGGCGTCGTGGAACCTGAGAATCTGGCTCGGGAGAGGAAGATGCAGTGGGTGCAGAGGCAACGGATGGAACGCAAGAGCACAGTGAGACCTGGAGAACGGATGGGGTGGGGCGGGATGGAATGGGATGGAACAGGAACCTGGCCCTTATCCAGCCAGTGCCTATCATGGCCCAGCCCCGGGCTGTGAGCACTTTCTACAGCTCTGGCCTCTTAGCCCAGGAGGGTAGGGGCTAGGACAGCCGTCCCTGTATTGGGTCCTTTCTCTAGCTTTTGTCGACACATCCCTGTGCCTCTTGCTCTGCAGTGCCCATCCACCCTGGGGGAGGAGCGAGCCTACAACCCGTTCCTGAGAACCCATTGCCTGGCTCTACAGGAGGCTCTGGGGCCAGGGCCAGGCCCCACCAGTGATGATGGCTACTCCCGGGCCCAGCTCCTGGAGGAACTGCGCCGGCTGAAGGACATGCACAAGAGCAAGTGATACCCCTAGCCCACCCCAGTCCGGGCTGTCCCTGAAGAGGGGAGGCCACCCAGCACCCACACCTCACCATCTTCATCACTAATACCACACACCGCCATTGGTGCCCTAGACAGCACCATTCCTTCCAGACTGGTCAGGGAAGGCAGAGCCCAAGCCGTGGGACCTGGAGGAGGAAGGAATAGAAGGCTCGGAGACCCCATACAATACAGCTAGGTGTTTAGGGTTAGAGGAAGGGAGCCCCTGCGCCATCTCCAGATTCTGCTGCCTCGGAAGGTCTGCCTCCCTTCCCCCACTTGTGGACCAATAGCCAGATCATGAAGGTTGCTGTTGGCTCCCCCTGCAGAGGCCACACTCTCACTGGAGCCCTACAACCCAGGAGAGCAGAGTCATGGCAAGACTAGTCTGCCTTCCACCTCCCCCGATCCAAGGTTGTTGGAGAAGCTCATCCCCCCCCCACACACACAATGATCAAAGGTGTGGTGCCTGAGAAAGTGGTCACCAACAGGGACAGCCAGACTCTGGGTGACTGAGACTTTTAAACCCCATCCTACCCACCCTGCTAAGACATTGCCAGGCAAAGCCATTCCTAAGAACACCCAAGGGCTGGAAGCCTGGCTCTGACTAGCCCCTGCCTCAGTGGATGCCCTGAAGGCTGGAGAGAAAGGTCCCTGATTGCCAAGGAATCTTCTGCCTCAGGCCAAGGAGACACAAGACGCTGGGATACAGAGTCACACACCACGCACATCTGTCCTGGGTCTGCCACTGGCCTCTGCCCCTGCCCCGGGTCACAAGGGCCTGCCTTCTCAGGGGAGAGAGAACTGGGCTCTGCCTCGGACAGAAAGCTGCTTTTCTTTTTGGCCTTTGTTCTTAGGAGTCCCTCCCTGCCTGCCTTCCGTCTTACCTTCTCTTGCTTTATCCTCAACTCTTCTCTTCTTTAAGTCTCTTAAAGGCTGACCTTTCCATCCTGGCACTCATCTGGCTCTGCAGTTTGCCAAAAAACTTCATTCCCACATGATTTCCCACTGGACCCTGGGGCCGCATGCTGGCAATGTGTAGGTCTGGTAACAGGGAGCTCAAGGGAGTAGCAGCTTCCAGGATCCTAGGCCTGGGCATGCCCACTGCTCATCCTCCCTTCCAGATGTGCTGTTCTCTGTCCTCAGGTCAAGGGCCCTTTGGGGCCACAGTAAGGAGCACGATGGTGGTTTAGCAGGCACACCTTGGGTTAGCCAGGAGCCACACCTTTCTATGTCAGAGCCTTCCCTTGGGCTGTGCAGTGCCCTCTGTTGTTCTTCTGAGATGCCCCTGCCCTCAGTTTCCCTTTTCATCTGGCCTCAGCTGCTCTCTCCAGCCCCAGCCTTTGGAACTCATTCTAGCAATACCACCAGACTAGTTAGCCGTCCCCGCCTCCAAAACACACGCAGTTTCATGCCTTTGTGCCTTCGCTCACGCTGTTTCTGCAGCTGGAATGCCTTCCCGCTCCTCCGGCCTCCTCTGCCTGGCAAACACCTATTATTAGCCTCTCCCAAGCCCCTCCCCCAGGAAGGCACCCGTCACCCCTCTCTTCCAGGCTACCTCTGCACCTTGTAAATGCTTCTCTCGTGGCACCTATCACACCGTATTTTACTTGTTTACATGTTTGTCTTCCCCTTCTAGACTGTGAATCCTTAAGGGCATGGACTGTATCTTATGCATCTCTGTATTTCTGCGCCTAGCACGGTGCCTGGCACACAGTAGGCGCTCAATAAATGTTGAATGAATGATTTAAGCAAGGTCTGGTCTTTAAATGACTTACCTGTGCTGCTGCGTGGGAGCAACAGTAAAGATCTGCTCAGTTTCCCGATTCCATTCTGGGTCCCGTAACTGAGGGTTACGGAAAGAACTCTGGGCACCCTGTCCTGTTCTAGGCCCTGACTTCAATCTCCAAGAGCACCAGAACAGCCCAGAAAAAAAATGCCCTCCACATATTCCTTCCGCAGCCCACGTGCTTTGGTTCGGAGTTGGCAGTGTGGGTACGTACCTCAGTCTTTCCTTCAGCTTGTGACACGTAGGACACCACTGGCCATAGCCCAGCAAGGAAGAACATTCCAGGAACACAACCTTGGTTCCAGCTTATCTGTGTAAGTCCTGGCTGTCCTGGAACTCACTCTGTAGACCAGGCTAGCATTAAACTCAGAGATCTGCCTGCCTCTGCCTCTCCAGTGCTAGGATTAAAGGCACACGCCACCATGCCCAGCTGAATCTATGTTTTTGGCCATGCTTGTTTTTGGTGTGCAAGACTGGTTTTCAGCTCTTTTTTTTTTTAAGCTTTTATTTATTGATTATGTATACAGTGGTTTTGCCTGCATATACACCTGCACACCAGAAGAGGGCACCAGATCTCATTATAGATGGTTCTGAGCCACCATGTGAATGCAGGACCTTTCAAAGAGCAGGCAGTGCTCTTAACCTCTGAGCCATCTCTCCAGCTCAGTGTTTAACTCTTGAAGGTGATTAGAGGTATTTCTTTAAAGCCAGGCATGTTGGTGCACACTTGTAATCCCAGCACTCCAGGAGGCAGAGGCAGGCAGATATTTGTGAGTTCGATGCCAGCCTGGTCTACAAAGTGAGTCCAGGACAGCCAAGGCTATGCAGAGAAACCGTGTCTCAGGGTGGGGTGGTGGATATTTTTTAAAATAGAAAGACAAAAAGCAAAGTGACCCCTACCTACAGCAACAGTCCTCCAGGTGGCCCTGTATGACTGAACGCCAGCACACACTGGCACAGTGCCATAGTGGGCCAGGCCAAGAATGATTTTCTGCTGGGCAGTGGTGGCGCACGCCTTTAATCCCAACACTCGGAGGCAGAGACAGGAGGATCTCTGTGAGTTCAAAGCCAGCCTAGTCTACAGAGTGATTCCAGGGAGCCAGGGCTATGCACAGAGAAACCCTGTCTAGAAAAAAACTAAAAAAGAATGGTTTTCCTACCCTGGCAGAGATCAGTCTCCCTTTTAAGCATGAGCCACAGTCCTCATCTCCCTCATGCAGGCTAGCTCTGGGAAGAGTTTTAGCTCACTGATGCCCTAGTGGATCAGCCCCGGGTCCTGAACCGCACAGGTCACTCTGGGCATGCTCAGTGGTAGGAGCCCTCATTGATAGGTTTTGGGCTGGGGAGGCATTTCCATGGGCCTTGGGCTCCTCCCACCTCACTGTGTATTTGAATGATAAGTGAGTCTGTACCCCTGCAGATGGTGCTTCCCAAACAACCATACGGTGATTTTTCTGCTCATAGGACAGGGGGTGCCATCAGCCTTAGACTCCTGGGGGTCAGTCCCAGCTCTGTCCTACTTGGCAATGTCTTGGGCAAGGAATTCCCATCTTATTTATTTTGGGGGCTGTAAGAGGAATAGATTCTCCATGGCTTGGAGGTATTTTTCCAAGTCACATCATGATGTATCAGGCATGGGCAGAGCCAGGTGTTCAGGCGTTCAGGGCATCTTCACTAGGCACAGATGCAGGAAGATTGCAGGTTTGAGGCCAGAGTGGACCACATCCCAAGAGCCTGTCTCATGATAGCAGCAGAGCCAGTGTGGGGCATGCACCAGTAATCTCAGACAGAGGCAGGAGCCCAAGGCCAAGGGCTACATGGTGAACTGAAGGCTCACTTGGGCTACATGGAGGTATCTCTGGAGTACTCTGTCTCAACAAACAAACAGTGACAAGAAAACCAAAACACACACACACACATACACACGTACATACACACATACATACACACACATACACATGCATACATACACACATACACACGTACATACACACATACATACACACACATACACATGCATACATACACACATACACACACATTCACACATACATACACACACCATACACACACACACCACACACACACACACACACACACTCATCATTCAGCTCTGCTTTCTTCAGTGTTAGCTTTCTCCCTACAGGACACAGATGGTCTCTAGAAATTCCAGCCTCACACGCTACAGTTCATCAAGCCTAGCAGAATCTCCTTTAGTTCTGGGAATGGAATTCTGCTAGACCACCTTGGGTCATATGACCACACCAGGATGAGCTCTCTTTGACCCAACGCAGAGGACGAAAAGTCTCAAACAGCAGATGACCTGACACTAGAAACAATTCCCAGCAGCCTAAGCATAGCCTCCAGCAGCTTCCTGTAACTTGAACTTTTAAAAAATCTATTTATTTGGGGTTCTTTGGTGTTTATACCTCCATTCCAACCTACCTATCCTACATAGGAGAGAAAAGGGGTTAAATGGAACAGGAGAAGCAGACCTTCTTAGACTCAGTTCCTGGGAGCAAGTCCACTCTTTGTAGTCAGCAGGACTACAGCAGACCTGTTAAACAGCAAACCTGCAATTCAGCAAAGGTGACTGCAACCTCAGCGGCTGGAACCCAGAGCGGTTCTCTACGACGTCATCAAAGTGGTGAAGCAGTGAACAGCCAGACAATAGGGAGTGATGCCAAGAGCAAAAGGCACAGCCTCTTGTTCTACGCCCTCTTGGAGTCCATACTAGGATGTTTATCAGCTGGCAAAGACTAAGCTCCTGAAAGAGGCTGTTCCTCTTCTAGTGGATAAACATCACCTGTTCTCTCACAAGTCTGTTTCCCATCCCACACTTGGGACCAAAACAAAAACATGTTTACATCCACTACAGCTTCCACTAGAAGCTGTTGAGGAGCATTGGGTGGGAAGGGCAGAAGCAGCCACTTTGAAAAAGGCTGCATCAGATTTCTGGGACTATACTTTTAGGAGGGAAATAGAGGGGAACATATGGACGGATCCCAAAGGTGTTCAAGTAACACACGGTCTCAAAAATTACCAGCATAATGGTTCGGTTCCTTCTTTCTCCAAGATTGCAGAAATGAGTGTGGAAGTCATGTGTCTGTTAGTGAGTGTGCACGTGTATATGTGACTGTGTGAGTAGAGGGCTGCAACCATCTTGTTTTCTGAAGCCGTGCTCACACAGCAAAACCATTGAAATCAGGTGGAAGGCCTGGCATGCAGAGCACACCTTTGATGCCAGCACTGAAGAAGAGGCAGGTGGATATCTGTGGCTAGCGTGGGAGTACATAATGAATTCCACACCGGCCAGAGCCACATAGGAAAATGCTGTCTTAGAAAAAAAAGAAAGAACCGGGCATGGTCGCGCACGACCCAGCACTTGGGAGGCAGAGGCAGGTGGATTGCTGTGAGTTCGAGGCCAGCCTGGTCTACAAAGCGAATCCAGGACAGTCAAGGCTACACAGAGAAACCCTGTCTCAAAACAACAACAAAAAAAAAAAAAAGAAAAAAAGAAAGAAAAGGAAAGGAAAAAAGAAAGAAAGGCAGGAAGAAACCAGGAATGGTGGCACACAGACACATACCTTTAATCCCAGTATCCCACCACTTGGGATTCAGAGGCACGTGGATCTCTGGGTTCTAAACCAGCCTGGTCTACAAAGCAAGTCCAGAACAGCAAGGGCTACACAGGGAAGCCCTGTCTCCAAAAACCAACACCACTAGCCCCAAACCAAAAAACAAAAACAAAAAAGAAAAGAAAAGAAGGAAGGACTGGGTGTGGCGGCACAGGCCTGTAGTCCCAGCACGTAGGGGGAGTGCAGACTCAGGGAGATCTCTGCGATTTTGAGGCCAGACTTGTCAACATAGTAAGTTCCAAGCCAGCCAAGGCTGCATAGTAAGGCAGCATCTCAAACAAATAACAACAAGGAACAAAGACTCTGGAGCCACAGGTGTGCTGGGCTTTTTCTTTTTAACTTTATTATAACAACCAAAATGATTTAGGAGCTAAAGGTGTAGCTCAAATAGAATTCTTACCTAACATTTATGAATTCCCCAATATCTCATGGGCCACCCGTGGTGGTCCACACTTGTCTCAGCACTTAGAGTCAGGAGCATCTGAAATTCTGCATGATCTACAACTGCATAAGGCATTTTGGTCCAACCTAAGACATATGACACCCCATCTTTAAAAAGAAGAGTATTGATGCATGCCTGTAATCCTAGCACCCAGGAGACCAAAAGGGAAGAGTTTTTGGCTAACTTTACATGAATTCATATTATGGTTTTGTTTTGTTTTGTTTTGTTTTGTTGTTTTTCGAGATAGTTTCTCTGTATAGCCTTGGCTGTCCTAGACTTGCTTTGTAGACCAGGCTGGCCTCGAACTCACAGAGATCCGCCTGCCTCTGCTTCCCCAGCACTCAGGAGGCAAAGGCTGGTGGATCTCTGTGAGTTCAGGCCAGTCTACATAGAGAGTTTCAGGACACCCATAGAGAACCCTTGTCTCAAAAAAACACTTTTTAAAAGTACTTCAGGGGCTGAGATGCAGCCCAGTTGGCCAGGTGCCTGCTGTGCATGTGAGATGCCGTAGGTGTGATCCCCCAGCACCTCAGAGGCTGGGAATGGAGGCACACACCTGCCATCTTAGCGCTCAGGAGACAGAGGAAGATTAGAAACTTAAACTTAAGGTCATTCTCCACTGCATATTGTTTGAAGCCAACCTGAGCTACATAATACCCTGTCTCAAAGCAACGAAACCAAACAAAGAAAGTACCATGGGCCAAGCTAGTTTAACAAATGAGATGCTGTTCACAAAGGCTGTTAAAACAGTGTCTGGCTGAGGACAGGTGTGCTTTAAGCATTTGCTGTAGGGCTGGGCAGTGGTGGAACACATCTTTAATCTCAGAACTCTGGAGGCAGAGGCAGGCGGATCGCTGTGAGTTCAAGGCCAGCCTGGTCTACAAAGTGAGTCCAGGACAGCCAAGACTACACAGAGAAACCCTGTCTTGAAAAACCAAATAAATAAATAAAATAAAAAGCAATGAATTGGAATCTGAGCCATTGGAGGTCAGAGACTATCCATATTAGGATTATAGCTCACAAGCACAACCTTGAAGTGGAGTCTGTGAGTTAGCCCAGGTCTGTCTTTAAGCTCCTTATCTTCCTGCCTCGGAGTTGGGAGTGCTGGGATTATGGTCATGGGTCACTCTTCCTGGCTGAGTCCAGGACTTCTTTGTATTATTGTTATATTTTACTGTTTTGTTGTATGTACGCGTGTGTGCCACGTTTGTCTCTGGTACCCCACAGAGATCAGAAGACAGTGTTGGATCCCACAGGACTGGAGACAGATGTGAGCCATCACCTTGGCACTGGGATTCAAACCCAGGTGCTCTGGAAAGACAGCCAGTGCTCTCAACTGCTGAGGCACCTCTATAGTCCCTTCTTAGTAGTCCATTACTTCCAAGGAAGTTGTAAAAACCTGCTTTCCCCTTGCCTCTTAAGAATGTCAAGTGTGCCCTCTGCTGGACAACGTCTCAAAGCTTGGGCTAAACCCGAGAGCTTGACGTGGCCCTTTAAGAGGCAGTACCTAGCTTCTGGTTGCCATGGAGACAACTAGCCACAAACTGACTGGCCTCAATCAGTATGTCTTCCAAAGTTTCTTCCGCAGGTGGGGAATGGACTGCTGATCTGTGGGTAGAGGGAGAAGGGATATTTCTTCCCTACAACGTAAATTTCGTTCGTGGGGATGGAGATCAGGACCGGGGTGGCCCTGCCTACTCTTCCCTTTTTCCCCTAGGGGTCTGACATATCAGCTTGTCCTTCCTCTTGTAGGCTCCAAAGCCAAGGACGACCACCACTCAAGCCAACCGCTGCAGCAGCCGCAGCCGCAGCCGCAGCCGCGGCAGCCATTCCCAGAGGCCAATGCGGAAGCCATCAGCTTCCTCAGCTCCTTACGTGAGCCAGACGGTGGGGTGGGGAGGAGCGGCGAAAGTCTGTGGAGGATGAGAGAGGAGACCTAGATAGGCCCCGCCTCTCTCCACTTGAGTCTCTTGAGATTCAGAAAAGACCTGATACCTATTTGCTAATGTATGTGGAGGAACAAACCTATTGTTGGAACCCGGGGCAGGGCATGGGGGTGGTGGTGGAGGAGCGAATCTTCACCAGCTGGCACCTGCTAATGACTGAGGGGTGGCAAAGCTGGCAAGGAAGGAGAGACATAGCAAGGGGTTGAGTGGGTGATGTGGGGTCCAGAGACTGGGCCTGGAGAGAGCTTCTCTGCACCACACAGGGCTGGATGAATGGCTGCTGTTCTTCCCAGAGACTCTGGCCATCGTCTCAGATGCAGGGGAGCCTCAGGGAGAGCTGACCATAGATGTGCAGAAAGGGAGATACAAGGACCAGCTGGGCATCATGACCCACTGCCTACTGGTACACGCCTTTAGCCGAAGCTTCCTAGATAAGTCGTTGTGTGGAACCTCCCTCCTAGGTAGAGTGCCCGCTGCCCCTCACATCTTCCCTCTATGGCCCCCACTCCAGTCCATATGCCCTTAATTAGGACCTGCCCCTTGACTTACCCTGGGGAAATGGGAGTGGGGTTGAAGGTGGGGGAGGGGAGAATGGGGAAAGGAGGAGGAAGGGGGCAAGAGGTCATTCCTAGCCACATACCCAGGAAAAGAACAGTCCTGACCGCCTTGTCACTTTCCCATGGCCACACAGCACCAAGCCTGGGCCAGCACCATCCCAGACTTGTGCCCTTGCCTCCCTATACCCTAGGCTACCTAACCAATAAACTGGAGCTACTGGAGCAGCACAGTCATGAGTTTATCAAGGTATTTACTCCCAGCCTCTCCTGGCCTTGCCCCTGGTCTAGGGTAAACAGACCCTGCGAGGGCAGGAGGCGACTTAGCAGAATATCACACTACCACCTCCCATGAGCCTCTACCACACATAGCTTGATAGCCTGTCACCTCCATCACTGCTGTTAATGTCTTCTAGAGGCACAGAGCCCAGCCCACTGGGTCCTTCTCCAGCCTGAAGGCCTTGTTGTAGGTCATGTGCCCTGGCCTTTCCCTGGAGCCTGTCACTATTTGGCCTCCAAATAGCGTTCCACCCTTCACCCAACCCCTTCAGTAACTTCCTCTGTGCGGCCATGCCCTAGCTAAACATGGGAGATGACTTGGGCCTAACATCCTTCTCAAAGAACCCACTCCCAGCTAGAAACCTATGTTCTGTTCTGAGGTGTACAACTGTTCAGCTTTCCCATTGCATAATATGGCCCCAGTCCTGACCTCCACCATAAATAGAAGGCCTCCTGTCCTGCCTCTCCTTCCTTCCTTCCTTTTTTGAGACAGTCTCATAGCCAGTCTGGCCTCAACCTTGATATGTAGCAGAAGTTGTTGCTATTGTTTTGTTTTGTTTTGTTTTGTTTTTCTAAGACAGGGTTTCTCTGTGTAGCCTTGGCTGTCCTGAACTTGTTTTGTAGACCAGGCTGGCCTCAAACTCACAGCGATCCACCTGCCTCTGCCTCCCTAGTGCTGGGATTAAGGCGTGTACCACCATGCCCGGTTTGAGGATGGTTTTGAACCCAAATTTCCCCCCTGAGTGCTGGACTACCACATCAGGCTATGGGGCTTTTTTTGCTCATTTTCTGTCATTATTTTATTTTATTTTTTCTTGATTGAGACAGGGGCTTTGTCTTACTTTGTTTATAAAGAGTGAGACTGACTGCATTTGTCTCCCAGTGCTTGGGTGGCTGAGGCAGGAGAGTTGCTGCAAGTACAAGGTTATCCTGGGCTCTATAGGGAGTTCCCAGGCCCTTCTGAACTACTTTGTCTCAGAAAAAAACAAAATACAAACAAAATTGAAGAAAGGATGGGAGCTGGCCTCTCCAGGGTGAGCATGTGTTTCTTCCTGTACTCTGGCCTTTAGTTTCCCATCCTCCCCATGGAGAGGAAGACGAGTGTTCTGAAGCAGGAGGACCAGATGGTGGTGACCAGAAGTGTCAAGGAGGGTGAGGTAAGAGTGAACCCCTCCCAAATCCTCAGAACCACAGCGGGGGACAAGCTTGGGTAAGGCCAACTGCTTACACCAAGGCCTTGAGAAGGGCCAAACACACAGCACCCCGATCCAACACCTCCTTCCCCCCTCTTCTGAGCCCCAGGTCTCTGACTCAGATCTGCCCCAAACAGGAAACGAAGACGGGAGTCTCTGTGTTGCCCTGTGAATCGCTTAAGGGCTTTGTCTCCAGTACCGCCAACGTGGTGCTGCTGAGAGTGATGGCCTGGAAGAAGGCAGTGCCCAGCGGTGCTCGCTTCCTAGCCTTGGACTCCGAGGGCAATCTGTGCCATTGCACCTATGTGAGTACTGTCTCTGGGCAAAGGAACTGGGCCTGGGGGCAAACTAGAAGGACCATGAAGGCCACTGGGGTGGGAAAGGCAGATGGGAAGGTAGGAGAGAGCGGCAACCAAAGTGGACGGTGTAAGTCACGAGAGCAGAATGAAATGTGCTGGGCAGCAGCAAGAACGAACCAACCTTGCCAGAAGGAAGGGCGAGGGTGGAGAAGTGGAATCAGTGGGGAACAGAGAGGTGAGAAGTGCCTGGGCCGCTGTGGCTCACGCCTTTAATCCCAGCACTTGGGAGGCAGAGGCAGGTGGATCTCTGTGAGTTCGAGGCCAGCCTGGTCTACAAAGGGAGTCCAGGACAGCCACGGCTACACAGAGAGACCCTGTCTCGAAAAACAAAAACAAACGAAAAACACAAAGAAGTATTATGGAAGCCTGCTTTTTATACGGCTGGAGGAATAATATCTGAGTGGTGTAGTCATAAGGCCCTGAGTTTGAACCCTTAAACCCATATAAATCGTACACACTTATGATCCCAGAACTGGAGAGGTGAAGTCAGCCTGGCTGAATCAGGTTTCTCACACACACACACACACACACACACACACACACACACACACAAACACACATACACTATACATCATCTAAAGCCAGGCATAGTGTCATGTGTTTGTAATTCCAGTACTTGGGAAGTAGAGACAGAAGGACCAGGAGTTCAAAGTCATCTTTAGCTACCTATTTAGTTCAAGGCTAGCTGAACAACACAAGATTCTAGTCTCAGCGTGATGGCGCACACCTTTAATCCCAGCACTTGGGAGGCAGAGGCAGGCGGATCGCTGTGAGTTCGAGGCCAGCCTGGTCTCCAAAGGGAGTCCAGGACAACCAAGCTACACAGAGAAACCCTGTCTCAGGAAAAAAGATTCTTGCCTCAAAAAAACAAACAAGGGGCTGGAGACATGGCTCAGAGGTTAAAAACACTACCTGTTCTTCCAAAGGTCCTGAGTTCAATTCCCAGCAACCACATGGTGACTCACAGCCATCTATAATGTGATCTGATGCCCTCTTCTGGCCTTCAGGTGCACATGCAGGCAGAACACTGTATACATAATTTTATATATATCAGCAACCCAGCATCATACATCATCTAGGGCTTTGAAAGTGTTAGTAAATGTTTCACCTCTTAGCTACACCTCAGTCCAAAGATGCACCTTTTTGTTTTCTTTTTAAGATTTTATTATTTTTAAGCACTTAAAAAATTTTTTTTAGCTTACATTGGTGTTTTGCCCCATGTATACCTGTGTGAGAGTGTCAGATTCCCTGGGACTGGAACTATAGACAGTTGTAAGCTGCCATGTTGGTGCTGGGAATCGAACCCAGGTCCTCTGGAAGGGCAGCCAGTGCTCTTAACTGCTGTACCATCTCTCTAGCTCCTTGTTTTGCTTTTTTGTTTTTTGTTTTTTTGTTTTGTTTTGTTTTTGGTTTTGTTTGTTTGTTTGTTTTTCGAGACAGGGTTTCTCTGTGTTATCTTGGCCATCCTAGACTCGCTTTGTAGACCAGGCTGGCCTCGAACTGCCAGAGATCCGATTGCCTCTGACCCCTAAATGCTGGGATTAAAAGTGTGTGTCACCACCTCCCGGCCATGGCTTTAGGGTCTCAATCTTCCCGCCTCAACTTCCCAAATGCTGGGATTGAAATTACCTGTGTAGGGGCTGGAGAGGTGGCTCAGCGGTTAAGAGCACTATCTGCTCTTCCAGAGGACCTGGGTTCAATTCCCAGCACCCACATGGCAGCTAATAACTGTCTGGAACTCCAAGAGCTGACATTCTCACACAGACATACATGCAGGCTAAACATCAATGCATACAAAATAAAAATAAATAAATTTTTTTAAAAAAGAAATTACCTGTGTACACCTCCACACCTGGTTGACACACCTGAGTTTCTGTGTATATATGTGTGTAGTGTGTGCAGGTGCACTTGGGCAAATGTATATGTAAGTTTGTGCACGTAGAGGACAGAGGTCAACCTCAGGTGTTTTTTTTTCTAAAGCACTGTCCACCTGGGTTTTGAGACAGGGTGTCTCATTATAGAGCACCTACCTCAACACACTGATCCTTGTCTCTGTAACAAATGTGCAACCGGGAGGGCTCCTCCATTGAGATGGTTTGGGGATGAGTGGCAGGGGCTGGCTGGAGCTGGCTGCGAGGAGTCCCAAACTTATCTTGAGACTGTAACTCAAAAGCCAGGTGTGATGACATGCGCCTTTAATCCCAGCACCCGGGAGGCAGGGGTAGGCGGATCTCTGTGAGTTCGAGGCCAGCCTGGTCTACAGAGTGAGTCCAGGATAGCTAGGGCTACACAGAAAAACCCTGTCTCGACACACATACACATACACATACATGCACACACAGAGAGAGAGAGAGAGAGAGAGAGAGAGAGGGGGAGAGAATGCAACTCAAACTTTGTGGCGCATGAGGTACTGAACAGCGAAGGTTTGATTGGCACTGGCGGGCAGGAATGAAGACCTGAGAAGGAGGAGAGGGCTTGAGGATATGCGGACACTTGTGGTGGCCAACTACCTCACCATGCTCCCCCACTTTGGCTGCTGCAGCAATCTCTGGGCTTCCAGACCATCCAAGTGGGCAACCAGCAGGCTGAAATGTTCATCGTGGAGCAAACCATACACTCCGAAGAGGGCATCCCCTTCTCCTGCCAGTTCTATTTGC
Organism: Acomys minous; assembly: GCF_964271855.1. Taxonomy (NCBI): domain Eukaryota; kingdom Metazoa; phylum Chordata; class Mammalia; order Rodentia; family Muridae; genus Acomys; species Acomys minous. Next base: position 100,551,574 of record NC_140486.1, on the reverse strand, counting down.
TCTCTGATGGGTGAGCCACTGGTGGGGAGGACCGAGGTGAGAGTGTCACATAAAGTGTGGGTGCTCAGAACACAAGGAAAAGACCTCCACGGGGAATGGGGCACAGAGCTCACTATCATCCCTGGGCTGCTGACAGGAGACCTGGGGTGTACCTTTGCTTTGCCCATCTCATTTTATTTAAAAAAAAAAAAAAAAGCTGGGTGTGGTGGCCCATGCTTTTAATCCCAGCACTCAGGAGGCAGAGGCAGGTGGATTGCTGTCAGTTCGAGGCCAGCCTGATCTACAAAGCAAGTCCAGGACAGCCAAGGCTAACACAGAGAGACTGTCTCAAAAACAAAACAAAACAAAACAAAATGGGGCTGGAGAGATGGCTCAGAGGTTAAGGGCACTGCCTACTCTTCCGGAGGTCCTGAGTTCAATTCCCAGCAACCACATGGTGGCTCACAACCATCTAGAACATGATCTGATGCCCTCTTCTGGCCTGCAGGTGTACACACAGAGCATTGTATACATAATAATAAATAAATAAATCTTAAGAAACATTTCATTAAAAAAAAACAAAAAACAAAAAACCAAACAAACAAAAAAGTGAGCCCAGGCTAGCCTCAAATTCAGACCTCCTGCCTTAGTACCCTAGGTGCTGGAATTACAGATGTGCATTAGGCAAGGCCGGGTGTTTGCTGTTAGCTGGGGCAGGACCTAAGAGCTACAAAGATGAGGAGAGGCAGGAGAGTAAACACAGGTCTCCGGGGGACACTGTAGTGTCTTACCTCAAGCTGCTGGGACAAAATACCACAAGATGAGACTGCACCAGGGGCTCACGCCTGTCATCCCAGCACTTGGGAAGTTGACAGGAGGATGGCCCCCCTCAAAAGAGTGTGCCCAAGTTAAGGGGTGGCTCAGCGGGGAAGGTGGAGCTCACTCAATTCCTGAAAGTCACATGGCAGGAGAGAACCAACTCCTACAAGAAACACACACACACACACACACACACACACACACACACACGTGAATAGCAGGGCTGGTTTCTGGTGAGTTGCCTGGCTGTTGTCACCACGCTGCCTCTCTTCAGTGTGTCGTGGGGTAGACAGCGTTCTCTCTTTCTTTTCCTTTTTTGAGAATCCCAATCCTTTCTGATTAGAGCCCTGCCAGTATGCCCTTCATTTGACCTTAGTCATTTCCCAGAAGGCTCTCATTACACTGAGGGTGAGGAGATGGGGGGGCCTGATGGAGAACTTGAGCCTCAACTGTGCTCAGCACCATTCAGACTCTACCCAGTGGTAACGGTAGATTCTGCCCCCCAACTTTTTCTGTGTTACCCTGCAGGCACCTGGCTAAGAGAGTCCAGGTGGGCTCTCCAGGGTGTTGTATCATCACTAAGATGCCCCTCTTGAGAGAGGAGGGTAAGTGGCCCAGGACAGGGTGGCACAATGAAGGGGAAATGGCAAGGACGCTAGAGGTGGGACGGGATTTTTGAATTGGGTAGAGAGAGTTAGGGCGGACCTTGCCACTAGTCCCTCTGAGCAACCCTGCCCATACTTCAAAGTTCCCGGGATCTTCCGGTGTATGCGAGAGATTGGTACTCAGTTCTCTTCACTCAGATGAGATTGAGCCTCCGCCCACGTTTGGTAAGAAGCCCTTGGTGTGGGAGGAAGACCTGGAGCTTTATTCGAAATTCCTGGACCGGAAGGTGAGAAGTGGCTGCAGCCAGCCTGGGGGGGCCCCCTGCCGCCGTACTTATGGACGGGGAGTACGGTGGGGGCGGTTTCCATGGGGGGGGGGGAGTGTCTCCTGCGTTTCTAGCCAATCAGGGCCATGCTCAGCTCCGGTGCGGGACTGCCCCATGCCCCGCCAGGAGCAGCTGCGCCTCAGCCACACCAGCTATCTGCGGCAGCACCCCGAGGCCCAAGCGGTGGTCTCCGACTTCCTGCTCTTCTTGCTGCTCCGCCGGCCTGAGGACGTGGTCACCTTCGCAGCGGAGCACTTCGGGCCCTTTGCGATGTTGCGCTCGCCAATCCCGGCCCTGCGGTCCTCACACCGGCCCAGCCCTTTCCGCTCGCTGGAGTACGAGGAGGAAGAAGAGGAAGAGGAGGAGGAAGAGGAAGAGGAGGAGGAGGGAGAGGAGGAGGGAGAGGAGGTAGAGGAGGAGGAAGAAGAAGAGGAGGAGGAGAAAGAGGAGGAAGGGGAGGAGGAAGAAGAGAATGATTACTTGTACGTCTACGATGATGATGATGACAACGGTGATGAAGGCAATGACGATGACTACTACTACAACAGTGTTGACGATGATGAAGGAAGTGACATCGTCGAGGAGGATGAGAACTTTGATGTCTATGACAACCCTGATGACGATGACAACCTTGATGACGATGACAACCTTGATGACGATGACAACCTTGATGACGATGACAACCTTGATGACGATGACAACCTTGATGTCGATGACACTGACGAGGACGACGACGACAACCAGGCTTTGAATCTGGAAAAGAACTAGGCAGATGACTGGGAGTGAGAGACTGGGACTGGCGGGTTTGGCCATCTTGGCTGTGGCTTCAGTGGGTGATAGGCAGGGTCCTACTCTGCCAGCAGGGCTGTGTCTGGCCAACGCCTCTTGTCAAAAATGGGAAGCTTTAACTTCGTTTACCAAGCAAGTTTCATCTTTTTTTTTCCCCAAATGCTATTTTCAGTTATGGCCATTTCAGAGAAAAGTAAAGCCTGCAGTCAGATGTGTTGGCTCACACCTGAAACTCCAGTAGCACTCAGGGAACTCAGACAAGAGAACTGCAGTGAGTTCAAAGCTAGCCAGGGCTACACAGCAAGACCCTGTCTCGAAAATTAAATTTAAAATTAAGAAAAGAGCTGGGCGTGGTGGCGCATGCCTTTAATCCCAGGGAGGCAGAGGCAGCGGATTGCTGTGAGTTCAAGGCCAGCCTGGTCTACAAGGTGAGTCAAGGACAGCCAAGGCTAACACAGAGAAACCCTATCTTGAAAAAGCAAACAAAGGGGCTGGAGAGATGGCTCAGAGGTTAAAAACACTACCTGTTCTTCCAAAGGTCCTGAGTTCAATTCCCAGCAACCACATGGTGACTCACAACCATCTATAATGAGAGCTGGTGTCCTCTTCTGGTATGCATGCAGGCAAAACACTATATGCTTAATACATAAGTCTTTTAAAAAAAAAAGAAGCAAACAAAAAAATTAAGAAGGGAAACTGGGCATGGTGGCGCATGCCTTTAATCCCAGCAGTTGGGAGGCAGAGGCAGCTGGATCTCTGTGAGTTTGAAGCCAGCCTAGTCTACAAATGAGTTCAAGACAGCCAGGTCTACCACACATAGAAAAATTCTGTTTTTAACTCCGCCCCCCCAAAAAAAAGGAAGAGAAGAGACGGTGATGATGTTCCCCCCCCACACACACAGGGAACAACTAGGCCTACAGCACCAATAATCCCACAGAAGTCGTTTTCAATTCCCTTCAGTGAATTTGAGTCCCGTCTGGGACACATAGGATCCTGCAGGTGGCAGAGCAGGATTTGAACCTGGAGTGGACTTGAAAGCCTGCAGTGGCACAGTGACCCTAAACATCCATGATTGCTGCCACCTAGAAAAGAATGCATAGAGAGAATGCAGGGTGTGTGTGTGTGAGGGGGACATGGGACACCCTTAGACCCGCTCAGCTTCTTTGTGTTTCCGGTCCTCCTCACCCACCAATACCCATGAGACTCCCCGAGGCTGTGCAAGGGATCCCCAAAGAATACACAGGTACTCATTGCCACCTCCAGGTTCCCCGCTCACCCCCAGTTCTGGCCCGTGGCTTGTCGGCCTGATGCTGGCTGTGGGCTGAGCAGTGAGTGTTAGGCAAGATCCTCACAGGCAGTTGGTAGCTGGGGTGCAGGCACTGTGCCTCCCCGTTAATGCCCCTGGCCATCAGCTATCAGCCCTGCTACTTTGAAATGAGAGGCTCCGGAGGGAGGAACACTCCAGGATGTGATGGGTAGTCTGAGTCTTGGCTACAAGGCTGAGGAAGGAAAGGGAGGGCAGGGTCTGTGTCCCAGGAATCACTTGAGAAGAGGCCACTTAAGCCTTGCAAAATGTTTTATGCCATTCCTCGCTCCTTAAAAACAAAAAAAACAAACAAACAAACATTCACAAGCTGGGCAGTGGTTGCGGACACCTTTAATCCCAGCACTCGGGAGGCAGAGGCAGGCGGATCGCTGTGAGTTCGAGGCCAGCCTGGTCTACAAAGCAAGTCCAGGACAGCCAAAGGCTACACAGAGAAACCCTGTCTTGAAAAACCAAAACCAAACCAAAACAAAACCATTTATTTATTTTGGTTTTTTGAGACAGGATTTGAGACAAAAATACCTAGCTGGGAAGTCTATAAGCAATAGAAACAAATTTAGCCAGGCATGGTGGTACACACTTGTAAATTTTATTTATTTTTTCACATTTGTAAATTTTAAATGGCCCTCAAGAAGATGCTAGATTGCCCTGATGCTGGAGTTACAAGAGGTTGCCATTGGCCTGGTGTGGGTACTGGGAACTGAACTCAGGTCCTCAGCGAAAGCTGTACAGGCTGCTAACTGCTGAGCCATTTCTCCAGCCCAGTTCTGCTTGCTTGGGTTTTTTTAGGAGGAGCAGATGCTGAGACAGGAACTCACAAAGCCTAGGCTAGCCACCTTATCTGCACCTCTTGGATTCAGGTGTGAGCCACCACACCCTGTTTATTTTGGGGTGAAACCCACCACCAAACGAGTTACATCCCCACCTAGCCCCTCAGACCTCACTTACCGGATGTAGAGCTCTGGTGGCCTAACAGCACCCCCAATTGTCTCACCTCTTAATACTTGATCACCTTGGTAGTGACTTTACCACATAAGCGTTGTAGGGTCACGAACACTCAGACCATAATGGTGGGCAAACCTGGGAAGCCACTGTGAGCATCTGTGTTTGTGACACTTGAATTCCAAAGAACTGATGGCAACCACAATTATAGTCCAGCTTAGTCTTAACTTCACTTTGTAGCCTAGGCTGACCTTGAATCTATGGTAATCCTCCTGTTACATCTTCCCAAGTGCCAGGGTTGTAGGCATGTACTACCACAGGCTGTAACACAGTGTGGTGTTTTTAAGGATTATCTATATTGTCTAATGCATCATTAATCCCAAGTAACATTCCACTGCATGTGTATACTATATTGTATTTATCCACGTGTTAACAGACACATGGGTAGTTTCTACACCTTGGCTAATGTGAATAATGTTGTTAGGACCTAGTGTTCAAATGTCTGTTTGTGGGTGGGCATAGTGGCTCACGCCTTTAATCCCAGCACTTGAGAGGCAGATGCCGGCGGATCTCTATAAATTTAAGGCCAGCCAGGTCTACAGAGAGAATTCTAGTTCTACACAGAGAAACCCTATCTCAAAAACAACTACAAAAAAAAAAAAAAAAAAAAAAAAAGAAGTCTGAATTTCTGCTTTTACTGTCATTGGAATACTGACATTGGCCCAATGTCATGGACTATATCATATAATGTCCTCACATAGATTTATTAGCTGTGGAAGGCTGCACAGACACATGGGCATATTAAGTCCTGTAGGCTGGTTCACATGTGGTTTCCATATCTACCACATCTCAATACCACAAGACGCCTTCAAGGCACCTTTCTAACCACATTCATTCTCCACCTGACCTATCCTTAACCTGGGGGCAACCACAGACGTGATCTTCATTTCTAGAATGATGTCATTGTCAAAGCACTATTTAAATGGGACAACAAGGCCTGGGGAGATGGCTCGGTGGGACGGAGCATTTGCTCTGCAAGAGTGAAGACCCAAGTTCTAATCCTTAGCACTGCATATTCTAGGGGAGGGGCCGACCCTGGGGATGGCCACATCCCACAGAGGAGATGAGGAGCTAGTGACCGTCAGTATGCGTCTTTGTTTATACAGAACTCAGTAGGGCAGGGATAGATTCATATTGTTCCAAAACATAGATCAGATCATTTTTGTCCCTGGACACGTGTTTTAACTTCCTCTTGGTCATATGTTTAGTCATCACTGATGAACTGTGACAGGACAGAGTTATCTTTTACAATCACTTTCCCTCATCAACCCCACAAGCCAACTTTTAAGAATCTAGAGGCATAATTTGCCAAAGCATGACACCCTGCTCCCAGGCTGGTAGCTCTTGCGGTTTCAAGGACACTAAACAGCAAGAAAATCTCCAAGCCAGCCTGGGCAGATTGCCATGTCCCAGGCAGTGTATTGTCAACTTCCAATGGTCAGAGTGCCAATTGTCACTAGGCCCAAGACATCTTCATGCCAAAGCTGCTGCAGTCACTGTTTAATTTCTGGCACAACATAGTGTTTATATTCCATATATCTGAAAAATTTATATGTCTAATCTTGGTATTCTTTTGTTCCTTGGTCATACGACACCACAGTGGTCCTGCATGAGCTAACTTTTCTAAGAAGGAGTCGTCTTAAACCGGGCGTGGTGGCGCACGCCTTTAATCCCAGCACTTGGGAGGCAGAGGCAGGCGGATCGCTGTGAGTTCGAGGCCAGCCTGGTCTACAAGGCGAGTCCAGGACAGCCAAGGCTACACCAAGAAACCCTGTCTTGAAAAACCAAAAAACCAAAAAACCAAAAAACAAAACAAAACAAAAACAAAAGAGAGAGAGAGAGAGAGAGAGAGAGAGAGAGAGAGAGAGAGAGAGACATATCTTAATACTTCTTCCTTTTCTCACTTATCCATACCATTCTTTGCCCATCAGCATAAGCCCCTGTACACAGCAGAGATCGCTCTGGCCAGTCTAACTTTGTTGCTGTATCTTTTCCTTGAGGGGTAAGCCATATACACCCCCCCACCAATCCTACCAGTCTCTGACCTCCAATGGCTCAGACTCCAGTTCATTACTTTTTATTTTATTTATTTATTTGGTGATTATTTTGTTCCTGAGTAAACACAAGGGCAGATGCTCCAGGAGTATCTTGGAACCCAAGCCTCACAAGGAAGTCTCTGATGTCTCTTTGTGAGTCACAACCTCCAGGGTGTAAGGAAGACCTTCAGGTAGGGCCAGATAATTGCTCTTCCAGAGGTCCTGAGTTCAATTCCCAGCAACCACATGGTGGCACATCACCATCTAAACTGAGATCTGGTGGCCTTTCAACGCAGGCCTTTAATCCCAACATTCAGGAGGCAGAGAGGCAAATCCCTGTGAGTTCAAGTCCAGCCTGGTCTATAGAGTGAGCTCCAGGACAGCCAGGGCTACACAGAGAAACCCTGTCTGGAAAAAACTAAGGGAGACAAAAAAATTCCACCTTCCTCCCCCCCCAAAAAAAAAACTCCCTAAAATCAGGAGGGGCAGGATACTCAGAACTTACTTTCTCTTTTTTCCGAGACGGGGTTTCTCTGTGTAGCCTTGGCTGTCCTGGACTCACTCTGTAGACCAGGCTGGCCTCGAACTCATAGAGACTGGCCTGCCTCTGCCTCCCAAGTACTGAGCTTAAAGGCATGTGCCACCATGCCCTGCCTTAGAACTTTCTTAGAGAAGCTTAGAAGCAGTACTCCTGGGAAAAGGCATAAATGATCCATAAGAAATTTCCTATCAACTGGGCATAGTGGTGGCAAGTGTGGCACACACCTATAATCTGTGCCTTCAGATGCAGAGGCAGAAGGACTGTGGGCTTGAGGCTAGCCTGGGCACCTAGACCTTGGCTTGAAAAACCGAGGACTGAAGCCACAGGTCAATGGTAGAACACTATCCTGGGGTGTACAAGGCTCATCTGGAACACAATTCTCCTGCCTCAGCCTCTGGAGGATTAGGGTTTGAAACATGTGCTACCACACTGAACTAACGGGTAAGCTTTTGAAAGTGACTTTTTTTTTTTTAAACCTAAGCACATGTCAATTAACTACTTCCCTACTACTGGTTTTGCTTTGCGTTTGGAGACTGGGTCTCACTAAATTGTTGGGACAGCCCAAGCAGACTTTGAAGTTTTTCACTCAGCAGCATTTCCTGAAGATTTACCCATGTTATTATATGGATTTACTACTTTCTTTCATTGTGCCATAGTGACTCACCTGCTGATGGACAGACAGCTGGGGGTAATTCTAGCTTCTGGCTATTACAAATAAGATGCTGTGAACTTCATGTGTAAGGTTTTTTGTTTGGACATACATTTAATTTCTCTGGGATAAATGTCCAGGTGCTCATTCAGTGGTCTGGACACAGCATTCGCCCATGGCAGGGCTTTTCCTCTGAGACCCTCACAGGGGTCACAGGATAGAAGGACTCTGTCTCCTGCTTTCCTTCTCATTAATTCAATCAATGGTCCTTAAGCTCCAGGCTGAGATGACAGGCCTGACAGTGTGGGAGTCTGTGTGTATGAGTGTGTGTATGTGTGTGTGTGTGTGTGTGTGTGTGGTGTGTGAAGCTGCCACAAGATGTGAGCATCAATACCCAAGTGGCAGGAAATGCCTAAAATCAGAGGTAAGTTTTGGAAGCCAAAAACTTGGGGGTACCTGGACCGAGGCCAGAGGTGGTATGGAGCAGTGCGTAGCCAGGAAGGGAACAAGGGTCAAAGATGTGGGCTACCAGCCCCTTCCGCCATGACGGGCCACTTCTGCCTTTGGTGAGAGTTTCGAAACGCCAAGTATGTGAAATTGTGAGTGTGCACTTGGTGATGAAGGGAGTCTGGCAAGGATGGGAAGGGCGTCGGTTCCCCCACTCTAACTCACTTGCACCAGCACCCACAGAAGGGGACAGATTGAGGAGCTACCGGGTCTGCTGATCACACACAGGCTGTACCTGGACACCAGTGTCCTCATGATTCGTGAGTGGTGACCTCTGGGGACCTAATGTGACTCAAGTGGGGGAGATTTGAGGCAGCAAAGAAGACGTGTGATCTCCGTGGGTTCTCTAGTCTGTCAGACACACTGGAGTCAGGCACTTCTACGGATTAAAGCTAGCAGTGGAGGCAGAGCCTGCATCACCCCCACCCCGCGAGCAGCTGAACTGGGGGCCTCTTGGGGCCTCACGTCTCATAAGTCTCCTGACTCAGGGGATTTGGGTTGGAGAAGTTCTGTACTCACTGGGAGGGAAGTGATTGTGGGAGCCTCCACTTGACACACAGATGGAATGGCCAGTCCAGAGGAGGCAGAGGTGGTGGGAGGAGGCAGGCAGCTTGAATCCTAGGCTCTTGAAAGAAGCGCACACCCACCTAGCATCCTGGGGTCCCTCACAGGTGCCAAGAGCCCCCAGAGGCTGGGCAGGTCCGGCTATGGCTCCATTCCCAGCCTGCCTGGCCCAGGAGCACCTCAGCAAACATCTTCCCAGGACACCTACTTGAGCGAGAAGATTCCTATCCCCAGCACAAAACAGGTAGGAATGCTGGGTGCTGGGGGCTTCCTGGGTCTACCAGACCCTCTGAGATCTTGCCGGCTACAGAGGGGGCATCTTTTGTGACCATGGCAGTGAATAACTGAGGCACTCTGTAGTTATTCGGGGAGGAAAAAAGATCAAATGATTCTCAAGAGGACCTTAGCTTTTCCAGGAGGGAAAAGAGCCCGGGGACCATTTTAACATTAGAAGCAGGGACCACCTAGCAAAGTGCACCAGAGTAAAGAGAAGGAAGCTCCTGGCTGGTTCTAGGAGGACTGTCATCCAGTCTTGCCACACCGTTCCTTCTTATAATGTATTACAATTATTTATTTGTGTGGGCATGTGTAGGTGTGTCCATGCTAGAGCATGCATGTAGAGGTCAGGGGACAGCTTGTGGGAGTCCGTTCTCTCTCTCTCTGTTATGTGGGTTTCAAGCTTGGTGGCAAGTGCCTTTACCCTCTGGGTCTGCTGTCAGTCCCCAGCTCTACAATCTAAGCAGATTCCTAGGCTTACAGGCCAAACCCAGAAACGGGATTGAGTGACCGAGCTCTCAGTGGTCCCCAGAGAGAAGGGTGTGGGGACGGGGGAAGCTGGAACTGAGAGGTTTAGCTACACCCGGGTCCCTCTCCTGGGACTCTGATGTCTGTTTGACAAGTCTGAAAGAGGCAGACAGGTCACATGCTTGGCCAGCTGCTGAACATGACCCATGCAGAAGGCAGAGCCACGGTGACTCAGCACATCCCACTGGTTCCTCAGGGTAGTGGGCAGCACTGGGTGGGTGATGGAGGGCAGGGCTGGCCAGCCCTGCCTGAGTTCAGCTGAGAGGCCAAACCAAGGCCAGCTGCAACCACCTCCTATCTAAGATGACCTGCCTTTGCTTCCACCACAGGGTACATTCAGCCTGAGAAAGCTGTGGGCATTCACAGGGCCTGGTTTCCTCATGAGCATCGCTTTCCTTGACCCAGGGAACATTGAGTCTGACCTTCAAGCTGGTGCCGTGGCTGAATTCAAAGTACTGAGTCTGGGCCTCCAGGCTGGCTTTGTGGGGAGGGTGGTACCTTGGCTAAGACAGCGGAGACCCCGGTCCTCCGTAGCAAGCTTCATGGGTGGTTTTCCTGAGACTAGGCAAAGTTCTAAGAGGGACAGGAAAAGGTCCCTAGGGAAGGCCCTGGTTGGGGGCGGGGGGCGGTGTGGAAGGCTCTACGGGGGTGGCCTGCCTGCCATGCCCTGTCTGGGAGGGGCTGCTTTGACTGAGGGTCCTTCTGCTTCCTCACAGTTGCTTTGGGTGCTGCTGTGGGCCACCGTGCTAGGCTTGCTTTGCCAGCGCCTGGCTGCCCGGCTAGGTGTGGTGACAGGCAAGGACTTGGGTGAAATCTGCCACCTCTACTACCCTAAGGTGAGCTGGGAAGAGGCCTAAAGGGGTTGTGGCTAGGAAGCACCTATAGGCCTCAGACCCTGATCAGCAAAACAAAAAATAAAAAAGCCATCACCAGCTCCCAGGTATCCTAAATCCAGCTGGCAGATGAAAGCATAACTCTGACCCGTAGTGCACGGGCAGAGCCACAGAGCCCAGGGCTAGTTACTTCTGGGCTGGGGATCTTAGATGTCGTCAGTATCCATTAACACAGATCACCGAAATTACACCATGAGATATTCCCAAGGGATTTTTTGCTTTATTGGCTCATTTACTTGGATGAGCAATCTACCATGGACTCTAGCCCTTTTCAAATTTAACCCTTTAAGGAGTCAGAAGGGCTGGAGGTTCCAAGGCAAAAGCTGTCAGGAAAGCTGATAACCCCCACACCATAGGAACCCCAAAAGCAGTCATCTGCTTCTGGAAGCTTGCAGCCACTGCTTAAGTAACCGTATGACCTACTAGAGGCTAGTATCCTCACAGATGTCACTGCCACAAACACCACTAGGAGCGGTAGGCCTGGTTTTTCTTTGCAGCCATCTGAATTAGTCGGTATCTGTTGCTGAAACAGACTCCCACAAAGCTGAGTAGTTTATTTTATTGTTATTTATTTATCTTCGGCTTCCCGAGGCAGGGTTTCTCTGTGTAGCCCTGGCTGTCCTGGAACTCACTCTGTGGATCAGGCTGGCCTCGAACTCACAGAGATCCTCCTCCTGCCTCTGCCTCCCAAGTGCTGGAATTCAACACGTGGGCCACCACCTCCTGGCCGTCCTGTCTTGTAAAACCAGCTGGCAAGTGGGAAAGCACACAGGCTTCCTATAAATGTCTGTAAAAGCGGCAGTGCAGGGCGCTGAAAGGCAAGTGAGAAGTGAAATACAAGCAGCCAACGTTCTTTTAAGGAAGCAACATCTCCTCCCATAGGTGCCTCGCACCCTCCTCTGGCTGACCATCGAGCTGGCCATTGTGGGCTCAGACATGCAGGAAGTCATCGGCACAGCTATCTCCTTCAGTCTCCTCTCAGCTGGACGGTATCATGCTGGGCAGCCCACCTCAGTCCAAGGCTGGCGGAAGCCACTGTTTCCTCCCCGGGCCAAGGACCTCCCCGTGTCTACCCCATTACCCCATTTCCAGTAGGGCGGATAGGAGTCTATTTTCTTAGAATGTAAGGTGACTTGTGTAAAGTCGCACATGTGTGAGTCACATAGCACAGGCCAGGGCTCCCTGCCACACCTGGTCCGCTACCTGATTTTGCCCTTCCTGTGTGTCTGTGAGTGTTCAGCACACCCCCATGCCCCCCTCATGCGTAGCTGACCAGGCCACTTGGGATCCTGACTCCTCACTGAGGGTGGGAACTCCGTATCTGAAGCAGGGTGGGCTGATCTGGTCCTTATGGCTTCAGGATTCCCCTGTGGGGTGGCGTCCTCATCACCATCGTGGACACGTTCTTCTTCCTCTTCTTGGATAACTACGGTGAGCGAATGTCCCTCTTCCTAGGGGATGACGGTGGGCTGTCCTCACAGAGCCTTGGTTCCTCCCAGGGCTGTGGGTCCCCCTTACTCCAGCTGTATGGCTTGAGCAAGTTACTCTGGCTTCCATTTTCATCTTCTGTAAAATGGGGGGAAACAGCTCAGAAGTCTCAGGGCCGTAGTGAAGGCTCAATGAAAAAAAATGAAAACAACAAAACGTATGTTAAGACCTTGGCCCAAACTGGCTGTGGTGGCGCACGCCTTTAATCCCAGCATTCGGGAGGCAGAGGCAGGCGGATCTCTGTGAGTTCGAGGCCAGCCTGGTCTACAAAGTGAGTCCAGGACAGTCAGGGCTACACAGAGAAACCCTGTCTCAAAAAACCAATAAATAAATAAATAGATACATACATACATACATACATACATACATACATACATACATACATACATACATACATACAAAGACCTTGGCCCAGTACCCAGCACAAAGTGCCCCAAACAGCCACTCACAAGTGTTTATGTGACAGGGGTTTTTGGATTTGTTTTTTATCCTCCTTTGCTGTGCCCTAGGATTGCGCAAGCTGGAAGCATTCTTTGGGTTCCTTATTACCATTATGGCTTTGACCTTCGGTTATGAGGTGGGAAATCAGAACTATACCCCTTTCCTGGGTAGCCTGAGGGTCTAGGGAAACAGCCCTTAGCCACACTCCTCGCCTGCCTTTGGGGACTGGGGCTGATGGGAGGACGGCTCCAGGGGGGGCTGATCAGGTTCCTGTCGACAGTATGTGGTAGCACGGCCTTCCCAGGGAGCACTTCTTCAGGGCCTGTTCCTGCCCTCCTGCCCGGGCTGTGGTCAGCCTGAGCTGCTGCAGGCAGTGGGCATTGTTGGCGCCATCATCATGCCCCATAACATCTACCTACACTCAGCCTTGGTCAAGGTGAGCGGAGGGGAGGGAGGGAGGGAGGGAGGGAAGGAAGGAGGGAGGGAGGGAGGGAAGGAGGGAGAGAGGGAGGAGGAGCCTGTTTCTGAGCCTTGCCCTCCTGGAAACATCTGCATCCTAGTGTAGGGGGAAACAGGCAAGGACAGAGTAATCAAGGAAAGAACCCTGGACAGTGAAAGGTATTCACAAAGACACCAACTAAAAAGTCTGGCGGATTGGCGGCACATGGCAAATGCGAAAGGGGGATGGGGGGGGGGGCGGAAATATCAGGGCTGAATTAGAGAGGGACCTCAAAGGTCAAGTCTTCCTTCATTCGCTTAACTGATCACTGAGGACCAGACCTCCTCTGGCTAGGGCAAAGGTGTAGGAAGCGAGACCAGGTGTTAGGACCAGGACCTGAAACAGACGACCACATAAGGGGCTTTTTTAGGGAACTGTGACTCAGAGAGAACACAGGTATACATGTGGAGGTAGGGAGCACTGGGGGCCTCTGAGGGCTTTTGGTTCTCCCTTCACCTCTGACCCTTCCTAGTCTAGAGAGGTAGACAGAGCCCGCCGGGCAGACATTCGAGAAGCCAACATGTACTTCCTGATTGAGGCCACCATCGCTCTGTCCGTGTCCTTCATCATCAACCTCTTCGTCATGGCTGTCTTTGGTCAGGCCTTCTACCAGCAAACCAACGAGCAAGCGGTGAGCCACACTGTTGCTATGCACCAGCTGCGTCTGTGTCCATCCACCCCATCTGCCTACAAGTTTTGGCAGGAACTCCATCCAGGTCAGGGGGACCACATTTTCTGTGAGTCTCTGCTGGACCTCTGAGCTATAAGGTCTTCTCTCCTGATCATTTCGGTTCCCGGAAGACAGGTGCCAATCACTTTGAAGTCCTGACTGAGATGCCACTTTGGTACCAGGCATCACCTGAGCGGCCCCTAGGTAAAGAGAGCAAGTCCCGTACCTTGCTCTTGTACGTAGCAAGCAAAGGGAAGAAGCCAGCCCGCCCACCAATGGGTGCTCAGGGAAGTTGGGAGAATGCTGGGAAGCCGCTGAAGGTGGGGGGTAAAGCATGACTGGGCTTAGGGAGCTGGGTCTCTGAAGGACCTTGACAGTTGTGCTCCCGACTTGGCTCTCTGGGATCTGGACTTGTGTCTGTCGCCCTCCAGGCGTAGTTCTCCAACCTGGGACTGACCCAGTCCTAGTGAGTACTACACACTTGCTGAAGTTTGAGCCCTCTGTGAGTGTGCATGTATGTGCGCGGGGTGGAGGGATGGGCAGCAGCCGGGATTCCCTAACCACAGCACTTGGAAGGCCTTTGCTGTACATCCTGAGAGTGTGAGGGTGCATCCCTCCCTGGTGTCACCCTGTTACCCAGCAAGAGGGAAAGCAGACTTTATGGGGGACTTTGAAGCTTCTTTTTTCTTTCTTTTTCTTATCCCTCAGTTTTTTTGTTTTTGGTTTTTGTTTTTTGTTTGTTTGTTTGTTTTGTTTTGGAGACAGAGTTTCTGGCTGTCCTGGAACTCGATTTGTAGACCAGGCTGGCCTCAAATTCACAGAGATCCTCCTGTCTCTGCCTCCTGAGTGCTGGGATTAAAGGCGTGTGCCAGCACCACCCGGTGGATGGAAAGCCTATTTTTAAGCTCGAGTGGCGAGTGGCGGGAGGGTCACTCTGATGAAGAGAGAGCTGTGGCAATGTGGTGGCAATGCCAGCTCTTACTGACTCCAGAGGTTGGCAGCCCAGTTCTCACCTGAAGCCGCATTTTAAATACAACAAATATGCCGGGCATGGTGGTGCACACCCTTAATTCCAGCATTTGGGAGGCAGAGGCAGGTAGACCGCTGTGAGTTCGAGGCCAGCCTGGTCTTCAAAGCGAGTCTAGGACAGCCAAGGCTACAAAGAGAGGCCCTGTCTCAAAAACCAAAAATAAAACAAACAAATAAATAAATACAACAAATCCACAGCAAGAAAAGTTAAAACAAGCTAGGCATTAGCTGGTGTGGTGGCACATGCCTTTAATCTGAGCACTCAGAGGCAGAAGCAGGCAGATCTCTGTGAGTTTGAGGCGAGATTGCTCTATGAAGTGAGTCCAGGACAGGTACACAGAGAAACCCCGTCTCAAAACAAACAAACAAATAGCTGGGCATAGTGGGCCATACTTGGGAGGCAGAGGCAGACAGCTATCTATGAGTTCAAAGCCAGCCTGCAGGGTAACACAGAGATACTTTGTCTAAAAAAAAAAAAAAAAGGAAAGAAAACCAAAACCAAAACCAAACTCAAAACCAAAAATACTGTTAGCAAAGAGTGTCTAGCCAGATTTAGTCTGCAGGGCCTCAGGGTGTTTTGCGGTGTTTTGTTTGTTTGTTTGTTTGTTTTTGGGGGGGTCCATTTGTTTTTTTGAAACAGGGTTTCTCTGTGTAGCCCTGGATGTCCTGGAACTCACTCTGTAGACCAGGCTGGCCTTGAACTCAGAGATCCACCTGCCTCTGCCTAGTGCTGGGATTAAAGGTGTGTCTCATCACTGCCTAGCTGGCCTCAGGTTTTTAACTCCCAGTTGGGGCCTGGCTTATGGTCCTGATTTTTCCAAAAGTGATTTTGTGTTTTCCATCTCCCTGCTGCTGACTCCCTACCCGCAGTTCAACATCTGTGCCAACAGCAGCCTCCATAACTATGCTAAGATCTTCCCCAGGGACAACCAGACAGTGTCTGTGGATATATACCAAGGAGTAAGTGCCACTCAGGCCAGATGTTTGGCCACGCCCTGTCGGGAGGTGGAGCCTCTACTGGGCAGGGCCTCTGCCTGAGCATGCCTCCTCTGTCTAGGGTGTGATCCTAGGCTGTCTCTTTGGCCCTGCGGCTCTTTACATCTGGGCAGTGGGCCTCCTGGCAGCTGGGCAGAGTTCTACTATGACCGGCACCTATGCAGGACAATTCGTCATGGAGGTGGGTATTAAGGGCCGAGAATGCAGAATTCTTAAACCTGTTCCGTATTCAGCAACCAGTTGTGGGAATCCTCCCTTTCCCACTTACAGTTTCTCCACCACCAAAAGTCAGAGCTGCCCCCATTTCCAAGAAGCGCAAATGTGTGTGCGGAACGTGGGCGGTGGTGGTGGGGAGTGGACAACCGAGGCAGCATGGCTCCATCAGGGTTCTCGCCTCCACCCAGGGCTTCCTGAGACTGCGGTGGTCCCGCTTCGCACGTGTCCTCCTCACTCGCTCTTGCGCCATCCTGCCCACTGTGCTGGTGGCCGTCTTCCGCGACCTGAAGGACCTATCGGGCCTCAACGATCTACTCAATGTTCTGCAGAGTCTGCTGGTGAGCCCCGGTGGTCTAAGAGGGAGCACAGCAGCCGCCCCCTACGCCCCGCCCGCAAAAAGCCCTCCTGGTTGTGCCCTAAATCCCTCACAGGATTCTACGGCCACCCTAAAATCGAGGGTCTCCACTGTCCCCATTTCACAGATGGGAACACTTGATGCATTAGGTTGGGGTTGGTTGACTAGAGGCTGAGCTGGCATTCAAACGCCAGCAGTCTGAGGCCCAAGCCTGCGCACTTTCTCCGGCTTTGGATGAGACACAGGCGGCTACTGCTCAGGGGTTTTGGGGACCTTCCCTAAAGTACTTCCCAGGCAGAGAAGCCAAGCTCCCCCACTCTCCCCACTGCCCCCACTCCCTCAACCTCAGTCCCTACCACTCTCCACAGCTGCCCTTTGCTGTGCTGCCTATTTTGACTTTCACCAGCATGCCAGCCGTCATGCAGGAGTTTGCCAACGGCCGGTGAGTACCACCCACATCGCTGTAGTTTTCCATACTCACAGCCACCATCCCATAAAACCAAGGCCCCAACGCCTTAAAGAACTCGCCCCGTGTCACACAGCTCCTAAGTATGGAAACCAGGACTTGGGAAGGGCTGTTCCTAGAACCTGGGCCACTCCTTCGCCATTTCCCTTGCCAAGTCCTCCCCAGCAGCATGGAGCCTGAATTGCCCCCCCCCCCAAGTGGCCAATGGGGTCTGTCTGCTCTAGACCACACAGGTCAGAGAAGGTATCTCACTTGCCTGTCTCCAGCTCCTGGCTAGCTGGAGGTCCTAGGGGTGGGTGGTGGGTGGGGAGACCTTCAGCCAGCCAGCTCTGAGGACCCATTCTTTCCCCCAGGTTGAGCAAAGCCATCACTTCCTGCATCATGACCCTTATCTGTGCCATCAACCTCTACTTCGTGATCAGCTATCTGCCCAGCCTCCCGCACCCTGCCTACTTTGGCCTTGTAGCTGTGCTGGCCCTGGGTTACTTGGCCCTAACTGCCTACCTGGTACTAGGGGGCAGCCGAGGGACAGGGAGGGCAGGAGAGGAAGGCACATGGGGCTTCTGCAGAGCTCTGGCCTCTCCTCCACTCACTGTTCCTTGCCAGGCCTGGACGTGTTGCATCGCCCATGGAGCCGCCTTTCTGACCCACAGCTCGCACCGGCACTTCCTATATGGGCTCGCTGAAGAGGAGCAGGAAGATGTGACAAGCTCTGGGTGAAGAGAGCAGCCTCCCGGACCACTGGATCCAGCAAGCCTAGAGGCAAAAAACGGAGCAAGGCCGTGGGAGGTCCGTTAAGACAAGTGCTTTACCTCAGAGCAAACTGTGATACGCACCACACCCATCCTACCGCAACCTGAAAGACTTAAAAAACACAGTGCCCGGGGCTAGAGAGATGGCTCTTCTAGAATACCCCGGTTCGAATCCCAGCACCAACCTGGTGGCTTTCAGGTGACTTTAACTCCAGTTGCAAGGCATCCAGTGCCCTCTTCTGGCCTTCTCAGTTGGCTGACACTGCATACACATGGTGCATGGACAAACATGCAGGTAAAATGCCCATATGCATAAAAAATAAATCACTTAAAAGACAAAACAAAAAATGGCCTGGTGGTTGGTTCCTTAAAGATATCCCAAAACTATTCTGCATGATGTTGTAATCCTAGCACTGAAATAGCAGTGGAGGGCAGAGGGAGTAGGGCAGTGAGTTCCCGGCTAGTATATACCCAGACCACGTCAAACAAAAGAAAGGACTCCACGACTCTTGTCTCCCTCCAGCACTTGGAAGGTGGAGGCAGGCGACTTAAGATGTTCTAGGTCTCCAGGCACGGTGCACGCTTTCAATCCCAGCACTTGGGAGGCAGAGGCAGGCAGATCTTTGTGAGTTGGAGGCCAGCCTGGTCTACAGAGCCAGTCCAGGACAGCGAAGGCTACACAGAGAGACCCTGTCTCAAAAGAAAAACAAAGAAGTAGTTCTAGGTCATCTTCTTGTTATATAAGTGAGTTCAAGGCCAATCTGGGCTACATGAGAGCCTGCTTCAAGAAGGAAGAGGAGGAAGACCCCTGACCGACTTGGCAGGTGGGGAGTGGGGACTGTAATACACACACACACACACACACACACACACACACACACACACACACACACACACATCTAAATGTCAATTCCCATACCTACTAAGTGACCGATTATCCCTTACTGTCTGTTGTACCTGAAACCCATTTCCCAGGCAGTAAAACCTAGAAACGATTCCTTCTTTCAGGAGCCAGACCGTAAAGAACCCAAAAGTCTGTGCCTTCAAGGCCCAATTCCTTTGCCATCTCCCCAGGGGACTGGGGCGACCCAACTCCCACGCTGCAGCTACTAGGGTTCCCTGCACTCTCAGCTTCCCCCTAGGGGCAGGGACTCTCCCGAGCGCCCACACTCTGACCTAGGCCCTGTCATCCGTCAGGGTCAAGTGGAACTTAGGTGAAAGGCGGGTGCTTTTCTAGGGCTTCAGAAGCCACCGCCGCTTTGAGGTTGAGAGTAAAGGCGTGGGCGGGGAACCACCTCCTCCAGGGCGTCCCGGTACCCTTCACCCTGTGCCGAGTTAGCACTTTGTAGACGCTCCCTAGGCAGTTTCTAGGCTCCCCTAAGTCCCTCCTCCAGACTCCTCCGTTTCCTCGCACTCTAGCCTAGAACAGCATAGGAGGTTCCCTGAGGATCCGGAGTCCACTGAGCCTTTCCCAGGGTTGGGCCCTGTGGGGGGTTCGCTGTCTGAAAGTTAGCTCCCATCATCCGGAACCCAGCTGGGTAGGGCTGCCGGCTGGACGCTCAGATTGGGGCGCTTGTTTATGAAAAGAATTTCCTTTTTCTTAAAAGGGCAACAAGAAGAGTGGGGCCCCATCTCCCGAAAGTAGCGGCGAAGGGACAGGTCTGGAGCAACCCGGACAACAGCCAGAGAGGGTGCTTGGGAAAGAGTACCTCCCCACGAGCCGGTGCTTGTCCCTGAAGAAGGTGGGACCGGCGATGGTGGAAAGGAGGCTAACGAAGAAAGCGATTCCCAGATATCCCTTCCGTTTCTCCTAAGTGCCCCTCAACTTGCTGCACATCCTAGCAATTCACTTGGCATTGATTGGATGCGCGCGCGCGCGCGCGCGCGCGCGCGTGTGTGTGTGTGTGTGTGTGTGTCCCTGTGCTAAAAGTGGAGGAGGATGTCAGCTGTCAAAGAGCTCTCCGGGGAAGAGGGTGGGAGGGTTAAATAAACAGGCACAGAGGCAGGATGAGGCACCTGACCCAGTAAGTTCAGGGAGAAGGCCACTGAGCACAGGATTTTGAAAAACAGGGCTAGCCGGACACACACTGGGGAGGCAGAGGCAGGCAGAGCATTGAGCTTGAGGCCAGCCTGTTCTACAGAGCCAGTCTAGAACAGCTAAGACTACACAGAGAAACCCTGTCTTGGGGGGGTGGGGGGGTGGAGGCTGTCAGTGACTGTGCCAAGAATGCATAGCTCTCAGATGCTGAGGACCGGGCTCGCGGGGGGGGGGGGGGGGGGCAGGAGGCGGGAAAGGCTGGTCATATGGATAGTTAAGTCTAGGACTTAGAATTGGACCCTGAGAAGTTGACTCATGTGAGACCACTTCCTCATTCTCCATAGACTGCACTTCCTGGCGCCTCTGGAGGGGAACACTGTATGGCAACTCACAACAGTGTGGGACTCCAGCTTCAGGGGGTGTGACGCTCAGTGCCCTGGAGGCAGAAGCAGGTGGATCTCTATGCATTTGAGGTCTAAGCAGCAAGCTCCAGGCCAGCGAAGGCTACATAGTGAGACTTCTATACAACAACAACAACAACAACGTCCTGGTGGACGTACCAGGCGCCGTTCCTGAAAATCAGAGTATCGTCCTTGGGACCCACACATGAATTGTGGCACATGTGTGCTCACACTTAAATAAAATAGCAGCCGGGCGGGCGTTGGTGGCGCACGCCTTTCAGCCCAGCACTCGGGAGGCAGAGGTAGGCGAATCACTGTGAGTTCAAGGCCAGCCTGGTCTACAAAGTGAGTCCAGGACAGCCAAGGCTACACAGAGAAACCCTGTCTCAAAAAACCAAAACCAAACAACAACAACCAAAAAAAAAAAAAAAAAGGGCTGGAGAGATGGCTCAGTGGTTAAGAGCACTGCCTGCTTTTCCAAAGGACCCAGGTTCAACTCCCAGCACCCACATGGCAGCTCACACCTCTCTGTAACTTCAGTTCCAAGGGATCTGACCCCTTCACACTAATGCACATAAAATTAAATAAAACTTTTTTTTTTGTTTTTGGTTTTTTTGAGACAGGGTTTCTCTATGTAACCTTGGCTATCATAGACTCGCTTTGTAGACCAGGCTGGCCTCAAACTCGCAGCAATCTGCCTGCCTCTGCCTCCCCAGTGCTGGGATTAAAGGCATGCACCACCACGCCCAGCTAGAAAACTATTTTTTAAAAAAAAACTTAAAAACTAAAAAAGATAAGGAGGCTAGGAGACTGGAGAGATGGCTCAGAGGTTAAGAAGAGCACTGGCTTCTTTTCGAAGGGTCCTGCCTTCAATTCCCAGCAACCACAAGGTGGCTCACAGCCATGTATAATGAGACCTGATGCCCTCTTCTTGCACACGTGTGTACATGCAGGCCGAACACTGTATACATAATAAATAAATCTTTAAAAAAAAAAAAAAGACAAAGAGGTTCAGTTAAGAGGCTACTGAGGCCCAGGGTCAGCGGTGAGGTGAGGTCAAGCCAAGGGCAACGATTTCCAGCCAGAGGCCCCTGCTTAGCAATCCTCCATCACTGTGACCCTGATGACCCCCCCACCCCCAAAGCTCAGCTTGAGTTTAAGGAAGAGGGTACTTTGGAGCCTCCCTACATGCTCTGTAGCCAGTTAGGGCTCTGCTACAGGCCGCCTACCTGTGAAGTCACTGCTTACCAGCCACGGGGGCGTGGCCCTGCCCAGGGCCATATAAAAGAACGACCCCACCCCGTGGCGCGTGCGCGCACGCTCTCTCGCTCTCGCTCTCTCTCTCCCTCTCCCTGTCCCTCTCCCTCTCTCCCTCTCTCCCCCCTCCCCCTCCCTCCCTCTCCCTCCCCCTCCGTCTCTCCCCCTCTCTAGGTCTCTCTACCTCTTTATCTCTTTTTACTTCTCTACCTCTCTAACTCTTCTCTACCTTTCTCTGTCTCTCTCTCTCTCCACGTGTGTCTCTAGAGACGGTTCCTGTATCTCCCTATTAAACCTCTTAAGTGGATCTGCTCGTGGTGTGATTCCATCCCTCTGTAAAGCTCCGCCGTTCACCTCTAACCTTCGACGCTCAGCTTTTGACACAGCCACCCACCCGTTTCCCCGGAGACGGCTGAGGGCTCTCTCTACCAGGTCTTCTGCACCTGGCCAGTCACAGTCCACAGTGGGAAACAGGTGCTGGAGGGAGAGACCGCTGTCTCAGTTACCCAGCAGCACTCCTGTTTAGTTTCCCCTCCCCCCCAGGTAGCAGCCCACATTATTGTTTTCCTTGGGTATGCATCTATTAAAATAATAATAGGGCGTGGTGGCGCATGCCTGTAATCCCAGCAGAGGCAGGAGGATCTCAGAGTTCATGGCCAGCTTAGTCTACAG
The DNA here is from genome assembly GCF_964271855.1 of Acomys minous. Lineage (NCBI taxonomy): Eukaryota > Metazoa > Chordata > Mammalia > Rodentia > Muridae > Acomys > Acomys minous. The sequence goes on along the minus strand of NC_140486.1, from coordinate 100,529,456 downwards.
AGCAAGCCCAAGACAGCCAGGGCTACACAGGGAAACTCTGTCTTGAAAAACTAATAAAAATGATGATAAAATCACCATCATGATCGGGCAGGAGAGATGGCTCAGGGGTAAAACAAAACAAAATACTGTCTGCTCTTCCAGAGGTCGTGAGTTCAATTCTCAGCAACCACATGGTTGCTTCCAACCATAAATACTGAGATCTGATGCCCTCTTCTGACTTCAGGTGTACAAGCAGACAGAGCACTTATACATAAAATAAAGAAATAAAATCTTAAAGAGGAGGAGAAGAAGAAGCAACATCAGCACCCTGCGTGGTGTTGAGGACATGAAGACACAGCAGAGATGCTCCACTTCCAGGAACCAGAAAGTCCATCCCCACCCTCGGGACTGACGATGCAGTCTTCACGGTATGGTGGCCCTGGAACAGGGGGAGAGCTTCTGGAGAGGGTGAAGCCCTCTGGGCTCTCCAGAAGGGACCGCCAGCTAAGGCCTGGAGAGGGGGTGACAGGGCTTTGTTTGGGGGTGGCTCCTGGAGGACGGGCGTGAGCTTCGATGGCTGATTTGAGCGTTCTGGGCGGCGAGGGTAAGGGAACGACTGGGCAGCCAGCCTCTCAGCCCAGTAGCTGTACAGGGACTCACTCAACTTCGGGTCACACATTTTCTTTTGGGGGAGAGAGCAGGGCCAGCTGTGAAAGCTGAGGCACCCCTGGCAGAGAAGATGCTCTCCGAGAGAGGCGTAAGGGCCTGGGCTCCTACCTCCAATTTCTCAAGCTGATCCCTCTTCTATCAAATACGCAAGAGGGGGATCTTTCCGCGGGTCCTCAAGATCGCGAGTACAATTAAGAGCCTGCGAGGCAGGTTGAAGACCTTGGGTTGTAGGAATGGCAGTCCTGGGGTCCTGGGGTGCCCTAAGGGCAGAAGCAGGAGTCAGGGATCAGCGCCCCACACTTCCTGATGGTCTGGGGTACCTAGCTGGCGCCCCTGCAGATCAGCACCTCCCGAACCAGGCCCCTAGTCCTGCTCTCAACTGGGAAGTGACAGGACGTGCCGCCCTATGGGGCCACTGTGCCCAAGGGAGGAAGTGAGTATGTGTGTCATGGCTTGGCATTTGTATTTTTAAAATTACGACGAATGAAAGGAACTTTGTAAAACAGGAAAAATAAAAAATAAAAATAAACGAGAACTCCAGCCCTAGAGGGAGGGGCGCACGCAATTGGGGGCTTCCTGCGAGAAGACCCTATACGCAAACGCAGATCCAGGCTCTGGCTGGGGTGTGTCACAGATCCGGTGACACGTGTCTTTAAAATCTGAATAGCTGCAGTCTCAGGAGCCCAAGGGCGGGCGTCTCCTGGGCTCTTGGGAACACAGCCAGCCCTAGTACTGGCCCCCTCTAATAATCACCGATAGGAGCGGTGGGGTGGGGGTGGGGTGGAAGGCCTCTAAACAAGGTGGTATTTCTTCTAGTTCGAAGGGATTTGGCTCTGCCAAGTACGAGGAGGCACGTTCCCAGCCAAGGGAACGGCACGTACAAGATACAAGGCCCCGAACGGCAGAGGCTCGGCCTCTGCTAGGGGAAACGCTAAGCGCTTGGCAGGGGAAGAGGGCTAGGTTGGCTACACAGGACATGCTTTGGTAAAGGTAGGCGCGGAATTTTCTCATCCGCGGTGGGTGCTGATAGTCAGAGCTGGATGAAGAGCGGAATTTAGGACTGGAAAGATGGCTCAGCCTTTAAGAGAAAGTAGGGCTCCTCCAGACCACCCAAGTGCGTTCGGGTGCCAGCACACTCACAGAGGGCAGCTAACAACTGTCTGTAACTCCAGCTCCAAGGATCTGACGCCCTCTTCCGGCCTCCGAAGGTTCTGGCATATATATACACAGAAACAAAAATCGATCTAAAATTCCCTAATTTGATGAGTTCGCGTAACTGGAGCTGGCAAAGAATGCCTTCCGCCCCCCCAACTCACGATATCTACAACGTTAGACAAAAGACCCATTGTAGGGGCGGTGAGAGGCTGAGGGGGGAAAGGTGGCTGCTGGCAAGCCTGACCACCTGAGTTTGATGCTACCCCCAAATAGTGGAAGAGAACGTCTCATCTCCACTGGTGGAATGCGTATTCTCCTCCATGCACATATAAGTATAACTATTTATTTATTTATTTATTTTAGGGACTTGAGAGATGGCTCAGGGGCACTTGCTACTCTTGAAAGGACCGGATTTCCGTTCCTAGGCCCCAAATAGTGGCTCAAAATCACCTATTAACTCCTATTTCTGGGGAACCTAACACCCTCTTCTGACCTCTGAGTGCACTGCACGTGCGTGGTGCACATATTTGTAGGCCACACACATGAACTATTTTTTTAAAAAGATTTATTTATTTTTTATTTGTACAGTATTCTTCCCGCATGTATGCCTGCACACCAGAAGAGGGCACCAGATCTCATTATAGATGGTTGTGAACCACCATGTGGTTGCTGGGAATTGAACTCAGGACGTTTGGAAGAACAGCCAGTGCTCTAGCTCTCCAGCCCACGTGAACTATTTTAAATATTAAAAAACAAAACAAAAACAAAACCTTAGCCGGGCGTGGTGGCGCACGCCTTTTATCTCAGCAGTCGAGGGGTAGAGGCAGGCGGATGTCAGTGAGTTCGAGACCAGCCTGTTCTACAAAGGGAGTCTAGGACAGCCAAAGCTATACAGAGAAATCTTGTCTCGAAAAACATTAAAAAAACAAAAAACAACCAACAAACAAAAACCCTTAAACATCCATTTTACAGAAAGTTAGCGTCATCCCATTTTCCACAGGAACAAACAGAGGCAGCTAGTGTCAGCCCCTTGGAATGCGCGAAGGTGGAGCCGCGTCGCCTCCGGGCACTCCCGGACCGGCGCTTGGGGCGGGCCTTAGGCCCGGGGCTCCTTGGCCTGCAGCTACGGGTTACGGCTGTCTTCTGTGCCACGCAGCCGCAGAGGCTTGGTCCCGCCGGCGCGCAGCAGGAAGAGAGGCGACGCCCCCTGGATCTCCGCAGGAACCCGGCCCGCCTCCTAGCCCGCCGGGCCCCAGAAGTGATGAAAGCTGCGGCCGAGCCCCGGTCGCGCCGAAGCCGTTGCCCTTTTAAGGGGGAGCCTTGAAACGGCGCCCGGGTTCCATGTTTGCATCCGCCTCGCGGGGAGGAAACTCCATGTTGTAACAAAGTTTCCTCCGCGCCCCCTCCCTCCCCCTCCCCCCGAGAACCTGGCTCCCCTCCCCTCCGAAGCTCGCGGGGATCCCTCCCTCCCACCCTCCCCTCCCCCCCGCGCCCCGATTCCGGCCCGAGCCGGGGGGGAGGCCGGGCGCCGGGGCCAGAGTCCGGCCGGAGCGGAGTGCGCCGGGCCCCATGGACAGCTCGGCCGTCATTACTCAGATCAGCAAGGAGGAGGCGCGGGGCCCGCTGCGGGGCAAAGGTACGCCGGCAGCGGGAGGGGAGGACCGGGCTGGTGACCGTTCCCGCGCTGCAGCCGCTGCCACTGCCCGGGGCGCGCGCCTCGGCCCAGCCCGATCCCCCGCCACTGGGGCCAGAGAGAGTTTGAACTCCGCGAGAGTCTGAGGCGCTGGGCGGGGCCTGGCGCCACTAGTGCGCTCTGGTATGCTTCTAGTAGGGAAACTGAGGCAGGAGGCAAGCGAGGGGTTAGTAGGCTGGCGATTCCCGGGCGTCGCCCCCTCCCCCAGTTTGGCGCCAATGGAACTAGAAGGTGGGGGTGAGGCGGCCGCCCGGCCACCCGCTGAGGCTCCGCCCCCTCCGAGCGGAGGTCTGGAAAGGGTGCCGAGGTGACAGCAGGCTGGGGAGTCCTGCAGGGATCTCCCGCCAACACACAACCACGTTCCCACAAACTTGGGCGTCACGCGTAGAGGTGCCGACAAACACCCTCGGAGGCAGAGAGAGCCGCTAAGCCTTGCAAGACACACTTGCGAGCCTTGTGTCCAGCTGGGCGCGCGGCACCCCGGCTGCAGCAGGCCTGGCCAGTTGGCGTCGGCCCTGTGCACACTCGCAACAACCCTGTAAGGGGCGCCGCCAGCTGACGCGGAGCCCCTGGGGCTGGCCTGAGTGGGGCTCACCCCACCCCCACCCCCACCCGCGTCCCCTAGGTGAACTTCAAGATCAGGAAGTCATTCACTATCCAGTTCTAGCTTTTTGGGGGGACTGGAGGCAGAAAGAATTAGAGAAGAGGTGGCGGCGATGGCGTGGGAGGTGCGGGTGTGTGTGTGTGTGTGTGTGTGTGTGTGTGTGTGTGTGTGTGTGTGTGTGTGTGTGTGTGTGTGTGTGTGTGTGTGTGTGTCGATTAGGCCGTTGCCTTTTCTAAGTCTAAGGTTGGGACGGGGCGGGGTGGAGGAGGCGGGGCTGACAGCACTGGGACGCTGGCCTCTGGGCCCAGGCTCTATGAGGACTTTGGACCCACTGGGTAGAAAGAATGGAGGGAGAATGGGAGTGGACGATGGGGCCCCGAGCCCTGACGGTCCTGAGCAGGGGCTGCTCAGGTAAGGTGTGGGGTTAGACGATGGAGAACCAACCCTGAGAAAAATCTGTGCCCTCCTCCTTCAAGCCACCTACTCCTTAAAGTGGCTGCCTTCTTAGCCACACCAGGTTTCCTTAAGTTGAAGAGTTGCAGTGGCCCACGGTGGGACCTCTGGTAGGAGCGTTTTTTCTGGAAAGCCTGCCACCCTGGTGTGACACCCCCCCCCAATGGAGGGTGGGTGCCCACTGCGCGCTGCTTTAGTAAGGCTTGAGACCCGAGAGCGTGCTGCCTCTGCAGGCCCATGTGCCTACATTCACGTCTTGCTTCAGGTGATCAGAAGTCAGCAGTTTCCCAGAAGCCCCGGAGTCGGGGCATCCTCCACTCGCTCTTCTGCTGTGTCTGCCGAGATGATGGGGAGGCCGTGCCTGCCCACAGTGGGGCTCCCCTGCTGGTGGAGGAAAATGGCGCCATCCCTAAGGTGTGTGGTGGTCAGGAGGGCTGGCCATGGCTGGAAAGAGGTCTTGGTCAAAGGGGCTATAGCCTGAACTTTACTGACACACCTGCAGACGCGAAAATGTTCAGAGAAGGCGTGCCTCTGCCCACTAGGTCCTGCCCTTTTCCAGCCCCCGCCCCCCCACCCCCCACCTCCATCCTGCCCACAACTGTAGTTGGCCTGAGATCTGAGTATTTCATACCCTGATAGATGTGGGGACCTAATGAGGTGAGGAAGAAGAACCCATATAGCCTACCTCTGGCTCACAGTTGGCAAGACCAAAGCTGGGGGAGGGTGGGGGAGGGAAGGGGGTTGGAAGGTCTGGTTGGGTCCCTAAGATAGTGATCTGGGGAGGAGAGCCTGTGTAGTAGGTGCCCCACCCAGCCCAGCCCCTCCCCCACAGCAGACCCCAGTCCAGTACCTGCTTCCCGAGGCCAAGGCCCAGGACTCAGACAAGATCTGCGTGGTCATCGACCTGGATGAGACCCTGGTGCACAGCTCCTTTAAGGTTGGCCCTGGCCAGCAGCGCTTGGCCTGCAGTCTCTGGGGTGGGGGAGGGGGAGGGGGAGGGGTGCCTCCCCTGGCCAGGGAGGGAGGTCTCCCTTGGATTTCCATCCTTGGGTCCCACTCCACCACCAGCTCCAGCAATCCTCCTCTCCTCACAGCCAGTGAACAACGCTGACTTCATCATCCCCGTGGAGATTGATGGAGTGGTTCACCAGGTGAGGTCAGAGGGAGGTGGGGGTGGGGCGGGGGGGCGGGGATCAGGCATCTGCACTCTACACCCAGGTACCTCCCACCTTCTCCTGAGAGAACCCCACATGGAACTCTGATAGCTGGGGGATGTCCAAAGCTCAGAGAGGGTGGGGGAGGGGTAGAACCCAAGGCTTCCTGGTACCCCCAGGGACGGAACCAGGCTCCCAGAGTGGCCTCCTTCTGGTCCTATCTTGTAGAGCCCTCTTTCCCCTTTTGCCTCCACTGCCCGGGACCCAGTTCAAGTAATTCAGGATAGGTTGTGGTGATGGCCAGCCTGTTCTCCATTACTTGGCTCGGGGGCCGGTGCCCTGCAGCCTTGGGGTGAGAGGGCTAACCTGGTCTCCTGCATTTGGATAAAACCAATATGGGGGAGGGCTGGGGAGTAGTGACTCCCACTAGGTGAGGTGGGACCAGTGGAATCAATGCCGATACCCCTTAGGAAGTGGGGGTTTGGGGGGGGGATGGTTGGGCAGCTGGAAGGCCTCCTCGGGGAGCCTACAGATCCTGGGCTCAGCCCCCCTGGACTCCCCTATCTCCTCCACTGTTCCTGTCCCCTTTTTCGCTTATCAAACCCCCCCCCAAGCCTGTGGGCCAGCGGCTCCCTCACTGGCTCATTCCCCAGGTCTATGTGCTGAAGCGACCCCACGTCGATGAATTCCTGCAGCGCATGGGCGAGCTCTTTGAGTGTGTGCTGTTCACTGCCAGCCTGGCCAAGGTGAGCCCTTTCCCCGGGGGATCTGGGGCAACAACCGTACCTACCCATGGTTCCCCATGGCATTGCTCCCTCTGGGATGACTTCACCTCCTACCCTCAGTATGCAGACCCTGTCGCTGATCTGCTGGACAAGTGGGGAGCCTTCCGCGCCAGGCTGTTTCGAGAATCGTGCGTCTTCCATCGAGGGAACTATGTGAAGGACCTGAGCAGGCTGGGCCGAGACCTGCGGCGGGTGCTCATTTTAGACAACTCCCCCGCCTCCTACGTCTTCCATCCGGACAATGCCGTGAGTGCGCGTGTGCGACACACCGGGGGCTGAGACAGAGGGCGGGAGCACATGACGGGGCTGGGGAGGGGGGCTACTAACTCTGATTACCTGTGTCTGCCACCTGCTCGAATATTCCATTCTCTGCCTGTGTGTGGAGGGTACTCTCATGTCTGGCTGGGGTCCTCATCTATCTGGCAGTTTTCAGGCTGCCCATCATGGCCTGTTAATGGGCAGTTTTCAGGCTGCCCATCATGGCCTGTTAATGCGACCAGATGAATCCCGGGTGGGAATCCTACCAAATGAGACACAGGAAGCTTAAGTATATATGTGAACGACTTGATAAATGGTATCTATAAGTGAATCTCACTGTCAGCTGTCCCAAAACAAAACAAAACAAACAAAACAAAAAAAGCCAACGACAAACAAAAAGTATGTGCTATTTGCGGGCAGGGGTGGGGCTGGACGTGGGGCCCCCTGGGATACCTGCCCTCCTCACTTTCTTGTCACCTCCCCCAGGTACCAGTGGCCTCGTGGTTTGACAACATGAGTGACACTGAGCTACATGATCTTTTACCCTTCTTCGAGCAACTCAGCCGAGTGGACGACGTATACTCAGTGCTCAGGCAGCCTAGGCCTGGGAGCTAGTGAGGTGTCTTGGGGCCAGGACCTGCCCCTTGCTCTCTTGCGCACCAAGGCCCACACCTCTTCCCAGTAGACTGTGGGCACCCGCCTGTGCTGTTAAAAAAAACCCACGGGCTATGCCATTTTCATGGCCCTGGGGAAGAGGGTGTCTCCCTGCCATACTGCAATGGGGGGGGGGGCAGTGAGCCCTTGGGCCCCTGTGTCAGTGCCTTCAAACTTCTTCCCCTGGCCTCAGGGGACCTGGGGGGCCCTATCTGCTGCTCTCCTCTTCTGTCCTCTTCTTCTCCAAGTCGCCATGTTTCTCTGCTGCCAAATTGGGCCCCTTAGCCCCAGTTCAGCTTTGGGTGTAGGGGCAGGGGTTTTGCTGCCCCGTGCCTTGGATTTCCCCCCCCCCCCCAAGTCTGGGAACAGTGCCTTGCATAGATGAACCCTCTTTGCTGGTCAGCTTTTCTGCGGAGCTGGGCTAAGCTGAGAGGAGGCACTTCCCTTCTTCCCCTCTGGGATGATGGTGCCCCCGCCAGTTTCTACTGGGGGGGGGGGAGAGAGAGAGAGGAAGAAAGGCTGTGACCACTTGTAAAAGAGCTGGGGACCCTCCTTAGGGAACGCTCCCAGGCCAGCTTGTCCAAGGCTGATGGCTGCTCCCTGTATCATTCAAGCCCCAAGTCTCCGCAAAGCCCTGGGGCTTGGCAGGACTCCCCCGGTGGTGCCATATAAATATGTACATGTGTATATAGATTTTTAAGGGAAGGAGGGAGGAAAGGATGGGAGGAAACATTCCTCCCTCGCTCCTTCCCTGGGCCCAGAAATTGGGAGGGAGGGAGGGAAAGGATTTTTACATTTTTAAAAAGACTATTTTCTGAATAGAACAAGCTGGGCTGAGGGGTCAGGCATGGTCTTCTGTCTGTCCCAGGCCATTTTACTATTCATTCAAAAAAGCATTTATTGAGTTACCTTCTGTGCCCAGCAGTGAGCTAGTCCCACCAGCTGAGTGGGAGGGGGTCTCTGCCTCAGCATTGGTGCCTTACCGGGGAAACCCCAGACTTCGCCAGTGCCTTCACCTGAGTATCTGCAGGAGATAGAACCGTCTTGTGGGGTTCAGGTCTCCAAACCTTAATAAGCCATCGTCCCTCCCCACCCCCTTCCGTGCCTACTCGCCCACTCCCTTTCCAAGTCTCTCCTGCAGCCTCTTCCATGACCCCCTGCTGGCTGGGGGCAGCTCCCAGGTCATTCTGCCAACTCTGACTTCTCTTTCTAAAGCCTCTCCCCATACCTGCTGAGTCTGGAGTTCAAGCCCTTGGGCTGTCTCCCCACAACACGAGGTTTAAGTGGACCCACAAACAAGTGCCAAGGGAGTTGGTGAAGGGAGAGAGGGTATGGTTGGCCTGGATCAGATGACCTTCCCCCATTAAGTGCCTTCTCTGCGACCGAGCACCTCAGTGTGATAACTAAAGAGAAAGCTAGACCCCCTCCTATTCTGTGTCTGTGGTTTTTGGGGGTAGTACTTGAAGTGCGTGGATGCCTCACATCTGTGACTGCAGGGTGACTTCTTCAGAACCCTGGTGGGCAGGAGGAAGTAGATCAAGAGGGACTGGCTGGCCACTGGCCACCTCTCTCATCGATCTGAGTTCGATTGCCAGAACTCGCGTGATGGAAAGAAAAAAAACAAAAACAAAAAACGAACTCCCACAAGTTGTCCTCTGGCCTGGCTCGATCTCTTCCCCTATTTACACACGCACTCTTAAGTAAATAAAGGAATACACCGAACGCTCGGTGCCCCCACCGCTGGAATGCGGGGCGAGGCGGGGCCAGCCTAGGAGACGGAAGGCTGGGCAGACACGGGCCTCCCTCCGCCGTCAGCCTTCCGGGCAGTGGGGCCAGCTACGAGGATACTGGGTGGGTTGGGCGCCAGGGCGCCGGGAGGCCGCCTGCCCGCATTGGCCGCACCCTGGCCACGCCCCACGGTCTGATCCGGCCTCCTGCCAGCGTTGGCCACGCCCCTCCGGCCAAATTCGTCTTCCGCGAACCCTGGGCGGGGCAGGAAGTGCCAGGCCAAAGCCGCTGCCTGCCGCTAGGGGCCTCCGTGTCCTTGCAAGCCTGGCACTCCCCGGCCTAGCGAACCCCGGGTGTGAAATGATGGGGAGCTTGCCTTATCCACCCTTTCTCTGAAAGTGTGGAGCTTCAGGCGTCCCCCTGCATACATAGTGGAGAAGGGGGATGTACACCTCCCTAATGTTGGTCCCTGTGCCCTAACTCCATCTCCCCAGGCCCTCTCTAACTCATCACCACCAAGACTTTAACTGTGGACCTCCTTTTGCTTCGGGTATGGCGGGCGGGTCGTGTTCTAGGAGTAGGTGTGAAACCGCCCCTTACCGCTTTCTGCCTACCCTGCCCCACCCCACTACTTTTACCCGATAGAAAAGAGCCACGAAATCCCCACCTGAGAAGAAGCCTACCCCGGAATCAGCTGCGGTCTGGAGCGGCTTGGACAAGCAGAGCCTTTAGCAAGAGTTAGTTAGACCCTCCTCCAGGTCTCCACTGTCCTCAGCTAGGATTAGGCTTGGTTTCCTGCTTTGTATGCAAACGTGGTCGCCTGAGATTTGCATCCCCGAGGCACAGGCAGAGCACTAGCTTCCATTGAGACCCACAGTTGAACTCCCCTACCCCGCAACCGCACACCCTTTACCCATGCTGAATTAAACAACCACATTTGTGGGTACTTCCTTGTCAGCACCGGCCGAGTGTCTGCTCTCAAGGAACTCAGCGTAAGCAACGTTAGTTCCTGGAGCTGGAGAGATGGCTCAGCGCTTAAGAGCACCGGCTGTTCTTGCTTTGGTTTGGTTTTCTTCTGTTTGGTTTTTCGAGACAAGGTTTCTCTCTGTAGCCTTGGCTGTCCTGGACTCGACTTGTAGACTAGGCTGGCCTCGAACTCAAAGAGATCTGCCTGCCTCTGTCTACCTCCCCAAGTGCTGGGGTTAAGGGTGTGGGCCACCACGCTCACCGGCTGTTCTTTCAGAGGATCTGGGTTCAATTTCCAGCACCCATATGGTGGCTCAGCACCATGTGTAGCTCTAGTCCCAAGAAAGCCAATTCACACTTTGGGCCTCGGAGGGCACTGCAGGCATGTGGTTCACAACTATACGTGCAGACAAAACACACATAAAATAAAAATAAAGGAGGAAAATAAAGAAGAAAATGCCACATTAAGTCCGGAGGGATGGAGAGATACATAGTGTGCATATTCTTTCTCTAGGATCACCTGACACTACTGAACACCATTAATATTTTTTGTTTTTTGGTTTTTTGTTTGTTTGTTTGTTTGTTTGTTTGTTTTGGTGTTGGTTACTCCAGAGAGGCCCCTGAGTCTATGTCCCTCAAGGGCCCCGGGCCCATTGAGAATATTTCTGAAATTAAAGCATGTTTAATTAATTAAAAGGAAATCTGAAAAAAGAGAAAAAGGAAGTTTAGTCATAGTGAGTGCAGGTGTGACTGCAACCAGTAAATTTAAAGGATGAGGTAAGGTAGGAGTTTCAGTTTCTGTGGCAGCCTTATCATGACTTGGCCTTTGATCACTGGTAAACTCTCTACCAGTGTTGGGGGGGGGGGAGGGGGGGCCTAGGATATAGATCAGGAGTAGAGCACTTGCCTAGCGTGCCTGAAGCCCAGTACTAAAAAAAAAAAAAAAAAAAAGGATGGTTATCTACCTGACTCCTGACTGGAGGCCCCAAACCCTCCAGGCCCCCTTGATGGTTGTTTTTTGTTTGTTTGTTTTGTGTTTTGAACACTGGGAATTAAACTAAGGGCCTCACACCTGCTGGACATGTACTCTCCCACTGAGAGCTACACCCCAGCCTAGTCCTAGTCACTAGGACAAGGAAGAGTAAGGCATTTTGCAGACAAGGAAACCCAGCACTGAATACCAAGGTTTTCAGTACTTACGGTAAGTACGAAGGGTTGGTAAACCTGGGAAAAAGCTGCCTTAGCTGACTGTGTCCCAGGAAAGTGAATACATGAGAGGCTTTGTTGTTGGTTTTTGAGACAGGGTCTTGCGAAGTCCAAGAGGTCCTTCTGCCTCACCTTCTAAGTGCTCAGAGTACAGGCTTATGTCACCAAGGTCAGAAATTTAGAGACTTTCTCAGAGCAGAGTACAGAACTGTTGAATTCGGTCAAGACTGCAACAGTGAGCAAGATAAACAAAGGGGCTTGCAGAGCTGGTTCAGTGTTTAACAGTGCTTCCTGCTCTGCCAGAGGACCCAAGTTCAGTTCCCGTGTCAGCAACTCACAACCACGTCTAAGCCCAGGTGCAGGGAAGCACACACATACCCCTCATTACTAAAAACAACAAAACTTTCAAGATTAAAACAAGGTTGGTAGCGGGAGATGCACACACATACACTCCCAGCGCTTAAGAGGCTGAGACAGGAGGATAGCAAGTTGGAGGCCAGGCTGAGCAGTGTACAAAAGCCCGGCCTCAATATAAAACAAAAAACAAAAATATTTCAGCAAAAGGCACTGGGGCTTGCTTAGGCTGTTTGCATGGTGGGGCCAGTTCGGTTGTCTAGTTTCCTAATAGCTGGTGGCAATTTAACCTAAAGGATCATAATTCCAGGACAGAGAGGACAAACTCCTGGTCACATGACATGCCAAGTGAATGAGTGTGACTTCAGAGTGAACTCCTTAGCGCAACATACACAAGGCAGAATAAACAAAAAGATGGTGGAAGAATCATTTTGAGGTCTCATGATGAACAAAGCATCATATGGCCACAGAAGAAATTGTCCAAATGGGCAGGAACACCACGTCATCCAAAATGACACTAGAAGGGCCGGGAGTGTCATCAGGTCAGCAGTAGTGAGGCAAAGACGTCACACTGGGCAGTGTCAGCAGAATAAAATACCTGCAGTTGAAGCCAGGTGACTTTCTAATGGTAGTCTGAGGACACTGGGACTTGAAAATGTTTATATTATAAGCCGGGTATGGTGGCACACGCTTTTAGTCCCAGCACTCGGGGAGCCAGAGGGGCATCTCTATGAGTTCGAGACCAACCTGGTCTACAAAGTGAGTCAAGGACAGGCAAGGCTACACAGAGAAACCTTGTCTTGAAAAACAACAACAATAACAACGAAGCATGTGTTACCACATCTGTTTTTTGTTTTATTTTGTTTTTAATTTTTTGAGAGACAAGGCTTCTCTGTGTAGCCTTGGCTGTCCTGAACTCTCTTTGTAGACCAGGTTGGCCTCGAACTCACAGTACTCCACCTGCTTCTGCCTCCCAAGTACTGGGATTAAAGGCATGGGCCACCACGCCTACCCAGTTATTTATTTGTGGTTTTTATGCATATTTTTATTATAATTCATTTACATTACATCTCGATTGTAATCCCCTGGCTCTTATCTTCCTGTTCCCATCCATTTATTTGTCTTGTGAGATGAGGGCTTAGTATGTAGCTCTGGCTGGTCTGACACTTGATATGTAATTCAGGCCAACCGTGAATTCGTGACAATACCCCAGCCTCCCAAGGCCCTGAGGTTAGCAGCATGGACTGTCATGTCCAGTGTAAGTGCCCCCTGCCCCTGCCCCCATTTTCATAGGTATAGGGGACAACTGAGGAGCCATGAAGATCCCATGACCATGAGATCCCATGATCATGAAGATCCCACGAGCAGGAGAGGGGTATGAAAACGCCCATCAGCTGTACTTCAGAAACTAAGATGGGTGTTTTCACACCTGTCAACTGCACATTGGAAACTAAATCAAGGGTATGCCGACATAAGACTCGTACTGGGAGAACTGAGCCATAGTGCTGCAGATGAGGAAAAGGCCGGAGCTGGGGCAGTGGCAGAGTGAAGAGACAGGCAGGGAGACAGGATGGATGTGTGAGGAGATAAAAAGATCCCGGCAGGAAGTGTGGCTGAGCTGCTTCTGGGCAGGGGGGATGGAGAATGGTGACTCTGTACTTAGCTTTAGAGAGACAACCAGTGAAAACACCTCTAACTCCGCCTGGTATAGAGCAGACACCCCACGCCCACTCCCATCTCTTCCCCCCCTCCCCCCTCTCTCTGCAGGAACAGGCAATACAACACTTCTGACAGTAGTATAAAAACGGTAAAACCTTGGGGAATGAGCTAACAATATTAGAGAAAACATGTTTTTTGTTTGTTTGTTTGTTTGTTTTTGTTTTTCGAGACAGCGTTTCTCTGTGTAGCCTTGGCTGTCCTGGACTCGCTTTGTAGACCAGGCTGTCCTCGAACTCACAGTGATCCGCCTGCCTCTGCCTCCCGAGTGCTGGGATTAAAGGCGTGCGCCACCACGCCCGGCTCTAGTGTTTTGCCTTATGTGTACACTTGCACACCAGAAGAGGGCACCAGATTTCATTATACATGGTTGTGAACCACCATGTGGTTGCTGAGAACTGAATTCAAGACTTCTGGAAGAGCAGCCAGTGCTCTCCAGGCAGAAAACATGACGTTTTTTGTTTTGTTTTGTTTTGCGGGGGGGGGGGGGGGGGGGGGGGGGGGGGAGGTTGTTTTTCAAAACCATCTCTGTGTAGCCTTGGCTGTCCTGGACTCACTTTGTAGACCGGGCTGGCCTCAAACACAAAGTGATCCCCCTGCCTCTGTGCCACCACACCCAGCTTTTTTTTTTTAATTAATTCAGTGAGTGTGCTCAAGTGCATACATGTAGAGCTCAGAGGCCACCTCGCCCACAAGATAAATTTCAGGTATTGAACTCAGGTCCTGGTCTGGGGTTTTGTTATTTTGTTTTTTGAGACAGGATCTCACAATGTAGCCTTGCCTGGCCTCATAGTCACTATGTAGCCTTGAACTTCTAAGCTTTATTTATTTATTTAATTATTCCAATTTATGTATGTATTTTATGTATATGGGTACTTTGTCTGTACTTACATCTGTACACCAGAAGAGGGCATCAGACAGTTGTGAGCTGTCATGTGGGTTCTGGGAATCGAACTCAGTGCCTTTGGAAGACCAGTTAGTGCTCTTAACCACTGAGCCATCTCTCTAGCCCTTAAACTTTATTTATTTAAAACCATGTAAATGAAAGCTGGGCGTGGTGGCACACGCCTTTAATCCCAGCACTCGGGAGGCAGAGGCGGGCGGATCGCTGTGAGTTCGAGGCCAGCCTGGTCTACAAAGTGAGTCCAGGACAGCTAAGGCTAACATAGAAAGACCCTGTCTCGAAAAAAAAAAACCATGTAAATGAATGGTTTGCCTACGTTTCTGTGTACCACATGCATGCTGTGCCTGTCTTCTACAGAAGAGGGTGCTGGATTCTCTAGAACTGGAGTCCCAGCTAGTTCTGAGCCATCTTGTGGATGCTGGGAACCAAACCTAGGGATTCTGCAAGAGCAGCAAGTGCTCTTAACCTCTGAGCCGTCTTTCCACGCCTGAGCTTAGTCTCCTGCTTCTGCTTCCTATGTGCCACATGTCCAGTGTATATTATGATGGGGCTTTAATCCAGGACTTGATGGCTGATAAGTAAGCACTCTGCTACCTGCGTGACATCCCAACTTTGAACTTCTGACTTTCTAGTCTCCGCCACCCACATGCTGGCCTTATAGGAGTGCTCCACCATAACAGGATGGACTAAATTTTCATTTTTGTTTTTACAATACAGACCGCTTTGCATCTGAGCAATTCTCCTCTTAGGTATTTACCCTGTGGGTGAATTGTATAATATTTGTAAACTGCTATGTGTAAGGGTACTGATTGCAACATTGTTTATAATAGCTCAAGTGTTTATAATAAACACTTGAGGGCTGGAGAGATGGCTCCGAGGTTAAGAGCACTGGGGGCTCTTCTAAAAGTCTTGAGTTCAATTCCCAGCAACCACCTGATGGCTCACAACCATCTAAAATGAGATCTGGTGCCCTTTTCTGGTCTGCAGGCATACATGCAGAACACTGTATACATAAGAAATAAATAAGTCTTTAAAAAAAAAAAGCAACTTGCTGGGCGTGGTGGCGCACACCTTTAAGAACTCACGGCAGTCACCTGCCTCTGCCTCTCAAGTGCTGCTAAAGGCATGTGCCATCACGCCTGGCGTTTCTTTGTTTTTTGAGATAAGGTCTCCCAGGTTACCCAGGCTAGCCTTAAGCCCAAACAATTCCCCTGCCTCAGCTGGCTGAGTAGCTGGGAGCACAGGAGCATATACTATTGATCCCAGGATGATTCCTAAAAGTGGGAAACCTGCAGCCTTGGGCTAGGCATCATGTGGCTTATGCTGGAGTAACTTGACACTGCTTATCCTCTGATACAACTCAATGTCATCACCTTTGACTACGTGCTGAAAGGATGAATGGACTTATACAAGGACAAGCCATGTCTGTAACCACTGGGACCCAGTGGCCCCACCTCAGACTTAATGGATTGGCATCTCTCCTTATGAAGATTCCCTGGCGATCCCTAATAATGGTTTCCCTTGAGAAGGCAGGCTTCTAAAGTATTTCTGGAGAAACTGTCTAATTGGAATCTGCATAAGGCCTTTAAGAAACGGTAGGAGAGGGGGTTGGAGAGATGGCTCAGCAGTTAAGAGAACTTGATGGCTACTCTTCCAAAAGACTCAGGTTCAATTCCCAGCACCACATGGCAGCTCACAGGACTCTCTCACACAGACATACATGTGGAACAAACACCAACAGACAATAAATAAAACAAAAAAAAATGTAGAACAAACAAAAAAAATGCCTAAAACTCAATGTTATTATGTTGTTGTTGTGACAGGATCTCATATAGCCAAAGCTGGCCTTGAACTCTCTATGCAGCTGAAGATGGCCTTGAATTTCTAATTTATTTATTTATTCATTATTTATTTATACAGTATTCTGCCTGCATGTATGCCAGCAGGCCCGAAGGGGGCACCAGATCTCATTAAAGACGGCTATGAGCCACCATGTGGTTGCTGGGAATTGAACTCAGGACCTTTAGAAGAACAGACAGTGCTCTTAACCTCCGAGCTGTCTCTCCAGCCTGAATTTCTCAGAAATTCCCAACTACTAAGATTACAGGCAAGTACTACCACACCCAGTATAAGGGCATACCTTTTTTGTTTGTTTGTTTTGTTTTTCGAGACAGGGTTTCTCTGTGTAGCCTTGGCTGTCCTGGACTCCCTTTGTAGACCAGGCTGGCCTCGACTTCACAGTGATCCGCCTGCCTCTGCCTCCTGAGTGCTGGGATTAAAGGCATGCGCCACCACGCCCAGCTCAGGGGCATACCATTTTTTAAAGATTTATTTATTTATTATTATTATGTATACAGTGCTCTGCCCGCATGTACAGCTGCAGGCCAGAAGAGGGCATCAGATCACATCATAGATGGTTATGAGCTACCATGTAGTTGCTGGGAATTGAACTCAGGACCTCTGGAAGAGCAGTCAGTGCTCTTAATCACTGAGCCATCTCTCCAGCTTGGGTATACCATTTTTTTATTTAAGCAAGCTGGCACATGCTTCATGGCTGACACATGAGTCACTCAACTGAGTGAGATTCTGACCCATAAAATAATAAACACATCTGGATTTCGACCCTAGGAAAAAAGCATTAGTAGGGTTTAGGGTGGTAGCTCACTTAATAGAATGCTTGCTTAGCATGCACAGAGCCTAAAGTTCAATACCAGCAACTTCTTAAAAAAAAAAAAAATGGGTGTGGCACGCTGAAGACATTTGATCCCAGCACGGGGAGTTGGTAGCAGGTGGATCAGAAGTTTAAGATCAGCCTTGGTTACAAACCAAGTTTTCAGTCAGCTTGAGTTGCATGAAACCTTTGTTTGCTTGTTTGTTTTAGGGCATGAATAAATAATACCATAAGGAGGCTGATGATGGTGGTGCAGGACTTTAATCCCAGCACTCAGGAGGCAGAGGCAGGAGGATTTCTTTGAGTTTGAAGCCAGCCTGGTCTACAGAGCGAGTTCCTCCAGGACATCTGAGCCTCCACAGAGAAACCCAGTCTCAGAAAACCAAAACAACAACAGCAACAACAACAACAACAATAATAATAATAATATGATGATGATGGTGGTGGTGGTGGTGGTGGTGATGGTGATGATACCGCAAGGGCCTCATCCATCATGCGTACATCCTATAAGATGATTCTCTTGACTCAGGTAAGCTTAATGCCATGGGGAAACGGAAAGGCCTTCTCCAGATTAAAAACTGCTGAAGAGACATGACAGCTGAAGGAAATGCTCACGTTTGATTTGATTCCACATAAAAAGGCTGATAAGGTCCATGTGGAGGTAATCAGCAGAACTGGACTGTGGACTGAGGAGATGATGGTGTTAGAAATGCTGACTCAGACGCTCAGGTATGAAGATCACATTCAAACCACAGAGCAGAGAGCGTTCATCCTCAGTGTGGGGAAACTTGGCTGCAGAATAATGACACTTAAGGAAACCTACCTTCAAATACGTATTTACACACAACAGATGTACATGGCTAATCCGCCAACTGCCTAATCCACTGATGGTTGTTGCACTTGTCTCGGCTTTTCAATATTTTTGACATTTATCTTACCTTTTTTTTTTTCCCCCCCAAGACAGAGTTTCTTGTCTTGTACAGCCCTGGCTGTCCTGTACCTGCTTTGTAGACCAGGCTGGTCTTGAACTCACAGAGAGCTGCCTGCCTCTGCCTCCCACATGCTGGGATTAAAGGTATGCTCCACCACGCCGGGCTTTATATTATTAATTTTGTGTGTACAAGGTAGAAGTGTTATGCTTGTATGTGTGTGTGCATCATGCATGTGGCTGGTACCCTCAGAATCTGAGGAGCACTTTCAGATTCCCAGTAACTGAAGTCACAGAGGGTTGTGAGTTGTTATGTGGTGCTGGAAACCAAGTCTGGGTCCTCTACCAGAGCAGCCAGTGGTCTTAACCACTGAGCTAGCTCTCTAGGCTTAAAACAATTTTTAAAAGCATATATTCTCTGGTGACACATGCCTATATTTCCAGCATCTGAGAGGGCTAGGCAAGGGGATTATAAATTTTGGATCAGCTGGGTTGCAGAGCATGGCCCTGTGCTTTTTTTTTTTTTTTTTTTTTTTTTTTTGAGACAAGCCTTCTCTGTGTGTAGCCCTGCCTGTCCAGGAGCTCACTCTGTAGGCCAGGTTGGCCTCTGCTTGGCATTAAAAGAGTGCACTACCATCACCCAGCTAAATGTGTAGCCAAGGCTGGCCTTGAACTTGTGATCCTCCTGCTTCCTCCTCCTTCAGCAAATTCTATGAGCATGTGCCACCACAACCCACACTTTTAGAAATTATTAGTCTTTTTCTGTGTAACATGGGAATGGTACCTAGGGCTCTGCGCACACTAGGGATGAACTGTAGTGCTGTACCCCTGCGTCCACACCTGCACTGGCAATGGACATGGTCTAATGGCAAACACTTAGCAGTGAGAATAGGTGGGTAGAGGTTGAAGACCCAGTCCTGAGCTATTGGTTAACATGAGCTCTGCTGCCATTAGAAGACTGAAAACTGTAAACATATGCATGTTGGCCAGGAAGATGACTCAGTGGGCAAAGGGACTCATTGGACAAGAGTGAAGACTTTCTGTCCAGCCTTGGAACCCACAGCAGTAGGAGAGAACCGGCTCCCAAAAGTTGTTCTCTGACCTCCACACACAACAATAATAACTATAATGACAACAATAATTAATACTTTTTTTTTTTGAGACAGGGTTTCTCTGTGTAGCCTTGGCTGTCCTGGACTTGCTTTGTAGACCAGGCTGGCCTTGAACTCACAGCGATCCGCCTGCCTCTGCCTCCTGAGTGCTGGGATTAAAAGCCTGTACCACCATGCCTAGTCAATACATTATTTTTAAAAGGTATATGTGGGGCTGGAGACATGGCTCAGCTGACCGGAGCACTTGCTGAATTTACAGAGGACCTGGGTTCAGTTCCCAGCACCCACATGGTGACTAATAACCATTCCTCACTCCCGTTCCAGAGGACTCCACACCCTCTTCTGGCCTCTACAGGTACCACATACATAGGCATACATGCAGGCAAGACACCCATATGGTGACGCACGCCTGTAATCTCAGCACTCAGGGAGCCAGAGGCAGGCGAATCTCTGTGAGTTCGAGGCCAGCCTGGTCTACAAAGGGAGTCCACGACAGTCAAGGCTCCATAGAGAAACCCTGTCTCAGGAAAAAAAAGTGTATGTGGAAAAGAAATGTATGTGTTGGTAAAAAGTATACATACAGGTGTTGATAGAAGACAATATACACTTACGGTAGATCTACACAACACACACACTGGAAAAGAATACGAGATACTTCAAAGTAGGTTATGAGCACCAACTCATGGGTGATTTTATGCTGGATTTTTTCCTCTCCTGTTTTACTTGTAACTGAGTGGACATACACTCCTTTTCATTCACAAGAAAGGGTACTACATCATTTCAAAACAAAACAGCACCTGCAGTGTGTTTACTTTTCTCACTGACTATGGCCCTGTAGTATGAATGTATGCACGTGCGCGCGCATGCGCGCGCGCACACACACACACACACACACACACACACACACACACACTTTCAGTTTCCAGAGAAGGACAGCCTTCATCCCACCCTTTTTTTTTGGTTTTTGGAGACAGGGTTTCTCTGTGTAGCCTTGGCCATCCTAGACTCACTTTGTAGACCAGGCTGGCCTCGAACTCACAGCGATCCGCCTGCCTCTGCCTCCCGAGTGCTGGGATTAAAGGCGTGCGCCACCACGCCCGGCTTCACCCTCTTCATTTTGCCCTCCAAAGGGCTGAGATTCTAAAGTGATAGAAGGTCTACAGGCAGCAAAGGCAGGGAGGGGGGAAGCAGTCCATCTTTCCCACCTTATGCTCAGAGCTGGTCTCCAAGTGAGGCCTAAGGTGGACGGCGGCGAGGCAGATCTTCAGTCCAGGGCAGGGAGCGGTGGCCCTTGGCTCCTGGGAGAAGGCAGCAGAGCAGGGTTCAAAGGCTCTGGTTTATGGCAACTCATAAAAGCGGAGGTTGTGGCTCAGAAGGGGGGGGCGGGGAAGAAAGGCGCTTGTGCCCACTGAGCGAGGGTCATGTTGAGTAGAAGATATTTGTAGGGGTACCAGGGGCCCTACCCAAGGGAACCTCAAGTGTGAACCCTGGCCATATGGTGTGTGCCTGAATTCCAGCTGCAAGGCCCCAGGAGTCCTGTCTGCTCCCCTCCCCCATCCCAACCCCTCCCCCATCCCTCTAGAGCAGGAGGGTGGACAGGTGAGTTTCTCTTTCGTCCAGGTACCTGTGGCCTGCCCTGGTAAGGGGTTGTCCACCTGCAGGAAGAGCCCAGGTCCTAGGCGGAAGTGCACCTCATCCCTGGAGCTCTGGAGCCAAGGGCGGGGCCCACAGTAGCTCTGGCTGTCAAGGCGTTGCTGGGCTTTACGTTCCCAGGGACCTGGGCACCTACCTCCCCACCCCCCTCATCCCTTCTCTCCCTCTCTCTCTGGGGCCCTATCTTCCCTTATATGGTGAAGGAAGTTCCTAGGAGCAGGGGTGAGGACAAAGGTCGCTCTCCTGCAGCCAGCTTGCCACAACTTCCTAGGATCTCCCAGGTGGTGGCTGCCTCTTCCAGACAGGTAAGGCAATTGGGTGGGGACACATGGTGACCACAGGTGGTTGGAAGGGGCAGGGTCCTTGCTTCCCTATGGCAGCCTGGGCTGTCTGTAGCACACTGGTGTAGGTTTAGGGATGAGATTCTGGGAGAAGCAGGAAGCCAGCAGGCTGTCCTTGGGCCTTCAGTGAAGAGAGTTCACAGGCCCCGGTCTTGTAACTCACCCTCACTTCACATTGGGTGTCATCCGTGCAGACCACCTGGGACTAAGGCGGGTGCTGGGGCTCGGATTTCTAGAGAAAGCTGGGATCAGTTGGTTTCCTTGACTATATTTATCATTTCTCTCTCTTGCTGCTCACTGCTTTGTCCACTTCTTCCTTATCTGAAACGAACTCTTTCTTTGTGTCACCATTCCCCTGACACTCTTGGGACCTCAGGTCGCTGGGTCATGCACCCTGGGATGTAAGTTGCAGCCGCCAGAAATCCAGTGGTTGAAACCAGAGGGAGGGGAGAGGCAGGAGCTGGAGGCTTCAGGGCCCTAGGCCCCCATCACCCCTGCCCTAGAAGTGGCCCCTCTGGTTCCCCAGTCACCATGGTCTATTTTATCAAAGCTGGGACTGAAAACCAAGCCTTCCCAGAATTCGGGAACTTGTTCTGTCCAAGGACATCTGCTCAGAAATCCTGTTGCTTGGAGGTTGGGACTATCTGCTTCCGGTGGACTCCCAGGCCCTGGTTAGCAGGGTGTATCCTTTGTATAAGGAAGACTGTCCTGTCCCATGGTGTTACCACATTCCTGTCTAGCTAAGAGCTGCATGCTGGGAACTAAGAACCATGGCAGCACTCCAGGGTCCCCTAAAGTTGCATCCCAGGAACAACAGGATAGTAGATAGGAAAGGATGGGTAGCCAGAGACAACAAGACCCTAGATCTCTCTAAGGCCCAATCAGGTGCCCCCGTTCCGTTCCCTAATTCAGACTGTCAGCATATGTGTGCTAGTTGTGTGCCTACTGTGGGCTATGAGGCGGCAGCTATGAGCATGTATGATGATTCATGTGTGTAATCTGAGCACTTGGGAGGCTGCAGCAGGAGGATTACTATTAGTTTGAGGCCAGCCTGGGCTATAGAGTGAGACTTTGTCTCAAAAAAAAAAAAAAAAAAAAAAAAAAAAAAAGAAAAAAAGAAAGGAAGGAAGGAAGAAAAAAAAGAAAAAAGAAGAAACTCATAATCACCACCACCAACAAAAACCTCACCTGTCTAGGTGGTGGGTCTTGGGGACTTTAGACTTTTTTTGTGTGTGTCACTGTGTGGTCAGGCACGAGAAAGGTTTCAGTATGGAATACAGTGAGACCCTGAGCAAGGACTCCTTGTCAGCCTAAGAATTCTGGGAAGGCTTCCTGGAGGAAGTGTGTCCTGATTGACTCTGGAAGAGCATGAAAGAGGTGGGAGAGCAGAGCTAGGGGCAGGCTTGGGGGCAGGGCGGCAGTCAGGCTGCTGTTGTAGACGGCAGAGTGCCAGAAAAGGGTTGGTGGACAGACCACTGGGGCAGAAGGGCAGGAGGGGAGACATCCAAGAGTCTACACACATAGCTGACTTTTGGTTCTCTGGGTGACAAGTGACCAGGGGTGAGCCAGTGAGTTCAAGGGTCCTCCTCCCCAGGGTCCTTGCTGGCAGGTTGGGGAATGAGGACCCTCCAGCCCTCCTTAAAGCTTAGGGGAGACAGGAGAACTGAGGGGGTCCTTCTGCTCTGACTAACATGGGTAGGAGCAGAAGCAGCTGGTGGTGCCCATGGCATTAGACCAGCCACCTCTCAGAACCAGCCGTCAGCACTCGGCCCTAAGAAGGCTGTGCCCCTTTCTGTGAAGGGTGTTAAGGCAGGAGGTGGGTGGTCCCAATCTCATTTTTCTCCAAAGAGAGGCAGCAAGTCTTTATCCTCTCCCTGATGGACAATAAATACCCTTGTGTCTAACATTAGTTCCTTTTGTTGCTGGGTTGCTTCGGGACAGCCCATCTGGTAGACCTCTGCTCCTAGAACCCAACATACGGCCCATGTTCCTCACCTAAAGAGTGTGGAAGAGAGTCTTAGAGAAAGGTTAACAGTTACAAAGACGGCTGGAATAAAACAGAAAAGACTGTCCTTTGTACCCAAATTGGTCTTGCTGAACCCAAGAGACCTGGGTGTGTGTATGTCTGGGGAAACCATTCATGTTAAGGAATATCGGCTATTGGGGGCCACGCCAGCAGTCAGCCAACCCGACTCCAGGCCCATAGGGCTTCTGCAAACACAGCAAGCAGGCCCAAGATGGATTCGTGGCCTGGATCACCAAGGGGCGGGCTGATCAGAGTGGTCAGAACATCCTAAGATAAGCCACCCTACAGGGCTCAGAAGAGGGAGTTTATAAGAGGTAAAAGGCCAAGGCATTTATTATCCAAGACATGACTCAAAGGCAAAGTGCAGGGAGAGATTAGCTGGACAGATGAACTGTCAATGTGGGGAACCTCACCTTGCACTTGTTAGTCACAGTCCCAGAGGGTGACTGGCTCCTACACAGCGTGGGGCAGGCACATGGGGGGAATGGGCGGCCTCTATCCTGGTAAACAGGGTTGAGAATAACCAGGTTATGAGTGGTTCTCACTGTGGCTCACACCAGGATTCCTGGCCAGTTTTGAAAGGACTGGGGCCTCATCTTTGGTGGAAATAAAGTATCCAAGCCCTAGGCCCCAGTCTGGTCTAATTAAGTCAGAACCCCTAGGGATGCAGGCTCTGAGCTTAGGAGCATCAGTATTTAGAAAAAAAAAAAACAACTCCCAGGTGACTCTGATCAGCAGCTGGAGCAAACACAGCTACAGGTTCAAACAGAAAGAGGCAAAGCCAGGGAAAGCTTGGGAAGTGGAGGCTTCTTCCAGCTCAGTGGATGGAGGGGGGTAAGTAGTGGTGGCAGCTTCTCCCTGCCTGTCATCCACCCTTCTATCCATCCTCCCAAACCTTCCCTTCCTCCTTACTCTTTCCCTGTTTTCCTTCACTCACCTATTCATCCAACAGAGAACTGGCATTGTACAGGAGATTTAATCAATTAATTAAACTGATCAGTTAATTTTTTAAAAAATTACATCGTCTGACCGGCTGATTGTGTACATATGTGGGCCTTTTGGGTGTTGTTTTTCCTCCTTCCACACTGTGATCCAACCTGAGTAGGCTGGTGGCGTCTTTACCCACTGAGCCATTTTGCTGACACTTAATTATTATTGTAGCTCAGCCTGGTCTCAAGCTTGCTATGTAGCCAAGGATGACCTGTAACTCCTGCTCTCCTGCCTCCACCTGAGTGCTAGGATTACTGGTATTCGGTACCACAGCCATTTAATGCTTGGGATGTAGTACTGAGAAGGCAAAATGGTCCCTGCCCTTGTGGGAACATCTGAGTGACAGCAGGGCATGGAGGAGCAGATACCTTTAAGATACCTTAGAGGCAGGTCTCTAAGTTTGAGGCCAGTTTGGTGGACCGAGTGAGTTCCAGGACAGCCAGAGCTACACAGAGAAACCCTGTCCCAAAATACAAACAAACAAATGAACAATATTCTGGGCGACAATCACAGTGACTGAAGGATGATGGTGGGGCTGGTGAGAGACAGGCATACTCTTGTTTTGTTTTGTTTTGTTTTGTTTTGTTTTTCAGGACCGGGTCTCTCTGTGTTAGGCATACTCTCTTTTGTGTTATTATGGTAAAATACTCAAAAGATGGACTATCAATGCATATATCTATGTATCTATTTATATGTCTATGTATCTATTGATCTATGTATGTATGTATGCATGCATGCATATATGAATCTATCTATCTATCCATGCATGTATGTATATATGTATGTATGTATCTATCTATCTATCCATGCATGTATGTATATATGTATGTATGTATGTATGTATGTATGTATCTATCTATCTATCTATCTATCTATCTATCTATCTATCTATCGTATAGCCCAGGCTGGTTTGACATTATGTTCTCCTATCTCTGTCTCAGCTCTTCTCCCCAGTGCTGGGTTTACAGGTGTTCATCACCACACCCAGTCATTTCATTCTATTTATTATTTACTTAGGAGCTGGGGGTGGGACTCAGTGCCTCATGCATGGTAAACAAGCTCTCAGCTACAGAGCTACAGTCCCAGCCTCCATTGTGTCCAGGTGATTCTGTGTTATTTAACACGTTCACAGTGCTGTGCAGCTCTCTCTCCACTCTCCAGCTCCAGTACTTTCTTTCTTTCTTTTTAAAAAGATTTATTAATTTATTATTTATACAGTATTCTGCCTGCATGTGTGCCTGCAGGCCAGAAGAGGGCACGACATCTCTTTATAGATGGTTACAAGCCACCATATGGTTGCTGGAATTGAACTCAGGACCTTTGGAAGACCAGCCGCCATCTCTCCAGCCCCCAGTTCCAGTACTTTTTTTGTCACCCCAGTGGGTAACTCTGTGCTCACTACTGCCCTGTTCCCCCTCGACAGACCTAGTAACCACAGTCTCTGCCTCTACAGATTTGCCTGTCTGAATAGTTCATGTAAATGGGATGCTCTAATATGTAATCTTTTATGTCTGCCTCCTTTCTCTTAGCACGGTTTGTGTGGGGGCGGTGGCATTACTATCCTCCATCTTACAGCTTAGTAGTGTTCTTTCCTGTGGACTCACCACTCTCTGTTTCTTTTACTAATAGAAATTGGTGCAACCCCTCAACCCCACACTTTTTTGTTGTTGTTGTTGTTTTGGTTTTTTCTTTTTCTTTTTCTTTTTCTTTTCTTTCTTTCTTTCTTTTTTTGAGACAGTGTCTCTCTATATAGTCTTGGCTGTCCTGAGCTCACTATTTAGACCAGGCTATGGTTTCACTTTGACACTACTGCGAACAGAGCATCTATGAACTTCAAAGACAACTTTCCTTCTTTTCTTTTTTGTGTGCATATGTGTGTGCATGTCTGTATGTGAAGGTGCTCACATGTGTGTACCTGTTTGGGAGGGGGCAGAGAACAAACTAACGTGTTATTCCTCAGGTACCAGCCATCTTTTAAAAATCTTAATATTATATTATATTTGTTTACTTAGTGTGCATGTGTGTGAGTGTGTGTGTGTGTGTGTGTGTGTGTGTGTGTGTGTTTGTGTGCTACACCATCCCTTTTCTTCCCAGACAGGGTTACCCACTGACCTAAAGCTTACCAAGTCAGCTAGGCTACCTATCCAGGGAGACCAGGGATATGCTGGTCTCCATAGTGCTGGTATTAGAAGCATACACCGCCACTTGAAGCTTTTTTTTTTTTAAAATGTATAGAGTGCAGGGCTAGAGAGATGGCTCAGCGGTTAAGAGCACTGCTTGCTCTTCCAAAGGTTCTGAGCTCAATTCCCAGCAACCACAATGGTGGCCCACAACCATCTATAATAAGATCTGGTGCCCGTACATGCAGACAAAGTACTGTGTACATAATTTTTAAAATGTATATGGTGCTCTGCCAGCATGACAGAAGAGGGCATTAGATCACATTATAGATGGTTATGAGCCACCATGTGGTTGCTGGGAATTGAACTCAGGACCTCTGGAAGAGCAGTCAGAGCAGTCAGTGCTCTTAACCTCTGAGCTATCTCTCCAGCCCCCATGTGAAGCTTTTTAACATGAGTCCCAAGGATAGAGCAAGCACTTTACCAACTAAGTCATCTCCCTGGCCCTTTTTGTGTTTTGCTTTGTTTTGTTTTCTATGCACAAGATCAGGATTAGTGGTGCATATCTGCGGCCTAAAATAATGAGTTCAAGGCCAGCCTAGGCTACATGAGACCTTGTCTCAAAGAGCCTACAGATGGGGGAAGTTGAGGCTAAAGAAGAGTATTAAGCTGGGTGTGGTAGCACACAGGATAGCCTGGGCTGCATAGCAAGACCTCGTTTCAAAAACATGGAGGGAGGGGTGTCTTTTAAATGCCGGGCTATTATAAAAGGCACTAAGGGAACCAGTGTAGGCATTTGAATGGGAGAGGATCAGCATCAAACCTGACTGGGAAGGCTGGAGACTGAACTCTAGCAGCCAAGGTCCCTAGCAGGGAGCCAGCTTCCCTCCCTCCTCTAGGCCTCAAGCCTGTGGCCTCCCCTTGAGACCTGGGGCACTCCTAGTTCAATGGCCACAAGGGCTTCCACTTGCTTTTCCCTCTAGGCTCATCCACCATGACCAAATTGACTGCCCAAGTCAAAGGTTCTCTCAACATCACCACTCCAGGGGTACAGATATGGAGGATTGAGGTGAGTTCTGGGATCCAGGAGGGTAGGTGAAGCCCCCCGCATTGCCCTGGCTCCTCTGACCATGGCCCCTGAACACTGCATGGAGCTGCTGGTGTCACCTGCAGCCACCTCCACCCCTGCTCCTTCCCTTACCTCTTCATTTAGTCCCCATTTGCCTTCAACCTTCCTCTATTTCTTTGCCCCCATTGACCCTGCCTTTCTCTGCTGTTTCCTCCCTAGTTCCCACCGCTTCCCACCCCCCAGTTCCCACCGCTTCCCACCCCCCAGTTCCCACCGCTTCCCACCCCCCAGTTCCCACCGCTTCCCACCCCCCAGTTCCCACAGCTTCCCACCCCCCAGTTCCCACCGCTTCCCACCCCCCAGTTCCCACAGCTTCCCCCGCCCCCCGTTTCCACCCCCCCCCTTTCCTTTTCCCTCTTCTTTCATTAACTGGGCCCTGACCTTTTTGCTTTGGGGGTATTTTGTGGTGCTGGGAATGGAACCCAGGGCCACACCCAGGAAGGACTCTTATCTCTCTAAGTCCCAGCCAAGCCTCGTTGGATCCTGCACCCCAACACCAGCTTTCCCAGCTGGTAGTCCTGGTAGCTCCTGTGACCTCTTTCTGACCTGGATCAGTTCACTTCTTTGGTAACTCAATAGTGTCCTGTTCCTGGGAGGCCACTTATGCTGATCCCAGACTTAACGCGAAGCCACAGGATTGGGACAGCACATCACAGCCTAGAATGGCTAGACCCAAACAGTCCCTGTTGCTTCAGTCTCCCGGGTAGGTGGGACTGAATGTTTGCCACCATGCCCCCACTATGACCCCTTTCTCTCCTCAGGCTATGCAGATGGTGCCTGTTCCTTCCAGCACCTTTGGAAGCTTCTTCGATGGTGACTGCTATGTAGTCCTGGCTGTAAGTGGGGTCAGGCCAGGAGGGGGCTGAACAGGGAGCAAAACCTGCTGGGTATTTATTAGGGAGGAAACTAGAGGCTGGGGGCAGTGTTGAGAGATGGTCTGGCTTCATCAGTGTTTACAAGAGTGCCCAGGTGCCCATGCATGGGGCCTCACGGGGCTCAGCGATGTTTGTAAAAGTCCTTTCCAAGCTCATTCAGCCTCAGAGGACATTCTGGGTTGGTCTACCCTTTATTATTATTATTATTTTAAAAAGATTTATTTATTTATTATTTTTACAGTATTCTACCTACATGCATGCCTGCACACCAGAAGAGGGCACTATATCTCATTATAGATGGTTGTGAGCCACCATGTGGTTTCTGGGAATTGAACTCAGGACCTTTGGAAGAGCAGGTAGTGCTCTTAACCTCTTTCCAGCCCTATTTTATTATTATTATTATTATTATTATTATTATTATTATTATTATTATTATTATGTGTGCGTGCACAGGTGCGTACATGAATGTGCTGTGGAGAAGGTGTGGAGTTCAGAGGAAAATTTGAGGGAGTCTGTCCTCTGCTTGTACTATTATGTGGGTCCCAGGGACTGAACTCAAGTAATCAACCACAGTGGCAAGCACTCTTACCTACTGAACCATTTCAGCTGGGCATGGTGGCACATGCCTTTAATCCCAGCACTTGGGAGGCAGAGGCAGGTGGATCTCTGAGTTTGAGGCCAGTCTGGCCTACAAAGCGAGTCCAGGACAGCCAAGACTACACAGAGAAACCCTGTCTCGAAAGACAAACAAACAAACAAACAAACAAACCAAAACAAACCCACTGAGCCATTTCACTGCCCCTGACCCATCTCTCTAAAATCCACAGTAATCTTTGGGCCCCTTCCTGATATTTGCACACCCTGGCACTACCTACACTAGCAAAGACGTTTCTGCTTTTCTTATATTGATTTGCTTTTTTTTTTTTTTTTTTTTGGTTTTTCGAGACAGAGTCTCTCTATGTAGCCTTGGCTGTCCTGGACTCATTTTGTAGACCAGGCTGGCCTCGAACTCATAGCGATCTGCCCGCCTCTGCCTCCCGAGTGCTGGGATTAAAGGCGTGTGCCACCACGCCCGGCGATTTGCTTCTAATTTTTAAAGTTTTTCAAAATTACACTGAATTAGTTTGTGAGTCTGTGTGTGCATATATATACATGTATGGTTGCTCACATGCCAAGGTGCACATGTTGCCACAGGGTAATTTGCATGAGCCAGTTCTCTTTTTCTTCTATGTGAGTCCCAGGGCTCAAACTCAGGCTGGCTTGGTTGCAAGTGCGTCTACCCACTGAGTCGGTCCTCTTGCCTACCCTGCTTCTAAATGTTGAAGATATATATACCTCACAAGTAACCATATCCATACCAGGATGTGAAAACCCAAGCCATATGCCACAGATTGAAATCAGCCATGATGTGTTTACACAATAATTGTGTATACAGCAGGAATTTGTGTATACAAGATACCTGTGGGTCCAATGCACCAAAATCAATAACAATGCATTAAAAATATTTGGAAAAAAATTGTATCTGGGGGGCTGGAGAGATGGCTCCTCAGCTAAGAGTGCACACTGCTCTTGCAGAGGACCTGAGTTTGGTTCCCAGCACAGCACTCATGTTTGGCCACAACTGCCTCTTAACTCCACCTCCAGGGGGATCTGATATGCACAAAAAGATATACATACACAAAATTTAAAAATTAATTGAATCTGTAGTGAATGGTTATATAGATAATTTTTCTTTTCACTATTCTATAAACAGTACAGTATAGCAACTATTTTGACAGTACCTGCCTTCTCAGGTATTATGAATCATCTAGAGGTGATGTAAAGTCTAGGAGAGACCTGAGACATAGCTCAAATGGTGGAGTGCTGACCTTGCATCCAGGAGGTCCTGAGTGTGATCCCTAGCCCTATATGAGTGTGTGCATCAGCATCCAGGCTTGTAATCCCAGCACTGTTGAGGTAGAAAGAGAAATTGAGTGGGAGGTTATCCTGCATCCCAGAGTGTTCCTGCCTAGCTTGAGCTACATGAGACCATATATATAACCAATAACAGTAGCAACAAAATTAGTTCTTGAGCCTGGGAGATGGCCCAGAAGGTACAAGTGCCTGACAAGAAGGGTCCAAAACGTGAAGTGCTGTAGAAGGAGAGAAACAATTCCCAAAATTGTCCTCTAACCTCCCACACCACCCCAGCGCATGCCTATAACTGCACTTAAACACACATAGCATATTCATGTACACACACACACACACACACACACACACACACATCGTTTTTTAAGCATAAGGGAGGGTTTTTTCAGATTTTTTTTTGAGACAGGGTCTCTCTGTGTTAGCCTTGGCTGTCTTGGAGTAGCTTTGTAGACCAGGCTAGGCTGGCCTCAAACTCACAGCAATCCGCCTGCCTCTGCCTCCCAAGTGCTGGGATTAAAGTCATGCGCCTCTATGCCTGGCTGATTTTTTTCAGATTTTATGTAGACATCCCACACCATTTTACAGAAAGGACTCAAGCATGGACACTACAGAGCACTCTTGGGGGTCCTACCCCTCACAGACAGTGAGGGACAGTTGCAATACATTTGTTTGCCTATATAGTCACCTTACTGGCTTCTATAAATCCACATGCATCAGTCCACGTGAATTATTTTTAAGGCGAGAACAAAGTCCAGAAAGGGGACAGCCATCTCCTGTTCTCCATCAGAAGAGTGAGAAGCTGAGCCGGGCCACAACTCAGGGCTCAGCAGCAGGCCAGAGGCCTCCCTTGCTCCAGGCCCAAGTGTGTGGAAGACCATGCTGAATGGGCTAGGGGATTATGGGAACCCAGGTCTCACTGCACAGATGGCCTCTGTCCCCAGATCCACAAGACCAGCAGCACCCTGTCCTACGATATCCATTACTGGATCGGTCAGGCCTCGTCCCAGGATGAGCAAGGGGCAGCTGCCATCTACACAACACAGATGGACGACTACCTGAAGGGCCGCGCTGTCCAGCACCGAGAGGTCCAAGGCAATGAGAGCGAGGCTTTCCGAAGCTACTTCAAGCAAGGCCTTGTGTAGGGAGGGGTGCCATGGGACTGGGGAGGACACCAAAACTGGTCATCAGAGGTGGGGACTGGCGAGTGGGGACTGGGCTAAAGAGACAGGGACACTACGCCTGCAGAGTGAGAGGCTCTGGACAGTAGGAGGTGACCTGGGCCAGGAAGGAGGGAAAGAAGGAAGGAGGGAGGGAGGAAAGAAAGGAGGGAGTGAGGGAGGGAAGGAAGGAAGGACAGAAGGAGGGAAGGAAGGAAGAAGAAAGAGCAAGCTGAAGCTATGGGAGTTCTGGGATCTCATATGGCTGTTTCTGATTTTTCTCCACCTTTCCACTCGTCACTCTTTTATTTTTTTTCTGTTGCTCTGACTTTGGCCCTGTCCCTCTGAGTTTGCTTTGGCCTAACTTACCCCCTTGGGCCCTTCTAAAATCCCGTGATATGGCCCCTGAATTCTGCACCTTAGCTCCTGGTCTATAGGGACTGCTTGGTGCCTGAGGCCCCCAGGGGGTCACACCAAGTCCTGCCCACTCAGGCTAGCTGACAGGTTAGCCCTCTTCTCTAATCAGGCCTTTCACTAACAGCGCAAACCTTCTGTGAAGCTGGCTCTCATCACAGAAACATCTGCTCCTCCAAAGCAGCTTCCTTTACCCTGTAGGAGATGGAAGCTCTCCAACCAGCCACAGTCCCTATGCCCCCCCCCATTTTTTTTTTCCAGAGCTGAGGACCGAACCCAGGGCCTTGCGCTTGCTAGGCAAGCGCTCTACCACTGAGCTAAATCCCCAACCCCTCCTACCTCCCCCTTTTGTATTGCTCTCTTCCACACATAACACAGCCCAAGGTTTGCTGTCGCCAGGGCTCTGGTCTCATTTTCCATTTTCTTCTCTCCAGCTCACCATGATTACCTCTGCAGGTCCCTCTACAGGGTGGGGAGCCAGGGCAAGGGGACGGAAGTCCTACAACAGTGTGCTACAAAGCCAACCAAGCCCCTGTAGGCCACTGCTGGTGAATGAAACCTTCGTGTTTGAACCCTAAGTACTTCCTTGGCCTCAGCCTGTCCCAACTGGGGCCTCAGAGGGTCCTAGGCAGCTCAGGACCTTGGCATACCTCCCTCACCCAATGCCCTTGAGTGAGCTTTCTTTTCTTTCCCAGAATCCGGAAAGGGGGTGTGGCTTCTGGCATGAAGCACGTGGAAACTAACTCCAGCGATGTCAGGCGACTGTTGCACGTCAAGGGCAAGAGGAACGTGATAGCCGGAGAGGTGGGCGGGGCCCAGTTGGGATCCTGGCTATGAACGGAGCAGGGCTGAGGGATGGGAGGGAGGCTGGAGATGCTGCCGATGCTCTCAACGGGCTCTGGACCTCCCTGTACCCTCTAGGTGGAGATGTCCTGGAAGAGTTTCAACCGAGGAGACGTCTTCCTGCTGGACCTTGGAAAGCTTATCATCCAGTGGAATGGTCCAGAGAGCAACCGCATGGAGAGACTTCGGGTAACCCCAACAGGACACCTCATCGCTGCAAATTCAACATGCCCTACTTGCTTTTGCAGCCTCAGTGTCACCTGCCCCAGTCAAACCTCTGCTCCCCACCCCCAACCACCCTCACCCTTCAGACATCTTTCTGGCAATTCTGGGAACAGGACCGTGTGTGCAAGGCAGACCTGAGTCTACATGTACATGATGAAGGATGCTGCTGTGTGTATTTGTGACTGACCCTTAAGGTGGAATATGTCCCTGTAGTATATGACAGACCCCATGCTCAGCCTTGGGTACCCCAGGGATGGATGAAGTGGGCAGGGCTTTGCTGGGCATCTAGTCAAAAAGCCAGATGGGAAAGGAAGAGGCAGAGGATGAGCACTGGAGGAGTGTGTTACTGGGCATACAGGGAGGCTCTGGGGACCAGATGGAGGCAAGGCAAGGCCCTGGAGCCGGAAGGTGGCTGGTAGAGTCTATCATCAGCTCAGGAGGAATATGCTGAGCAGGCGGCGGCTCTCACAGGCAGGATAGGATGTGTGGCCAGCAGGTTGTGAAAAAGGGTTAGGTCTGTGGCTGGGAACGCCCAGCTAAGGAAGCTTATCTGATTTCTGAGTAGAAATGGGCTGGGGAGGGGACCAGGTGGGGATCTGGGCTTCACTGTGTATCGGTTGAGGATACAAAGCCTTATGCTTCAGAACAGTAGGGAACAGTGGAGGCCCTGTTCTGAGATGGGAAAGATCTCAGGGAGAAAATAGGGTACCTTTGGCTATCTGAAGAGGGGCTGTTCTATGATGAGAGCCGAGAGCTAGGCTAGAGATAGAAACACACAGGTGTTGCTGTCCGCAAGGGCCCAGGGACTCCAAAGGGCCCACTAAGGGAAGGGACTTGGGCTAAAAGAGTGACCCTCAGTGTGTGTACACACGAAAGCTGGCACCCATGGGAAGACCAGAGCCCAGAACTCACTGGCACACACGGAGTCTTCCTTGTGTGAGCTTTCATGGAACTGAGCTCTGTGTGTGAATATATTTGTGTATAGGTATGCACATGTGAATTTGTGTGTGTACCGTGAGTGTGTGTGCTTTGGGCAGCCTGAGTATAGGATTATGATCTTTGAGGTTCATCTCTTGTACAAAACCCTGAAGGAAAACCACAAATTCCCAACCATATCAAAATTAAAGTTCCAGCAAGACCATCCCAAACGCACCCCTACTCTCTCCACCTATGAGGAGATCTACTTTCTCATAGCTTCCAACTGTTCTCCTCACACAGCTGAAAAGCCTTGTCTCTACCCCTTATAGATCTGCGGGGAGGGGTGGAGTTTGCCCAGGCACCATTCAGGGTGGTGAACTCTACTCCTTGTCTGCCGCCAACTGTCATGGGTCAACTGTGGCCTTCCTGCAGGGCACGACCTTGGCCAAAGAGATCCGAGACCAGGAGCGGGGCGGGCGCACCTACGTGGGCGTAGTGGAGGGTGAGAGTGAAGGAGACTCCCCACAGCTGATGGCAATTATGAACCACGTGCTGGGCCAACGCAAGGAACTGAAGGCGGCGATCTCTGACTCCGTGGTGGAGCCGGCAGTTAAGGCTGCACTCAAGCTCTACCAGTGAGTTTCTGGGTGCTGGGTGCTTCCTGGGTGCTGGGTGCTTCCTGGGGTAGGGTGCTCTACTAAAGGTACCGCCTATCCGTGCCTTACTTTGTCCTGCAGTGTATCCGACACAGAAGGAAAACTGGTGGTTAGAGAAGTTGCTACTCGGCCACTCACACAGGACCTGCTCAAGCACGAGGTGAGAGGGTCTGGAGGGTCCCAAGCAAGGGGCAACTATTAGATGCTTAAGCAGACTGGGCCCAGTGGTGCATACCTGTAATCCCAGCACTCGGGGAGACGGAGGCTGGCTGATCTCTGTAAATTCGAGGCCAGCCTGGTCTACAAAACGAGTCCAGGACAGCCAAGGCTTCCCAGAGAAAGAGAAACCCTGGCTCAAACGCGCGCGCGCGCGCACACACACACACACACACACACACACACACACACACACGTTAAAGCAGATTTAGGGGGAGAAAACTAGCATGGCCCCAGCACCATAGGCTCATTTGTTTTCGTTTCTCTCTCCTGACTCTAAGGACTGCTACATCCTGGACCAGGGAGGTCTGAAGATCTTCGTGTGGAAGGGGAAAAACGCTAACGCCCAGGAGAGGAGCGGAGCCATGAACCAGGCCTTGGTAAGGAAAGGGTCTAGCACTGCGCTTCTCAACCATCTTAATGCTGCGACCCTTTAAGACGGTTCCTTATGATGTGGTGACCCCCAACAAGCAACAATAAAATTATTATTTTGAGATAGGGTTTCTCTCTCTCCTCCTTTTTTTTTCTTTCTGAGACAGGGTTTCTCTGTGTAGCCTTGGCTGTCCTGGACTCACTTTGTAGCTCAGGCTAACCTCGAACTCAGAGATCTGCCTGCCCCTGCCTCCCGAGTGCTGGGATTAAAGGCATGCGCCACAACCGCCCAGCAATAAAATTATTTTCATTGCTACTTCATAACGACTAGAATGTTGCTACTGTTATGAATCATAATGCAAATATTTGATATGCAAGAGATATCTGATGTGTGACCCCAATGAGGTTGAGACCTCGAACTCACAGCGATCCCCGTGCCTCTGCCTCCCGAGTGCTGGAATTAAAGGCATGCGCCACCATGCCTGGCTTCAGTGTCGGATTGAAAGGGGCACTAGAATTAGAATTGAGGTGTAGTTTAGGAAGGGGTCTGATCTGTTGGGATCAGAGTTAGGTCTAGGGTCAGTATTAGATTCAGGGTTGAGCATAAAGTTTGAGACATTATCAGGATTGACCTTGATTGGAAAGGGTCAATAGGGTTAAATGTGGGGTCGGCATTGGGGTTGGAGCTGGGCCCTCCCAGGGTTGGGGCCAGGCTTTTAGTTTGAATGGGGGGTGTGCAGACTAGGGACAGGACCCCCTTCTTTTCCCAGAACTTCATCAAAGCCAAGCAGTACCCACCGAGTACGCAAGTGGAAGTGCAGAATGATGGGGCCGAGTCAGCCATCTTCCAGCAGCTCTTCCAGAAGTGGACAGTGCCCAACCGGACCTCAGGCCTGGGCAAGACCCACACAGTGGGTTCCATAGGTGAGAACCCATGCCTCCTGCCTGCCTTTTATTTTCTTTTTTCTTTTTTTCCCCTGAGACAAGGTTTCTCTGTCTAGCCTTGGCTCTCCTGGACTCACTTTGTAGACCAGGCTGGCCTCTAACTCACAGCAGCAATCTGCCTGTCTCTGCCTCCCGAGTGCTGGGATTAAAGGCATGCCTCCCTTTCCTAATGCCCCTCTTCCATACACATTTTACCCTGGCTCCCAGCTCCCTGCTGGGTACTGAGAGCCCAGGAGACAGAGAAGCTCAGGAGGGGAGCTAAAAGTGACTTGTCTTCCATGTGGACTGGGGTTGAGCCCTTCTGGGAACCAAAACAAAAAAACAAAAACACTTCTCACCAGACTATACTTGCTGAGGTAAGGGGTATCCCATCAGGCACTGGGAGAGGAGTTCAAAGGAAAGGACCGTGTACAGCCTCCATCACCGGGGTGGGCTTCCCGCTTGAAGTCTGAATGCTACAGAGTCAGACTAAAGAAAGCTCTGGCTTCGGTGGCTTCCCTGGGAGTCACTCGTTAGGTCAGTGCCTTGGAAGCCTGGTGCTGTGAGTTCGCTCTAATACCCTCCAACTGTGTGACCTCGGATAGACATCGGATTGGCTCTGGCTGTAATTTCTTCATATATGGTGTGGGTCTACGAATCCCAGCCAGCCCTCGGAACTGTAGTGAGGATGTGGGGCACCTCAGCCAGTGACAGTTGATGTCCTCCTCTCTCCAGCCAAGGTGGAACAGGTCAAGTTTGATGCAACATCCATGCACGTACAGCCTCAAGTGGCTGCCCAGCAGAAAATGGTGGATGACGGGAGTGGGGAAGTGCAGGTGAGTGAGGGAAGGAGGAAGACAGGTTGATGGTAAAAAGGGCTAGTAGAACCCAGTCTGGGCCTCATACAGGACTGATTCTGGTCCCAGGTGTGGCGCATCGAGGACCTAGAGCTGGTGCCCGTGGATTCCAAGTGGCTGGGCCATTTCTACGGTGGTGACTGCTACCTGCTGCTCTACACCTACCTCATAGGCGAGAAGCAACACTACTTGCTGTATATCTGGCAGGTGAGGTCCCGCCCACCCCACCTGCAGCACAGCTGCTCAGTTCTCTCTCTTTCTCTCTTTTTTTTAAAAAAGATTTGTTTATTTGTTTTATGTATATGGATGCTCTACTTTTGTATACACCAGAAGAGGGATTCAGATTCCATTACAGATGGTTGTGAGCCACCGTGTGGTTGCTTGGAATTGAACTCAGGACCCCTGGAAAAGCAGCCAGTGCTCTTAACCACTGAGCCATCTCTCCAGCCCCCCCCCCTCACATACATACTCTTAAACAAGTGTAATAAAAATTTAAAAACTGAGGGGCATGGTGGCACTCGGGAGGCAGAGGCAGGCGGATCACTGTGAGTTTTAGGCCAGCCTGGTCTACAAAGTGAGTCCAGGACAGCCAGGGCTACACAGAGAGACCCTGTCTTGAAAACCCAAAATAAATAAACAAATAGAATAAAATAAAATAAAAATAAAAATAAAAGGAAAGAAAAATTAAAAACCGGGCTGGAATATTTTGGAGGCCGAGGGACAGGGTGGAACCCAGTATTCCATCCCTTCTTCTTGCTTGTTCTCAGGGCAGCCAGGCCAGTCAGGATGAAATTGCAGCCTCGGCTTATCAAGCTGTCATCCTGGACCAGAAGTACAATGATGAACCAGTGCAGATCCGGGTCCCCATGGGCAAAGAGCCGCCTCACCTCATGTCTATCTTCAAGGGGCACATGGTGGTTTATCAGGTGCAGCTGCTGAACTGAGAGCTGGGATCTAGAGATGGGGGAGGGGTTGCTTGGTGGCCATGGGGCTGGGGCAAAGCCTGTCCCTCGTAGGAGAGGGCCCTTGTCGTGTATAGA
The DNA here is from genome assembly GCF_964271855.1 of Acomys minous. Taxonomy (NCBI): domain Eukaryota; kingdom Metazoa; phylum Chordata; class Mammalia; order Rodentia; family Muridae; genus Acomys; species Acomys minous. The sequence continues at coordinate 100,491,800 of NC_140486.1, read as the reverse complement.
CTTGGTGACAGAAACCAGCAGTTTGCTTTAAAGTGATATGGAAGGACCCCTAACTGTGTACAAATATTATTTACTTCCTTGATCTCTGCTACATGAAAAAGGTTTTTTGGGTTTTTTTTTTTTGTTGTTTTTGGAGGGGGCCAGGGGTGGAGGGGGTAGGGTGGGGCGCTGGATTTGCTGTACTTTCCCAATGAAATGAATTAGACATCTCATGCAGCTGTTTAAGCAATAATCTGCTCATGGCGAGCCTTCTAAGCACACAGTCTTTTGTAACTCAGGAAGTGAGGCGAGACGTGACAGGTGAACACTTGTTGGGAAGGGACAGTCGCGTGGCTCTGGCTAAATGTTGAACTTCCAGCTCGAAGCACTGTGCAGTTAAATGCGAGAGATGGGAAGACGAGTTGGACGAGAGGCAGGAGTGCACTAAGTGGGGAGCAGGCAGGGAACTCATGGTGGGAAGGAACTCAGAGGGGCCTCTAGACATTTGGGGGGAAGCTAGAGAGCACTATGGAGGTAAAAGAAGGGCTCACAGCACAGGAGTACAGATGCCTGAGGTTTTAGGGAAGGAAAGAGAAGCTGGGCAGTGGTGGAGCACGCCTGTAATTGTAATCCCAGCACTCGGGAGGTAGAGGCAGGCAGGTCTCTGTGAGTCTACAGAGTGAGTCCAGGACAGCCAAGGCTACACAGAGAAACCCTGCCTCAAACAAAACAAAGAACAAGAGAGAACACGAAGATAGTTTGTGTCTTCAGTTAGAATTTCATGGGCCTTCAAGGGCCAACATAGTACGCGTACCTGGGCTCAACATAAAAGCAGTGCAGAGCCACCGGAAACTTTCGGACCAGCAGACTGCCAAGATCCAAGCTGTCTTTGAGCCAGCTCTTTACCGCCTTCCCCTCTCTGGGTGCTCACATTTTGTCCTCATGTCACCTTCCCATGTTGTCCCTGTCTTCCCACGTTCCCCTTCCTGCCTGCAGGGAGGCACTTCCCGAGAGAACAACTTGGAGCCTGTGCCCTCCACAAGGCTGTTTCAGGTCCGGGGAACAAGTGCCAATAACACCAAGGCTTTTGAGGTCACAGCGCGGGCCACCTCCCTCAACTCCAATGATGTCTTCATACTCAAGACTCCATCCTGCTGCTACCTGTGGTGTGGGAAGGTGTGTGACAGGGCTTAGGAACTCCTCAGTCACAGAACAAACAATGGGAGACTTGTCGGTGGCCAGGTCCCGCTCACAGGTCCACTGTGCTAGCCCAAGAGTCTTCCCTTGCAGAGCTTTGGTCGTTCTGTGCCTTCTCTGATTCACGGAATGTGTCAGAACCAGCCTGTCTTGTTCCCTTCCTATGAGGCATTCATGTTCCCGTATTCCCTCTCTCAGTTCTCTCCCTCCCTAGGGTCTCTTACTCTGAGTAGCGTAAGTTCCCTCATCATCTCTACTGTTCTTTAGACTGCTAAGGATAGAGGGAAGTAAGAACACGTCCTCATGGGTATGCCTGAAGTCTTGATCCAAAAGGACGCTCTCAGACCCAAGAGTTCCAGCCCAATGCAGTAGGAGGGTAAGGAAGTGGGTGGCAGCGAGGATGGTCTTCCCAGCATGACTGACCTCCCTCGTTCCCCAGGGCTGCAGTGGGGATGAGCGGGAGATGGCTAAGATGGTTGCCGACACGATCTCTCGGACGGAGAAACAAGTGGTGGTGGAGGGACAGGAGCCAGCCAACTTCTGGATGGCCCTGGGTGGTAAGGCGCCCTACGCCAACACCAAGAGGTAATGTCCCAGCATCTCCCCTCACCCTCCACCTCCCATGGGAGAGTCCTCCAGACTCTCCAGTCCTTGTATTGCTCATGTCTCTCTGCCCCCACACCTCTTCCTGCCCACCCTACAGGCTGCAGGAGGAGAACCAAGTCATCACTCCTCGACTCTTCGAATGCTCCAACCAGACTGGGCGCTTTATGGCCACAGAGATCTTTGACTTTAATCAGGACGACCTGGAGGAGGAGGATGTATTCCTATTGGATGTCTGGGACCAGGTAGGACAAGCGGGTTGGGAGGGCGTCCTCCCTATTATTAAGAAGTCATACAGGGTAGAGTAGGCAAGTCTCAATGTATGGGGGACCCTATTCTTCCTCCTTATGGAGAAAGAGAGGGACGCACTCTGATCATCCCACGACTCTTTCATTTCGCATTGAAGCAAGCACGTTTTCAGGCATCTCTGGCTCTGGGGCAGGGGAGTGCCACGCAGTCTCAAGCTACCTAAGCAACAGCATGTGAACAACCTCATTTCCTGGATATAAAGAGCAGCAGTGTGCTGGCACTGACCTTGCTCAGGGTCATTAGCTGAGCAGTGACTGATCTTTCTGGCTGGGCACCAGAGATGAGCCACAGCAGAACCTGAAGGCAGTGGGGGTTACCCGCACCGCCCATCACGCAGTAAGGACTGAGGGGTTGTGGGGCTCTCCACAGGTCTTCTTCTGGATAGGGAAACATGCCAAAGAGGAAGAGAAGAAGGCTGCAGCTACCACTGTACAGGAATACCTCAAGACCCACCCTGGAAACCGAGACCCCGAGACCCCTATCATCGTGGTGAAACAGGGGCACGAACCCCCCATCTTCACAGGCTGGTTCCTGGCTTGGGACCCCTTTAAGTGGAGTGTGAGTAGCCGAGTCCAGCCAGTCCTAGCTCAGCACGCCCTTCCTCCAGGCACCTTCACAGCATACCTCCAAAAGAAACCTGCCTAGCTCCCACCAGCCTTTTCTCTTCCTTTGGGATTCTGTAAAATGGCTTTAGATGCTTGAAATAAGAACTAAGGCTGCAGAGGCCATTAAGCTCACTGGGGAGGAAGAGGGAAGGAAGTCTTAAAAAGCAAGAGTGGCCCGGTGTGGTGGCGCATGCCTTTAATCCTAGCACTAGGAGGCAGAGACAGGCAGATCACTGTGAGTTCAAGGCCAACATGGTCTATAAAGTGAGTCCAGGACAGCCAAGGCTACGCAGAGAAACTCTGTCTCAAAAAACCAAAAAGAAAGAAAGAAAAAGAAAAAGAAAAAGTAATAGTGGTCAGGGATACAAGCCTGTGCTCCCAAAGGTTGGGAGGTTGAGGCAGGAGGATCAGAAGTTTAAGACAATTCTTGGCTACATTGGCAAGTTGGGGTACAGCCTAGGTTAGTAGAGACCTTGCCTTTGTTGTTGTTGCTTTTTTTTTTTTTAAAGATTTATTTATTATGTTTACAGTACTCTGTCTGCATGTACTTCTGCAGGCCAGAAGAGGGCACCATATCACATTATATATGATTGTGAGCCACCATGTGGCTTCTGGGAGTTGAACTCAGGTGCTCCGGAAAAGCAGTCAGTGCTCTTAACCTCTGAGCCATCTCTCCAGCCCTTTTTGTTGTTTTTCAAGACAGGGTCTCTGTGTAGCTTTCGCTGTCCTGGAACTTGGTATGTCGACCAGGCTGGCCTCAAACTCACAGAGATCCGCTTGCCTTTGCCTTCCAACTGCTGGAATGTGTGCGCCACCACGCCCAGATTGGCATTTGGAGACCCTGTCTTAACAACAACCCACCAACAAAACAAAAACATAAAGCTTATATAAGCACAGTGAACCCTTATAGGTATGCCTGTGTTCCTAGCACTTCAAAAAGGCTAAAGGATTTTAAGTTCAAGGCCATCCTGAACTACTAGCAAAAAACCACACCAAAAACAGTTAAAAAAACAAAAACAAAAACAAAGTTGGGCATGGTGGCACATGCCTTTAATCCCAGCAGAGGCAGGCGGATCATTGTGAGTACGAGGCCAGCCTGGTCTACAAAGTGAGTCCAGGACAGCCAAGACTACACAGAGAAACCCTGTCTTGAAAAACCAAACCAAACCAAAAACCCAACCACCACCAACAACAACAAAAAAACAAAACCCCCTGAAAACAAAAACAAAGGCTGAGGGTATAGCTTAGTGGCTAAGCACTTGTGGAGCATGAACAAAGCCCTGACACACCCTGCCCCAACACACACACACACACACACACACACACACACACACACACACACACACGTGGGGGTAGTTACAGTACCCAGTTTCTGTGCTATACAAAGCTGTAGAAAATTGATTTAAACAAAATTTAAGACTCAGTTCTTTACTGGGCACAGCAGTGCTCGGTAGCTGCAGGTAGCCATGTGTGGTGTGACAGCGTGTGTTGAGGACAGTTCTTTGGTCCCTTCACAGGAACTTCTTCAAGGCTGCCCTGAGGGGTCCTCAGTGCCAGCTCACTGGTGCTCTAAAGGACAAACAATCCCCCCCCCCCTTCTAAATTCTAAGCAAAGTGGGTCACACACGCACTCCTTCCTGGGGGACAGTGTGTCAGGCCTCCAGGGGCACCTGCTTCCCACCCTACTCCCTGCCCCCCAGGCTTATGGCTCTGGATGTTTTGAATTGGCAGACCAGATGAATTTAGGACAGAGAGCAAAATTTCCTCAAATCTGCTGCTTTCTCTTCCTTTTTCTTTTCTCTTGACTCTTGTCAACAGGCTGTTTACCTTCAGGATTGATTAGGCAGGTTCCCTCCCCCTCCCCCGTTCCACCATGTGTGTCTGTATGTATAATCGCGTGTGTATATGGGCATGCATGCTTGTGGAGGCCCAAGACTCATATCATGTGTCATCTTTGATCATTCTCTGCTTTGTCTACTGAGGCATGGTTTCCCTCTAAACCCAGAGCTTATAGGTTCAGTCTAGCTAGTCAGCTTGCCCCTGGGTTGGGGTCCCCTGTCCCCACTTACTGAGAGGCTAAGAGGCTGCGGTTACATACAGCCAACACCTGGGGATCTGAACCCCATTTCTCATGCTTAAGAGGCGAGGCAAGCCCCTTTATGTACTGGTCCTCATAGTCACTCCAACCCCCAACTCAGCAGTCCAGATGAACCTTCTGTCACCTCAAGTTTGTGTTTCCTTCTCCACCTCTCACTCACTCACTCATGAAGCAAAATTCACTCAGGGAACACTCATTTGTCACTCTGGGTATTAGGTCCTGGGGCTGTGTATAGAGGAGGCTCCCTTCTCTGTCCTCTGCTGGGGCTCCCCTTAAGTGCCCCAGGTCCCCCGAGTTTTCCAGAGCCCATCCAGGGTAGGCAGGATGTCAGCAATGCCTGTGGCTATTTGCACACGGCTCACGAAGGGTCAGGGAAGCACATAGTCCTCCCATCCTCTTGTCCAGCTGTGCCAAGGACAGATTACCCATCTCTCCCTGCCCATTCTGATGCTTTGGCCTTATTCTCTCCGTCATCATTAGGACCACTTTGCTTACCCACTTGCTCTGAACCGCCTCCTGCTGTCTCTCAACCTGGTCCCAGATGAGCCTTTTTTTCTCCACTCTCAAGGAAAGCACCGTTTAATTTCTCTGCTGAGATGTAGAGTCTGACCTGTCATGTGCTTTATTTGTAGAGCATCAAATCCTATGATGACCTTAAGGCAGAGCTCGGGAACTCTGGGGACTGGAGCCAGATTGCTGATGTAAGTATGGTGCCATTGGCTAGCTCTGAATGGCCTGGCGGTGGTCAAACCCATAGAGGCTTACAATGGTAGAAGTCACGGTCTTGCACGTCACCCTGTCTCCTCCTTTTCCTCGTGGAAGTCCACGCTATGCAACACCATGTCTCTCCATTTCATAATGAAATGGCCTCTATTTTTACGACCCACGGGCAGCATATTAAAATGCAGATTTACTCCCCTGGCATAGTGGTGTCTGACTATAATGGGCAGAACTCAGGAGGCCAAGCCAGAACTACATAGGAATACCCAGACTCAAAACAAACAAGAACCAGAAACAAAATTAGATTTCAAGGCTCCATTTTGGGTTGGCTCTCAGGAGTATGTATGCATGTTTTTGCTTGTTTGTAAGTGGTGTGCGTGCGTGTCACACATGCACATGTGAGCACACACACCAAAGGCAGTGTCTTCTCTGATTGCTCTCTGCTTTATTTACTGAGGCAGGGTCTCTCAAAAACCCAGAGCCTTCCAATTCAGCTGGCTTGCCTCTGGGGCCCCTTGTCTTTGCTTCTGGAGTATGCTATTTATTACAGGCGGGCTGCCACCCTGCCCGGCTTTTATGCGTGTGCTTGCATAGCAAGCGCTCTCTCCTTTGAGTACCGCCTCAGCTCTAGGCTTGAGGCCTAGGTGGTTTGATATACTTAAGCCATGGCCTGTCCACCCTCGGGGAGACAGTGACATCTCTAGGCACCTTCATCCTTGGGAGCACTTCTCCAGACAGAACGATTTCTGTTACTTATTGGCGATGTGGGATATAAGGCTGTGAACTCAAAAGTCCTTCCTTTGAGAAGGTCTTAGGACCACAGAAGCAACACGACAGGGCTAGCTCCTCAGAAACACAACTGGGACATGAGGGCACCTTCTCAAGGGAGAGCAATAGTGAGGACATTTCCACTTCCTCCAATCACAGGCCGAGAACACTATGACGTTTAGTTAGCCCTTTCTGGTTCAGTGTTTAAAAAGAAAAGCTAATTTAAGGCTGAGTGAATTCATAAGTGTCAGTTTTACAACAGATACGAGAGAAATGGTCGTACATGTCCAGGATAAATTAGATTCCAGGGGAAGCCATGGAGATGTTAGCCATTGATCAAATGGTCCCCTTTTCCCAACTCACTTAGGTTAGACGAGGGGTATGTGGCTGTTTATACTAGCTTCTGGGTCCAACTCAGGGAGGTGTGTTCTACTGAATGGGTACACGTGTGCGCACGTGTGTACAATGGGAAGCATAGAAGCTGGGGAGGCCTCCCAAGAAAGACTCCCTAGAATGAAGAGAGCAGCAGCACAGGATTGTAGGCATGGGCGTTGAAGTAACCTGTGGCTTTCTTCTTTCCTAGGAGGTCATGAGTCCCACAGTGGATGTGTTCACTGCCAGTACCAGCTTCAGTTCTGGGCCCCTGCCCATCTTCCCTCTGGAACAGCTGCTGAACAAGCCTGTGGAGGATCTCCCTGAGGGTGTGGACCCCAGCAGGAAGGAGGTGAGTAGGGCAGTCAGAGAACAAGGAAAACCCAACTGACAGACTGAGTCCTGCAGAGGACTGGCAGCTGAGGATTCCGTGAACAGCACACCTTCACAGCAGTCTTTTTTTTATTTTTATTTTTTTGAGACAAGGTTTCTCTGTGTAGCCTTGGCTGTCCTAGACTTTCTTTGTAAACCAGGCTGGCCTCAAACTCAAAAGCGATCCAGCTGCCTCTGCCTTCCGAGTGTTGGGATTAAAGGCGTGCGCCACCACGCCTGGCTTATGGCAGTTTTATATTCCTGGAAGCAGGGCACTGTTCATTGTGAGGGGCACAGAAGGGACAGCAAGGAGACTTGTGTGGGTGTCAGGAGGAACATTATAAGTCAGCAATCACATTATGAAAGGTGACAGGAACCTTGGTTATGGGAGCAAAGTGAGTTTTGTTGTTGTTTTTAAGATTTTATTATATGTATGAGTGCTCTACTTGCCTGCCAGAAGAGGACATCAGATTCCAGTATAGAGGGGTTGTTGCTGGGAATTGAACTCAGGACCTTTGGAAGAGCAGATAGGACTCTTAACCGCTAAGCCATCTCCCCAGCTCCACTTTTTTTGTTTTTCAAGACAGGGTTACTCTGTGTAGCCTTGGTCCTGGACTCACTATGTAGACCAAGCTGGCCCTGAACTCAGAGACCTGCCTGCCTCTGCCTCCCAGAGTGCTGGGATCACAAGTGTGTACCACCACGCCCAGCTCAAAGTGAGTTCTTAGAGGAGCAGCCAGCAGCAAGTTGAGAGGCCTAGGGAATGAGCACAGGTCCTGGGGACAGACACTGGTGACAGAGGCAGGGGCCTACACTGAAGACCTATTGTGGCTGAAGTAATGGTCAGATAGTCATCTTTTAAAGCTTAAATTACAATTGTATTTGTTTGAGGTAGGGTCTCACTATGTAGTCCTGGCTGAATTGGAGCTTGTTATATAGTTCAAGCTGTCCTTGAACCTGCAGTGATCCTCCTGTCTCTGCCTATAGTATGCAATACTAACTCTGCTTAAAGAAAAAAAAAATTAATGTGCATTGGTGTTTTGTCTGCATTCACATCTGTGTGAGGGTGTCAGATCCCCTGAACTGTTGTTACAGACAGCTGTAGGCTACTGGGACTTGAACCCTGCTCTGGAAGAGCAGCCAATACCCTTAACCACTGAACTATCTCTCCAGTCTCTTGTTTTGTTTTTGAGAAATGGTCTATCTATGTCCTGGAATTCATGTAGACCAGGCTGGCCTTGAACTGAGAGAGATCTTCTGCTTCTGCCTCTCGGGTGCTGAGATTTGGGATTAAATGTATGCACCCCCCCCCCCCTGCCTGGCCTCTACTTTTTAATTTTTAATTATTTGAGAGTGTGTGCCTGTGTAGACTAGAGGCATCAGATCCGCTGGAGTTAAGAGTGACAGGTGACTGTGCACTGCCCAATATGACTACTGGAAATTGGACTTGGGTCCTCTGCAAAAGCAGTGTGTGCTCTTATCACTGAGTCATCTCTCTAGCCCTTGCTGTGTCTTTTTGTTTTGTTTTTGAGACAGGGTCTCATGTAGTGCAGGCTAGCTTCAAACTCGTGTGAAGTGCAGGATGACTTTGAACTTCTAATCCTCTTGTCTCCACTCTCCAAGTACTGGGATGAAAGGATTTTGCTATCATGCCAGGACTCAGGCTTCCACTTTTCAAAGCTCCTCAGACTGCACAGTGAAGAGTAGATTAACAGATGGCAAAAGAGCAGCCAGGAGACCCATTAGGAGATTCAGTGCTCAGGTGGAGAAGAAAGGGGGCAGGGGCTAAAGAATGTGGTGACTTAGAATCTTTAGTGGAGGAAGTTGGTGACAGTTATAGATAACTCAGGACTATGAGGGAGGGAAAATTGTGTCATTCCCAAGATAGAAAACTGAGATCCAAAGCTGGGCAGGGTGGCACACGCTTTTAACCCCAGCACTTGGAAGTTCGAAAGCAGCCTGGTCTACAGAGTGAGTCCTGGACAACCAGGGCTATACAGAGAAACCCTGTCTTGACAAGCCAAACCAAACAACAACAAAAAAGAAAACCTAGTTCCAGACTAAGCTTAGTGGTTGTTTTGTCATTTAAAGCAGTGGCTCTCATCCTTCCTAATGCTGTGACCCTCTACTATATACAGTTCCTCATGTTATGGCTACCTCATAACTGTAATTTTGCTATGGTTATGAATCATAATGTATATATCTGATATGCTACCCCTGTGGAAGGGCCATTCAATCCCCAAAGGAGTCGCAACCCGCCAGGTTGAGAAGGGCTGGTTTAAAGTATCATCCAGGCTGCCGGGTGCTTTGGTAGGCGGCAGGCAGTTTACAGGTCACCAGGGCTCCTTAGCACACTAGTCCACCGGGTAACAGCCGTGGTAGGCCTATATGGGCTGCATGGGCTACAAGAGCTTGTCAAAAACAGTTTGAGGGGCCAGAGAGATGGCTCAGGGGGTAAAACACTTGCTATACAAGGGTGAGGAGCTGAGTTTAAGTCCTAAGGGCGAATGTAAAGCTGGGTACAGATGGCAAGTGCCTGTAATCTCACTGCTCCCCCGTCGAGAGGGAGAAGGTTAGGGCAGACACACCCAAGGTTGTCCTCTGATAGTCACATACACATTTGCTCACACACATGCATGTACACACGCCATACACATAAAGCCGTATTGTGAGCTGGGCTCGGTGGCTTACACCTGTAATTCAAGCATCTAGGGAGGCAGAGGCGGAGGCAGGAGGATCATGCCAAGTGTAAAGGCAGCTTGGGCTGTATGGTTGAGGTCCTTCCTGCCTTTTGCCTGAAAGGGCACCATCACGCATTGTTTCCTGGCTTCTCCCACCTGTGAGGTTCTAGAAAGCAAGGAGGCCCTTATGTCCTTACTGTAGCTCTGGGATGCTCTCAGTATAGGCAGAAGCTTATTTCACCCCTGACATATAGAAAAGTTTTACAACAGCTGGGCATGGTGATACACACCTATAACCTCAGCACTTGGGATGATGAAGCAGGAAGAGCATTTCTAGTTTGAGCCTAGCCTGGACTACTGTGAATTCAAGATCAGCTTGGACTGTAGTGTAAGACTCAAGTTTCTACCTACCATCCCATTCTACAGTCAAGAAAACCATGACTTAGGCCTTATGAAGATGGCTTGGTCTGTAAGTGCCTGCTGTGTAACCTGAGGGCCTGAGTCCCACCTCTAGTACCCATATCAGATGCCGTGCTCGGGGCTGGAGAGGTGGCTTGCAGCACCAGAGCACCCAGCCTTGGTTCCTAGCACCCACACTGCAGTTGCCAACCACCCACACTTCTACTTCTAGGGGATTTGATGCCATCTTCTAATGCATGCACACACACGTAGGCAAAACACACACACATACAGCTAAGAAAAAGGAAAAAAAAGCAGGACAATGGTGGTGCGTGCCTTTAATTCCACCATTCAAGGAGGCAGAGGCAGGTGGATCACTGAGTTCAAGACCAGCCTGGTCTAGAGTGAGTTCCAGGACAAGCCAAACCAAGAGAAAGCCTGTCTCAAACCAAACCAACAAACAAAAGTCAGGCATGGTGACTCATGCTTGTAATCCTAGCTCTTGATAAAATAGACACAGGGGGGATCCCTCGAACTTGCTGGCTAGCCAGCCTAACCTAATCAGATTGTTCCAGACCAGTGAGGGACTGTCTCAAAAAGCAAGGTGGGTGGCTCCTAAGGTTGTCCCTCTATACACACATGCACCTGCACATACATGAACTCACACACACTTGTGCCAAAAATATTCCCTCCCAAGCCCAGAAAATTAAAGTCTAGATATGGGAAGTAACTTGCCTGAGGTTATGCACGGTCAGAAAGAGTAAGGACAGCAAGCAGAGATGGGGACCAGATCTCGAGTGCTAGTGTCACGTACCATACAAGTACATGTACCCTTTCCGAAGGGTGGAGCAGCATGTTGAACAGAGTTGCCAGGCTGAAAGGGACAGAATGAACACAGCCCATGGTCCTCAAAGTGGTTTAAGAGGACTCAGATTGATTTTTGAAGATTTATTATTTATACAGTATTCTGCCAGCATATGTGCCTGTGTGCCGAAAGAGGGTACCAGATGTCATTATACATGGTTGTGAGTCACCATGTGGTTGCTGGAAATTGAACTTAGGACCTTTGGAAGAACAGGTAGTGCTCTTAACCTCTGAGCCATCTCCCTAGCCCCAAAAGACTCAGGGCAGAGGCAGGCAGATCACTGCGAGTTTGAGGCCAGTCTGGTCTAAAGAGCAAGTTCCAGGTCAGCCAGGGCAACACAGAGAAACCCTGTCTTGAAAAACCAAAACAAACCAATCCCACAAAAATAAAAAAATAGTTGTCAGTAGCTGATTTAAAAAGAGAAAAAGGCTGTCCTAGACTCACTTTGTAGACCAGGCTAGCCTCAAACTCACAGTGATCCGCCTGCCTCTGCCTCCTGAGTGCTGGGATTAATTGCCATACCTGGCAAGAAAAAAATTTTTTTAACAGACAAGGCCTCATTTTACAGCCTAGGTTGGTCTCAAACTCATAGATCCATATGCTTCTGCCTCCCAAGTGCTGGAATAAAGGTTTGGTTTTTTTCCCCCCTTGGTGGTGTTTTTTTTTTTTTTTTTTTGAGACAGGGTTTCTCTGTGTAATAGCTCTGGCTGTCCTGGAACTCGCTCTGTAGCCCAGGCTGGCCTCGAACTCAGATCCGCCTGCCTCTGCCTCCCAAGTGCTGGTGTTAAAGGCGTGTGCCACCACTGCCCGGCTCTTTAAACAAAGTCAAACTTAGAGGACTAGAGAGATGGCTCAGGAGTTAAGAGCACTGGCTGTTCTTCCAGAGGAACCGGGTTCAATTCCCGGCACCCACATGGCAGCTCACAACTGTCTCTAACTCCAGTTCCAGGGGATCTGACACCCTCACACAGACATACATGCAGGTAAAATACCAATACAAATAAAATAAGAATAAATCATTAAAAAGAATTAAAAAAAAAAAAAGTCAAACTTACTGGGCCCAGGAGGGTGCCATGCATCAATCAGTCTTAGCAGTCACAGCTGTGACAAGAATATGGGAAAGGAGTTCCAGTAACAGACTTGGTACCCAGCAGCTGTTCCTACCCACTGATACCCTTATTTATACCATTCCCAAACAAGGTGCTCTACTGCCCTGCCTGGGGACTGGGGAGGCTCCCAGGAGCCTTGAGGAGAAAATGCTCAGGCCTGGGAGGCAGGTCTAATGACAGCGTAGGGAACTGGGATGCCACACCTACCTGAGCTAGAAACCCCATCTACAGTGTTTGCTAAGAAGCTGCTCAATATAGCCACTCTGGGAGTCAGAGAAATGTACCCTGGGCAACTCTACTGCAGGAGAACAGAATAAGCCTTAACCCAGGCCTTGCACACATAAGGGAAGTGTTGGACCACAGTGCTCTCCTGCCTGTACTTCCCAGTTCTGAGCTACAGGAATGTGCTACCATGCCATTTCCTTTTAAACTTTAACTTACTCATTTTAATTATTTTTAAAGATTTCAATATATATATGGGCATTTTGTTTGTACGTGTATCATGTGCATATAGTACTCCTCAAGGCCAGAAAAATCAAATAACCAGCCTTCAGCCAAGTGTGGTGGTGCACACCTTTAAAACCCAGTACTCAGAAGGCAAAAGCAGATACATTTCTGAGAGTTCAAGGCCAACCTGGTCTACATATACATAGTAAGTTCTGGGCCAGCCAAGGCTATCTAGTGAGATCTCGTTTCAAAGAAAGGTCTCCCATTTTGTTTTGTTTTGTTTTTTTTTTCCGAGACAAGGTCTCTCTGTATTGGCCTTGGCTGTCCTGGACTCGATTTGTAGATCTGCCTGCCTCCGCCTCCCAAGTACTGGGATTAAAGGTGTGTGCCACTACGCCAGGCTGGTTTCCTATTTTGGGCTAAGAATATAGTCCTGGGTTTGAACTGTGCAGCATAAAAACTGCCTGGTAGCACATGCCTGCAATTTTTTTTTCTTTTCTTGCTTTTGTTCCTCATTTGAGCATATGCCACATCTGTATGACTCATTCTGAGCAAACCCAGGGTAAGTTTGTGACCTTTGCGCTCTGGTCCTCTCCTAGGAGCACCTGTCCATTGAAGATTTCACTAAGGCATTGGGGATGACTCCAGCTGCCTTCTCTGCTCTGCCCCGATGGAAGCAACAAAATCTCAAGAAAGAAAAAGGACTATTTTGAGAAGTATAGCTCTGGCCGTCCAGCAGCCCTCCAACCCTGCCCTTGAGGAGTTTGTTCTGCCATTACTGTTTTTTGTCCTATGCCAGTTGAAAGTGTCAAATTGTATCTGTGAGCCAGTGTGACAGTCAATCCCTTATGTTTATCATAGTGACCTATTCATTCCTTCAGAAAGATGCCACAGCCCCATGGAGTCTTGTTTTTGAGTCCCCCCACTCTCCACCCCTTATAGGAGCAGTCGCACTCCAGCAGACATTAGCACGTGGCTTGTCTTTCATTTACAGCTGGGGAGTAGGGGGTGTTTGGCAGTTTGACAACATTCCTACACGATGGCCTCCTTCTCAGGTGCTAAGGACACCTCCTTTTTTTGAAAGCCCTAAAAGGAAGTATGAGTGTCAGGTGCTCTTTCACCCCTCCTCCATAGTTGAAGAGAAAGCTAAAGGCCAATGCTGGGCTTACTACAAATGTTAATCCAGAGGCCCCTGCAAAGCTTCACAGACTCCCCAAATAACACCAACCAGCAACACGGGTTTTCTACATGAAATCCAATCAGAAGCCAATAGAAGGTGATTTCCATTTAAAACAACTGGCTATTTAGTGTCCCCAGGAACATGTCCCTTTAAAGAAATAAGTCGAACTAACATAAGGTTAATAATAAAGGCTTTAATGTCTCTCACACACCCCTGAAAACAACCCAAATCTGTATAATTTAAAAAGGAAACAAGGAAAAACCTTAAAGGATACAGAGGAACAGTTCTGCTAAAACACAGATAAAGTGCCGTTCCACACAAACATCAATAATTGGAACCAGAAGTCACTCTGAACACAAAGGAAAAAAGCCACCTCACAAACTATGTGGCCAAAGCTGCCAGCAAAGTGCAGGCACCTCACTTCTGTTCCCCTCCCCAAGACATGAATAACCCACACCAAGAGGACACGCGCAGAGGCAAGGCAGCAAGGGGACAGGTGCACACCCATGACGGTCTCCCTCTTGCCCACTCTTATTCCAACTGACCTGACAACTGTCCTTTGTTTTTGCATCTAGCTTGATAGCCCTGGATCCTGACCCAGACCCTCCTCCACCTTTCTCAGGTCTGAGGACTATCTGTAACTCAAGTCCATTGTCAAGAAACTGTTTATTCATATGAGAACATCTATAATTAAAACCTCCAAACCATAGATACTTAGCACATGTGGAAAAGAAACAATTTACTAATCACATACAAATGAAAGACTGCCTCAAATCTAGTAACCAAAGCAAATCACAAAGGAGTTTACTGTGGTGACATAGAAAATAATCCCGTCACACAACTCCCAAGGCCAAGAAACTGAAGTTTTTCAATAAAATATTTCTCTAGATGATAAGACAATATAAACAGAATTATAAGTAATGCATTAAAAAGATGTTAGAGGCCAGACAACTCTTCTTGTACATCTTTGCAGAGAGATCTTCCTGTAAAGCAGGCAGAGGAATGGACACGCTGTTTTATGTAACTTGTATCAAGTGTCCCTATATGTACAAGATTCAAGTGTACTCAGACCTAGTTAAGAGATCTGCGTATGTATCTGTGGTCACACCACAGCAACTGCCATGTAGAAGGAAAAAATTCAGTTACTTTGCTGAGGTTTTAACTACTAGAGCTTTCTCCTAAGAGTTTTATACTTTGTCAAGGACAAAGATAAAAGTGTAGCTTAATATTTGCACCCAGAGTTAACCAATTTATAAGTTCTATATCTTAAAATGTACATCTACACTTGCTGTGTCTGTTACTGAGCTGTTTAGGTTAAGCCCGACCACAGAAAGTAAGCAACCAATTTGGAGTCAGAATATAAACAGAACAGTTCATGGACTCTGCTGCTGGGACAAAATTTATGAGCGTGAGTATACATATCTATCCTACAAAGCAAGGGTACAGCCTCCCCAGAGACCTAAATGATAGTCTTAGCTACCAAAATAAATATTGTTCACAAGCAGCTTTTTAACTCTGCATAACATGAGGGGAAAAACAAAATAAACTTTCTAGTTTATTTTCTCTTCTTCCAAAAAATCTTGGCTAAGATGAAAAGATTGCATAGAGTACTAATTGCTATAGAATTCCAGCTCAGTCATTTAAGGTAATGCAACCACACATTTGGCATTTTACATAGGAAGGTTATTATGCCGACTGAAGGGAACTGATGCCCTCTGCTCCTATCTAAGAATTTGTCTCTTCCTAGCCCATTATATTAGCTGCTCTATCCCCTAATTCTGTGATCACAGTGTTAAAAAAAGGGAATATATTATTTATTAATAATTTTATAATATACACAGCCAACTTAGGACAACCACTACCCTCATCAATATAGTATAGGTGAAATTGCCATTTGGAGTCAAGTGGGCAAATTAAAGGAATGAAGGTAGCAGGGAAAGGCTGACAAGGCCATAGTATGGACAGAATGTAAAATTCAAGTCCTAAATTTGCAAGTACTAACTTATTTTCAACTAACAACTCATGTTCAAGATGTGGAAGTCAAACCAAATCAGGTTCTGTGCCAAGTGTACTTCTAAGCCAACATGCACATAAGCCATGAAAACAACTCAAATGTGGCTGCCCAGGAGGCAATGCAGGCTCAGGGTGTTATTTCTATCTTCCTCCATGCCATAATGCAGAGCTCACATCAAACCTCTTACCCATTTCACCAGCTGAAAGCTCTCCAGTGCAGGACGGGAGAGAACACGCTAAAGCACAAGCCTACCATTACACTTTAGATGACCAGTCGCTTTCAAGCAAAACAAAACAAAACAACACAACGAGGCTCCTGGCAGAGGTCAAATAATAGAACTTAAAGTTAGTTTTAAACACAAGTATTTTTCTCTGTAGTAAGCTACTGCATACCCTACCTGTGCCTTTGGAACAGTCACTGTGATGATGTATGCTGGTAGATGCTAGGAGTCAGAGTTTATCAGTAGCCAACAAGCACTGAGGCACACCTGCCCGACTCAGACCTCTGGAAGAGGCGATTATCTAAGACTGCACCAAGGTTCCAAGAGTCTGCTGGAGCTCTCCCAATACAACCTTCCACAGAAGATGTTGTATCTTCAGTAATGGGTTTTAAAACCCCCTGAAAATCTGATATGGTGTCATACCTTAGAACTCACAGCACCATTAATAATAAAAAAACGGGGAAGGAAATGAATGCAGGCTTCATTTTGCTAACCTGAACTGACAATTGTTTGTATGGTTTCATTAGCTGCTTAATCAGGCAGGTTACGTTGGTTGAGTGACTAACACAGTACTTGCCAGTCACTGCCACTTGGTCTTCATCTCAGAGCACCTAGAAGTAAGAGATGTACAGTGCACCTTTGATAGCTCCTGGAATGACCCACAGCTATCCTCCTAATTCTTACCCTCTACCCTTGCAACACAGTGTTTAACTTTTAGCTTTAGCGGTCCAGAGTTTGCACTGTAAAAAGCAGCAGCATGTCTTTTGCTTTTCACTGCCTGGGAGGCAGAGATGAGCATCCTTCCATGTCAGAGAGTCCCAGTTGAATCACACTGCCTTTGAGCCTTTTATAATTGAGGTTTTAATCCATTGGGGGTCATGTCTGCTCCATAGAAAAATGATACAGAAGTAAATATGAGCTTCTAGCTTTGCCACCACAACATGGAAGAGGATGATGAACACACTGTGGAGGCATCTCTGAAAGAAAATGTCAAGTGCATAATAAATAGCAAGTGTAGGACTGTAACATTCCAAAGCACCAACAATCCGTTTTTTGTAAACTGCATGTAAACAGCACAAGTTACAAAATCAAAAGAAAAACAAAACTCAAATCAGGCTACAGAAATGCCTCTTGCAAGGAAAATAAACTGTTATTAGTGTAACTGGCTTTCCAGTAAACTTTACTCATAACAAACATATGAAAGGTTGGACTTGAGTGAAGCCACTCAAAAAAAAAAAAAAAAAAAAGTTAAAAGCCAAATGGTATGTGCATCTTCACACCTTCCTCAGTTGAATGTGCTTGGACATTTGATGTCTCCTCCAAGCAGCTGTGGCATTCATTGTGAGCAGGCATACTACTTCTGGTGGCTCATACTAGCTCTTTAAGGCCCTATTCATTCCATATATGTGTGTGGGTATGTACATATATATATTTACAACATGTATTCCTAAGACAAAAGGAAGCGTCACTCTTGTAGGAGAGAAAGAGGATAATCAGCTATAGGATGAGACCAAGGTTTCCATAAAACAGCATGGAGCGTTGCACATGACTGAATTTTGTCTTTTGGTTTGGCCCTGAGCTGTTTGTTGCTCCTGCATCAAGTAGAATTCTAAATTCTCTTCGGGCAGAAGAAAGGTGAAGTGGGTGGCAGTGAGAGAGAAATGCAGTTCATGTTGCCAGCCCAGGAGTTCGCTCCTCACGAGGCCGGACGGGCAGCTTTCCCCACTTCCACACTAAGTGCCTGACAGTTTTTTTCTGTCTCCAGCAACTCATCAAAGATCTCCCTTAAAAAACAAAGAAAGCAAAAATCAGAATTCAGTGAGAAGAGGCAAACACAGCAAGGGAAAAGTGAAACCAAACCAAACTAGGAAATGGATACTGATAAAACCTGCATAATTCTACTTGGCATTTAAATTTCATTAAATTAGCAGTTTACTTGTTGGAAGCTGACTTCTGAGAATGAGGAATTACCAGCAGTTAGCTTTAGTTTAAAATACTGTGCAGTTCTCACTCACATGATCAGACCTCACTGACAGAACTGGAAGACAAATTCATAAGATAGGTCCTAGCACAGAACAGAATTAAGTGTAATTCCCATATATCCCTGGGAGATGATAATCCGAACAGAGAAAACATTCTGGAATTATAAGGAATATCAAGAGATAAGCTCTAAGCAAAGATAAGAAGATTCTAAAACTTTCAGGAAATAAAGCAACGAGAGCATTCTATTCCCAAAGGAAGAGTCTGGGATTTCAGCCTGTCACTTCCAGCTGCTGAGTTCTTACTTGTGCATATAGAAGAAGATATAGCCACTCCGGTCTCGATCACTCTGTACCGCAGCCTCTTGGATTTTAGAGACCTCCAGGTCATTGTAAGTGAACCATGACTGTTTCTTAATGTCATACACATCGCTAATGTAATGACCTGAAACAGATAAAATCTGAAAATTAAGGTTTTCCAAATCATACATTTTTCCCTGTTACCTGAAGTTTGAGAAAAAGAAGTCATGGCCTCATTATTCTTAGCAATATTTCCTCTTTTCTTTTTTGGTTTTTCAAGACAGGGTCTCTCTGTGTAGCCTTGGCTGTCACTTTGCAGACCAGGCTGGCTTTGAACTCACAGCAATCCACCTGCCTCTGCCTCCCAAGTGCTGGGATTAAAGGCGTGCGCTACTACGCCTGGCTTCTTAGCAATATTTCTTTCTAAAATTCATTTGAAAAATATGTACAGAGAGAGTTAAAAGTAATAGTTCTTGTGTGTGTGCTCTGAAACAGAGTTACAGTTCAGCTCTTCGCCAATTGAGACAGGGTCCCTTTAGGGAGCTTGGCTAACCTTGAACTCACTTTGTACAGTTCACAAAGCCTTGAGTTTGTTTTGATTTAAACATGCTGCTTCTACTTCTCAAGTGTTTGGTATATTACAGAAATGTACCAAATTCAGAGAGACAACTTTTTACTTTATTTTTTGCATGTGTAGCACGCAATCACTTTCCACTTTAAAAAAAAATATTTTTTATTTAATTTTAATTTATGTGCGTTGGTGTGAGGGTGTCAGATTGTGGAGTTACAGATAGTTGTGGGTTTCCATATGGGTGCTGGGAATTGAACCCAGGTCCTTTTGAAGAGCAGGCAGTGCTCTTAACCACTGAGCCATCTCTCCAGCCCCACTTCCCACTTTTTTGACTGTGACGGGGTGTATTTGTTTTTTTTAAAGATTTATTTATTACCATGTATACAGTACTCTTGCCTGCATGTACACCTGCAGGCCATAAGAGGGCATCAGATCACATTGTTGATGCTTGTCAGCCACCATGTGGTTTCTAGGACTTGAACTCAGAACCTCTGGAAGAGCAGTCAGTGTTCTTAACCTCTGAGCCATCTCTCCAGCCCCGACGGGGTGTATATTAAACTCAGGGCTTGCTAATTACACTGATCTGGCTAGCTGGCTTGCCCTGGGGATCCCTTGTGTCTGTATCCAGTGAGGCTGGGATTCCAATCGGGTCACTGGAATTTTATGTGGTACTGGAATCCAAATTCTAGTCCTTACACTTGGAAGGCAAGTACTTAATACACTGAAGCATTTCCCCAGGGCAAGACAACAATCTAATAAATTTATTTGTTTGGAGGACTTTTCATCATCATTTAATAGTAGGAAAACCAAACAGTCACACCAGCTTGCATAGTCCACAGACAGCACTTAATAAAAGGGAACATTTTAAAGTTTTTCTTATCGTTTTATAGATGGGGTCTCATGTAGCCCAGAACTCTTCTACCTCCACTGTATCAATACTGGGATCACAGATGTGTTTCCCACTTTCTAGTTTATACAGCGGTGGGGACAAAGCCCAGGGCTTCCTGTATGTTATTAGGCAAGCACTTTATCAATTGCAACCATAGCCTCTTAAGTTTCTTTCTTTCTTTTTCTTAAAGATTTATTTATTTATTTATTTAAGTTTTTCAAAACAGTATTTATCTTGTAGTCCTGGACTCTGTTGGCAGACCAGGCTGGCCTTGAACTCAGAGATCCGCCTGCCTCTGCCTTCTGAGTGCTGGGATTGAAGGCATGTGTCACCATGCCCAGCTAAGATTTATTTCTTTTATGTGTATGAGTGCTCTATTTGCATGTATGTCTGCATGCCAGAAGAGGGCATCAGATCACATTATAGAAGGTTGTGAGCTACTATGTGGTTGCTGGGAATTGAACTCAGAAATTCTGGAAGAGCAGTCAGTACTCTTAACTGCTGAGCCATTTCTTTAACCTCTTTAACTTTTCTTAATGTAGTCAAGCTACACCCAACAAAGACAGAAAAATAATAACCTAAGGGGCAAATGGCCACATTTGTTGTTAACATTGCTGAAATCATGATGTCCATTTACCTGAGGAAGAGGTGCTCCCAATGTGACTGACAACACTGATGAGCCGATAGGAATGAGGAAGATTTCCTGTCTGAAAACAGAAGTGGGCATAACTTTATATGAATATAAATAGAATACTGAATTTAAATTTATTAACCAAAAGTGATATAAATAATCTTCAGTGCATAGTGTAGTAAGTCAGTAGCAAGTTTCAGTGGTTAAGTGCTTATAAACCTTAGTGTAAAAATAATATCTCCAGGGAATTATTCTAAGAAAATAATTTAAAAGAAAGACATATACTTGGGATTAGAGAGGTGGCTTAGCAGTCAAGAGCATTCTATACTTACAGAGGACCCAATTTTAGTTTCCAGCATCTACATAGGCACAACTGCCTATAAAACTCGAGCTCCCCAGAATCTGAGGCCCTCTTCTGGCCCTCACAGTACACACACAGAATTAAAAAAAAAAAAAAGAAAAAAAGAAAAAAAAAAGTATACTTGGGGGGCCTGCACACACGGTTGTACCAACCAAGTACAATGCATGCAGTAAACCTAGACTCCCAGTTCAGATCTAGCCAATGGACAGCCCATTCTCCATGGTTGTAGAGGAGAGTGGGGACTGACTCTGACATGAACTCTAGTGCCCCTGACTTGATCACTTCCCCTTGGTGGAGAGGCCCAGTGGACACAAAGAGGAAGGGGAAGCAGGCTACCCAGATGAGACCTGATAGGCTGTGGTCATATGGTAGGGGAGGAGGTCCCCTTCTGTCACAGGCCTAGGGGAGGGGAAGAGGGCGAAAGGGGGGGGGGGGGGAAACAGGAAGATAGAAGTGAGGGAACAACATTTGGGATGTTATCTGAATAAATTATAATCAATTAAAATAAAAAAAGAAAATGTTTAAAAAGTATACTTTATATGTATTAAACTACTCACTGTAGCATTATAATATATGTTAGAATATATCCAATAAGAGTTGACAAATGAGTGGTAGATCAATTATGTTATTCAGCTTTATAGAAAAGTTATGTTCATTAGCTTGTTTTTCAAATCCATATGAATGTACATATAACTACAGTTCTACATAAGCAGTTATGCTCAATTACATATTGAACAACAAAAGAATACAAAGTTGTGGTGCTACTGTAATAATTATGGATAGATTTCTATATTTTAATTATTGTATTAAAATATTGTTAATAAAATGAAAAGTAAAATTAGTACACTATAGACTGTACAATAAAGTCAAACCTGAAGGAATACGGCTATAAGTAAATAAAAAACCATTAGCACCAGGCAATGGTGGCATATGCCTTTAATTCCAGCAGTTGGGAGGAAGTAGGCAGACCTCTCTGAGTTCAAGGCCAGCCTGGTTTACAGAGTGAGTTCCAGGACAGCCAGGGCTACACAGAGAGATCCTGTTTTGAAACAACCCCCCAAAAGCCATTATTAAGTTCATAATTTTGTTTTTGTTTTTTGAGACAGGGTTTCTCTTGTAGTCCTGGCTGTCTCAGACTTGCTTTGTAGACCAGGCTGGCCTAGAACTCACAGGTATCCGCCTGCCTCTGCCTCCCTAGTGCTGGGATTAAAGGCGTATGCCACCACACCCAGCCACAAAATAAAGTTTAAAAAACAAAACAACAGAACTTAAAACAACAAGCAAACTTTTTTCCTTTGGATATAGGATATTTCTCTGTAGTCCATACTGACCTTGAACCCCTTTTGCCTCAACCGTCCAGGTAATAAGATTATAGACATGAGTCACTATGACAAACAAATAGTATTTAACAAGCAGAATAAAAATTTGCTTAGGTCATAATATTTTTAAGCACACATGAGGATGGGAATGACAATATATTAATAGTTTAGAATCCCAAGTTTTATACCTACATACATACATTACATATGTGTGTGTGTGTGTATATATATATATATAAAAACATCGCCCCCCCACCCTGAGACTTTTTTTTTCTTGGAAGCTTGGCTGTCTTGAATTCACTTTTGTACATTAGGCTGGCCTTGAACTCACAGAGATCATTTGCTTCTGCCTCCCAGAAGTAATTAATATTTTGGAGGAAAAACAATTATTTAAGAAAAGAGGGGCTGGAGAGATGGCTCAGCTGTTAAGAGCACTGACTGCTCTTCCAGAGGTCATGAGTTCAATACCCAGCAACCACAAGGTGGCTCACAGGCATCTATGTGATCTGGTGCCCTCTTCTGGCCTGAAGGTGTACATGCAGGCAGAACACTATATCCATCCATCCATCCATCCATCTTAAAAAAAAAAAAAAAAGCAAAGAGAACGATGTTGATTTGGTAACATGCCTTTAATCCCATCCCTTAGGAGGTAGAGGCGATCTCTCTGAGTTCCCTGCCAGCCTGGTCTACAGAGTGACTTACAGGACAGCCAGGACTACAAAGTGAGACTGTTACAAACAAACAAACAAACAAACAAACAAACAAACAAGTGGGGGCAGGGGAAGATACCAATGTGTTTACTATTACAGAATCAATTGAATTAATAGTTTTCACTAGGTGTAAAGATATACTTGGTAGAACTAATGGTAATGTATTTATATCTTCATTTATATGGATATACATGTTCTTATCTAACAAGAACAGAAAACAGTCAAGATGTTGTTTTGTCTGAAAAAAAAATGAGGAGGAAAAGATAAGAGAAAATGAAGATGCTTTGACAGCTGCTGAGGGGCAGAAGCTGTGCTATACTGAAGGGAGGGAGCAGAAGGCACACTGACAGTCTCACCAACCATACCTCAGCATTTCTTTTCAGCTCCTCGGCTTCAGCTTCTGTGTACTCCATATCAAAAACATCCTCATTTCCAGAGTCCTCATCTGAGCCCAGGGAATCCAGAAAAGAGTTGTTAAACTCTGAAGAACAGAAAGATGGGTCTTGTAAAAGTTCTTAGAATAGACATAAGATGACTGGGAAGATAAAACAGCTGGAGACAGGGCTAGACTTGAGGGCGTCCACCCTAACACCAGGGAGAGGGAAGTAAGAAGATAACAGGTTTGAGGGCATTCCGGACTATAAAACTAAAACATGTCTCAAAAGGCCAAAAACAAAACAACACAAAACCCAGGGGCTTGAGGTACTCATCATCACCCTAAAACAACATAAAATGTTGTATCAACAGGGTTCCAGTTCACTCAGCCATCTATGAAAGAAGTCCCTCCTCTTATTTTCTGTGTCTGTGAAAGTTCAGGTGACTGCATGTGTATGTAGGTAGAGGTTAATCTATAGATTTGTTCCTTAGGAGCCTTCTACTTTATTTTTTCCAATTAATTCTTATGTATATGGGCGTCTTATCTGTATGTATTATCTGTGTACCACATGCATGCCTGGTGCCCTCAGAGGAGAGAATCGGGTGAGATCTCCTGGAATTAGTTACACATGATTGTGAACTGCCAAGTGGGTGCTAGTAATTGAACCTGGGTTCTCTGCAAGAGCAGGCAGTGTTCTTAAGTACTAAGCCATCTTTCCAACCCCTCTACCTGGATTTTTTTTTTAAAGACAATGTTTCTCTATGTAACAGCCCTGGCTGTCTTGGAACTCTTGGTAGACAAAGCTGGCCTTGAACTCACAGCGATCCACTTGCCTCTGCCCCCTGAGTGCTGGGATTAAAGGTGTGCACCACCACACCCAGCCTTCTACCTGGATTTTTAAAGATAAGGTCTCTCACTAGAACTTGGGCTCTAGTGATAGTGTCTCCACCTTCCTGACACTGTGATTACAAGTATGCTTTCACCTAGCTTCACCTAGCTGAGGAGTCATCAACAGTTTTACCCAGTCGTGAAGCTATGTGAGCTACAGTAGCAACTGTCATGGTAAGATATGCCCATGGGTGCAATAGTGGCACAAATGTTATGGTGGTATCCAACTGCTTCTTAAACTAGATTTAAGGCCTATTCCACAGGAGGAAACTCATACTAGGCACTATAAATCTGACCAAGAAATAATGCCTGGGGAGCTTTTAGACCCAGGGGTAAACCTATTACTATTAGTTTGCTAAATGGATATAATATCAAACTGCCTTTTAAATCTGGGTGCCTACTGATTAATACAGCTATCAATCCTCATCAGAGATGCTTCTTTCTTCTTTTTTTTTAAAGACAGGGTTTCTCTGTGTAGTCTTGGTTGGCCTGGACTTGTTTTGTAGACCAGGCTGGCCTGGAACTCAAGAGATCTGTCTGCCTCTGCCTCCCGAGTGCTGGAACTACAGGTGTGTGCCACTGTGCCCAGCCCCAGAGACATTTCTATGTATCCAGCCACAAATGGGACATCTACACTACACTACCTGCACCTAAGGCTCAGGGACCACACAGAAGGGATGGCAAGACTAAGACCCCAGAGGTTAAGACTGGAGTGAAACAGTGTCTTTAAACATGTCAGGCTACTCTACTTATGAACCCACAGAAGCTATAATTGCTTGGCCAAGATCAAGGCAATCAACATTATAGCATGGAGTGGTGTGTTGGTTTGAATGAGAATGACAACCATAGGCTCATATGTTTAAACACTTGGTCTCTATTTGGTGGAACTACTAGTTTGGAAAGGATTAGGAGGTGGATATAGTCTTGTTGGAGGAGGTACATCACGGGACAGATTTTGAGGTACCATTCCCCAGTGTGTTGCCTGTTCTGGCTCATAGTTGTGGATTAAGATGTGAGCTCTCAGCTGGGTGTGGTGATGCATGTCTGTAATCCCAGCAGAGGCAGGAGGATCTCTGTGAATTTGAGGTCTACAGAGTGATTCCAGGACAGCCAGGGCTATACACTGAGAATTCCTATCTCGAAAAACTTAAAAACAAACAAACAAACAAACAAACAAACAAATGTGATTGGCTATATAGAAAACATGAAGTTGGTGGGGGGCTATAGGGTCATGGGGATAGATCTGGGAGAAATAAGGGGGAGGGCTGGGGTATGAATATGACTGAAATACACTGTATGCATGTATGCAATTTTCAAAGAATTACAGAGAATATTATAGTAAACAAGTACATATCATTAAGTGGGTGCTGGAGATTGAACTCAGGTTCTCATGCTTGTAGAGCAAGCAGGCCCAGACTTTTGTTTGGAATATACCGACATGATAAAGGTATTTTAGACATTAAGAGGATCCAGGTTCAGTTTCCAGCACCCACATGACAACTCACAACAGTTGGTAACTCCAGCTCCAGTTCTTTAACCTCCATAGGCACATACATACTTATGCACATAGATGTAGGCAAAACACTCAAAAAATGTAGCAGGGGTGGTGTGGTGCACACCTGTAATCCCTGCACTTGGGAGGCAGAAGCAGGAGGATCTCTGTGAGTTTGAGTCCAGCCTGGTCTATAGAGTGAGTTCCAGGACAGACTACACAGAGAAACCCTGTCTAGGAAAACAAACAAAGAAACAAAAAGGTTATCTAACCATAAGAAATTAATAAACCGAAAAAGAATACATAATTAAACAGCTAATCCAAGTTCACTTCCTGCAGTGCTCTCCTCACCCCCAAAAGAGGCCAAACTAGGTAGGCCTCTAACTGTAGCACTCAGAAGGCAGAGGCAGACAAACTTCTCTGAGTTCAAGGCCAACCTGATCTATATACAGAATTCCAGGCTAGTCAGGGTTACATAAAGAGACCCTACTTCAAAAAACAAAACAAAACAAAAACAAAAAACAACAAAAAGGGCCACAGAAAAGCCAATAACCTTTTTAAAAATATGAAATAAGTTCTTAAAATATAACAAAAAGAGCTGGGTGTGGTGGCACATGCCTTTAATCCCAGCACTTGGGAGGCAGAGGCAGGCATAGCATTTTGAGTTAAGGCCAGCCTAGTCTACAAAACTAGTCCAGGATGGCCAGGGCCACACAGAGAAACCCTGTCTTGAAAAACAAAACAAAACAAACAAACAAAAAGAGGGTGTGTGTGTGGCTCAGAGGTTAAGTGTACTGATTGCTTTTCCAGAGGTCCCAAGTTCAATTTTCAGCAACCACATGGTGGCTCACAACTATCTATGTGATCTAATGCCCTCTTCTGGTGTGCAGGTCTGTAGGCAGAGCACTGTATACATTAAAATAAATAAGTAAATAAATAAATAAATAAAATAACATAAAGATGGAAATTTAACTTTAGTTCTTAAATTTCACCCCAAACATACAAATTCAGTTTACAAGTCATTTTCATTAATGGTTCTACATAAAGATTTTGTAAATACGGCCAGGCGTGGTGGCGCACGCCTTTAATCCCAGCACTTGGGAGGCAGAGGCAGGCGGATCACTGGAGTTTTGAGGCCAGCCTGGTCTACAAAGCAAGTCCAGGACAGCCAAGGCTACACAGAGAGACCCTGTCTCAAAAAACCAAAAAAAGTTAGAACAAAGGTAAAAGATTTTAAAAATTCCTCAGAAACCTGAATAGCCCCAAGAATAAGAGTTGCAGGAACAGTGGCTCACACCTTGCATTTTCAGCACTTGGGAGGTAGAATGCAAGTTGATTGCTGTGAATTCAAGGTCAGCCTGGGTTAGAGTAAGACTCAAAGTTGGTTTAAATTTGATCTGTTCTGTGTTCACAGGTTACACTATCACTTTAGCCCCCTAGTCTTAATTATGAACTAACAGTAAGGCTTAGTGGATACAGGAAACAAAGTTTTAACAAGGACTATACAGACCAAACAAACCAGATAGAGCAAGCTAAAGGAAACAATCTACTCAGGGGAGAAAACACTAAGCCAATTAACTGTATTTATGGCCTCATAGTTCAGAAATCACTCCAGTGAAACAAATAAATATAAGGCATAAAAGAACAACCATAAAACAAAACATCTCTTGACAAGTGAGCATAGATGATAGAAACTCCGAAGTTTGGAGTTGGGTAAGGTTGGAGAAGCTTTCCAGACAGCACACCAAAAACACAAAAACACCCAGCCTGGTCTACAACTTGAGTCCAGGACAGCCAATGCCACACAGAGGAAACCCTGTCTTGAAAAAACAAACAAACAAACAAACAAAAAAGAAACAAAAAGACATTATATGGGTGCTGGAAATCAAACCTGGGACCTCTGGAATAGCAATCAGTTCCCTTAATGACTGAATTATCTCTCCAGCCCCAAGAACAACAACAACAATAATAAATGAACATATATGCAAAAGCTAACAAAAATATTACTACAGTGATTTTCTCTAAGAAGGAAACAGACATAAGGGTCTTCCTCTGTACCTAGGAAGTATTCAAATTTGTTACTACACTTAAAAAAAATTAAACAAAATAAAAAAACCACTTTAGGGCTGGGGATTTAGCTCAATTGGCAGAATGTCTGCTTAGAACACACAGATAAGGCCTTGCATGTGATCCCCACACTTAGTAGGATCAAGGCCATCCTTGGCTACAGAGTGTTCCAAAGATAGCTTAGGCTAAATGACACTTTGTTTAAAAAAAAAAAGTTTAAAATGTTCTTTTATGTATTAATGTATTTTCCATTAAAAATTATAGTTAAATATTCTCCATACCTTGAAGACTTAGCTCTGTGGCCCTTTTGATGTCATCATCTTCTTTTTGTTCCCAAGCCTCCTAAAGAGATAAGAACAGAAACTAAGTTGTGAAGAGGCACTGAGACTCAGCTGGTTCAGGGAGGACTAGCTACTCTGCAAACATGTGCTGACCATGCCTTCTCTAGCTCATGGACCACAGCCTATGAGGACTGTAGAACAGAAGCTTGTCTTTTTCATTACTATCCTCTTAAAACATAACACTGGGGCTAATACACTCTATTTCCTCATCAGTAATATTAGCTTGCCAACCCAAAGTCATTCAGTGTGACTGTATGATGTAATTTCTTTTTAATGTATAAAATACTTGGCACATAATCCATACCTAGCAAACTCCTTACTTTCTTTTTCCTGGACTTAGCATTTACACTTTCTATGATGTAGATGTAAACACTCCTACACTACGAAGAATGCAGTTACCTTTTTTCAATAACTAACTATATGCAGAATAGTACAAAACTGGCTCTCCTGAGAGGATGATGAACCCCCCCCTACCTAGAAGATACTCACAACCTGTATGTGACAGGAGAATGAACAATGTTTCCACAAGCTATTGAATCATCTATTTTTACTTTATTCTACTAAATAAACCAGATTCACAAGAGATGCTTTGTAGCAATACTAAATGAAGGCCCTTGACTGTCATTTTTCTGAAATATCAAAAGTACTCTTAGAAAAAAATGTAAATAAACTGAGTAGTGCTGGCACTAACCTTTTTCTTCTTCTTCTTTTTTTTTTTTTTAAGAGACAGGGTTTCTTTGTGTAGCCTTGGCTGTCCTGGACTGCATTTGTAGCCCAGGCTGGCTTCCAAGTCACAGAGATCGGCCTGCCTCTGGCTCCCCCTGGCCCCCTGAGTGCTGGGATTAAAGGCGTGCACCAACATGTCTGGCTAGTGGCACATGCCTTTAATCCCAGCACTTGGGAGACCCAGGTAGGCGAATCTCTGGGTTTAAGGCCAGTCTGGTCTACAGAGTTAGTTGCAGGACGGCCAGTACTACACAGAGAAACCCTGTCTCAAACAAAACAAACAAACAAACAAACAAACAACAAAAAGAACAGAAAAAGTAATTAAAAATATGTTTAAGTGGGGCTGGGGAGATGGCTCAGAGGTTAAAACATTGGCTGCTCTTCCAGAGGTCCTGAGTTTAATTTCCACAACCACATGGTGGCTCATGTGATCTAATGTACTCTTATGGCATGTAGGCAGAGCATTGTATACATAATAAATAAATCTTTAAAAAAATATATATGTGTAGGTGCTTTTATTGATTGGGGATGAAGTTTAGTAGTAACATACTTGTCTAGTAGTATAAGGACCTGGGTCCCATCACCAGCAGCATATACACATTATCTTATTGCATTGTAAGCATAGTAGCACTGTTTATAAATAAAAGGATAGAAGAACTGGTTATGAGATTTTAAAGCAGCACTACTCAATCTTAGCTGTTCATTAGAATCATCAGGGAAGCTTAAAAAAAAAATCTAGATTAAAAGAAAAAAATCTAGATGCTCAGTACATATCCAAGGTCCATCCTTTCAATTTATCAAGTGGTAGAACAGTTCAGACATCAGTGTTTTTTTGGACCTCAGTAACTTTATAATACAATCAAGATTGAAAACCACTGGTCTGCCAGGTGAGGGGGGTGCATACCTTTAATACCAGCACTTGAGAGGCAGAAGCAGGCAGAACTCTTTGAGTTAGAAGGCAGCCTGGTCTACAGAGCTAGTTCCAGGACAGCTCTTAAAAAACAAAGCAAAACAAACATACAGACAAAATATTGGTCTACTGATTTTCTTAGCCTCTCTCATTTTCTGAGACAGGTTTCTCTATGTAGCCATTCTGCACTCACTTTGTAGACTAGGCTGTCCTCGAACTCACAGAGTGCTGGGATCACATGTGCGCACCACCGTGCCAGGCTTTGCTTGTTTTTCGATGCTAGAGACTGAACAAACCACCATGTGTAACACCAGGCCAGTGTTCTACCAGTGATCTACATCTCCAGTCCCATGAAATCTTCACTAGCATGATTTGGATTATCTTAGATCAGACAACCGTGGGTGAGTCGGTGGGGGAAGCACCTATGAGTTAAGTATCTTAGATGATGCAACATATCAAATCAACTACCATAAAGAAGTAAAGATTGGGGGCTCAGAGAGAAGGCGGCTCAGTGGTCAAGAGCACTTTCTGCTGTTACAGAGATCGATTCCCAGCACCCATGTTGGCTCACAACTACCTGTAATTCCCATTCCAGAGGGCCTGATGCCTTCTGCCTCCGTGGGTCCAGACAGTCATATGTTCACATATATGTATGCAGACAAAGCATGTATACACATAAAATAAGTCTTTAAAGTAATAACTGGGAACTAGAGCTCCAGCCGAAAGTAGGCCATTGCAATGCTTGTGTTTGACACTAGCACAACAAACACTTGTGTAGAGACTTGCTACATAATGAACTAATAAATGTTCTGTTAATAAAATTTAAAAATAGTTATATTTTAGATTTTTTTGGTCAAATAACCTATAGTTAATGACATATTGTTAGAATATAACCAGGGCTGGAGAAATAAATCAGCCATTAAAACTAGGCTCATAACCAGAAAATAACCAAGCAATAATCTATCACTCATAAAATCACGGTGAGGGACTTGCTAACAGCTTATAGAATAAAGCTAATAGGGAACGATCTTTAACATCCTACAGCATAACATGACTAGTAATAT
The DNA here is from genome assembly GCF_964271855.1 of Acomys minous. NCBI lineage: Eukaryota > Metazoa > Chordata > Mammalia > Rodentia > Muridae > Acomys > Acomys minous. The sequence continues at coordinate 100,461,238 of NC_140486.1, read as the reverse complement.
TTTAATAATTAAAAAGAAATCTACTAATTAAACTGTTTAAATCCAAAGCAAGCCCAAACAACTTTGTTTAATTAACTGTACATAAACAACAAGGAGCAATGCTGAGACAGTAATACTTAACACATTAGTTGTTATTGTGATATGATTTTTGGGAAGCATGGAGGAAGCAGCAACAGAAAGTCTTACTTGTTCTTGAAGGCTCTGGGCCAGTGCTTGTTGAAGCTCCTGCTCTTCTCTTTCCCGCTCCATGTCATATTGCTGGAGCCAATCCACCTCTCCCTGAGAGCCTTCTGGAGTTTTATTTTCTTTATTCTCATCACAGTCTTTTGTTATCTCAGTAAAACTAGTAGGATCTGAAGAAGCAGAACATTATTTTGGAAAAAACTTGCAATTTGTAGACTCTAGTGACACCTACTGTTAAGAGGATAATTCATACTGACCTCATTAACACTAGGTTTAGGGTCTAATGAGTTCACGAGAGCCTAGAACCTGCTATGTAGTGGAGGATGACCTGACTTTGACTTTCCACCTCTGTCTCCCTGCTGGGATTATTGGTATGCCTCTTCATGCTTGGTTTTTTGGGATGTTGGGTTTCATGCACAGTAGGTTTGCCTGCTACTAAACAAGCTACATTCCCAGTCCTTAGAACTTTTTGGGACCAATAATTTCATCTTACCACATCTACATCAGGGTTTCTCAGCCTTAGCACCATTAATAATTTGAGTGGGGGTGCACTCCCTTTGGGGAGTGGGAAATGGAGAGTTGTATATGCTGTAAATTTTAGCAGGATCTCCATACCCTACCCCAGATAGAAGCTTTAACTGAGTTACTTGTCAGGAATTAAAGATCCCTTTCATCTACAGAAATGGAAGTGCTCATGCCAGAAATAGTCCAGTTCTCTCTACTTGTGAGAATCAGAAATGAAAGACACTGTCAAATATTCCAGGGTAGGGGAGAATGTCCTTGAGTTAGAAGGACTGACCAAAGCAATGGCTCTGAGAACAAAGGATTAACGAACAAGTGATACTTAGTAAACAGTGATTGATAAGAATAGGGGAATACATAAAAGATATTTGCACTAAGAGGAAATAAATACTTCATAAGAACCCCATCAGCCTTTTGTTTCTTGTTATACTACGGATTCACTAATTATTATTTTACTTGTATATAAAATAATTCAAAATTGAAGAGGTTCTGACTCCACAAATCTAGAAAATAATTTTGTGATTATCCCACTAAGACTTCCCTTTCCAAACATGAGGGCTTGGATTATTTAGAAGCTACATGTCAGTAAAGGCTCTGAAACAACATATTTTGTGTAACAGATGCTTCTCTTGATGAAATCTACCTGGCTCAGTGACTGTTTTGGGTTTCTGTATCTCCATAGCATCTGCATTATCAGGCATTTCTTGAATATCATCTTCTGCAAATCCAGTGTCCGGGCTGCTGGTTGGCTTATCGTCATCGTCATGACTGAACACCGGCGTCGCTTCCCTCCTACTTATCTCTAACACGGCTGCCAGCACCTCTTCGTCACTCATTCTGTCAAACCCTGAGGTCTCCAGTTCGGACTTCCCAGGCTCTATGCTGCCCAATTTCAAATCCTGAAGAACAGAACTACTTTTACAAGAAGCCAAAGTGTCTGTTAACATAGCTAATGTTGAACTTTATATCTAATATACTCTAGAGTTTAAAGTGGCAATTTGGAGGCTGGAAAGATGGGTCAGCACTCAGGAGTTCATATTGCTCTTGCTTAAGATCAAGTTCAATTCTCAATTTTCAAGTCTGACTTTTCTTCTGGCTTTTGAGAGCAATTTGAGTGTAGAATTGAATTTGTGTGCCACCATGCTTGGCTTATGCTCACACCCAAAGTTTTATGTATGCTATGCAAGCACCTTACCAACTGAGTTACAACTTCAAACCCAACAGTTTTTCTTGATTATGACATGTGCAAAGTATACGCATTATAGAAAACTGGAAGGTAAGCACTGCTAAAATAAAGTTACTCAAGGCAGTAAGTCAACTGAGTATGGTGGTGCACATCCATAATCCTCCTTAGGAGGCAGAGGCAAGAAAATGGTTGTAAGTTCTAGGCCAGCCTAGGCTATAACATGAGAACCTGTCTCAAAAAAACAAAACAAAAAGATGAGTCAGAGATATTAAGATATACATGAATTATACTGTAAACATCCTGTTCATTGCTCTGAATAATCAATTTTAAATGCTGGCTGGCCCTTTTTTTCTTTTAAATTGAGGCAGAGTCTGATGATATAGCCCCGACTGGCCTGGAACTTACTATATGAACCAGATTCATAGATATCCACCTCCTTCTACCTCCTGAGTGCTGGGACTAAAGGCATACATCACCTAGCAATACGGTCTAGTCTTAAATGAGAAAAATAAAAGCTACACAATATTATGTAAATAATAAAAATATATTTTCTGAGTAACTTTTATTCTAGGAGAATTCTTAGCTTTCTTTTAATATTCAGGGGAAGCAACCACAAACTTCCTTCAGCTCTATTGTAAGATGGGACAAGTCAGAACACAAGTAACTACTATAATTCTATAGAACGATGTAAATGCCTGGAAAATCTTACTTTTTTGAAATACTAATTATTAAGGACTGTAAATAGCTGTGTCTCCATGACTATGATTCAACAAATTAGATTACCTAGCTGTTCAGTTGACAAAAAAATACTATGATTTTCTCCTATAAACAACAGCTATCAAAACAAGTGAAGAGATGAAACTTAGAATGTGCAAGTAGTTCTGAGTGTCTGGTGTCACCTGGCCCTTTTCTGAGGAACTGGGGATTGAATCCAGAACCTCACACGTGCTACCAAGTACTAGGTCACTTCATCACTTGTCAAATCCCCAGTAACATTAATTTCTTTAAACAGACTACTATTTTTGGAGACAGTGTCTTACTATGCAGATCAGGCAGGCTTTGAACCTGAAATTCTGCCTCAGCCTCCTCTGTCTGGGATAAGCACGCACCATTATTCTCAGACAAGACTTGCTTTTTGTTTTGTTGTTATTGCAGCTAGAAAACACTCTTTAAAGCCACTGTCTGAAACAGAAGCATTACGTTTGACATCTATCTTGTGAATTTCTTCAGTTTGCTGTGGCATTTATTTGGATAGTTAGCTGAACAGAACGCTGTCAGACGTGCTGAAGAGCCATCACTTACTTTTTCCACATCTTCCTGCTGCTGTCCATTGCCTGGCGTATCACACAGTCTCTGGCTGAGGGCCACAGACCGTTTAAGTTCATCCTCACTGTCAGAATCAAGGCATGGAGTCAAGGAGCTCTTGGGTTTGAAGGTAAATTTCCTATAGTTTATTTAAAAAAAAAAAGGCCTAATAAACAGATGTCTTTTTATTTGTTTGTTTTTGATGTATAAACACCAAAAGAAAGCTTTTCTATTATAAAAATTTATTTAACAAAAGAAAATGAATCTAAAGAAGTATATTTAAGTATTCACCTTTGACACTCTCCTAAAAAGCCATGGTTTGAAAATGCCTATGTTACTGTATATCACCCATAAACTTTGTGCCTTTTTCTTTTAATGACCAATTCCAAATGTAGTCTGTTGCCCTCTTTATAAAGTAAGTATTCCATCGAGTCCATTAAAGTATAGCAATTAATCAGTAATTTCTTTTTTTAAGACCTGGCTGTCCTGGAAATTATGTATGTAGGCCTGCCCCAGAGCTCACAGAGATCTGCCTACTCATGCATCCCAAGTGCTGGGATCAAATGCATGCATCCACCACCACACCTAGCTATAAATTAATATTTTTGACAATGTACAGGAGGACCAATTTTCTATCTTTTAAATTATGATCTGTATTTTATTATTTTGAGGACAGACTTCTGGTGACCTCTCTACTTTCCAGAACAGAAATTCCAGAATAAGAAAATGAAAGGCTTCTGAGGAAGGTAGTTTTAAATCCCATATAATAATAGGACATACATGATGTATTCCCTCACTCCCTTTTTTGAGACAGAGTTTCTTTGTGCAGCCTTGGCTGTCCTGGAACTGAAGTCTGTAGACCAAGCTGGCCTCCAACTCACAGTGATCACCTGCCTTTGGTGCTGAGATTAATGGCTGTCCTACCACTCACTCCCTGACATGATGTATTTCAATACTGTGGCAATTTCCTAAGAAATTAAAGCTATGAAATGAAGGATAACTAGAAAAAAAAAAGGGGGTGTGTGGACAACTAAAAGTTGTTTAATGTAAAGGCAAATAATACCATCTTCAAAATCGGTGACATTGGGCACTGTAGTGAGCATTTGTATTGGTGGCACTAGGGAGGCTGAAGCAATAAACTACAGATTTGAGACCAGTCTGGATTATACAGCAAGATTTTATCTGAAAATCAAAGACAAAACTACAAATAAACAAAACTCAGTGTAGTACAGATCCTTAGAATGTGGATTCATATGTTGGACATGGTGGCACACGCCTTTAATCCCAGAGGCAGGTGGATCGCTGTGAGTTTGAGGCCAGCCTGGTCTACAAAGTGGGTCCAGGGCAGCCAAGGCTACACAGAGAAACCCTGTCTCGAAAAACAACAACAAAAAAAGTTACTGTCTCAAGGTGCAAAGAATAGCATAACATGCTGGGTATGGTGGAGCAGGCCTTCGATACCAGCACTTAGGAGGCAAATATATGAAGCTCTGAGTTCTAAGCTAGCCTGGTCTACAGAGTGAGTTCTAGGATAGACAGGGCTACAATGGGAAACCCTGGAGAAAAGGAGGGAGGAGAGAGAGAGAGAGAGAGAGAGAGAGAGAGAGAGAGAGAGAGAGAGAGAGAGAGAGAGAAGAGAGAGAGAGAGAGAGAGAGACAGACAGACAGACAGACAGACAGACACAGAGGCAGACAGGGACTAGCAGTAACACATTTTAGAAAATTTTCATTCAATATGGTTAAAATTTTAAGAGGTAAGTGCTTTAAAAGGCAAGCTTCAGTTGCATTAAAATTCATTTCTGTGAGACTGTTCTTCAGATAAGATGCTACTGCATTAAGGGAGGAAGTGGCAGAGATTAAAGAACAAAAACCTTCTTTGATGAAAATTAAAATAAAACTCCTATTTAATAGTAAAAACATATGAAAATCTGAAAAGAGGCAAGTGGCCAGCGTCCAGACTGAACACACGTGAGAAGCTAAATGAAGACAGGATGTTCTGACTGAATAATTGAATATGTATTTGTAAGGTTTTCAGTATTAACTTAGAAATTGCCAAATTAGGCTACCACCAATTTTTTTTAAAGGACAGATTCTCATATAGCCAAAGACTGGCTTCAAACTTGGGAATAGTCTTGAATTCCTAAGCTTCCCGCCTTTACCTCCCAGGGGCTGGGATTATAGATGTATGCTACCATACCTAGTTTCAATTAGCTTTCTTAATTTTTTATTTTTTATTTCATGCTCATCAAGCAAACCTCAACATATTTTTTAATCAGGTAAATACTTTGTAGAAGGGATGTGATACCTAGCTATGTTTTTACCATGGTCAAAAAACATAGAAGAACCAATGCACTGAGTTCAGAACTCAGCCTCTATTAAATTTTCTTTTTAAATATTTATTTATTATGTGGACAGTGTTCTGTCTGCATGTATACTTGCACGCCAGAAGAAGGCACCAGATCTCATTATAGATGGTTGTGAGCCACCATGTAGTTGCTGGGAATTGAATTCAGGACCTTTGGAAGAGCAAGCAGTACTCTTAACCCCTGAGCCATCTCTCCAGCCCGGGAGCCTCTGTTAAATTTGATCTGCATGATGGGTCTTGTAATACATTAATCACTTTTTTGTTTTTGAGACAGAGTCTCTCTGTATTAGCCTTGGCTGTCCTGGACTCAGTCTAGCCTCTGCCTCCTGAGTGCTGGGATTAAAGGCATGCGCCACCACGCCCAGCAGGCTACTCACTTTTTATTAACCAACTTTCAAATTCTCATCCCAGTAGACTCTGAAGAACAGATGCCATGCCTGCCAAGGTACAATGATGGCCAATGAAACTGTTTCTTGCAACCACTGTGAACTGGTACCTAAGATGCAGTCCATTAGCACTAACAATGTTTACAGAGGCAGCTTGGCTGTAGCAGTGAAAATGTTTGTCCTGTAAATGCATCACTTGCTTACTTTATAAAGCAGCCGAGTAGTATTGCTCATTCATATCTGGAGGACAGGCAAGTGTATTCACATTGGGACCACTTCAAATTTCTAGCTATGTTATCTGGTTTTATTTCACTGAAAAATAACTACACACAGGAAGAAAACAGCAGTTTCTAAATATCATTCTATGGTTACACGAGCCCCATATAAACGTTTAAAGGGTAAAACTTTTCTAAGATTAGTTTGGGATATAAAATTTTTAGAGGGAGAAAAGGTCCAATCAGAATCTTCAGTGAACTCTTGGAGGAAGTACAATTTATCTTTTAAAAAAAACATAGAGCACAGGCAGAACAGGTACATTCCAGTGCATGTTTCCTTTCAGAATTCTTCCTTTTAGTGTCAAGCTAGCACTAGGTGAGTCCTGTGTCTGTCTGTGAGGAAGGACAGGAGTTATACCCTTTTAAACCTCAGAGCCAGTTTATTAACAAAATCCTGGAACTCCCTCCCTCCCGGGGGGGTTTCTTGGTGTATCCTTGGCTGTCCTGGACTCCCTTTGTAGACCAGACTGGCCTTGAACTCAGTGATCCGCCTATCTCTGCCTCTCCAGTGCTGGGATTAAAGGTGTGTGCCACCACCACCTGGCTCTGGAACCTTTTTTGATAGCTAGAACTTTTGTGCCCTAGGTCATATATAAGCCAGACTCAAGAACATTCCCAAGTATGAGTAATACTGAGCAACTGGCATGCAAAAAGAAATGAAGAAAGGGGGAGTGGGCAACCTTACAGATTAGAGTGGGCCAAATCCTTAGAAAGACAAAATTTGGGTATATAAGAAATAGGACTCACTTTGAAGGTGTAGAAGGGCTGGTGATGCAGGAATTCACCATTTGAGAGGCTTTCAAAGGTCTAGAACTATCAGAAAATTGGAGAATATGTAATGTATACAATTGCATCAGTAAAGGTAGATATTTAACTGGTAAAGTTAATTATTCTACATGCTAAATCTCTCCTTAAACCCTCCTGAAAAGCAAATAATACTTTAAAACAATTAACCATAAACTCCCAGAGGAGAACGAATTACCATCTCTGGCTCTCCTTATCTAATACCTGAAATAAACAGCTTTGCAAATGATGTCAAGGGTAACACATTTGAGAAGAAAAGAACAACTTGGGGGAAAGTCCCTCATCTTATTTCTTTACTTTGGACCGACAAAATAATAGCTCTCAACTTATTGAGATTTACTAGGCGGCAAGCACTGTATGTACTACTGCACTTAATGGTCACAGCAGACCAATCTTATTTTCCCATAGATAAGCCAAGTTTTTCAAGGTCTTAAAGCCACTAAAAATGGATTAGAATGTAGTCAGCTTCACTTCAGATCAGTGTTCTCCAAGGTATGTAGTAGAGTGAGACGGACTAACAGCTCTACCAGCAGAGGGCAGTTTGCACCAAGTAAAAACAGACTCTTCAAAATGTAAAGGCAGAAAGAGAAACAATTACAGACCAAAGACTCTGGGAAGACTCTAGGGTAAATTTATATGGTGTTAGTTATAAATCCAAGAGAAATATGTCTCAGAAAATTGAATCAATTAATTTTGGGAATTGTTCGCTTATTTTCTGTAATGTCTAACTGTAGCCAAGAAACTGTCCTTTGCTGCTGTTTTTAGGGACAATCATCATTATGTACTGAGGGTGGCTTAAACTTTCTACATAGCCTATACTGGTCTTGAAGTACCTTTGCTGTAGGTTGGCATTATAGGCACACGCTACAAAACCCAGCGTGGCTTGGCCTGTTTAGTTAGTAACAGGAAAACCAATCTTCTTAGTCCTCAATGAAATTAAGGATTTGGAAAAATTCTCAAAAATTCTTTTCCGTCCTATACCTCTAGGCTTTATGATTCTCCCAAATTACTGTTCAAGTATGAAAAAGAACTGTAGCCTAGTGTTCCAAGTAGAGCAAGCACGCACGAGAGCACCATACTTAGAAGCCCTAAGGTCCCAGCATGCATGATGACAAAAATCTAAAGCAAAGGGGACTTCTTTCTCTCTGAAACAGTTCTCAGAGTCTCAGAAGTTACTCATATTGGGCACTATTTACACTTATAGAACAATCATGTATTTGGGCGGAAGCTCTAATTTGATTTTTCAAATTTGCATGTTCAAAAGAGCTAAGGCTTTTGTTAAGAATATTGATTCCCAAGTATACCAAGTACAGCAAATGATCTTTTTTTTTCCATTCCTGTGTTCTAAAAAAAAGAAAGAAAAGGTACCATAATATGAAAGGCATCTATTAAATTACATTAAAAATACAAAGATTGGAAGATCTTTGTATAAGCATTTTCCTTCAATTAGTTCTATCTGACAATGTTTAATATTAAAGTTCCAAATTAATGCAGAATTCAAATTTCCTTTCGGGTTTGATTTTCTTTTCCCCCTTTCTTTCCCCTAAGAGTTTTTATCTAGTTTGGTCAATTTCTTGAAATATTAAAACCCATTCAAAAGTAAAGTTAAAAAGCACTGTCTCTTACATTGCCATATGTGCACTCCATCCAAGAGTAAAAGGTGGCTTTGTATTTTCAGTGCAATGAGATGACAGGGTCAGGTATCTTGGAATGATGACTTGTTGTCCAATCTTGTTGTTAAGTGAGAGAGCCACATTGAAGCTGTATCGTTTCAAATGAAGAATGAGGACCCTGAAAAAACAGAAGACAAGGACTCTAACTCATGAGCAACATAAGTTGCTCTCTTACAGTGGTCATTCTAATCATGTTAGACAAATTTTGACTTACAGAATACATTTGGTCATGCTGGGTTATGGTGGTCAAGCCTCTACTCCTAGCACTTGGGAGGCAGAGGCAAGTGGGTTTCCATAGCTCAAGGACAGCCTGGTCTACACAGTTTTCCAGATCAGCCAGCGCTACAATAACCAGTCCTTGTCTGAAACAGCATCCCTTCAGGACACACACATATACATTTGGCCAAGCTAAACATAATTTGAGGAACATTTACTAAATATTAGTCAATGTACAGCAGTATTAGGATAGATACAAATAAAAACCTTGGATCTAGTGATTAAAGAAGTTTAGATAAAGTACACATAATGCTCCTAGGAAAATCCCTCACCAAGAAACAACACACAGTAGGCAAAAGAACTAAAATTTTAAATGTAACTAATTTTTGGCTAATCTTAATCTACTTCCTGAGTGTTATACATTAAAAATAGGTCATATATGGTAAAATATCTATTAGATTGTATATTACACATTAGCTCTTATGCATATATGGTAAAATATCTATTAGATTGTACATTACACATTAGCTCTTATGCATAATGGTATCCAGCATTATTCCAAGATATCTTATTTTATTTTATTTATTACTTTTTTTGTTTTGTTTTTTTCGAGACAGGGTTTCTCTGTGTAACCTTAGCTGTCCTGGACTCACATTGTAGACCAGGCTGGCCTCGAACTCACAGCGATCCACCTGCCTCTGCCTCCCAAGTGCTGGGATTAAAGGTGTGCACCACCACGCCTGGCCCTTTTTTTTTTTTTAATTAAATAGCATCTTAACATGTAGACCTGGCTTGCCTAGAACTTGCCATCCAAACTAGGCTGGTTTTGATTTGTGGTAATCCTTCTGCTTCTGCTTCCTGGATATTGGCTTTACAGGTACATGGCATCACATTTAGCTTTTGCTGTTGACAGACTTCACTCTGTATTCCAGTCTGGCCTAGAATTATTAGATAGCCTTGGCTGGTTTTGAAATCATGGTAATCCTCCTACCCTAAATTGCTATGTGTGATGATTAAGATATCAGCCAACTCCATGGTATTTCAGGATTAGTTTTTTGGGGGGCGGGGGCGGTTTCGAGACAGGGTTTCTCTACGTAGCCTTGGCTGTCCTAGACTCACTTTGTAGACCAGGCTGGCCTCAAACTCACAGCAATCCACCTGCATCTGCCTACCCAGAGCTGGGATTAAAGGCATGGATTAGTTATTTTTATATATTCTGAAAATAGGGTCTCACGTAGCCCAGGCTGGCTTCAAACTTGTTATGTAGCTAAGGATGACCTTGAACTTCCAGTCCTCTCATCTCCACCTTCCAAGTGCTAAGAGAGCTGTGATTACAGTCACTACATAAGGTTTTATGTAGTGCCTGGGATTGAGTCAAAGGTTTCCTGAGTACTAGACAAGCACACCCTTAACTAAGCTAATTTTTTAGCCCTTAATATTATTCTTATTTTAATATACTTATTTTGAAGCTGGGAGTGGTGGCGCACGCCCTTAATCCCAGCACTTGGGAAGCAGAGGCTGGTGGATCACTGTGAGTTCGAGGCCAGCCTGGTCTACAAAGTGAGTCTAGGACAGCCAAGGCTACACAGAGAAACCCTATCTTGAAACATGGCCCCCCCCATCCCACCCAAAAACAAAACAAAACAGCAAAACCCACCACACAACCAAAAAAGCTTATTTTGTTTTTATATGTATGTGGGCTATGGCATCATGTGGAAATCAGGATGTCTGTGAGTCCTTGGGAATTAAACTCAAGTCCCCTAGCTTGAAAACAATCTCCTTTATCCTTTACAACACTTTGCTGGTCCTACTGCTCTTATTTGAGAAGTACTTTCTCTAGAGAAGACGGGAAAAAAAAACAAAACAAAACAAAGCAAAAAACCAAAAAAATTCCCCCACTAACAAAAGCATTATATAAAACATTTGCATGGTCATCTGATCTGGACTGAGAAAAAGACTTAGCTTTTTAGAAACACCTTTTTTTTTTTTTTTAAAGGAGCTCTGGCAAAGTTCAATTATAGGAAAACTTTCTGTTTACTTTTCACCAGTCTGTTCTGGCATGCTTCTAATAATTTCAGAATCCACTGGGTCAATGATAGCTGGTGTGCATACTCTGTAGTATTTCCCACATGCTGTGCCCAATTCAATATTATTGCCATTGTAGTAACGCACACCAGTTTTAGTCAACATGGGATAGTATTCTATTTCAAGTTTCCTCAAAGCTAGGCAGCTGTTGGTAAGGATAACCAATTTTGCTTTGCCTTGTCTGACGATTTTCAGAGTATGTTTGTATCCCAGCATATACTTACCACTTTTAATAACAAGCTGGAACCTAGAGTTTATAGACTCCAGAGACTTTTTCATCTTCTTTGTGGCCGCCATCCTCCTACCTTAGGTGTGGGACAATCCCCAACCAAGATCAGCTGACAAGATGGCCAGGGAGTGAGAAAAGCCACTTGTTCTTTTTTGTTACTACTGTAAGCTGTCTATTTTTGTCTGATGGATTAAATATATTTCATAGTCAATAAGAGTAAGAACTTCAGGGGTTTTTTTTGTTTGCTTGTTTTTCCCAGTCAGTGTTTCTCTATGTAATTCTGGCTGTCCTGGAACTCACTTTTCAGAACATGAGACCTTGAACTCTGAGATTGGCCTGCCTATGCATCTGTGTGCTGGGACTAACAGTGTGTAAAACTTAAATTTTGAGTTTCAAAACTTGAAACTCAAAAATCTTATATTTAAACTCCAGTTTGGCAAAACAAAACAAAACAAAACAAAACAAAAAACCAAACCAAACCAAACCAAACCAACAAAATAAAGCAAAACAAAAATACTGTCTCTTTTTAGAAAACTGTATCTATTTTCTTCAGTACAGGCTTCTATCATAGAAGCCACAAACTCAAAAATTTGCAATTTGAACTTACTGATATTTTTCTTTACATGGGATAGGACTCATTCTAGAACTCAGAAGGCTGAAGCGGAAGAATCATGGATTCAAGACAAATCTTAGTTAATTATCAAGACCTATCTCAAGATAAAAATCTTTTTAAAAGACTGTGGTATATGTTCATGAAGAATGCTTGCCTTGACTGCATGAGACACGAGATCTCCAATAAAACACACACACACACACACACGCAATCATTCACACACAAGCTAGACTTCATGGCCTCATAATTACAATGTAAAAATATATACTGACCCAGTTGTTAAAAAGACTAAAACTGGCCAGTCATGGTGGCATACATCTATAATCCCAGCACTCAGGGAGGCAGAGGCAAGTAGATCTCTGTGAGTTTGAGGCCAGCCTGGTTTACAGGGAGTCTAGGACAGTCAAGGCTACACAGAGAAACCCTGCCTGGAAATACAGAGGAGGGAGGAAGTAAAGAGGGGGAAAGGGCAAAGAGGAAGATGGAGAGAGAGGGAGAGAGGGAAAGAGAGAGAGACTGAGACTTGACTAAAACTGATGCCAAATTCTCAAATATTTTAATTAAAATTTCAAAGAACCTAAACCAAAATAAAAGCAGCATGAAAAGAATAGATGACCATCAAAATAACTGATCTATAAAGATGAGGCAGAGTGAAAGTGAGTAAGTTGCATAAAGGCATCAGGATTTTCAATAATGAAAGCAGAGGGCTAGGGTAGCCCAGGGTAGAGTGCGTGACTGCCTTGTGAGAGGACCTGGTTTCAGTCCCAGCAGCAGAAAGATAGAACAGATATATAATTAGATCTAGTGGTCCACAGCTGTAATCCTAGCACATGGGAGATAAAGGCAGAGGATTGCTGCAAGTTGAAGGCCAGCCTTGGCTACTTAATGAGTTCTAGAACAGTGTGCACAATAGACTGAGACTCTTTAAAAACCAAACTAAAGCAAGATCCAGACCTAAACAGAACAAATTAACACTTAACATAGTACAGTACTGCAGAGAAAAGAGATCTCTTTTTCCTTAGCATCTTCTTTTCTTTCTTTCTTTCTTTCTTTTTTTTCTTCCAGATAGTGTTTCTCTGTGTAACAGCCCTGGCTGTCCTAGACTCTCTTTGTAGACAAGGCTAGCCTCAAACTCAGAGATCCACCTGCCTCTGCCTCCCAAGTGCTGAGATTAAAGGCATGTGCCACCATGCACAGCAGCATTTTCTTTTATTTACACAAATTATATTTTTAAAATTCCCTCCTCAAGACAGAGTTGCTCTGTGTAACAGCCCTTGCTGTCCTGGGACTTGCTTTGAAGAACAACAGTCTGGCCTCAAATGCACAGTGCCTCCCAAGTGCTAGGATTAAAGGTGTGTACCACCACCTTCCAGCTAATTTAAAATGTTTTATTTTATGTGCATGATGCTTTTTCCTGAACATTATGCCTGTGTATCACTTGTATGCCTGGTACTGGAGGATATCAGAAAAGGTAATCAGATGCCCTGAGAACAGAGCTACAGGCACTTTTAAGCCACTATGTAGGCTGGGAGTGGTGGTTATCCCAGCACTCAAGAGATCTCTGTTAAGAGTCCAGCCTGGTCTACATAGTGAGTCCCAGGACACGAGAGCTATGTAGAGACACTCTATCTCAAAAACAACAACAACAACAACATGTGGCTGCTGGGAATTAAGCCCAGACAGTCTGAAGCAGAAGAGCAGGGCTCTAACTGCTAAGCCATCTCTCCAGAACCACCTCAGTATTTTCAACTGCATACAGTTAGTGACAGACAGTAATAACCAATATCTTGTCTTCAAATTTCTTCTTTCTATTCTATTGTCTCATAACATTCATAAATAGTCTCTTAAAAAACAAACATAAAAAATAATAATGCTGCTACAGCTTATAAAGTAGTTTCTCTGAAAATTTATTTTCTAGAAAGGAATGCATTATAGAATGTAAAATAACTTTCCCCTGAGGTCTAGATTCCAGAAACTCTATATTTACAGATAATTGAAGCTAATAAAAGAAAGTAAAGCTCTCTGGTGCAGGCAGAGTGCCACATAAATATTTGATGTTAATAATCACTTGTTTGGCAGAGAGATCTAATCTTGGGAAGCATTAAAAGCTATCTTGTAACCACATCATAACTTCTGCAACTAGCTTCATCTTATATTCAGACAGTACTAATACAATGTAAGTTAATTTCATGCAAGGCAGAAAATTAATCTTATGATTATAGGAAATCTACTACCTATAAGATCCTTTGAAAAAGAAATGGAGCTGGGCGGTGGTGGCGCACGCCTTTAATCCCAGCACATGGGAGGCAGAGGCAGTAGCATCTCTGTGAGTTCGAGGCCAGCCTGGTCTACAAAGTGAGTCCAGGACAGCTAAGGTTACACAGAGAAACCATGTCTGAAAAAAAAAAAAAAAAAAAAAAAAAGGAAAATGGGAAAAGTGAAGTAAGTTGCTCTTCCTATGTCCATATTGTGTCTGCAGCAGATTTTTCCTAATGGATAAGAGGAGGAAGACTATAGGAAAACAAATGACATCCCTAACATAAAAATTCAAAATCAAATTATGATCCCAAACCTGAAACTTTTATTAGAGAACTTACATAATGCTACAGTGAAAAAGTCCATACTTACTTTAGGTGACAAGATGTAGGCAAAAAGAAGGGACAGTAAAAATATATAAAATTATCCTTAGACTATGCATAATGCATATATGAAATGCAAATGAACTTTAGTGCTTAGACAGCACACACCCCACCTTGAGGTCTCACTATGTATATCCAAATATTACAAAATACAAGGCATTCCTGACTCACGCATTTCAGAAGGGATCCTCAAACTATACAAATTACATTACTGAAAGAAAACTCTAGAGCCAGTGTTACTAACTGCATCCTCTTTTTGTCATCTTCCTGAAACTCAGACTGCTTTCTCCTCAGTATTGCAAATTTGCTTTCAAGATTTGTTTACTTATTTTATACGTATGGGTTTTTGCCTGCATGTATGTCTGGGCATTGATTCCCTTAGAACTGAAGTTATAGCCAGTTGTGAGCCACCAAACAGGTGCTAGGAAATGAACCCAGGCCCTCTGCAAGAGTAGGCAATGCTCCTAACTCTCCAGCCCCTCTTCCTTTTCTTTCTTCCTTCCTTTCTTTTCTTTTCTTTCTTTTTTTTTTTTTGAGACAGAGTTTTTCTGTGTAGCCTTGCCTGTCCTGGACTCCTTTTGTAGCCCAGGCTGGCCTTGAACTCATAGTGATCTACCTGCCTCTGCCTCCCGAGTGCTGGGATTAAAGGCACCCACCACCACCGCCTGGCCCTCTCTTTCTTTTCTACACAAGCTTTTCTGATCTTTACCAATTCCCAATGTGATGTTTCTCTAGAATTTGTTTGCTTATATACTATGTTTAGGGGTCAAATCTAGGGCCTTGTGTTGATTAAGTAAACACTGTGTTCCTAAACTATATTCCCTGCAGTCTAGGAATATACACTTTAAAAAAAGGCAGTCATATTTACCTGGGCAGCCTGATAAATTTGTGTCTGACAAGAGCACACTTTCCACCACACTTTTCACAGGAGTACTCAAGTTCTTCTGCCTATAAAAAGATAAGAGGAAAGTAAGGATGAAGTTGAATTGGAATTAACCCACTAAATGCAAATAATCTTTAGTCTCATTAGTTCTGTGTCTTTAGCAATGGAATTACTAAATTAAGACCTAATCCTTAAGATAGTTATTTATGATATCATGTCTTCTATTTTCAGAATTCCTAATTCCTTCTTTACCAAGGAAATATCTCAACTTAAGATAGTAACTAGACTCTAATGAAGCAGATCTCAATTCTTCCCAATGGATACACAAGAACCGCTGCCAAGAGTCTATTCAGATTTTTAACAGTTGGCTATAGCAGAGATAAGATCACCTTCAGGTTAGGCGGAGTTCCTGGTCTGTTAGGTGTAACTCTACCCCTTTCTTACAATGGAACTCAATCTTCTGGTGACAGCCCACTAAGGACAACTGCTCTAAAAGGACCAAAGTTTGGGGTGGATATCATTACCTAGAGAAAACTGAAACAAGAAATCCTTAAAAAGGGGGGATACAGATACAGAGGAAAATCTTCACTGCATGATAATTACAGGAATAGTAGAGAGTGAGTAAAACAACAAAGAGACAGAGCAGTTATCTTTTGATGGAACTGAACAGTCATCACTTAAAGAGCAGGATTTTTATTAAGCTATAGGAAGAAAACCCTGCCAATTTGCTACAACAAATCAAGGATCATCAATATAGATGAAGCAAATTCCCAGCAGTTCTAAGGTTTGTAACACAGTAAGACTGGCTATGTCCCAGAAACTGTCTCACTACCATGCATGCACAAACATCTATAGCTTTGAATAAACCTGACTCTTCCTTCTTGTTCCTACTAGGACATACAACCAGAGAACAGAGTAGCTTTTCATTTCTCAGTTCTTTCTTGTAATAACTCACATAGTATCTACAAGTTTAACTCATGTTGCCAAAATTTTAGCAAAGGTCATTTCAAATGCTTTGTATTCATATTTATTTATAAATAAAACACAGCTTCTAAGGTTGTCTAAAACAATCACCACTCAGCTAGTCATGCAATCCATGTAAAAAGTTAGTCTTCTTTAAAAGTTTTAATCAAGTTTATCAAAATGTATATTAAATAGTATTTATAAACTTTTCATTAGTTTTTCCTGCAAATTATTTAATCAAAACTCTGCCTTGACAAAAACCTCAACTTCAAGCACAATTATCTATAAACATAAAACTGAGTTACATGAATACATTAAAAATATTACCCTAAAGAAAAGATCAAGAGAATCTTGAATTGAACGAGGAGGGAGTGGCTTTTTCCTCCGAGGAAGGTCAATGGAGAGATCATTAAACTGTTCTCTTTTAGGAATAGTCTCTCCACATCTGCAAGGATGAAGAGGAGATTAGTATAGAATTTGGAATATAAAATACTACTATTCTTAATATCTTCTTCCCTCAGAGCTTATGGTCCAACATACATGAATAACATAATACAATCTTTTTTTTTAAAATAATTTATTTACCTTTATTGTATGTGCATTAGTGTTTTGCCTGCATGTATGTCTGTGTGAGAGTGTCAGATCTTGGAGTTACAGACAGTTGTAAGCTGCCATGTGGGTGCTGGGTATTGAACCCGGGTCCTTTGGAAGAACAGTCGGTGCTCTTAACCGCTGAGCCATCTCTCCAGCCCCCAACATAATACAATCTTTATGCCGTTCTTTCATTCAGAAGCACGCCTGACTGCTCTAACATCTTAGAGAAGAGTGAGCTCAGTTTTTGCACAGATCTCAGGTTTCATTCCCAGCACCCTCATAGTAGTAGCTCATAGTCACCCAGAACTCTATTTCTAGGGGGAGATGCTAGCCTCTTCTGATCTCTGAATATACATACATGCAGGCACTCATGCACAAAATGAAAAAAAAAACCCAACAACTTTTAATCAAGAAACAAGCAAACAAAAAGCCCAGCACCATGATTTGCCAGACCTGGTGGCTCAAGCCTGGCATCCCAGTACTCAGGGAGGCAGAGGCAGGCCAGCCTGGCCTACAAAGGGAGTCCAGAATAGCCAAGGTATCACAGAGGAACTCTGTCTGAAAAACCAAAACATAAAATCCTCAAACAAACAAAAAACAAAACCTGTTTCCAGCCAAGTATGGTGGCTCACACCTATAACTCTAACACTTAAGAGGCCCAGCCAGAGCCAGGAGTGGTGGCACATGCCTTTAATCCTAGTCCTCAGGTGGAAAATCTCTAGGAATTTGAGGCCAGCCAGTTCACAGACCTACTTCCAGAACACCCAAGGCTACACAAAGAAGCCCTGTCTCAAAACACCAAAAAACAAACAAACAGACATACACAAACAACAACAACAATACCACCACCACCACCAGCCCTCCAGGTCAGCCAATCAACATTTAACTACTGAGTTAAAACCAAAGTGTGTCACAGCTGGTTATGGTAGTGCATGCCTTTTTTCTCAGCACTTAGAAACAGGCAGATCTCTGAGTTCAAGGCCAGCCTGGTCTACATGATGTCATAAGACAAACAACAAAAACAAAGTGTATCAAAAACTATTTCAATTACTTTTGGCTCTTATCTCATCAAGCATTGTTATAGAAAGACTAAGGAACCAGAAAGATGGGTCAACGGGTAAAAGAGCTTGCTGCAAAAGAGCTTAATAACCAGGGCTGGAGAGGTGGCTCAGCTGTTAAGAGAACCAGCTGCTCTTCCATAGGACCTGGGTTCAATTTCCAGCACCCACATGACACCTGGAAACTGTGATTCCAGTTCCAGGGGATTTAGCATTATCACATAGACAGACAAATATTCAGGCAAAACACCAATGTCCATAAACATAAATACAATATTAAAAAAAAAAAAAAGCCAGGGGGGCAGTGGCACATGCCTTTAATCCCAGCACTTGGGTGGCAGAGGCAGGTGGATCTCTGTGAGTTGGAGGCCAGCCTGGTCTACACAGAGAATTCCAGGATAGCCAAGGCTACACAGGGAAACCCTGCCTTGGGTTAAAAAAAAAAAAAAAGCCTAGTAACCAAGCTAGGTGTGGTGAGATCTCTGATGTGGAGGCCAGCCTGACAGCTGTGATAAATCAGGCCTGTACTGTCAGGCAGCACTTGGAAGGCTGAGACAGAAAGATGTCAAATTCTAAGCCAACATGGGCTACACAGTAAGACTTTGTTTCAAAAATCCAAACTCAAAAGAATCAAAGCCTGGAAAAAAGAAGTTTGGAAGAATTGTGGGAAAGAAAGGAACATAAGTCGTGGTATGTGATATGTCACTTGCCACAAAGGACCAAGGAGGGGGACAAGTTTGCTTAGAGATTACGTACGCTTTACAGATAATGGAGTGTTGAACCTCAAACTCTAAGTTCGTAATAACAGGGCAAGTGAACACTTTGGTGGCCGAAGTATCTGGTGAATTTTCTTCTCCAAGGACAGGTTCTGTCTTCCAAGTTTTGTTCAGTTTTTCCATATCCTCCTTCAGCTGATCTAAGCACTGACTTAAAAATTCATGAGCATCCTAAGAAGATGATAATATCTGCCATCAGAGCAAAGCATTTCTTGTCATGATAGCTTATTAAACTTTGATTTATACAACTAAAACACTGAGAAGCCAAAAGGTACCTGAACAAGGCCAGTCTTATTCTGGTAAGGATATGGAGCACTTATATCTTTGGAATAAATAACAAGTGAAAAGTGTTGGAGACTTAGCTCAGTGGAAGAGCAATTACCTGGCATGTTTGACTTCTATGGTCCAAATTCCCTGGCAAAACAATCCCAAAAGCTGGGAGGTGGAGGCAGGAGGACCAGAATTCCAAAGTCATTCTTGGCTATACACATACACATTTATCGTGTTTAAGACTGCCCTGGGTTAGATGAAATACTGTCTCAAAACCAAAATAAAACAAAAAAGCCAAACGAATCATATTGAAATTTACTGTTTACCATCCAAGGTGACCATATTACACAAGTAACATTTTAAAATAAAATTAAGGCAAATGCTAATTTCAATTTTCTGTATCGAAAACATTTAAAACTAATTAACACTCACATTTTGCACATAGCCAGAGAATCTCTCTGCAGTAGCTGAAATAGCATTTTTAACCTTCTTAAGCAGTTCTTTTTTGGTCTCTGAATTAGAAATATCTTTTTTAATAAGCAGGTTGGCAAAGCGTCTGATAAAGAAGAGAGACAATGTTAGCATATTTTAAAAACACCGGGTGGCATATTTAAAGGCTAATTACTAACAACAACACATAAAAATGAAACTGCCCCAAATCCAACTATTTAAAAATTAATGAGGTCATTAAGCAAATATATACCATTACCTGATAAGTGCATTGAGTGGAATTTTCTTCCACGGGATACTTTGTTTAAGCAAATCATTTGCAAATGACTGGAGTGAAAACAAAGATTGTAAGATAGCATTCATATAGCATGTATTTCCCAAGTTGGAAAATCTGGAAAGGAAGAGTGAAGTGTGTTCAGCATGCAGAAAGGTATCTCCACTCTGCATCAGAGCCACCTACAGGGCTTGTTAAACACCATGTAACTGGACACAGCTCCTGATTCAGTAGGTATGGAAAATAGGAAGTCAGGGAAACATCAAGTTCTGCAGGACAGCAGCTGCCACTGCTGACCTAGGGAAACTGCTCTAACAACTGTACTATAACCTTACAAGGCAAACTTAAAAGAACTATTTCCCATAATTTCGTGTTACTGCCTTATTTTCCCTTCAATTTATATTCTTTGTTTGCTAAAAATATCATCCTTTTATTTATAACCAGTAAGATTTTACTTCCAATGTATCAATGGCCTTTTTTTGGGCCTGTCTATGCAAAATTTAGTATTCTTTTACACAAACTTATCAATCTTTTATTAAATCTTGATTTTGAAACAAATTTACAAAGCCTTTCCTTACATGAAAATTCTAGAGGAATTTACCCATAACATCTAGTACCTGGAGAGTTTAAAGATTTTGTTGCTGTTTTGGTTTTTTTTTTTTGAGACAGTGCTTCTCTGTGGGTAGCCCTGGTTGTCCTAGAACTTGCTTTGTAGAACATGCTGGCCTTGGAACTCACAGCGATCCACCTGCCTCTGCCTCCCTGAGTGCTGGGATTAAAGGTGTGAACAACCATGCCCAGTTGAGTTTAAAGATTTAAACTTTTATTTTTAATTTCACACATATGTCTGTTTGGGCATGTGTACTTGAGTGGAGGCACCCTTAAGGGGCCACTGGATTCCCTGAAGCTGGAGTTACAGTAAGGAGGCTGGTGTGGGTGTTAGGAATGGAAGTCAGGTGCTCATAACGGTTGAGCGACCTCTTTAGCCTAGATTTGAAATATTTATAACCGGTTTCTTTGATTCTATTAGAATTTATTCTCAAATACACTTCTAAATAAATATCTATCTATCTATCTATTTCTTCCTTCCTTCCTTCCTTTTTGGTTTTTTCAAGACAGGGTTTCTCTATGTGTAGCCCTAGCTGTCCTGGAACAAGCTTTGTAGACCAGATTAGCCTCGAACTCACAGAGATCTGCCTGCCTTCAATTGTTGGGATTAAAGGCGTGCTCAGCTGAATACCTTTTTCAAAATTTATTTTAAAAGTGCTTCTTTATTCCAACAATTAAGACTTTCTATTATATTCTGCTAAACTGCCTACACACACATCAATAGTTTATTTATGAATGAGAGAAGGTCTTTGATTTTTACTATAGTTTAAATTCATCACTCATGGTACCTTTTTAAATAATTCCAAAGGACGGAGGTGGCACATACCTTTAGTTGCAGCACTTGGGAAGCAGAGGTAAACAGATCTCTGTGAGTTTGAGGGCAGACTGGTCTATAAAGTGAGTTCCAGGACAACCAAGGCTACACAGGAAATGGGATTTTTGGGGGTGGGGGGGTGGGGCGTGGAAGGGGGAGAGGGAGTGGGAGTGGGAGTGGGAAATTCAAAGACTTGAAAATGTTTAATTCTAGTTCAAGTTTATTGACAATAAGCCACTAATTCAGTTAAAGTTATGTCTGCTTTTGAAAGAATCTTTATCAGCTGGTATATTTAAATTAGTATTTTCCAATTTTCTTTTTTAATTAATTAATATTATTTTTAAAGTTATTATCTAGTTATTTTTTATATAGTATTCTTCCTGCATTGTGCTAGCAGGCCATAAGAGGGCACGAGATCTCATTATAGATGGTTATAAGCCACCTTGTGGTGGCTGGAAATTGAACTCAGGACCTTTGGAAGAACAGCCAGTGCTCTTAACTTCTGAGTCATCTCTCCAGCCCCTTTCTATTATTATTATTTCTTTTTATTGTATCAGTGCATCAGATCTCTTTAATGACCATGAGCCACCATGTGGTTGCTGGAAATTGAACCGGGACCTCTGGAAGAGCAGCCAGTGCTCTGAACCACTGGGCCATCTCACCACTGTTTTGTAGGAAAGTGGCTTTCTTTTTTATATTCCAATTTTGTTTGTGGACAGAATTCCATACCCTCTTTTGTTAATTTAGTAAGGTGAAGTCTTTAATGTACAACCACAGTAGTGAAGGGGAGGAAGAGGAGCAGCAAGGTGTTATGCTTTCCTTTCACTTTGGCACAAGTCTTATCTTGGTACTTAGACTTTCTGGGAGTGATTTCTCCTTTTTCTAGTGTCTCATCATCCCTCACGCATATTAATTTTCATATAACCCCTTAAGCCTTTTGTCCCAACTCTGAGTTTCTGCAGGTTTAAAGCAATGGAAAACAGAAATGCCATAGGAAATGGATTTGCATGTACACTAAGATATCCATTAAACATTTGTCTCCTAGCAGAACTAAAACACAGGCTTCTTTCATGTATTTCTTTGCACTTCTACATGTGCATGTGTGACTGCTGTGAAGGATTTGTGAGGAACTCCAGAATTAGGTAGCCTCCGCTATCCTCTAGCCTTCAAGTTTCTTTTCAAATGTGCCCTTTCCCTTAGAGGAGTCTTGGCAAGTGAGTACTGATATAACTTACGTTACCAGAGTTCTTTAAAGATTTTTGAAAAGAGGAAGATTTATTGATAATAGGTATAGGCATTATCCAGGAGTGAAAGAAAACACTGGAGGAGCCTGGAATGTAAAAAATGGTCAACTCATAAGACTGTTAACAGAGGGGCTGGAGAGATGGCTCAGAGGTTAGGAGCACTGTCTTCTTCCATAGGTCCTGAGTTCAGTTCCCAGCAACCACATGATTTGATGCTCTCTTCTGGCATGCAGTAGTAAATGCAGATAGAGCACTCATACATAAAACAAAGAAATCTTTTTTAAAAAAAGACTGTAACAGAGTAGCACAGATCAGAACTATAAAGTATGTAAGAGGAAGTGACAGGAAAAGAAGATGAAGATCATAGTCTCAAAATAGGACAGGTTAAATCATAAGAATGCTAAGTCGGTAGTGATGGAGTGACATACACCTTTAATCTCAGCATATCTCTGTGAGTGGAAGGGCAGCCAGGGCTATACAGAGGAAATCCTGTCTCTAAAAGAAAAGAAAAAAAAATGTTGTGTTACAGGGTATTTGATTCCAATGTGATCCCTGAGACTGTGAACTGTAAAAACCTGTCTTGTTTGGTGTGGTGAAGCCCTAACACTTACCTTTACTCCAAGAGTTATCTGTACAAAGGACTTAATAAAGAGACCCTAGGTTAAGAGGCAGAGCAAGAAACCAACTGATAGGGATTAAAGAGTAGAGGCGACTTTGAGTTGAAGGGTATTTAAGACAGCGTGTAGAAGGAGCTCTTTAGCTCTTAGCTCTCTTATCTCTTAAGCTCCTCAGCTCCTCAGGCTTTGGCTTTTTGAGCTCTGAGCTAGCAAGTCTTTGGCCTTGTGTTTTTTGGCCTTTTCTTTCTGGGCAGTCAGCTGAGCTAGTGAGCCTTTTGGGCCTTTTCCATCAGGACATGAGCTGAGTAGGAAGGCCAGCAAGGTGCTTCTCTGCCTCTCTGAGCTACCAGATTTTTCAACACAGCATCTGGCTCCTGAGTCTTTATTAGTAAAATAGAATGATCAGGGATTTTCAATTAAAACAACAATGTTGTCTGGGGCTGGAGAGATGGCTCAGTGCTTAAGAGTACTGGCTGCTTTTTCAGAAGACAACATGCCATTCTCAGCCCTAAGTTTTAACAATTCTGCCAAGAATTAATCCTATAAGAAACCCATAAAGCATTACAAGATCAATTATCGTGCTACATATAATCCCAGTATTTGGGAACTAGAAACAGGAGGGTCAGAAGTCCAAGTTCATCCTTGACCACACAAAATCTTGTCTCAAAAAAGAGGCGGGGGTGAGGGGGCGTGGGGGGTGGATTCGGAGATGATGGCTCAGTAGTCAAGAGCACTGGTGGCTTTTTGAAAGTGCCTGGTTTCTTTCTTTAAAAAAACAAAACAAAAGAAAACAACAACAACAAAACTAGGGTTTCTCTGTGTAGCCCTGGCTGTCCTGCACTCTCTTTGTAGACCAGGTTGGCCTCGAAGTCACAGAGATTTCCCTGCCTCCTGATTGCTGGGATTAAAGGCATGCTCCATCACCGCCTGGCTTGGTTTTTTGGCCTGGGTTTAGTTCTGGGTACTTACTATTATTAATTACTACCATTATGATCTCATTTTTGTGTTAAGAATATATAAAAAAAAAAATAATGAAAGTACCCGAGTATTGACCAAAATATTTAGAATTGGGGAATAGCCATTTTTTCTGTTAAGATGATATTAGACATATTTGACCATGTCCCCTGGAGGGGGAGACCTGGTGGCACTCAGAGGAAGGATAGCAGGTTACCAAGAAGAGATCTGATACTCTATGAGCATATACAGGGGGAGGAAATCCCCCTCAGGAACAGTCATAGGGGAGGGGAATAAGGGGAAAATGGGAGGATACAAGGGATGGGATAACCATTGAGATGTAACAAGAATAAATTAATAAAAAATATGATATTAGAGAGATAGACAGACAGGTAGACAGAAATACACATTTTCAAGGTCTGAAAACTGTTTGGAGACCAGGTAATGGACTTATGGTTTATAGTTATGACAAATCTTTAATAAGTGTCCAAATTTCTAAATATGTTATAACTATACTATGAATCCTTTCTTAAATTAATATCCACAACAAATGGAGAACAACTCAGTTAAGCCACTTTACAAGAAAGTTTACCAACCCCTGCAGCTGCTGATGATGAGAGGAAAGGGGCACTCTAGGTTTGTTCCAGCCTGTGTAATCCTGGTTACACCTCAGTTTTTTAACTGATAGAGGAGCTGGCTGAGGAAGAAACCCCAAGCTTCTTTTGGCAGAAGGATTCTGACTTGAAGCATTACTCCTAAAAACAAAAAACACAAAATAAAAATTTTAATTACTACCTTTTCCCTCAAGTAGAGTCAAAGAAATCAATGTCTAAGGGAAAGCAGTCTCAAACTTAAGGGAAATATTAGTAATAGCGGCACTTATGAGAAAAACATGTATGTTCTAATTAGAAACTTAAGACCAGAGCCTTGTGAACATGCCTTATATTCATTCAGTAACTGTCAATAAGAAACAAAAACAAAATAGGAAACTTAAGATGTTTACATATTTGCCGTATAAACTACATAACCCAAGCTAGCCATTTGAGAAAAACAATACAGTTTCAGCTTTTAATTGTTTTCATACATTTTATAGATGCCATATCAGTTTACCTAGTTTTGGACATGATAGGCAGTAAACCACTTTACTACAGCAAATCACATCAGAGAAAATATTAATTTTTTAAAGAAAGATGTTAAAAGCTTTTGGAAGCAGAAATATTAGAGGTATTTTAAATTTTCCTGTATATTGTGATTGTTTTCCAAAAAGGTTAAAGCAATTTTTACTTCTTTGAATGGTGAATTTCCACTTCCTCACATTTCTCTCATTTATTATTACAATTTTTCTCACTATGGTAGCACATGACTTTGTTGCTATTTTAACGTGCATTCTTAATTACATTTGAAGTTGAACACATTTTTATAATTGAATTTTTCTCTGAAATGGTCTTCTATATTCTTATTTTTTCCCCCCAGGGTCTCTCACTATGTATTCCTGACTGGCCTCAACTCTCTATGTAGACCAGGCTGGCCTTGAACTCACTGAAACCAGCCTGCCTCTGCATCCAGGGTGCTCAGATTACAGATGTGTGCCATCATGCTGGAAAAATTTAACACGTGTTCACGAATGGCAGAAGAAGGGTCAGATTATATGAAAACAAAATTATAGACAGTTATAGGCCACCATGTGAATGCTGGGAAATGAACTTTGGCCTTCTGCAAGAACAGTACATGTCTTAACTACTGAGCAATCTCTCCAGCACTCAAGCCACACTTTTGAGAGCCTTGCTACATAGCCTTAGCTGGTCCATAATTCACTTTATAGACCACATCAGCCTTAAATTTGTGGCTACTTCCTCTTTGCCTCTTGGAGTTACAGGCATGCATTATCATGCTTGGCTGGAAACTAAATTTCTGAAAAACTTTTCCAATGAAAAATACTTGTATGAAGCTCTAGTTTTTAAGAGGGAGCCAGGCGTGGTGGCACAGGCCTGTAATCCCAGCACTCGGGAGGCAAGGCAGGCGGATCACTGTGATTTCGAGGCCAGCCTGGTCTACAAAGTGACTCCAGGACAGCCAAGGGTAACACAGAGAGACCTTGTCTCAAAAAAAAAAACAAAAAACAAAAACAAAAACAAAAAACAAAAACAAAAACAAAAAAAAAAAGAGGGAAAAAATTTCTTAATTTCTGAAAGTTAACCTAATAACTGTATAGGAAACAAAAGCAACGCAAAAATGCTCCAGGAGCTTTAATATGTCTATACTTGAGAGGATGGAAAATGCAATGGTCAAAAGACTGACATTATTAATGTCAGTCAACAAAAGCAGCATCAGTATAAATCTTTCCAGATCTCAGTTTATTCATGGTTGGACACATTTCACAACAGATTTTTATCTGTTTTATCTGGAGTACTTTCTAACTAAAGTGTCATGATGTTATGATTGGAATTGAGTCTGCTGTGCTTAAACTAGGGCATTAGCTAAAAGTATAAAAAACAGCTTGTTTCACCACTCAAGATTCCGAAGAGGAAAAACCCCTTCGATTTCTTGGCATTCTGTAACTAAGGAATACCTGTCTAGGTTAATGCCACCAGAAGAGTAGTCCTTGGATCCTGCTCTGCTCCCATAAAATGAGGATGACTGCAAAGGTAAAAGTCCTATAAAACATAAAAGAAAACTTAATACCTAATTTAGCCACTCAAGTGCATCTAATCATATTACACAATTGGATATTTACATTTAACTCTATTTTTAACACATGCCCATTCAAAAGATTGATAGTGTGGGGAGAGTTACAGCAGCAGTGCTCTTCTGTCTGCAAACTGCTCAAGGTCCTCCTCCTCTAGCTTCTCAGCCCTCTGCCCCCACTTTTTCATTTGAGTTTGTTTTTTTCATTCAAACATGTATATAGTGAAGACATTTTACTCCCAAATCCTTGCTCCCACCCTTTTACCTCTCCTACCAACACCCTTCTTCTCCCAAGAGGTGCCCCCCTAATCTGGTCTTTTGTGTGTGACCCACTTGTTTGTACAGCTTAGCTTTTTATGTCTTACATAGCAAAAGTACTTTTGTTTTGGTTTTTCCAGACAAGGCTTCTCTGTGTAGCTCTGTCTGTCCTGGAACTTACTCTGTAGTCCAGGCTGGCCTTGAACTCACAGAGATCTGCCTGCCTCTGCCTCCCAAGTGCTGGGATTAAAGGCATGTGCTATCACCACCTGGCTACAATTCTTTAGTATACATATAATTTTACTATTTATTAAAGATAACAGCAGTTTGTATAGTAATGAGATGGCTTATTATGTATTTTTACGTTTGCTCATTGCTGATTGATTATAATAGCTTAAAACAGCCGGGTGTGGTGGCACATGCCTGTAATTTATGCTTGTTAATTGCTGATTGATTATAATAGTTTAAAACAGCCAGTGTAACAATAATAATCACTTAAAACAAATGAATGGTAGTAGATGATCTAAATATTAGTATTTCAGAAATATGGCTTATTGGCCAAACGTCTGCCTCTAGGAATCTGAATGATAAAGAGCAACACTGATGAACCTTAACATCAACCACTGTAACCCCCTCATTCAGTCTATGATCTTGGCACTTTTAACACTAAAAGATTAATTCTACACACTGAAATTCAAGAAAAAGATCTGGGTTGTTTTGGAGATAGGGTCTGTGGAGCAGTAGCTGTCCTGGATTTTGCTCACAGGGATCCTCCTACTTCTGCTTCCTAAGTGCACTGTTTCCTATTGTTTGGCTGTTCACTGCTCTCCTTTGAAACACACCTAAGAGAGAACCTCTCCAGAGAATGCTTTGACGTTCTGGGTTTTAGCTGCTGCTCCAGATTCCCACTACTGTGGTTGCAGTCACCTTCACTGAATTGCTGGTTTGCTGTTTAACAGGACGACTGGAATCCTGACAACAAAGAGTGCTATCGCTAAAAAGGTCCGTTTCTACTTTCCCCGTTAACCTCTCCTATCTAGGGTAGGTGTGTTGGAAGGGAGGTATAAACATAAAACAGCAGCAACAACAACAACAAAAACCACAAATAAAGTAGGTTTTAAAAAGTTCAAAGCCAGGGTTGATGGCACATGCACATGCCTTTAATCCCAGCACTTGAGAGGCAGAGGCAGAGGCAGGTAGATCTCCGTGAGTTCGAGGTCAGCCTGATCTACAGAGTGAGTCCAGGCTACACAGCCTGGACAGCCAAGGCTACACAGAGAAACTCTGTCTTGAAAGCCAAAAAAAAGGAAAAAAAAAAAAGTTCAAAGCCTACAGGTGGCACCGAACATGGAGTGCCAATTGTTGGCGTACTTTTTAAAAACTATTTTTATTTTGGGTTCCTTAAATCCCTTCTTCATCCCAATCCCTTCCAACACCCCAACACCAGATAGGAGAGAAAGAAGGTTGATGGGGAGAGCGGATGTAGTTTTTTTTTTAGCAGCTTCCTACTGTTCAGGGTTGTCGGATTCCTTAGGGCAAGTCCAATCCTCGTTTCAGGACACCTCCCACTTCTTGTCAGACAGCAACCTGGAGCAGCAGTGAGGAAGCACCAGCAGCTTCTTCCTTCTTGGAGCCCCCAGTCTCTCTGTGGGTCTGGCTTTATTTATCCCCACTGACAAAGACCACAAGCCCCGCTTCTGGCTAGGTAGGTATTTCACAGCTGACAAACATCACACACCCGCTCAGGAGGCAACTATCAGCTGTGGACAAACTGGAGCAGCCCCCATATCCCACAATTGAGATTAAAACAAAAAACATGTTTACATACAACCCAAAACTTCCACAACACTGGATTACCCACTATTTCTGGAAAAATGTATAGACATGCTAGTTTAATATATCATATAAACAAATGAGACCTTAAAGACCAAAACTTACCTGATGTTCGGTTTTCTTCTGCCTGTTTCAAACTCAGCTGCTTTTCTCTACTGCTGGTTAAATATTTTCTCGAAGGGTCTGTCATAGCTTTGTTGTTCCTACAGTTAACAATTTTAAATAAATATAGTGAATGTATAAAGATATTCTTAAGGGGCTGAAGAGATGGCTCAGTGGTTGAGAGCACTGACTGCTCTTCCAAAGGACCCAGGTTCAATTCCCAGTACCCACATGGCAGCTCACAACTGTCTGTAACTCCCAAGATCTGACACCCTCACACAGACATACAAGCAGGCAAAACACCAATGCACATCAAATAAAAAATAATAATAATAAAATTTTAAAAAGATACTACTTCTCAATGATATAAGAACTATGAAAATAACGTTTAATTAAGTAAGAAGTAATATACCATGGCTCTAGAAAATTTAAAGAATATTTTCTTTAAAAAAAAATCAAATAATCAAAGACAGCAAGATGATACATGCTGCTTTTTTTCTTTTTGGTTTTTCAAGATATGTAGCCTTGGCTGTCCTGGACTCACTTTGAAGACCAGGCTGTCCTCGAACTCACAAAGATCTGCCTGCTTCTGCCTCCCAAGTACTGGGATTAAAGGCGTGCGCCACTGCGCCTGGCAATACCTTTTTTTTTTTCCCTTGGCCAAAAGCAAGATCAAGGGCCAGCCAGCTCAGTAAGTAGAAAGCACTTGCCACAAAAGCCTGATGACCTAAGTATGATTCCAGGTTCTTATAGAGAAGGTAAAGCACCAACTCCTGCAAGTTGTCCTGTGACCTCCACATGTAAGCTGTGGCACGCACATGTACACCTGCACACTCTCACTCTCAAGCACACACACAAAGTAATAGAATTTAAAATTATTTACCTAAGACAAAAACAATTAAAGATGTAAACTATGCAGTATTAATGCTTTGTGGTTTAAAAATAATAAACCTCAGATGTTCTTATGTCACATATAATTTGAAAGGCTATGTAAAAAATATAAACATTTTAACTTGTACTGTGTAATAGATTTATGTACATGAATGCAAATACTTTTTCCTTTTGAGATAGGGTCTCTCTCTCAAAACTCTACAGAACTAGCCCTGTAGACCAGGCTGGCCTTGAATTCACAGAGATCCACCTGCATCTGCCTCCTAAGTGGTGAGATTAAAGGTGCATGCCATCACACTGGGCACAAAGTTAGGAATTTTAAAATTTCCATTCCTGCCTATTATTTCCAAGTACCTGAAAGCAGAGTGTCCACATAAATAAAATATCCAAGTATTTATTGAAATTGCTAATTAAGAAGAAATATAATAAATTGAGCTTATAACAGTAATGCTGCCCATATTCCCTGACTCCATTTTTGTGTCCTCTGTTTCACATCTTCACCCTACAGTCTCTCATTAAGAGATATAGCTAATCCTTGCATTCAAGAGGTGGAAGTTAAGAAGTTCAAGGCCCGTCTGGGCTACACAGTGAGTCTGAGAGCAGCATGGGCTATATAAGACCACTGTGTTTACTTCTCTCTATCCGCTAATGAATTTGGCCCTGTAATTAATTTTCGTTTCCTGAAAGAACAAAACAGAAGTGTTTGTGAATTCTGATCTCTATCCTAAAAATGTCTTTCAGATGTCTAGTTCCCTGGAATCCTGTCACCACTTTACGAATAATTCTAGGCTAGCTTGCTAGATGGTGGACAAAACGTGGCCTAATTACTCAAACTGATAGTATCTCCATGGTCAGCTATGAGTGAGGCTACTCAAAGTTTCTCAAGCCATTTACAGACCAGATCATGGGGTGGGGGTGCTGTAGGGGCAGATCAAAGGGTCTAGGCACAACTGGTTAAGCCAAGTTCAAATAAGCTTAAGTACACAGTGACTATAATTCATAAGTACTTTTGTTGTTGGGTTTTTTGTTTGGTTTGTTTTTTTGAGACAGATGTTCTCTACGTAGGCCTGCTGTCCTAAAGCTTACTATGTAGACCTGGCTGGCTTTGAACTCACAGAGATTCACCTGGCTCTACCTCTCAAATGCGTGGATTAAAGGTGTGCATCACCATGCCAGGGCAACAATACTTTTTAAGATGTAATTTAAGGGGGCTGGAGAGATGGCTCAGTGGTTAAGAGCACCGCCTACTCTTCCAAAGGACCCGGGTTCAATTCCTAACACTCACATGGCAGCTCACAACTGTCTGTAACTCTAAGATCTGACACCCTCACACCAATGCACATAAATTAAAAAAAAAAAAAATTAAAAAAAAAAAAGATGTAATTTAAAAACACTATATGGAGTACTATGTTGTACAGCAATAGGTAACTGTTACAAGGAATATGGAGTAAAACATAACCATGAAGAGTACAGAACTGACCTGCTGCTACAGTAAGTATTGATCTGTTCAAGAGGAAGGTGGCAGGCTAAACCAAGACCACTGAGTGGAGTCACCAGCCCAGAGGAATGAAGCATGTACCTTAGGATTTTAGAGCAACCCTGTGTGCAACAGAAAATTCTAAATTATCTCGGTAGGACTTAAAAGCCTTCCCAGAGAATGAGGATGTGATTACTAATCATTAAGGAGTGATGTTACCAGAGGCACTAAGAACTGGTGCTATCCCACCATGAAGCTCTAAAGTCAAAGGGGCGCAGCAGCAAACTCCCCTACCTGGAATTAAGTATATTGAGATTGGGCCAGTGACTCCTTATGATCAACTGAAAGAGTAATAATAAAGTTGAACCCAATATGGGCACTGGTACAAACTGAAAAGCAACTAGAACACCAGTAAAGGACTGTGCCCAAAGACGAAGGTGAGGAAAAAAATTCTAGGGAGCCTATCTCACCACACCACTGGCTCAGTGCGGACAGAAGGGGTCACACACTACTTACTAGCTGGCAATAAAGGGTTTAGATGGATGATCAGGTGCTGAAAGATTAGCAAGAAATGATGTACAGAGGAAATACATGGATAAGTGGTACAGAAAGGATAAAAATTTATTTTATATACTAATTTTTACCAGAAAAACACCCCTGAAAAGACCCTACAAACAGCAGGATAACTTTGTCCTTAACTATTCTAATTTTTCTGCCAAAGATCCAATTCAAACAGCTATAGCGACAGAGATGGAATCTATACTATGGATTTCTCATCACTTCCAGCTTTCCACTTAAAACCTCATTTAATCTCACCTAACTCCGTAAAAGTCCTAGCTCCAAAACCAACTTTGGGATATTTGGGATAAGGGCCTCATCAAATGAACTGGACATAGAGAACAGGATCTAGATGCCTTTCCCTCACTCACCAGAAAGAAGGGGAGGAAGGCTCACACTAAAACAGAAAACATTTGTTGAACTAGGCATGATGATTACATTTGTAATCTCAGCACAACAGGGGGCTGACGAGCTCAAGGACAGTACATACCTATCAAGATCTTGTCTCAAAAACAAAAACAACCAACAAAAAAGCCCAAAGAAAAAAAGAACTATTTATTTCAAGTTCTTCAGCTCCATCCGTTCTCCCAGTGCTGCATCAAAAGGCAGGATAGGAGTTGTGCAGTGGAGTGACAACACCTGAGAAAGTCTCTGAGTTACCAAGACACTTTAAATTCTATTACTTTATAATAGAAATTATCAGAAATTAAATACTGCTGCAAATTTCCCCCTATTAAACAATCGATGTAAGAAGCACTGGTCAAGTGCTCTTAAAGCAACTTACGATGAGGAGTCATTTTCCTTAGGATAATCTTCAGTCAGCTCTGATCCAGATAACATTCTCTTTCTTTTTTCAGTGCTATGAAGAACAGATAAAAAACAACAAGACTTTTAAAAAGTTATAATTGATATCATCAAAAAATTATAAACAGGCCGGGTGGTGCTGGCACACGCCTTTAATCCCAGCACTGAGGAGTCAGAGGCAGGCGGATTGCTGTGAGTTTGAGGCCAGCCTGGTCTACAAAGTGAGTCCAGGACAGTCAAGGCTACACAGAAAAACCCTGTCTCAAAAACAAACAAACAAACAAACAAACATAAACCAGGGCTGGGAAGAAAACTTAAGATTAGTAAAGTGCTTGATATGTAAACACAAGACCTACGTGGAAAGCTGGAAGTGATGGTTTGCACTTACAATCCCAGTGCTGGAAAGGTTCCTGGGGTTTTCTAATAAGCACCAAGCCAGTGAGAAACCCTGCCTCAAAAACAGGGGGTAGAACAGCATCTGAGGAATGACTCCCTTGGTTGTCTCATAACTTTTGCAAAGAAATGCACAAATGTGCACATGTATATATAAAAGCAAATCCACCCACCTCCAGAGAAAAATTAAAACATACTCAAAGATAAAAAAGCAACAGCTTGATGCTTCAGACTCGGCCTCGCATACTGTTTGTCTGCATGCTTAATGCATGTCACTGACACAAACTGAAGATAAACACTTGTGATTATACATGAAAAATGTGTGCTAGACTTGCTGCTTTTTCTCCTTGAATTCCTCAAAGTCCCAAAAGACATCTAGAAACAGGTTCTGAGGGACTGATAAGTCTTTCCTACCGGTTTTCCAATAATCCTGATCTAAGAGGTGTTGATGTCAGTGTCAAGGAAGGAACAGTCCGGGTGACAGCCATTCCACTTCCAGCTATAGTCTTAATGGATCCTCGACCAGGAGTGCCAAGAACTTTTCGAAATGGAGTATCATCTTTAGTTTCTAAACTTCCTCTTTTTGAAGAGGCCTGTAAGAATAAAATATGACAGTTAAATCTTTGACTCAAGTTAAAATGTATTTTGTTTAAGACAGGATTTCATAAACTTGCTACAGTTAGCAGAGGATGGCCTGTCTCTAACTGGGCATCTAGCTACTACTTCCTAAGTGCTAGGATGACGAATATGCACCACTCTATCTGCTGTATGTGGTTCAAGTGACCAAACCTAAAGCCTCATGCATGCTAGACAAGTCTTCTACCAACTGAGCGACATCATCAGCACAATTATAGATTTTTAAACCAGTAATTCTTTTGCAGAGTTTAAAAAAAAAAAAATACAGCCGGGCATGGTGGCGCATGCCTTTAATCCCAGCACTCGGGAGGCAGAGGCAGGCGGATCGCTGTGAGTTCGAGGCCAGCCTGGACTACAAAGTGAGTCCAGGACAGCCAAGGCTACACAGAGAAACCCTGTCTCGAAAAACCAAAAAAAAAAAAAAAACAACAACAACAACAACAAACCACCAAGGATTTATTTCTAGTCTATTCCCTTTGGTACAAGATTCACTGTATCTCTGTGTGTGATGCTCAGCACCGACAAATATGTGTATAAATGCTCTCCAGAAGATTCTATGATATAATCAAGTATGTTTGTTTATGATTTTGAGAAAGAATATTGCTCTATAGTCTAAGCTAGCCTAGAACTCACCATTATCTTGTCTTGGCCTCAAGTACCGGGTTTATAGACATTCACAGTAACATCTAACTCTACCACAGTATTCTTTTAAACGTAAAACTCCTGGGCCTGATGAAATGATTCAGGGGCTAAAAGCACTTGCCATGTTAGCCTAGTGTTTCTCGCAGAACAATGCACAGTGCACACCAGCAAGCCCTTTTTGTATGTGCTATCTCAGAACTTCTAAGAAGTTGGTGCTGCCTCCATTTTACAGATAGGTACTGATGCTCAGGAAACGTAAGGAGCTTCACCAATGACCCATGACTGGAAGTAGCAGTACTACATGCTGGGTTTTATAACCAGAAATCCTTGGTTCTGAAAACTACACTGTGGTCTATTCTGATGACTGTGGGACATCAAACAATAGTTAAGTAAAACTATGTTAACTGTTTAGCAAAACTATGTCACATGGTAAAATTGAATTGTCAGACAGGTATCAGTGGGTGCATGCCTTCAGTCACAGCACTTGGGAGGCAGAGGCAGACAGTTCTCTTGAGTTTGAAGCCAGCTTGGTCTACAGAGCTAGTTCTAGGATAGCCAGGGCTACACAGAGAAACCCTGTCTCAAAAAACAAAACAAAACAGCCAAAAACCTAAAATTGTGATAAAACTTAGAAACTTTTTATAAAAACATAGATTCAGGTCCATACTATGTAACCACTTAGTACATCTGTGCTAATGGATTCTTTAAAAAGCTAGGAAGATTTAAATGAACATACCTGATTGTCTGAATAAGAAAGCTGTCTGTTAGCTTCCTTCTGAGAGGCCCTGCTGCCCAGAATAGCTCCAAAACTACCAGACCCTTGAGATGGTTTCATAGCTGGTGGACAAAAATGAATAAATCACCACTTAACATAATAAAAATATTCATCATTGTTACTGTTATATAATAATACAGAACTTAACATTTATGGATAAAAGCTTTAGTAAAATAAAAGAATAACACAAAAAAATGAGACCATTTAACAATGTAAGAACTTACAAGACCAAAAAAAAAAAGGCTAGAAATTTTCATAGATTTTCTAATTAATACTATGGAATGAATACTTACACTAATGTCAAAAAACATATCAGAAACTTTTATACCTTTTTTTTTTTTAAATTACATTTTGTGGGCTGGAGAGATGGCTCAGTGGCTAAGAGCACCGCCTGCTCTTCCAGAGGTCCTGAGTTCAATTCCCAGCAGCCGCATGGTGGCTCACAACCATCTATAATGTAATCTGATGCCCTCTTCTGGCCTGCAGGTGTACATGCAGACATAACAGTATACACATAATAATAAATAAATAAATCTTTTTTAAAAAATTACATTTTGTTTATTTTTTTATTATTTGTGTGTTTGTGTAGGCACATGTCATCAAGCTTAAACAATTTCTAAAACTCTTATGATGGGAAGAAAGAACTGACTCCCAAAATTGTCTTTACATGTGTGTGCACACTGTGGCATGGCTAGTGGATTCATATACCTTCCTACAAAATAAATAAACCAAAAAATGTTTTTAGTTAAAAAAAAAAAATTACCAAGCAGAACAGTTTCTACTCCAAAGAAAACCATACTCATTTAGAAAGTTTAAGGTACTCTACAAATATGGAAAAGTATATTTATTTTACTTTCCTCATGCAACTATCAAATTCATAATAAGAATTTTAAGTTAAGAGGCAGGTGGCTCAGTGGGTAAGAGCATTGGCTTCTTGTAGAGGACCAGGGTTGATTCCCAGCACACACATGATGGTTCACAACCATCAGTATCCTGTTCTGAGGATCCAATGCCTTCTCTGACCTACATAGGCACCAAGCACACATGTATTGTACATATATACATGTGGGTAAAGCACACATAGAATAAAATGAATAAATCTAAAAAGGAAATCAAGTTTAATTTGAGCATTTTTTTCATGCTTAAGGTTCATCTACTTCCTGAACTCATTTTTTTCTAATTCTCTCCTGAGTTCTCTTTCTCTTATTAACGTATATAATGGCTTTTTGTTTCATAATATTAACATTATGCCATATAGGAGAACAAGTTTAAGCAGAGCCTCCACAATTGACCAAGACAGTATTTCAAAATGCTAATGATATTAACATCTTATTATGTGTGGCTGAGCGTAGAGAGTGCTTGCCTACTATCTATGAGGCTCTGGGTTCAACGCCCAGATCCTCAAAAAGAAATTACTGTGACATTACTCTAACTAATGTTTTGTAATTTTTTTTTGGCCATGGATATCATCTAAACATTATATAGAGTTTAAGCTAGCAATCATTTTTTCTATCCAGAGGTTGCTAGAATTCACTTTTCTCCTTAAGTCACAATTCTATCACTTTATTTTTACCCTCAAATCTATGATTCAAACTCTACTTAAATGAAAGAAAAGTATCCAGTGTTACTTCTTAAAAACTTAACAGGGAGCTGGAGAGATGGCTCAGTGGTTAGGAGCACTGTCTGTTCTTCCAGAGGCCTTGAGTTCTAGTCCCAGCAGCAAACCATGAATAATTTGATCTGATGCCCTCTTCTGGCATGCAGGTGTTCATGCAGATAGAGCACTCATATACATAAAAATCAATCAAAAATTTTTAAAAACGTATTTATCTTGTACATAGATGCTACCAATGTCAATTCTTTTCTGCTCCAGTAATTATTTTCTAACACTCTTTCTTCTATTTTTATTTTATGTATTATTATTGTAGAGAGGGTTGAAGGCAGTATCCCTGTACAGCCCAGGATGGCCAGCACTTACTATCTTATCTGTAGCTTAGACTGGCCTTGAACTTACAACGCTCCTGTTCCCACCTTCTCAATGAAGGGATGACAGTTGTGTCACCATGCCCAGTTGTATTTTTCAAGGTATTTTTACATTCGTTATCTAATACTAGTCCTTGTGATGTACTTAGTTGTGCATCAAGGCCACTAAACCTAAAAGTGTAAAATGATTTGGCCAAAATCAAAGAGCATGTAGCACTAAGCTCACAGCTAATTAAAAAAAGCAGCAATGACCTACTCAGTCTCTTACATGCATTTATCAGCTTTCATTCCTTTAAAAGCCTGGTGTGGTGGTACATGCCTATAACTCAAGCTATGTGAGAGGCTCAGGTAAGACAGTTTAAAGCCAGCCTAGGCACCTTAGCCTGACCCTATCTCAAAATAAGAAAACAATAGAGCAAGGTATGTAGCTTAATGATAAAGTATTTGCATAGCACGAGAAAGATGCTTGGTCACCTGTGAGTATAAAATGCTTTCCTCTCAATGCATTTAAAGACAGGGTTTGCTACACTCATCTTTTTTTTTTTTAACATATTACTTTTTTGAGAGGCGTTATTCTGTTTTCTTTTTCCTTCTTCTTTTTTTGGGGGGTGGGTCTCAAGATAGGGTTTCTCTTGTAGCCCTGGCTGTCCTATACTCACTTTGTAGACCAGGCTAGCCTTGAACTCACAGAGATCTGCCTGCTTCTGCCTCCTGAGTGCTGGGATTAAAGGCATGCCCCACCTTGCCCAGCCTTGTGGTTTCTATTTAGTAATTAGTCATATATTCATGCCACCAATCTTGAACTATATTAATTAAGTATTAACAATACTGAGTACAAGTAGGGTATGATGGCAAACACCAGTCTATTCATGTTACATTTAACTTAAAAAAACAGATAAAAGTAACCAGGGAATAGAGATATTTACTTCTTCCTTTTCAATTTGAACACCTATTTATTTCTTCATTGCCCTGTTGTTCTGGCAACATTTCAAGTGCTGTATTCAACAGAACTGGCATTGGCATTGATTTTAGAGAAAAATGTGGTTTATTATATAGTTCAATTTTCATTCTGCACTATTCTTATATTCCAGGAATAAATTTAGCATAATTCTTGCATTGTGCCACTTAATTCAGCCCAATAGCACTTAGCTGAGCATTTTTCCATCAGTATTCATCAGGAATACTGGTATGTAGCATCATAATTGTTTGTCTCATATAGCTTAGACTGGCCTGAGCTCATAATAGTCTCATATAGCTTATGTTGCTGAGGATGACCCTCAACGTAGGGTCCTTTTGCCTCTATTCAAGGGTCGGGATTACATGCATGCCCACCATAGCTGGTTTCTGTGTACTGAGCTGTTAGCGATCAACTCCAGAGCCTTGTGCATGCTAGGCAAACACTCTACCAACGGAGCCCCATTCCTAGCCCATAATCACCATATTCCTTTACAACTGTTAATTTCAAGCTCATAAGATGATTGGTGCTTACCTGCATGAAGTCTGTTTTGATGGACTGCATCTAGAAACAATCTCATTTCCTCTGCATCCTTACTTGGTACTTTGTCAATAGACAAGAAGCTGTTATCTTGTAAAGTCAACATTAGGCGACTTTGTTTTGTTCCACTAGGTCGTAGTACCACATTTTTAATGTTATGACTTAGCTAAAAAAAGACAATGATAAATTATCTTTCTACCCAAAATATATAACAAATTATAATTAAGTTGTATAAAAACTGCTCATCTACATACATTTCAATTTACCTTTCTCTCTTCCTCCAAAATAGGAGTTTCTCTTTCTTGATAAATTTAACTCAAATATATATCCTTTGTTTTTAAAAAAAAGTATTGTTTAATTATACAGATGCTTGCGTGTCTGAGTGTGGGTATGTATTGGTCATCTATGGAAGCCAAAAGGCATTGTATTTCCTGAAGCTGGAGTTCAATGTAGTCATGAGCTGCTCCACATGAGTGCTGTGAATTGAACTGGGGTCCTTGCTGATAACTGCTGGACCGTTTTTTCTAGCCTGAAATTAATCTTTACACACACACACACACAAAGATAGGGTCCCACTATATAGTTTAGTTGGCCTGGAACTCACTATGTACATCAGGCTGGTCTCTAAGCTAACAGTGCTCTTAATGACCAAGCCTCTGCCTCCTGAGTGCCAGAACTAAATAAATATGTGTGCCATCATGCCCAGTTCACATACAGCTTTTCAAACAACTTTTATTACATTTTATTCCTTTGTGAGTTTTTGGGGTGAGGGGTGCCACACTATGCCGATGGAGGTCAGAGGACAATCTGGTAACTGGTTTTCCCTCCACCATGTGGTTTGTACTTTTATCCTCTCAGTCATCTCTCTGATCTTTGTTTTGATATTCCACTATATAACTTAGGCCAGCCTGAACCCACTACATAGTGAAGCCCAATCTGGGCCCTGCTCTTCCTGTCTCAAGCTCTGTCTCCAGAGTGCTGAAATTATAAGTATATATCACTGCCATACTAGGATAGAATATATATGATATACAAAAGCATTTACTTTCACAGTTCAAAAGTATAAACAAATGGAAAGTTTATTTTAATCAAACTTAAGCATAAAAATTTAAATATAGTTCTTTCAAAACTAATTAATAGGAGTTGGAGAGATGGCTCAGAAGTTAAGAGCATTGACTGTTCTTCCAGAGGTCCCAGCAACCACATGGTGACTCACAACCATCTATAATGAGATCTGATGTCCTCTTCCGGCACGCAGGTGTACATGCAGATAAAGCATTCATATACATAAAATAAATAAAATCTTTTTTGAAACTAATAAAATATAAATTTTAATATATTTTATTTTTATGTGTATGTCATAAGTAATAAAGAACCTTCCATTTTTTACAGTTAGAAGAAGATAGCTAAAAAGAACACTTGAACAATCATCTATTAAAGAGCATGACATATGACAGGATTATTGGGACATAGATATTGATTTTTAGAAGACACTAAAAAAATCCCATTAAACAAATCTAGCAATTACTTCAAAGAAAAAAAAAATAAAAAAATAAAAAATAAAAAATAAATAACTAAAATAAAAGGATCAACTAAGATCACTCTAATTTTTTTAATGTATGTGATATTAGTAATTGAGTCCAAGGTTCTGAGTACTCTAGACAAGCTACCACTGAGCTTATATTTAACCCCAGGTTTTCCTGTTTTCCTAGACAGGTTCTCATGGCCATATCACAGGCCTGGCCAGCCTTGCAATGAAACTACTACTAGCTCAACCTTAAGTGCTGGGATCATAGGAATGTCCATAGGAGTGTGCACCAAATCTAGCCTAATAGGGCTTCGTTTATTGCTGTTTCTCTTGTTTTCTTTTTGGGAGGTGGTCTGTACTTTACAGTTCATGCTATTTTTTTGAGACAGGATTTCATATAATCCAAGCTGGTCTCAAACTTGTTATATGGCCCAAGATAACAATGAAATGCTGATCTTCCTGCCTGCGCCTCTCAAGTGTTAGTATTATAGATAGACATCACTATTCATGCCTGCTCAGGTTCAGGTATCTTTTGAAGTATTTGGTACCTAAACCTTTCTAAGTGCTTTCCCACCAACTTTCTTTGCAACAACGGTGACTCCTTTCCTACTCTTTATTAAACCCAACAATACTGCTGAGTAATTTATTAAACAGGCACATAAAAATACTAGTGTCCTGGAAGTAAGAAGCCTTGCAGGGGCATTTTACTACAACTATGATACAGTGTGCTATTTACTAAAGATTTCACTAAGGAACCACTCCAAGTCACAATCTGTAATACCTGAAATATCCTTGGAATTCCTCCAGTGTTGTAGTGAACTATTAGGCTGACTTTATTGTCTTTTTCCACAATTTCAAAGGATCCTTCTTTCCATTTTGTAATCCCAGTCTGCATACTTCGAATTCTGATAGGACCATATATCTTCAGAGGAGACATATTTTCTTTAAAAATAAATTGCTTTTAACCAATTAAAAAGCAAAAATATATGTTCACCTGACAGATTCTAAAGAAGAAAAATACAAGTTACAAGTGATTATAAATAGAGTTTTAAAGAAAATACTTAATGAACCATCTTCTACCTTCCTCCATTTCAACAAATCTCTATGATGCATCCTCATCCTCAGTTAAAGCACACAGACAATACAGTACATGCTCACTTCTTTGTATCTATTAGCAACTAAAAACCACACAGTATCCAGTATCATTCATAAATTGGCTGATATAGCAATTAGAAATAAGAAAGATTCCATTCTCAATTTAGTTGACATTAGCATTGAAGTATTGATTCTTCTCTTTCTATATAATAGTCTAAATTTCAATTTTAAGTTAAAAAATCAAGTCAACTGATTCTGTTCCTTAGAATATGGAGTTTCACTCCTATATCACTTCGTCAGAAGCAAGTATATCCACAGGTACATCAGACACCAAATGAATTTTAAAATTTAGGAATAAACAAATTAATTCAACATTCAGAATTACATTAGGGAAAAAATCATTTAATCTTTAAAGAAAAAAAAAATCTTACTCCTTCCTTAAGAAGCACCCAATACTCAGCATTACCATTTCTAAAAAGCAACTTAGCTTTAGACAAATACTCAAGTTTGAGAATGAGTTATTTTCTTATGTGAATGTGTGTATGATGCGAGTACATGTACAGCAGTTGTCTGAGACAAGGTCCCTTTTGTTCACTGCTGCATCCCCCAAGCTAGCTAACCCATAGGCTTCCAATGACTGTCTCTGCTTCCTCCCTCCTGTCTTAGTATGCTGGGCTTACAGTCAGGTAAGTACTCTGTCCAGGTTTTGAGTGGGTTCTGGGGATTCAAACTCAGGTCATTAGGCCTGGTCACTGAGTATTTTACCTGCTGAATCATCTCCCTAACCCCTCAACTGAACTAATACTTATAAATGACTTATAATAACCAATAAGAGGATATCTAATACCCCTCAACTAGCTTTGCCAAAAGTCAGCAAATAAAATTATAGTAATAGATGTTTTCAAATAGTACTGCATATATAAATGTGCAAAAATCTAAAATTGCTAAGCCAAATTTTTTTATATATTTTCAATTTCTAAAACAGTATCTCTAAAATGGACTCTTGCTTATATGTTATAAAATAAAAATGAACACTATTACTGCCTAAATGGCTCTACTGGAAAACATAGCAAAAATGGTATTAAAGAGAGATTAGGTCTAGAATTGGGAGCCAATTCTGTCACTAACTTGCAACTTCTTTCTCTGACATTAGTGCTGTCAACATAAGTGCAACAGCAAACAATACAATGTTGAGTGGATTGAAATAACACATGTATTGAGCTGATAGTACTATTAACATTTATGGAGTTAACGTCTATGTGCTGAATTATTCCTTCTCTATAATATCTCTTTTCCAAAGTCAATAAATCAGATATTAACACAAATTACAAATCAACTGTCTATACAGTCTAAGTAGGTAAGATAAATAACTTAGATAAAACATGTTCAAATGCAAATGCTATCAAATCTAGCCAACTATTAGCACATGAACCTAGATTTGCCAGATCACCTTCTTTTCCTCTTTCACAAAAATGAACTTTATATAAAATAACTCATATTTTAAGCAATAAATTCTAATTTTCTTTCTTTTCTTTCTTTCTTTCTTTCTTTTCTTTTTTTTTTT
Organism: Acomys minous; assembly: GCF_964271855.1. NCBI lineage: Eukaryota > Metazoa > Chordata > Mammalia > Rodentia > Muridae > Acomys > Acomys minous. Next base: position 100,418,532 of record NC_140486.1, on the reverse strand, counting down.
TTTCCGAGACAGGGTTTCTCTGTGTAGTCTTGGCTATCCTAGACTCGCTTTGTAGACGAGGCTGGAACTCACAGCGATCCGCCTGCCTCTGCCTCCCGAGTGCTGGGATTAAAGGTGTGCACCACCATGCCCGGCCTCTAATTTACTTTCAAAAGCTACAAATAAAGCAAAACTCACCTGAAGGCAGGAGACAACTAGTCTGGGGTCTTCTAGTTCAAAGCCTAAAGTTACTACAGAGAAAATAACTAGGAATTAAAAAAGAAATTTAAAACATTTTGAGAGTTAATATTTCTATGCATCTTAAGTTCTTCATTTGTATTTATTCACACCTTCAAAATTTTCTGAGGGCCAACTGTGGCCAGATTTAAATATAAGCAATTTATTAAATATATAAATTAAAAGTAATAAAGTTTTTTTACTACTTATAGACCTGCCAGTTCATGTGACATTTTGCTCAGACTAATAACTTTACAGAAACCTGAAGAGCAACTTGCACTTGTAATACATTTTAGCAACTGTTTGTGGCTCTATTGTTTGTACAAGTCCTTGAGATTTTTTTCCATTTTGTTTATCAGACTTAAAAAGGATCTGTTGTTCCTCTCCTACGCCAGCTTCCCAAGCTAGAATCACTAGTTTTGACCTTCTTGTATATTTTAGTTTTGGACTAGAAATGGGAGGTCAGAAATCTGTGAATTCTAATTCCACATACCTTTTTAAGGTAACTTTCAAAGTAAACTACAAATCAAAAAGAATCACTTTCCATCTTAGTATTATTCAATAGCCTCATAATAAAGTACAAGCTTATTAACACGATATCAAAGCCCCATGGTCCAGGCCTCGATTATCTATTTGCAATAAATGTCCCCTCAATCTAGTCATCTTAAGTAAAAATTTTTCCCCAAAGCCATGTAATCTCATGACACTGAATCTTTACACACTGTGGTCATGTTGTTTATTCCTTTGTTTCTACCTATTGGAAGACAGGGGATATATTCTTTAATCTCATTAAGTATCATTGTTCAAACATAATGAACAAGCCAGGCATGGTGGCATACACCTTTAGTCCCAGCACTTGGGAGGCAGAGGAATAAAGATTTCTGTGAACTTAAGGCAAGTCTAACCTATACAGCAAGTAGCAGATCAAAGATACATAGTAGCTGGGCGTGGTGGCCCACGCCTTTAATCCCAGCACTAGGGAGGCAGAGGCAGGTGGATCACTGAGTTCGAGGCCAGCCTGGTCTACAAAGGGAGTCCAGGACAGCCAAGGCTACACAGAGAGACCCTGTCTCAAAAAAAAAAAAAAAAAAAGATACATAGTAAATCCATCCCATAAAAGGTTGTAGGTCTTATTTTTTTTTTCATCTTTCCTTATACTTTTCCTAGGGAAAAAAATTTTTTTTAATTTAGGTTTTTTAAGACAGGGTTTCTCTGTGTATCCTTGGCTGGTCCTCAAACTCACAGTGATCCTCCAGCCTCTGCTGCCAGAGTGCTGGGATTAAAGGCAAGCACCACTACGCCAAGAGGCTGAAAAAAGTTTTATGTCTCACCAAATTCTTTTATTTTTCTTTATATCTCATTATTGGTTAGGGTACCAAAAGGAAATATAAAGCACAATTAATTACTTGGTGTTTACCCTATTAAATATTATTATTAAATAACTTGTAGATAAAATTTCAAGTTTACTAAAGCACATAAGAAAAATTTTAGATCTTACTTTTATCTAATTCTAAGTGCAAATTTTGGTTATGAGTATGAAATTTTACTTCTTAACTTCGTATGTTGAACATTTTCTTACAACTTTGCATTCTTCTAATTAAAAACAAAAACAAAAACAAAGAGTCAGCATGGTGGCAGATGCCTTTAATCCCCACACTCAAGACACAGGCAGGGGGATCTCTGTGAGTTCAAGGAGATCTTGGTCTACAAAGTGAGTCCAGGACAGCCAGGGTTACACAGAGAAACCTTGTTTTGGAAAAAACAAAACACCACCACCACCAAACCCCAAACAAAACAAAACCTTGAAAGGTACAGAACATAAAATTGGAGAATAAGTACAATAAAACTTTAATATGCTCAGTATCTTCTTTTGTTCTAAGCAAAGGAACAATACCCACTTCTGAACACTCACCACCTTATCAGGGCTTGCCCTACTTGCTTAAGAGAGAAAGTTTCTTTTTTCATTCTGAGGTACATACAGAAACAATTAAAAACTTTTTTTGAGACAGGGACTTACACTGTAGCAGTTTGGTCTAGAACTCACTGTATAATACCCTGGCTTCAAACTCATAGCAATTCTCCTGTCTCAGGCCCCCAAGTGCTGGGATTAGGAGAGTGAGCCACTACCCAGCAATAGTTAAACTTCCTGTGAACAGGAGACAAAGATTCCTTGAACTCTAGCACTAATTCTTATCAATGTAATATTAGTAAAGCAAAAGAAAATTTAAACTTTTTTAAAATTAAAAGTATGTTACAAGATTCTTTTTTCTAAACTATTTCACAACTGATTACTATCTAAATTTGAGCATCCCATGCAAGCTCATACTTCAAGCTATGTGGGCATTTTGTGTTCATATACTTACATGCATACATATTGGGCGTTCTATGATAAAGCATGCTAACGTAAAAGTATAATTACACAGTAAACAAAAAACTATCAATGCTTGTGCCTGGTATGGTGGCACATGCCTTTAATTCCAGGCAGAGGCAGGAGGATCTTTGTGAGTTCTAGGCCAGCCTGGTCTAAAAAGTGAGTCAAGGATAGCCAGGACTACAGGAGAAACCCTCTCAAAAAACAAAACAAACATACAAAAAAATCAATTCTTGCCTATTTACATAATACTGGAAGCAAAGAACCAGAACAAAAAGAATACTTACTTTTCAGTGACCTTTATTGAAAAATTCCACATAATAGTAATTCACCTTTATTCTGCTTCTTGTGCCAAAAGCAACATCCTTTTCTTGAGAAACTATTCATATTCTTCAGCTCTATCAGAGGCCACTTCAGGAGTCATCAACTCAGCTAAAGAAAACATAAGTGTGCTTTAAAAAGTTTCAACCTATGATAGAAAACGAATCATATATGTAAAAGAGACTCATTTAATGACTACTCTTACTGAAAATATTTAAAGTGCAACACATTACCCCTCACAAAATAGGGATGTGCCCATAGCACAGAATGAGGAACTGTAGGAAGAGGCTGCAAGTCCACCACCCTGTGTCTTGCTTTTATTTATTGCTGCTAGATTTTGAAACTAAGTCAGTGAAAAAGTACATCCTTTGTTGACTTTAGAAACATTGTTACATCATAACTGTCTTAAAGGCTGCTTCTAAGGTATGTTCATCCGTTGTTTTTAACGGTATCTTCCACAAACTTGAATACAACAATATCCATTTTTACTTCATCTTCATTTAGAAAAAAGTCTGATTTACTCCAGTTAGAAGACACTATGGCAGGAGACACAATGTGAAAATAACAAAATGCATGATCAGCTATTGTTCCTTGATTTCCCTATGTGTTTTGAAACTGTTTCTCTGTATAGACTCCACTGTCCTGGACTTGCTTTATAGACTAGGCTGGCCTTGAACTGGAAGAGCTCTGCTTGTGTCTGACTCCAGAGTGCTGGGACTAAAGGCCTGCACCACCACACCTGGCCTGATGTCCCTATGTTTATCCTTTCTAACATCATTCAGGCAAGAGGTCTTACTATCAGCTTTGAGCTCATTCTCACCTATGCAACACCCAATCTTTTCAAAAGCACTTCCCTAATTCAGAAACTTATCTCTTTGGGACAAAGGTATGGCTCAATTGGTACGGTACTTGCATGAAACCCTGGATTTGATGCTCAGCACAGAATTAACCGGCTTGCCTCTCTCATCTCAGTACTTGGGAGGTAGAGGCTAGATGATCTTCAGACACACAGTGAGTTTCAAAGCCAGCCTGATCTACATGAAAGCCTGCCTCAAAATAAATGTTAATCAATTAAAATATTCATTTATTGCTGGGCATGGTGGGCCATGCCTTTAATCCCAGCACTCAGAGGCAGAGGCAGGCGGATCGCTGTGAGTTCGAGGCCAACCTGGTCTACAAAGCGAGTTCAGGACAGCTAATGCTACACAGAGACCCTGTCTCGAAGAAAAAGACAACACAAAAAGCCACTTTCTTTGCCATCATCCCACCCAATAAGTATAATGCATTTACTAAGTATAGTGCTAAGTACCAAACACTCTCATTTAATATTAATAACTTAGAGGATAGGATTTATCATTGTATCTTACGAATAAAGGAAACAGGCTTTCAGATTTTAAGATATTAATACAGGGGCTAGAGTGATGGCTCAGTAGTCAAGATTACTTGTTGCTCTTTTAAAAGTCCTGGTTTTGACTCCCAGCATCCACACGGTGGCTTACAACCATCCCTAACTCCAGTTCTAGGGTATCAGACATTCTCATCTCACCTCCACAGGCACCTGGCACAGATGTGGTATACTCACATATGTGCAGGAAAAACACACATGTAAAAATAAACAAATCTTAAAAAGAAAAGAAAGAGCAGGGCAGTGGTGGTGCATGCCTTTAATTCCCACACTTAGAAGGCAGAAACAGGTGGGTCTCAGGGTTTCAAGCCAGACTGGTCTACATAGTGAGTTTCAGGACAGTCAAGGCTGCAGAGAAACTCTTGTCTCCCTCTCTCTGGTTTTATTTTTTGAAACAGGGTCTCACATAGCGTAAGCTTGCTTTGAACTATGTAGGTGGAAGCTGACTTTGAATTACTGTTCCTCCTACTTCCACTCTTCCAAGTGTGGGGATTACAGGCATAATCCCTCTACACCTGGCTGGAGCCCAATTCCCCCCACCCTCCAACCCAGACAAGGTTTCTCTGTGTAGCCTTGGCTGTTCTGGACTCGCTTTGTAGAACAAGCTGGCCTTGAACTCAGTGATTTGCCTGCCTTGGCCTCTTGAGTGCTGGGATTAAAGACGTGCACACCATGTCCAGCGGTGGAACCTAAACTTTATTTTTAATTTATTACTTATAGAGTACTCTGCCCCCATGTGTCCCTCTACGCCAGAGGTGGGCACCAGATCTCATCATAGATGGTTGTAAGCTGGGAATTGAACTCAGGACCCTTGTTTTTTCTGTTTTGTTTTGAGATAGGTTTCTCTGGGCAGCCTTGAACTCACAGTGATCCACCTGCCTCTGCCTCCCAAATGCTGGGATTAAAGGCTGGGATTTAAAGGCCTGCAAATTTAGGACCTTTGGAAAAACAGACAGTGCTCTTAACTTCTGAGCCATCTCTCCAGCCCCCAGAACCCAAATTTTTAACCACTACCACAGTTCATCATCATCAATGAATTGTGAGTCACTTCCCAGTCACCATTCTCAAAGGATTTTTTTTTCCCCATCAATGAATCCATTTCTAGAATAGTCTTTCTAAAGAACCATTCCTTTTATTTCTTAAGAACTAAAGTCCACATTAGTTGTTTTTATAGCCTTCTCCCCCAGTCAGGGAGGCACATGATACATAGACACAAGAACTTAGGTACGATTCTGGTATATTCCAACAAAATAAACAATAAGTGCTAAGTACATGTTACTAATACTGCTAATTCCACTGCATTGTAAACATTTGGTGTTGTGGGGGAGGAGGGGTTAGGGTTCCAGACAGGATTTCTCTGTGTTAAGAGCCCTGGCTGTCCTGGAATCACTTTGTAGACCAGGCTGGCCTTGAACTCATGGAGATCCAACTGCCTCTACCTCCTGAGTGCTAGGATTACAGGCATGCACCACTACGCCTGGCTCATTATAAACATTTTTACTTGCTCACTACAAACTAGAAAATAAAACCAACTGTTTGTGTTTGACATCTGTACACTTTAATTTTTTTTGATTTTCAGTATGAACTCTTTAAGTCCTGAAACAAGTTATTAAGCTTTAATATTGACTTCCTTATCTTCCAAGAACCATTTTATCTATTTGTAGAAACTCCATCTTTATTAGTCTCAATTTAACCTGTTGCTAAAATATATAAACCACTCACTCTACTGATTTCCAAAGACTTTCTTTCACAACATCATCATAAGACAGAGGCTATAAGAATAGTCCTGTAAGCCGGGCAGTGGTGGCGCACACCTTTAATCCCAGAACTCGGGAGGCAAGGGTAGCCAGGGCTACACAGAGAAACCTTGAATCTGAAAAACAAATGAACAAAAAGAATAGGCCTGCAGGTAAAGGCACTAGCTGCCCAAGCCTGGTGACATGAATTTGATCCCTTGATCCAAAACTGAAAAGATCGAACCCACTCCAGAAAGATGTCTTCTGACTACCTCAACACACATGCCATGTTGGGTACACATGCACCCAACCCACAGAGACACCACACCAGCAATATAACTTTTTAAAATACATAAAACAAATATACACCACAGCACTTGGGAGGCAGAGGCAGGTGGATCTCTGTGAGTTCCAGGACAGCCTGGTCTACAGAGTGAGTTCAGGATGGTCAGAGATGTTATACAAAAAAATCCTGTCTTGGGGTTGGGGGGTGGGGTGGAGGGAAACACACACACACACACACACACACAAAGAAGATAAAGTTAATTGTCATAATGTAAAGAAAATTTTTTTCTGGGTAAGATTTATCTCTAACTTAAAAAAGAAAATATGTACCTTCATTAGACTGTCTGAAATCAGAATGGTTTGATAACACAGGAATAAGTAAAAAAAAAAAACTTCAAATGGAGACGCTTTGTTGTTCTTTGCCCCTGCTCTTTTTAAAATAGGATCCAGGCTTCCAGCATGCTAAGCAACCCTACAGCTGAACATATTCCTACCAGTTTTCCTTTGGTGTGTCATTTGAGAATGATGTGTCTGTTTTAAGAGTATCAGAAAACTAATGCTTACAAAACATAAGATGGTTCTTACAGCATCTTAGATTTTACATAATTATAATCTTATGCAATTTCCAATTTGATTCATTTAACCAATTCTTGAGAAATGAACATGAAAGTGAGTCATTTATTTATTTATTTACTCTGTGTGTGTGTGGAAGAGATCAGTTGTATTCGCAGGACAGGGTTCTGCCTAAAGTCGCTTTTGTATGACCTGAGGGTCAAGAATAGAAAGAAAAAAATTCTAGAATGCGTCTCTGAGAAAGTATTACTCAAGCTGAAAATTAAGGCATATGTTGACTGAAGAATGGTAGTGCTGAAACAATCCAGATAAACAATGTATGTAAAAGCCCTAAACTAGAAATGTTGTGTCTACACAAATTAAATCAGTGTGGTTGGAGGTTAGTTAAGAGAAAGGAAGAGGTCAAAAGGTGAAAGTAACAAAGTAGGCAAGAACCAAGCTATGTAGAATCTTGTTATTCTGAATTTTTTTCCTTTCTTTTTTTCTTCTGTGTTTTAAGAGGTCTTTTATCCTAAGCTGGTATATCTGAGGAGGACTTTGAACTCCTGATCCTCCTGTCTCTATTTGTTTTATGTAGTGGTGGAGCTCAATCCCAGGGATGTGTGCATGTTAGGCAAGAATTCCAGTAACTGAACTATATCCCCAGAAAGAGATTTTAAATGTTATCTTAAAGTAATAAGCACCTTGGCAATGGGAAAGTCACCGAAAGGTTTCAAGCAAAGAAATTACATGTTATTTGGATGAAAGGAGAAATGGAGTGGTGAGTTTGAGAAGAAGAGAAAACAAGAATTAAAAAAAAAAAACAGGTAGATCAGGAAGGAAAGTAGTGTTAAACTTATAATTACAATAATAATTCATTCTCAAGGGCTGGAGAGATGGCTCAGAGGTTAAGGGCACTGACTGCTCTTCTAGAGGTCCTGAGTTCAATTCCCAGCAACTATATGGTGGCTCACAACCATCCATAATGTGATCTAATGTCCTCTTCTATCATGCAGGCAAAGCACTGTATACATAATAAATAAATCTTATAAAAATTTTAAAAAGATAATTCTTATTTGCTGTGTTTCTGTGTGTCAATGCTTATAGAACTCCTAATAATCAGCAGGGCATGGTGGTGCAAGCCTTTAATCCCAACACTCAAGAGGCAGAGGCAGGCAAATCGCTAAGAGTTTGAGGCCAGCCTGGTCTACAAAGCGAGCCCGGGATATGAACACATCAGGTGAAGAAATCAAGAATATCTCTCAAGCTTCTACCAAGCGTAACTGAATAAATAGACATGTCACATCAAAATGGATATTCCACTTATGGAAATGGACATTGGCAAGGAGAGAATTTGGGTACACAGAGAAAGAGCAAGACTCTACTTTTGAGCTGGGTATGGTTGCACACTCCTTTAATCCCAGCACTAGGGAGGCAGAGGCAGGTGGATTACTTTGAGTTTGAGGCCAGCCTGATCTACAAAGGGAGTCCAGGACAGCCAAGGCTAACACGGAGACACCTTGTCTAGGAAAAAAACAAACAGCAACAAAAACCCAAAAGACTCTAGTTTTTAGATTACTAATGGGAAAAAAAATCAAGTTGAAATGTTAAGCAGTGGGTTCTTTGAATATGGAGCTAAAAACAAAAATTGTCAAGTTAGCAATATATAGTGGATTTTTATTTTTATTTTTTTTTTCTTTTTGAGACAGGGTTTCTTTGTTACACAGAACCCTGGCTATCCTGGACTCTCTTTGTAAACAAGGCTGGCCTTGAACTCAAGAAATCCACCTGCCTCTGCCTCCCAAAGTGCTGGGGTTAGAGGCATGAGCCACCATGTCCAGCCACATAGTGTAATTTAAAGTTTACAGAAGGATGGAAGGGAAACATAAGAGAACCCCAGTCCAAAAATCCGTTATCATTTTACCTCATCAAAATGTCTCACCAAGACAACTGATTACTTCTGTCACTGGGTTTTTCAATCCTTCATTTACCTTGTGCCTATATGCAACACTGGCCTTTCATCTCCTTATCCACTCTATCCGTTATTAAACCGGCAAGCATCTCTTAACGCTACCCAAGTACCCTTCTTTTCTTCCTAGCACCTTCTCTCCGAACTGGCCCGCATGTGCAGAGTTTCAAATATTAACACGGCAAATGACATACATAACATACTAACACACATATATCTATCTATATGTATGGCTCAGTACTCTCTCCTAATATCTAACCCAATAAACCCACATGCCTCAACATTCCCTCTTAGATTACTTCTATCAGCTAGAGACTATGTACTGTAACTCGCCAAGAGTACCCGAAAACTACCCCAGTACAGCTCTCCAACGACACGGAACTTACTACCAATTGCCTTTTTTTCCCCCGCCAGATCTTGATTTTAAATTGGTAAGTTGGACATTGTCAGCGTCACGCTTAGATACGGGGAAGCAACCGAATGCACGACAAAAATCCCACTCCCTGCCTTTTAGTGAGCAATGTTTAAGAGGAGTAGGAAAGTAAAGAACGGTCGCGAGGGCGAACGGGTATCGCATCAAAGTCTTGATGGATATGTGCCAACGGAAGTCACCTGGAAAGACAGCAGGCCTTGCTAGGAGGCAAGCCGAGACCACCAGAACCCTGGTGAGCAGGGGGGCCAGGTTTAGGATGCAGAAAGCGAGTGACAATACGCAGCGCGTTAAAGCACAGGGAAAGTGGAAGGGAAACACTTGAATGGGGCACCTGTAAGTCACAGGGAGCGTCCAAGGACCCAGGGAAGCCTGAGATGCAGCCGGGCGAACTCTGGACGCCGAGTGGGCGGACCGCGGGGCGGGGGGGGGGGGGGGGAAATGCCGGAGAAAACGGCTCAATTCAGAAGCTGTCCGGGGCCGCCTTACCTGTGCCAGAGGGTCCCAGCGCGCGACAAGCCTGCCGGAAGCACAGAGTTCCCGCGAAGGGGGAGGAGCCGAAGAACTCAGAAGGAAGGCGCTCCCCTGGCCTCAGACGCCGAGGCCGTTCTCTCCCCCAACACACCTAAAGCCGCTGATGGCGGGAACTGTGGCTACACGCAAACACGCACGCACGCACGCACTCTCTACGCAACCAGTCCAGGCGCGTGCGCGTAAGCGCGCAAGTCGCCGCCTCATACCCCCGCTCCACCCCTCACTAAGCCCAGCCTCAAAACCCGGGAGGCCCCGCCTCTGCGTGACGCTACTTTAATGCGCATGCGCACTCCCCACTTTTTTTTTTTTAACCCACTTCGGACCTCCCACCATTTCCTCTCGCTTGGCCTGCTTGAGCATGCGCAATTTGTGTCCTTACAAGCCTGCCGGCCTTTTCCCGCCCTTCTCTAGCCTTAAGAGGAAAGTCAGAGTGGACGCTCCTCCAGGGATATACCTGCGATGCCGTGGGGACACGAGGACCAGTAGGCTGCAGACGTCATTTTGATCCTGGATCTGAAGGCGCAAAGAACATACTTTGGGATTATTTGCTAGGCCGAGGGCCAGGAGGCGGGAAAGGGCGGTGTGGGCGGAGGGTCAGAGGTGAGAGGTCAAAGGGCTGCGAAGGGGGAGGAGCGAGCCGTAGTCGCATGGGGGCTCTTCTTCTCCCTCTGCACAACCGCTAGAGCTGGGACGCGGCTCCTTCGCGTCGGGCGGAAGGAGGAGGGCGGCGGCCGCTCTCAACATGCACAGCCTGGCGACGGCAGCGGTGAGTTGTTGCGATTGGAGGCCGGTCTCCGCCTGTTTTCTAGCTCCCAGAGCCGGGCCCCAAGTCCAGCTTGCTCCTGCCCCTGAGCCGCGAGGTCCGGGATTCTCCGCACCGCGCCCTGACCGTGGCGGAGCCGGATCCCCGCCGGACACCCCCCCTCTTCTGGCCTCCCGCGCGGCCTCCGCGTTCTTTTCCGGCGCCGAGGCCTGGTCCCGCGCCCTGCGCGGCCTCAGCAGGCCATTCATTGATTCATTGGCGCTCGGCGTCAGTTTCTGGACGCCGGTTGTGGGCTGGGGTGTCGGCAGCGATGAGGATAATTCCGTGGCCATTCGTTCTGGTCCCGTGCTCCCGGAACTCCTCTCTGGGAAGGAAATCGCTTCTAGCTCAAGATAACTTGCTTTGCATGTGGAAAGCCAGAAACCCGAAGTTCAGGATCTGACGTACGGTTCTCTGCGTTTAGAGCCTTCTTCGCGCATCTTGTTTTATCTTTTTTGGTTTTAAGATTATGGTTTCTCTGTGTAGCCTTGGCTGGCCTGGACTCGCTTTGTAGACCAGGTTGGCCTAGAACTCACAGAGATCCGCCTGCCTCTGCCTCCCTAGTGCTGGGATTAAAGGCGTCGCCACCACGCCCTTCTTGGTTTCTCTTTTAACTGTGGCTTTCAGTTGAATTTAGAGAAAGTTGAGTCCTTGGCCTACAAGGCCTGTATGATGTGGTCCCTTAGTCACGTTTAAGGACTCTGTTTTTGTCACTTGGCCCTTAAGCTCCAACCAAAAATGTATATGCACTTTGCGCTGCAAGATGCAGTTTCTAATTTCTCTACCTGGAATGCCCTTCTTAGGACTCTGCCGCCATGTATGCACACAAGTCCGCCTCAGAGTGACTTTCCCTGACCATGTTCATAGTGGCGTGTAACCCCAACATTTTCTCTTATAAAACATTGATCCTGATATTTAATTATTGGATTTTGCCGGCCAGCGGTGGCACACGCCTTTAATTCCAGCACTCCGGAGGCAGAGGCAGGTGGATGGCTGTGAGTTCGAGGCAAGTCCAGGATAGTCAAGGCTACACAGAGAAACCCTGTCTTGAAACAAGAAAACAAAAAACCAAATAATTACCGGGTTTTTGTTTTATTTTGTTTTGGGTTGTTTTGTTTTGACATGTGGGTTGTCTGTCTCCCTCTCGATGTCAGGGCCAGGTACTTGGTGAATCCTCTTTAACTTGGTTACCCCCACTGCTAGGACAGTTCCTACTACAAGGTAAGCCCTCAAATAATGCTGACTGAATGGCTACTCTCAACAACCATAGGTGAAGCAGGATAGTTTAAGAACACTTCCAAAGGTCAGTTCCACTTTGTTTCACCAAAGGGAAATGATTTCCGGAAAATATGTACTAAAATCACGTTATGAGACAACATGACATAATGACGAAATAGAACAAGAACAACTAACTTAAAGGATAAATGAAATATTCAGGACAGATGTACTTGGAAGGCAGAGGCAGGTGGGATGTCTGTAGATTTCCAGGCCAGTGTGATAGCATTAGTGACACCCTGTCCAAAAAGATGAGAAAAATACTCACCAGAGCATGATGGCAGTGCACCTGTACTGTTAGCTCAGACAGGATTGCAGGTTCAAGACCAGCCTAAGCAACTTAATAAATAAAGACTATCTTAGGACACTTTTTAAAAAATGGTTGGAGATAATAACTATAGCAGAGCACTTGGCCTAGCATGTATGACACCCTGGGTTCAGTCCCTAGAGACGCCTCCCTAAAAGTGAACAGTCTGATAGGCGTGATGTCATGCTTTTAAATCCCAGCCCGCAGGGAGGCAGAGGCAGAAAGATCTCTGAATTTGAGGCCAGCCTGGTCTAATTAGCACTTTAGGCCAGCCAGAGTTACATGGTGAGGTCCTGTCTCAAAAGGGGGATGGGGCTAAGCATAACTGAGACCTATGTGAAAACTTGGGGGACTATGAGATGGCTCAGCGGGTAAAGACTTGTTGCCAAGCCTGATGACCTGAGTTGAATCCCCATAACCCACAGTACACACAAAATAAACTTTAAAAAAAATTTTAAGTACATGCTGCTTCATGAAGTTTGATCTGTCTTCTTTCCAGAGCCAGTCGTATTTTAGATCCTGTATCAATGTTTCTGTTTATAATTGTTCAGGTTCTTAATTAGGCGATTATAGTTTCCATAGATGTGTGTGTGTGTGTGTGTGTGTGTGTGTGTGTGATTTTATTTAAGCAAAAATAAAGCATGCATGTAAGCCACATTATTGCATCATCGCACAGCCTAATTGGTGACTATGATGGCCAGCTGCACTGTTTTTTTCTTTGGTGGTTTTGTAGTTCTTCGAGGAAACTGAGCAATTCCAGCACGGTAAGATTGGTTACACATCTGGAGCACTTTAAGCTCCCTTTTGGTGTATACCAGGAACTTCCAGAAGCTGCTGGGCAGCGTGCTTTGTTTTCTTGGTATTCCCATAATCACATTGGACATTAGAATCTGGCCTTTTAATCTTTTCTGTATCTTTTGTCAAGACCTCAAGGTTTCCAGTTATCCTTAATTTTGACAATGGTCTGACTGGTGCCAAATGGAATTCTTGATCTGCTTTTTGATGATCTTGCTTCACCAAGGTCTGAGGGCAACCATGAGGTCAGGCAGGAGTTGGCAGGCAGCAGCTGGAAAGAAGCCTATAGCTCCTTTTGTTCTTTCTTCTCCAATTATACATACTATTTGAGGAGCAGCAAATTGAAAAACGAGAGTTGGTGATGAGGGAGTTCTTCAAGGTTGGATGGTTGGTTGATTTCAACATCTGAACATGCCCTCTTTAATTCCAATCTCCTCTGCCAAGATTTTTACCTACTTGTTTGCCTGTTGTTGTTGTTGTTGTTGTTGTTGTTGTTACTCCCTATGGCATATTAAGCCAACCATGGTGCTACGTGCCTTTGGTCCCAGAACTTGGCAAGCAGGAGCAGGCATATCTCTGCAAGTTGCTATACAGACCCTGGTCCCAAAAGCAAAACAAACAAAAAACTTGAGCACACTACTCATAAAAGGTTCTCAATATGTATTTCTTCCATTACATTTACCGTGCCATACATAAATTTTAAAATATTTGTTTTGCGGCTTGACCCTTAGGGCAGCTTTGACCACTCATTCATTAGGATAATTGATTATGATACAAATTTGAGTCAATTTTCTTCACAATCCCCTATGCCCATAATCAAAACTGCTTGTTTTTCTTTTTTGTTTGTTTGTTTTGTTTTTTTCCTTTTGTTTTTCAAGACAGGGTTTCTCTGTGTAGCCTTGGCTATCATAGACTCACTTTGTAGACCAGGCTGGCCTCGAACTCACAGTCATCTGCCTGCCTCTGCCTCCTGAGTGCTGGGATTAAAGGCATGCGCCACCACGCCTGGCACTTATGTTATTTTGATCTGGGGAGGGGAGGTGAAATTCCCAATAACATATTATTTACTAGAAATTGCGAGGGAGTTGTTGGAGGTTGGACTGATGTATTTTGATGCTAATTACTGCATGGGGTCTCTGTGACCCACCTTGCCTAAGAGCCTCACCTGTTGACCATCACCCTGGACAGGGCAAATAGGATAGGCATGGGTACCTTCCTGGGTTTGGGGAGACAGAATCTTGGGAGAAGAGGGACTGGAAGAGAAGAGGAAGCAAGAGGCCATTATGGGTTAAGTGGAGGAGAAGCTTGGATGGACACTTGGCCCAGATGATGATAATTAGCAAGAATTTGGGATTATGGATGGGAGGTAGCTTGATAGAAATTATTAGAAGCAGATGGCATGGGATTGGGGCATGCCCCACTATGGGAAGGAGTTTAGGAGATTAATATCTGCCCTGCCCTAGGTTAACTAAGGCTGTTTAAAAATGTAACAGATGTCTGTCTCTGTCTTCACTGATTGCTAACGGGTTAGAAAATACTGCTGTAATAATAGTTATAGGTCTAATGATAAACATTATTAGGCCATACTGATAAATTAACAACAACAGGGAGTATTACACACAACAATGCCCACAATAACTTGTTTTGAGAAGACGCTTGGGTTTTGCTTAATAATGAAAACTTTTTTGGGGGATGAGGATATGTGTGGAAACCAGAGGTCAATTTTGGAAGTTGTTCCTCTGAGTGGTACTTAAGGTGAAGTCTCTGACCTGGATCTTGGCAGTTGGTCTAAATTGGCTGGCCAGTAAGCCTCAGCAATGTTTGCTTCCCCAGCTTTGGGATTGCAAACATGGGCCACCACAGCTGGCTTTTTACGTGGGTTCTGTACATTAAACTCAAGTCCCATACTTTCATGGCAAGCGCTTTACTGACTGAACCATCTCCCCAGCACTAAAGCTGCTTTATTATTTATTATTTATTTTATTTTATTTTTTCTGCTGTGAATTGAGTTTGGGGCCTCATGCATACTAGGCAAGAGACCTACCACTGACCTATTCCCAGCTCTCTCTTTTTAATATACAGCAAGGAAACCATCCCTTTAGCAGGGAGATAGGAAATACTAGTAAAGGACAATAAAGAAACTAACAAAAGATACTGAGGTAGTTGAATTATTCGTGCTCTTGCCACTATGAGATATATCCTAACATTGTCAAAATGGTTTTTTCTATTTAATAGGAACAGAAACCAACGAAGGGTTATCTGTAAGATTAGTAAATGTAGGCGGGCAAAGGGAGATAGCTGAGCTGGTAAGACCACTTGCTGCTCAAGCATGAGAACCTAAGGTCAGGCACAGCTCACATAAAAAGCCAGCTGTGATTACGGGTCTGTAGCCCAGAGACAGAAGGATCGCTAGAGTTTGTCCCCGGAACCCACATGGTAGAAGGGAAAAAAAAAAACTCCCACAAGTTGTTCTCTGACTTCCACACATGCACCATGACACATACACGTGCACTAAATAAGTAAATTAAAAAACTTAAAAGTAGATGATCATTGACTAGGTTCATAGACTAGTTAAATGACTTTCTGTGTTAATAAGTAGCATTACTTTTCTATAGACTTACTGAGATAAGTAGAAGTTACGTCATTTAATCTCCTGAAATGGCTATTACTGGTCATTAAACAGCCAAAGTAAATGTTTAGGATAGTCATTAGAACAGCTTTAATAAAAGTTCTTCACTGATTTCTACTAATGATTTTAGCATCCCTGAACTGTGTGTGTGTGTGTGTGTGTGTGTGTGTGTGTGTGTGTGTGTGTGTGTTGCCCTTGAGCCATAGGTACATACTGAGCCAGTTTCCCAACTCATTTTATTAGCATTGTCTTTAATCAAATCCCAGGTGCCCTACTCTTGGCAGGAAAGTAGTCGATGAGATTGATTCACTGGTGGATCTCTGTGAGTTTGAGGCCAGCCTGGTGTACAAAGTGAGTCCAGGACAGCCAAGGCTACACAGAGAAACCTTGTCTTGAAACCCCCCCCCCCAAAAAAAAAGAAAAAGAAAAACCTATCAACACCCAAATTTTCAGCTCACCAAAGGAAGGAGATGACTTATACAATTTATAGATAAATATTTATTAAAATAATTTATGAATGTCTTTCTAGTCACACTAGTTTTGTGATAAATGTGATAACTATTGATGGCTTACTTAAGTGAGTATCTTTCCTGAGACGAA
Organism: Acomys minous; assembly: GCF_964271855.1. NCBI lineage: Eukaryota > Metazoa > Chordata > Mammalia > Rodentia > Muridae > Acomys > Acomys minous. The sequence continues at coordinate 100,402,305 of NC_140486.1, read as the reverse complement.
TTTGGTTGAAAGTAAAAATGTTAGCTCCTGTTTTAATTTTTTAATGTTTTTATTTTTTGAGATTATAGTATAATTCCATCGTTCCCCCAAAACTCCCATGTACCCCTACCTCCTCACTCTCTGACATTCATGGCCACTTTTTATTTTAAAAGCAAGTATATATTACTATATTCAAGTATATATTCAGGTGGCTTAAGGACTGCTGTTACTAAAAAGCCAGAGTGGAACGAATAGGGATGATAAAAATGAAGCTCCCATGCAGGCACCGAACTACCCTTCTGCTGCTAGAGTGGCTGCAGAACTGAAGCTCCTGCCTTCGCAGGTGGTGTAATGATCTAAACATGTATCCTTTCTTCTTGTGGGAATGTGTTTTATATACTTTTATTTAGTACGGTCTGTATCAAGCTATGAATTTTCATAAAAGGCTACATAATACTCCATTATAAAGGTGCACCCTGATATATTAAAGCCATACTTATTGATAGCTGTTTGTTAGTTTTCTGCCTTAAAACATCACAATAGTAAGCATCTTGATATATTTTCACTACAGCCCAAATACACCTATAGCAATTTCTTAAACATGAGCTCTTAACTGTCAAATAGGTTGAGTGTTTAGTGAAGCTCCAATATGTATAAAAATATGGTTTTAGGGCTGGAGAGATGCTCAGGGGTTAAGAGCACTGGTTGCTTTTTCGTGGGTCCTGAGTTGAATTCCCAGCAACCACATGGTGGCTCACAACCATCTAGATTGAAGTCTGGTGCCCTCTTCTGGTGTGCAGGCACAAATATGGGTACCACACTGTACATGACAAATAAGTCTCGTTTTAAAAATACATGTTTATAAAACTCTACTGCAGGGTAAGACTTGGTTTAGTTGAAATAAATTGACATTTGTTTTCTTTTTTTCCCCTGAAGCCTGTGCCTACTGCACTGGCCCAAGTGGACAGAGAGAAGATCTATCAGTGGATCAATGAACTGTCTAGTCCTGAGACGAGGGAAAATGCTTTGCTAGAGCTAAGCAAGAAGCGAGAATCTGTCCCTGACCTTGCACCCATGCTGTGGCATTCATTTGGTACTATTGCAGCACTTTTACAGGTGGGTATATATCCACAAGTAGGAATTTAGTCATGTTTATCTTATTGCACTTCTGTTTTTCTCCTTCTTTGGTCAAATGATTTTTGAAGACTTTAGAATGGTTATTTAAATATTAATATTTTGTATTTGTTAAATGCATCTTTTGGGGATCTACTCAGAAGATTGAATTTAGTTGGTCTGAGAGGTAGGCCTTAAAATCTGTGCTTAACAGGTGAATCTAAGAACTATGTTGAGAAACCACTTTTAGAAGTATGACAGGATAGATCTATATAGGAGGGAAGAATACAGAAATATAGAACCATAGGTGTGGTCTGAGGAAAGATATTTTTGAGATAAAAGTGTAGCAAGTATAGAATTAAAGGTGGGTTTCTGTGTGTGATAAGGAGTGAACAACCGCATCTGGTAAAGGGGCTCATTGGGTAAAGGCACTCGCTGCCAAGCTTGACAGCATGAACTTGATCTCTGCTTACAACGAGAAATGTGAATCCTGCAGGTTGTCTTCTGATCTCTATACATGTGCTGTGATGTGCATACACACCACACAAACAAATAAGACGAAGAATAAATAACTGAAAGTTAAGACAGGCCAAATAAAATGGAGCAATACCAAGGTATTAGAATACCCACCCTATGAAGTTTCTCCCCAAATTACTAATGGTCTTTCAAATCTGTTAGTGTTACAGATGGGTTTTCAGCTAAGATAAACAGAATTGTATTCAACATGGGTCTCATTATAAAGTAGAAGAAGTCCTAGATTTGATTCCTAGCGTCTACATTGCAGCTTACAACCAGCTATAACTCCAGTTCCTGGGGTCTGACCCTCTTTCTGGTTTTTGTGGGCATTGTGTACATGTGGTGCACAGATAGTGCATGCAGGCAGAACACGCATAAAATGCAGGAAAAAAAGACTAGCTGCAGAATCTAGAAGGACCGGAGACCTACTTGCTTCCATAGCAGTATTCCTAGAAACACATAGCAGAAGGTCTTGCCTAGTCCAGTGCCCTTCGATGAAAGGATAAATGAGTTTCTGCAGCAACTAGTTAGTATGCTGTGACACTAGTAATAATTTTGTGATTAATTAATTATGTGGAATTCTTTGTATTTTTCAGGAAATTGTAAATATTTATCCATCTATCAACCCTCCAACCTTGACAGCACACCAGTCTAACAGAGTGTGCAATGCTCTAGCATTGCTGCAGTGTGTAGCCTCACATCCAGAGACCAGGTAAGTGCTTCGAGTGTGGTAATGGGGGTGGGTGGGTATTTGATAGGAACTTACATGCCTTTGCTGAGTGATCAGAGAAAGGACATGCAATGTAACATGTGGGTATTAGTCTTCAGAAATTGCTCAATTTTTATTTATTCAAGGCAATGGCTCTTTTTCTTACAAGTTTTATTAGGGTAAGGTTTTTTTTGTTTGTGTTTTTTGTTATGTTTTTGTTTTTCTTTTCGTTTCTCAAGTCAGGATTTCTGTGGGTAGCCTTGTCTGTCCTGGACTCCCTTTGTAGACCAGGCTGGCCTTGAACTCACAGAGCTCTACCTGCCTCTGCCTCCCCAATGCTGGGATTAAAGGTGTGTGCCACCAACCCCACCCCACCCCCAGCTTGATTCCATACTTTTAACATAGTAGGAATAGTTTACTAATTGCTATGTTGTAAGAGGAAAGATGTTGCTTAGTTACCTTAAAAATATTTTCTGGCAGCTGGGTGTGGTGGCACATGTATTTAATCTGAGCACTAAGGAGGCAGAGGTAGGTGGATCACTGTGAGTTCAAGGCCAGCCTGGTCTACAAAGCGAGTTCAGGACAGACAAGGCTACACAGAGAAACTCCCTGTGTACAAATAAACCACAGCGAATAATCCTGGTTTTCTCTGACAGTCTGTGAAATCACAGGTACGGAATTAATCGATATGTGTGTACATCTGTCTAAGGGCATACACATGTGCCTAAGCTGCCACTCCTGTCTGGGTGCTTGCAAGGACTAGAAGATTCCCCTGTAGCTGGAACTACCAGAGGCAGTTGTAAGCTGCAGGAAGTGCATGTGGGCACTGAACTCAGGTCTCAGCAAATGCTCTTGATCACTTAGAAACATCTTTTCAGCCTCCTGGAAGATTCTCTTTAGCCTTTTGTTTTGTTTTGTCTTGTTTTAGACAGTGTCTTTTGGTTATTCCCAAACTCTTTAATTCTCCTTTAGGCGGGTCCCTGAGTGCTAGGATTGTGTATCAATGTATAGTTGCACATTGGCTTTAGCATTTGTGGCTTGGGTTTATTTTTTGTTTCTTTTTAACCTATAGTGGAGTACTTTTGAGTTAGTCAGTTTTTAAGGTTTCAGTGAAGGTTGAAAATAAACTCTGTTGCTTTAAATCACCCTAGCCTAGGTTGCTGTTCCACATTGACACTTTAACTGAGTCTTTATGGTGTGTCAGTGAGGGCAGAAGGTGCTCTTCTAAGCAGTGTAGACATGTCTAGCTTCTGTGACTGAGCTTGTAAGCCCTCAACATCTCTGATTTCTGACAATCAAATATATCTCCAGGCATTGACACATGTCTCCTAAGGATCAAAATTATACACTTAACAATGTTGGTCAACTAAAAAACAATAAAATTCTTTTCTAAAGATTCCTCACTCTGGGTCAGGTGTGGTGGCACATCTGTAATCCCTGCACTGGGAGGCAGAAGCAGGCAGATCTCTGTACAAGGCCACCCTGGTCTGCAAAGTGAGTCCTGGACAGCCAAGGCTACACAGAGAAACCTGCCTAGGGGTGGAGGGGAGCATATGTGTGTGTGTATGTATTCGTTTCTCTAACAGTCTCACTTGTTTCAGGTTTAGAAATGTAATGTTTAGAAGTCAGCTCTGGGTTCTGAATGTGGTTTTTTTTCTTTCAGGTCAGCTTTTCTTGCAGCACACATCCCACTTTTTTTGTACCCCTTTTTGCACACAGTTAGCAAGACTCGTCCCTTTGAGTATCTTCGGCTCACCAGCCTTGGAGTTATTGGTAAGTTATTTTTTTGTTTTTGTTTTGTTTTTCTGGAGATGTGGAGCAGGTCATTGCACCCAGGGTTTTATGCATGCTAGGCAAGCTCTCTACCTGCTTGAAAACTTAGCAGGCATCATTCTTCTTTATATAATGTTTTTTCTGTTTTTATTTTACAACCGAGATAGTTAGCCCATTGCTCTTATCTTCCCCTTCCCACCCTCTCTCCTTCTGCCCTATTACCCTCCCCTAGACCTCTAATAGGGGCCCTCCTCCCCCACTGTCTGACCACAGCCTATCAGGTCTCATACAGATGTCCTGCATCACCTTCTTCTGTGGCACCATTCTTAATGTTAGTAAAGCTGTGAGGATCGGAAATCAAGATCTGATTTTAGCACCAAATATAGAGGGAGTAAAGAATAATTTGATGTTAACTAAGTTGAGTGAACTTACTTAAATAACTCAGAGCCTTGTACTAAGCTAATCCTCTTAACACTGACCATTTTCCCTACTTGCTTTATTTTTATTTTGTAAATTTTGACACAGTGTCTTACTAAATTGCCCAGGCTGGACTTGAGCTCACAATCTTACTTCAGTCTCATGAGTGTTTTGTATATATATACATATATATATATACATACATACATATATATATGCCTTTGTGTATGGCAAGAAGTTAATTCAGTAAATTTTTTTTTATATCTTTCTGTTTTAATATTTTCTTCATGTATAATGTGCCTATGTGAATCAATACCTCTCTCTCCCTCTTCTCTAACTCTGGATGGCCCAGGTTGATCTTCAATTCAACATCTTCCTGTCTTACCTTCCCTATGCTAGGATTACAGTCATGACTCACTACATCTGACTCTTTTGTTGTTTTTGGTTCAGATGGATTCCCTGACAAGGAAACCACAATCTATATATCACATTAAATTCCATTTGAGACAGGGTTTCTCTGTGTAGCCTTGGCTGCCCTGAACTTGCTTTGTACACCAGGCTGGCATTGAACTCACAGAGATCCACCTGTCTTTGGCCCCCAAGTGCTGGGATTAAAGGCATTGGCCACCACACCTGGCTAAATTCCATAGCTTATTTTTGAGCTGGGTGTGGTCCAGGACAGCCAAGATAACAGAAAAACCCTGTCTCAAAAAACAAAAAACAAACCAGAAAAGCCTTATTTTTGATGAGCAATACAGAGTAAATGTATCTTTTCTCTAAAATAATTTTGCTTGTTCATATTTTCCTTAGGGGCCTTGGTTAAAACAGATGAACAAGAAGTAATCAACTTTTTATTAACAACAGAAATCATCCCTTTGTGTTTGCGCATTATGGAATCTGGAAGTGAACTTTCCAAAACGGTATGTGCTTTTAAGTGAGAGTGAGCATTGTTTTGGTTCTGGAGCTACTGCTTTTTAAAGTGTACTTACTTGAGTGGGTGAGTGACTGTGCCATACCACACCTGTTGAGATAAAGGACAACTTTAGGGAGTTGGTTGTCACCGTCTACGTTGTGTCTCTGCTTCCCATCTCATTACAGGTGCGTACTGCTACATCTTGCTTTCTGTGTAAGTTCTGGGGGTCAAACTTGGGTCATCAATGTCTTAGTTAAGATTTCTCTTGCTGTGATTAATATACTGTGACCAGAAGCAACTTGAGGATGAAAGGGTTTGTTTCATTTTACAATTTATAGTCCAGTATCCAGGGAAGTCAGAGCAGAAAGTCAAGGCAAGAATTGATGCAGAGGCCGTTAGAGGAGTGCTGCTACTGGCTTGCTCTGCATAGCTTGCTCAGCTTTCTTAAAGCACCCAGGATAATCAGTCTTCTGGCTTCAAAGAGCACCTGTACACACATAGTGCACATGAAATTCTCTCTCAAATTTGGAACAACCCTTCTACCTCAGACTCCTGAATACTAGAATTATGGACGTATATCACAGTACCAGGCTTGTATTTATTGGGGGTGAGCACTTATAACACTTTGCCCATAGTAGACACACACTGTAATAAACGTTCTTTGTCAAGGCTGTCATGAATGATCAAAAAACCTGGGAAATATTTTTTAAATGCTGGGGTAAGTCTGGAGAGATAGTTCAGTGGTTAAGAGCACTGGCTATTTTTCCAGGGGACCCAGGTTTAATTCCTTCCACCCATGTGGTGGTTCACAACCACCTGTAACTCCAGTCCCAGGAAATCCAACGCCCTCTTGGCCTCTGTGAGTAGTATTACATGCACATGGTGTATAGACATAGATGATGGCAAAACACCCATACACGTGAAAATGGACAAGTCTTTTTCTTTTTTAAGATTTGTTTGTTTATTTCTTATGTATACAATGCTCTGCTCACATGTGTGCCTGCACGCCAGAAGAAGGCACCAGCTCTCATTATGGATGGTTTTGAGTCACCATGTGGTTTCTGGGAATTGAACTTGGGACCCTAGAAGAACAAACAGTGCTCTTAACTTTTGGCCATCTCTCCAGCCTGAGAGAGGCCCGACAAATCCTTTTTAAAATCTGGGACTGAAAAAATGGCTTGTAGTTAAGAGCACTTAATGCACAATCATAACAACTGGAGTTCAAATTCTAGCACCATATGCCAAGCTGTACATCCTATGCACACCTATCCCTAGTCCTGAGTGGATCGAGATACGAGTCACTGGGGTTTGCTGCCTTCCAGCCTAGAGGAAAACACCAACCCCAGGTTCAGATAGAGACCCTGCTTGGAAGGAATAGGCAGAGAGTGATAGAGAAGATCTGACACCCTCTTTGGCTTCTTCACAGATCTACACTCATGCAATGTACACATACTCATACAAATACACACATAAATCTTCAATAAATATAGATGTGCAGATCTAATCCTAGACCTGCTATGAATGCTTTTCCAGGGTGCTAACGTTTGGTTGGGTAGGTGGTTAGTTGATTGGCTGGCTGTTTATGTTTCTGTATGTATGTGTGAGGGCACAGCACACACATGAAGGGTAGAGGACAATTGCTCCTCTCCTTCAAGCACGTGGATCTTGACTGTTGAATTCAGGTCCTCGGTTAGTGGCAAGTGTCTTTACTCGCAGGGCCATCTCACTGGCCTCACTGATTGGTGGTTTAATCCTAGGTGAATGTATAATGTAACTAATCAGCATATAAGAATTTTTACTGTGATTCCTCTTAGGTGAAATTCAAAAACAAGGCTAAAAGCTCGCCAAGTAATACTCTTATTAGTGAATTTGCTCTTTGCTGTGTGTGTTTGTGTTAGTTGCCTATTGCTGTCATGACAAATTAGCAGAACTAACTGATGGCTTAACTTGTAAATGTATTCTCAATCCACAAGTCAGTTTCAACAAGCTAAAGTCAAGCCAGGTAGAGCAGGACCAGGGCTCCTCTGGAGGCTATAGGGGAAAGAGCCTTTTTTTTTCCCACTTCTAAAATTGCATTCCTTGTGTTCCATTATACATGGTTCCCTTCTATCTACGAAGCAAGCAGTTGAGCGTGTTCACATGTCATTCTTTTACATTCCTCTCTCCTTTGTGGTTAAATCTCCATATCTCTCTTAGAATGATATCAGTGATTCTTAGGCCCTATGTGGGCAATCTCTAGCTCAAGCTCCCTAATCAGATCTGCAAAGACCCTTTTTCATGTATGAGACAACACTCTCTGGGTTTGGTAATTAAGACGTAACTACTAGCTGGTCGTGGTGGCGCCCGCCTTTACTCCCAGCACTCGGAAGGCAGAGGCAGGTGGATCACTGTGAGTTCGAAGCCAGCCTACAAAGTGAGTCTAGACAGCCAAGGCTACACAGAGAAACCCTGTCTCCAAAAAACAAACAAACAAAAAGACGTAGCTACCTTTGAAGTATATTATTTGGCCTATCAGTATTATATCCAGTGGAACAATAACAGCAGTTGTTCTGATGGCACCAAAGAAAGATCATTGTTATCCTGTCTACGAGCAAGCAATGTGACTCCTGCCTGTAACCATAACATTTAGAAGGCTGAGACAAGGGTGTTGCTGTGAGTTTGAGGCTATATAGCAATGGCTACAGAGTAAGCCCCTCTCTCAAACCTTTTCCCCAACATAATGATTGTCTGATATAAAATAGGAGCTGGAGGGTAGGGTTGAACTCCTGTTCCAAGCTGGTTTGGTACTCACTATATAGGCCAAGCTGGCCTCATTTTACACCATCTCCTGGTCATTATCTAGTGTTTTCCCTTTTATATAAAATGAGAATGATGGTATATACTTCATGGCTTCAACAGTAAAAGTAAGGCCTATAAATTGTTTTTAGAAAAAAAAATCCTGGCACATAGTAATTGTTGAGTGTGATATTTGTTCTTTTGTGTTATGCGTGATAAAGTTATGTATAGTGTACAGGGAGCTCTACTTACTCTTGTTTTTTGAGTGCTGATTATGCATAGATAAATGATTAGCTAAGTAATTGACAAGTCTGAGCAACTCTTTAGACTTGCTTTGTTTTACTCCAGGTTGCCACATTCATCCTTCAGAAGATCCTCTTAGATGACACTGGTTTGGCTTATATATGTCAGACATATGAGCGGTTTTCCCATGTTGCTATGATCTTGGTGAGTACTTTCCTTTACTGTCTTTGCAATCTACTTCTGATCATGTAACTTGACCCTTCATAACTGGCTGAAAACTTAAGTCTTCTAACTGGAAATAACTGTTTTGGCCAGGTACAGTGGTACATGCCTGTTATCTCAGTATCTATAAGGCAGAGAGAGGCAGAAGGATCACTGCAGGCTTGAGGCCAGCATGAGTTCCATACCAGCCAAGTGAAGCAGCAATGCCCTGTCCCAAAAATACTAGCTGGCATGGTAGTGCGTGCCTTTAATCCCAGAACTCTAGAGGCAGAGGCAAGCAGATCTCTGTGAGTTCTAGTCCAGTCTGATCTAGGCTAGCCAAGACCACCTTCAGAGACCCTGTCTCAAAAAGGAAAAAATTAAAATCTTGGAAACTTCTATAATGATTCTTAGATGACCTAATCTCTGGTGTCAATTAGAATTATTTTGTGGCTTTTCTCCCCCTACCCTTGTTTTGGGTAAAACAGGGTAAAATGGTCCTGCAGCTATCCAAAGAACCGTCTGCTCGTCTGTTGAAGCATGTAGTAAGATGTTACCTTCGTCTCTCAGATAATCCCAGGTAAAGATTTAACCAGGACTTCAGGGAAATAGTCTCATGAATGGATTCCAGTCTCTTGCTCAGGTCTTGTCTTGAGGATGGGAAAGGATATAACTCTACTTTTATCTAAGACAAACTTAAGTTCCTGTTAAAATTTCAAGTTCTAACTTAAAGCCCACTAGATAAACCAGGCATGGTGGTGCATGCTTTTAATCCCAGCACTTAGGAGGCTGAGACGCTCGGATCTCTGAATTCAAGGCCAGCTTGGTTTACAAAGAATTCCAGGAACGCAAGGGCTATTATACAGAAAAACCCTGTCTTGAAAAACAAAAAATCTACTAGTTAGATCTTTGCTTTGTAATTCTGTCCTACCCTGAAATTCCAGAAAGCCCAGACAGTTTGGTTTGGGCTCTCTGTGGCTATTCCAAGTAATCAGAAAGACAAGTGTACTTTAAAGATCTCCTGCACAGTCCCATAGCCTGCAGTTCTCAGCTTCCTGTAAGGTGCTGAGCTTATTATTACCTTTTCTTGGTATGTTCAAGATCTCTGCCAGAGTCATACACTTTGTAGATGTAATGCACTTCAGAAATGTTTGACCTTTTGTCTATTAATCCATAATTTATGCTGAAAGCTACATGTTCAGATTCTGCCAAGCCACATAATGGAGTGCTTTCTGAGTCCTTAGGAACCGAGGTGCTTGATTAATGTGAATGCAATCTTTAGCCACTGGTGTTATTTGAGCCCTAGCTATTCTTTGATCATATTGTCCTGTTTTTCAGTGGTTCCTTCTTTTCCCTTCAAGTTTGCAATATGCTTATTATAAATTCTACCTGTTTGAGTATAAAAACTCTGTTCAGAACAGCCCTGTGTGGAGTTTGCAGGTTTCTAGATAAAGCTGCTACAATATATTTTATTATTCATCTTTTATTAAGGCTTTCAAATACAAAGTTGAAGCATTTCTATAAAAACATAACTGATGTTAGTATAGGATTAAAATCCATTAATCCCAGCACTTGGGAGGCAGAGGCAGGTGGATCACTGTGAGTTTGAGGCAAGCCTGGTCTACAAAGTGAGTCCAGGACAGTCAAGGCTGTACAGAGAAACCCTGTCTTGAAAAAGCAAAAAACAAAAAATGTTTTTTAAATCAAATAAAAGAAAATCCATTAATTTATCATATAAATGAGGTCATGTCTGATTTTAGAGTGTATAACTTTTTAATAATTTCATTTATCCTAGCTATGTCTGATGGTGTTTTGACAGTGTTTATTATAATAAATCAAAACAAAGTTTAGACTGATGTAAACTATTGTACCATTTTATTCCATTTTGCTTTTGCATGAAATCTGCATTTGGGTATGGTGAAAATATTTGTGGACTACACATTCTAGATATTTCTGAACCTATGGATAACACCTGCTTTAAGGGATTCTAATAGTTTCTTGGTGTAACTTGACAGCCATAGATTTCTAGAAAATTGTATATTTATATCTAAGAAAGGGGCTCTTCCCAGCCCCCAAATTTGGGTTTATTTGTTGCCTTTCTGGTTGGTTTGTTTGTTTCTGATGTAGGGCACGTGAAGCACTCAGACAATGCCTCCCTGACCAGCTGAAGGACACAACCTTTGCCCAGGTGCTAAAAGATGACACCACCACAAAACGCTGGCTTGCACAACTGGTGAAGAACCTGCAAGAGGGCCAGGTCACCGATCCCCGTGGAATTCCCCTGCCCCCTCAGTGATCCTCCCTTTTCCCTCTTACTGCTCCCCTAAAGTGGGGAGTGGGGGGTGGAACCTATGAGGAAAACAGCTCAGGTTTATTGCTGACTGGGAATAGACAACCTCAATGCTGAACCGCACTGGAGGAAAGGGGCAAGGTACCCCGCTGAGGTGTGTGGCCTGACTGGAGGTCCTGGATCCCCCTGCTGCTCCCAGGAATTGGGCTCCTGACACAGCAGTCTGCCACCGCAGCCCAGGAGGGTGTCAACACCAGCAAATGCTGTTCTGCAGCATGCCCAAGATGACCCTGCTCCTGAACGTCTACCTAGCCGCTGGTAGAGAGGAGAAAGGGGGACAGCAGCAACTCTAGGCATGGTGAGCGCCTGGGACCAAGCCATGTGGCTTTTTTTTTTTTTTAAACTCAGCCTTCCTGGAAGACTTAAGAAGTGTCTGTTAATTCTCTCTCTCTCTCTTACAGTATTTGTTTACTTTGGGTTTTCTTTAATCTCAAGAGAGGGGTGTGTTGAATGGTGGACACACGCTGTAGTTTTCAGCAAAATTTTGTCAGTTGGCACTGTTTATGAGTCTGTTAGCTGCATATGCTCAATAAAAAGTTGGTCTGAGCATTGCAACCCCTCTGGCAGACCAATAGCTCCATCGGGCTGTTGGGTGGAATGGGAGGCGGGGGAAGAGGAAAGCCAAAGGACAAGCAGGAACTCTGCGCCTGTTCCCCTCTGCCCGGTTCTTCCCTTCCCAAGCCTGGCTGCTGTGAGGACCTTAACCTTGTTTTTGCCTTTAGCTGTTGGCGTTCCCAAATCTCAGCATCCCCCTTTTTACCACTTAAAGCAGATGTCTTAAATTTACCCAACCTTACTGAAAGAGAATTGTATTGGGACAGGAAGGATGGCAGTCTTCAGAGCCAAGTCTTCAAAAATTATTTTCAGGTGGCTTCTCAAAGGGAGCAAGCGCCTGGATCCAGGTGGTAGGCTACGGGATCCCATTCTTGTAGTGTGAGTTTCAGCAGCGCCATCTCTCCTCGTGATTATACTTGAAACAGTAGTAGCTGAATGAGTTTCTTCAGATTTAAGATGAATAGCTGGACTTGGCTGGCTCAGTCTCCTCCCCCTTTAACATATTTTCTTTGGTCTATGGAAACTACAGGGTTGCCACTAAAATTTTCTTTTTAACTGGTTGATAATGGAAGAGTTCCCCTTCCATCTCTGGGCTTGAATCTATAACCTATTGTTGTAAACTGCCTTTCTTTCTGTGGCCCTTCCACCTGTCAACCCTTTCTCTTTCTCTCTTGTCCTCTCATCTCCATTGATAGGATTATTGATCCAACTCTAGAGAGAGACCAAATCTTCAGCCTACATGTCACATACTTGGAGATGTCTGTGAGGAGTTTGAGGAGGTTGTGTAAAGGGATGGATGCTATAGAAAGCTTTGCAGAGGCAGTTGTGCCAACCCAAGGGCTCTTTAAGCCGACTTCCAAAAGGGGAGCCGGCCTTGTTCGTTGGCTTCTGCCTCTAGAGCCAAGAAAGTAGTAGTAATTAAGTAGCCTAGATTTAAGAGGGTAGAATAAACATTTAATCCCCTGCCTTCCAATTGAAGAGGAAGACTTGGCCTCAGGCCTGAAGAGGAAACGTCTCAGAGACAGAACAGCATCAACTTGATACATGTCTTGACTCACCCCACAGCTTGTGATCTAAAAAGTTCACTAGGGTACCCTGATTTTTGAAATCCACCTTCCTGCTGAGCCAAAGTGTCTCATTCTTCTCCACTAGGGGAGCAGCTGAGGCTTGGGGCCTTGCTCCCCGGGACATTCTCTCCATCTTTTGGTGCATTGGCTATGTTTCTGGGCCAATAGTGTCTTAATTCATGTCCCATTTATCCTCAGCTGGCCTTGGAACCTACATAGGAGTTGGATGGGGAGGGGTGCAATGGGTCTTATTTCCTGTGGTTGGTCCTGATGTTGTATGTATTATATAAAGAGATCCCCCTCCCCTTATTTTGTGCTTTCCATCCCTCCCCCTCAACAGGATTAAAATAAAACATGTTCTGATTTTTAAAAAATATTTCTTTCTTTTAATTGAAGATTTTATTCTTTCAGCATACAAATATCTAGGCACTTTAATCTGGTGATTAGGTACGGGACACGGGGGTTTGAGACCGGGTTTCCCTGTGGAGCCCTGGAATTCTTTGTAGACCTCGAACCACCTGCCTTTGCCTCCTGAGTGCTGGGATTAAAGGTGTGTGCCACCAAACCCTTTCTCTTTTTTTAATCATGTGATCTTTATTGGACCTGTCTCTACCCTGTCTACTTACACACACACACACACACACACACACACACACACACACACACACTACCCTGCTAAGAGGACAGTAGTGAACATTGTCCATTGTGGACAGATTTTTCAGTGGTCAGAAGGCTACAGCTGATCATGAAAGCTGTTTGAGGGTCTAGAATAGTGACCCTTACCTGATAAAGTGTCTCTTGCACAAGCAGAACCTCATTCCTGGCTTCTGGTCCTGTGAATGGGAGAGCGTTCCATAAGTAAAGAGGTAGCGTTTATTTACGCTTATTATGGGCTTTAAATGTCACTGTGGAGTTCACAGGACATGTTCAGAGCTGATCTCTCAAGTGTGACTTAGTAGGATACAACCAGCCCATATCCAGCTTCTTTTTGTTTTGTTTTGTTTTTGTTTTTTGAGACAAGGTTTCTCTGTGTAATAGCCATGGCTGTCCTGGAACTCTCTTTGTAGACCAGGCTGGCCTCTGTGCCACCACACCCGGCTCCAGCTTCTTTTTTAAAGGGCTTTAAAGAGCCTGTACTACTCTAGTGGTGTGGCAGGCAAGGAGAGGCATCTGCTGGCTCCAGAGAAGGTCTTTCTGTCTACATAGGATTTCCTCTCTTACTATTGCTACTGCTCAAATACTAGGAAAAGGAAGACAAAGCTGTTGCCAAAAGACCATGAAGGGGCTGGGGTGCAAGCATGAGGACCTGAGTTCAGATTCCCTATCACCCAAGCAAACAAGCTGGGTATAGCAGCCCACGTGTAACCCAGAACTCAGACCAGAGACAGGAAGACGGCGGGGGGGGGGGGGGGGGGCCTTGCTGGCCAATCAATCCAGCGAAGGCAGCAATCTTTTTTCCTTTCTTTTTTGGTTTTTCTAGACAAGGTTTCTCTGTACCCTTCACTGTCCTGGACTTGCTTTGTAGACCAGGCTGGCCTTGAACTCAAATCGATCCACCTGCCTCTGTCTCTGCCTCCCAAGTACCTGGCCCTAGGCAGCAGCCTTTAAAAAAATAAAGATGGGAGCTAGGCATGGCAGGGCACTCAGGGGGCAGAGCCAGATGAATCTCTGAATTTAAAGCCAACTTAGTAAACATAATCACAGTGAATTCTAAGCCAGCCACGGTACGTAGCAACCCTATCTTTAAAAGGAAAATAAAGTTGAAATAGAAGATATCCAATGTTGCTGGGTTGTAGTGGCACACGTCTTTAATTCTAGCACTCAAGGCAAGGCAGGGGGATCTCTGAGTTTCAGGACAGCCAGAGCTGTGTATGTATACTTTGCCTTTGGGAATTGGGGAGGGGGGGTGACTTTTCAATCCCAAGAGAGCACTGACTCTGGCAAGTAATCCTCTGACCTTAATTGGGGCACTGTGCTCTGTGCCTGCTCACACATACGGAAAGACAACATAATACAGCATCCAGGCTACACATCACAGCTGAAAATTGCTAACTTCATATCAACATAGAAAATAGCAAACTTAATATGAAAGCAAAAATAAAAGCAAACGCCAGTTAAAAAGAAAGAGGGACCCCTACAAACTAAAAACTATGAAAACATCAGTGAAGCTGGGTGGTGGTGGCGCACACCTTTAATCCCAGCACTCTGGAGGCGGAGGCAGGTGGATCTCTGTGAGTTCGAGGCCAGCCTGATCTACAAAGTGAGTCCAGGACAGCCAAGGCTACACAGAGAAGCCCTGTCTCAGAACAAAGAGAAACATCAATAAACTTAATTCCTAACAGTAATCAAATTATTAAATACACAACTTTCATGATGGGGTGAGGATTTGCACTGGGGGCTTAGGAGATACCTTACACAGTAAGTCAGGTGCTTGCTCTCTGTCTTAGTTTTGTTTCTATTATAAGACCATAAGCAAAAGTAACTTGGGGGGAGGGCGCAGGGCTTATTTCCTATTAGAGCTTACAGTCCATCATGAAGATAAGGAAGCTAGAGCCAAGGAGCTGAAGCATAGACCTTGGTTTGCCCAGCCTGTTTGTTTGTTTTATGCCACCCAGGACCGCCTACCCAGCAAACACTATAAACATAGTGACCTGAACCCAGATGTACATAAATACCATTGGCAGTGCATGTGTAAAACCCCAGCATTGAGGGATCAGAAACAAGTGCATTCTGGGAGGCTTTTTGGTCAGCTAGTTTAAGCAAAATACTGAGCTCTAGGTTCAGTGACAACCTTTCTCATAAAGTAAGCTGGACCTGGTTGAATCAGAATCCATGTAAACATGGAAGAAAGGAAGTCCACACATTTGTCCTATGAACTTCACACATGGACCATAGCAGCACCCATAGAAACACAGTATTTTTAAAAGAGTGTCCCAGCACTTGGGAGGCAGAAGCAATCAATCGCTGAGAATTCAAGGCCAGCCTCATCTACAAAGCAAGTCCAGGACAGCCAAGGCTACACAGAGAAACCCTGTCTCAAAAAAACAAAAAAAGAGAAGTTACCCAGTATCGGTCTACACATGTACAAGTGCAGGTATCACAATTGGCTACCACACGTACATAACACTTCATACCTTAGAATCACCAATGGGATGAATGTTATGAACAGAACAAGGAAATATTTCAATTCACTTTTGTAGCAGCAGCATCAATCTACCAAAACCTGCCAGGAACATCACAAGGAAAACTGGGGACCAACTTCTGCCATGAACGTTGATGTAAAATTCAAAAGATCATTTGTAGCTCAGTGTAGTTGTCAATTTGTGATTCTCCTTCAGCTAACCAAATGCTGGGTTTTGTAGACAGGTGGTGCTGTGCCCAGTGGTGAGGACTGGTTTCTTTACATTTTTTTGTTGTTGTTCCTTTTCTGTACATTAGCATTTTGCCTGAATTTCTTAGAGATTGATCCACCTAAACCAGGGAGGAGCCATGTGGACACAGGGAATCAAACTCAGGTTCTCTGGAAGAACAACAATGTCCTTAACAGCTGAGCCATCTCTCCAGCCGAGGACCAGTTTCTTAAAATGAAAATAGGAAACTGGCCAGGTGTGGTGGTGCACGCCTCTAATCCCAGCACTCAGGAGGTAGAGGCAGGCAGATGGCTGTGAGTTCGAGGCCAGCCGGGTCTACAGAGTGAGTCCAGGACAGCCAAGGCTACACAGAGAAACTCTGTCTCGAAAAACCAAAAAATAAAAACAAAAAAATTAAAAATAGGAAACTGGGTAAGGTATCCCATACCTGTAATGCAGTTGCGAGCTAAGGCAAATATTGCTGTGAGTTCAAGGCCAGCCAGGTCTTCATAGGTTCTAGATTGTATAGGCTACAGAGTGAAACCTTGTCTCAAAAACTAAACAACAAGGCTGAAGAGATGGCCCTGTGGTTAAGAGCACTGCCTGCACTTCAGAGGACCTGGATTTGATTCCCAGTACCCACATAGCAGCTCTCAAGTGTCTGTAGTTCCGTGTCCAGGGAGGTCTGATACCCACTTCTGACCTCTGCAGGCACAAATTATTTTCAAAATATAATGTATTACAGCTGGATGGGCTTGGTGGTGCACAGCTTTAAATCCTAGCACTTGGGAAGCAGAGTCAAGTGGATCTCTGAGTTCTAGGCCAGTGTGGTCTACAATAGTGAGTTCCAGTACAGCCAGGGCTGCTACACAGAGAAACCCTGTCTTGGAAAAAAACAAAAAATAAAATAATTTAAAAAGCTATATCAGATTAACCAGTTCATTTCAAAAATACTAGATTGATTCAATATGTCAAAGCCAGTCCCTGTGGTTTACAACAGGAGAAAACAATCATCCAGGTGAAGAAAAGAACATTTAACATGCCAGGCATGGTGGCTTATGTCTTTAATCCCAACACTCAGGAGGCAGAAGCAGGTGGATCACTGTGAGTTTAAGGCCAGACTGGTCTACAAAGTGAGTCCAGTACAGCCAAGGCCACACAGAGAAACCTTGTCTCAAAAAAAAAAAAAAAACCACAAACAAAACAACAACAACAACAACAAAACTGGAGTTACATCTATAATCTCAACATTCCCGCAATTGTGACAGGAGGTTCAGAAGTTCAAGGACATCTTCAATACCTGCAAAGGCCAATCTTAAAAAAAAAAATCCTATAGCAAACCTCTCAAAATGTTGAAATTATTCTTAAACCAAGCACATGTCTGTGATCACTAAGGAGATAAAGGCCAAACAGAGTTAGGCCCGGAGCTCCAAGAGTATAAAATACATCTCTGTTACATGAGACCCCAGGAAAAAGAAAACCATTCTCTCTGAGATGAAAGAAACTGGGCTATCTAGTCTCAAAACTCCGTTATCAGTTCCCAGCCAGTGAGGAGGTGGAGAAGGGAGAGAAGAAGAAAAAAGTTATAAAGAAGAAGAGCCTCCATATATGATAACAAAAAATGATGATGGATATAAATAAACCACAAAGAAATCTACAAGTGTTTAGAATCACAAATTTAGGTCATAGAAGGCAAAGTCAATAGAGAACAGTTTGTTCCTTCGTTATACAGACAAAACTTTAAAATATATATAATATGGGACTGGAGAGACGACTTAATAGTTTAAAGCCCTGGCAACTCTCACCTGAGTTCAGTTCCTAGCAACCAACATGGTGGCTCACAGTTGCTCATAACTCCGCTCCAGGACATCTGATGCCCTCATCTGGCCTCCTAGGACAAAGGCATGCACGTGGTGGACATACATACATATAGACAGAATGTGTACATTCACAAGCATAAAATAAAACTTTTTTTTTAAAGAAAAGGAGTTGTGACTCCAAAAATTACTCATACAATAAACTGGATGTAGTGGCACGTGCCTGTAATCCTAGCTTACAAGGAGGGGAAGCAAGAAAGTCATAAGTTCCAAGTACATGACTAACTAGGTAGTTTGAGACCACGTTCAAATCTAAGCAACCATGTGTCACACGTAAATAAATGAAGTTAAGAGACATGGCTCAGCAGTTGAGAGTATTTACTGTAGAATGCAGAGAGGATGCAGAGATGACTCAGTGATTAAGAGCACCGGCTGCTCTTCCAAAGGACCTGGGTTTGATTTCCAGCACCCATGTGGTGTCCCACAGTCATCTGTAACGCCAGTCCCAGGAGAACTGACAAACTGAGGTACCAAGCACACATGTACACAGACATATGTGCAGGCAAAACACTCATGCCTGTACAATTTAACTGTTACATGTGTGTGTGCCTACATACTAACTCACAGGTCTGCCTGTGTCTGCTTCCAGAATGCTTGGATTAAAGGCTTACACCACCACCAATATTTTTTTTTTAAGATTTCTTTTTTGTATATGAGTGCTTTATCTGCAGAAGAGGGCATCAGATAACATTATAGATGGTTGTGAGCCACTATGTGGTTGCTGGGAATTGAACTCAGGACCTCTGGAAGAGCAGGCTGTGCCCTTAACCACTGAGCCATCTCTCCAGCCCCCACCACCAATATTTTTTAAGAAAGAGATTACTCATTGCTCTTGCAAAGGACCTGGGTTCAACTCTCTCTTTCCTCTCCTCCACTCTTCTCTTTCTCTTCTCTCGAGATCAATCTCTCTCTCTCTCTCTCTCTCTCTCTCTCTCTCTCTCTCTCTCTCTCTCTCTCTCTCTCACATACACACACACACACACACACACACACATATCAGCTAACAACCATCCTTAACTCAAGCTCCCGGGGATCAAGTGTTCCACATAATAAAAGCACTACACATAGCCGGGCATTGTGGTACACACCTGTCATCCCAGCACCCTGTGAGTTTGAGGCCAGCCTGGTCTACAAAGTGAGTTCAGGACAGCCAAGGCTACACAGAGAAACCCTCTCTCAAAAAAACAAAACAAGCCGGGCATGGTGGCTCACGCCTTTAATCCCAGCACTCGGGAGGCAGAGGCAGGCAGATCGCTGTGAGTTCGAGGCCAGCCTGGTCTACAAAGGAGTCCAGGACAGCCAAGGCTACAAAGAGACCCTGTCTCGAAAAACCAAACCAAACCAAAACAAAACAAAACAAAAAAAACCAAAAAATAAAAATAAAGTAAAATAAAATAAAAGCACTATACATAACTTAAAATGATACCTACAGGGGACATCAAATGATGTGGAGAGCCTTTACACTGAGAATGAACATTTTGTGAAAGATGAATGGGAGCCAGGAGAGATGGCTCAGCATTAAGAACACCATCTGCTCTTCCAGTGAACCTAGGCTCAATTCTCAGCATCCACATGGAGGTTCACAACTGTCTGTAGCTCCAGTTCCAGGGGATCTGACACCCTCACATAGACATACATACGTGCAGTCAAATCACCAATGCACATAAAATAAGAATAAATTATTTTCAGCCAGGCGTGGTGGCACAAGCCTTTAATCCCAGCACTTGGAAGGCAAAGGCAGATGGATCTTTGAGTTCGAGGTCAGCCTGGTCTACAGAGTGAGTTCCATCCAGGACAGCCAAGGTTACACAGAGAAACCCTGTCTTGAAAAGCCAAAAAATTAGCCGGGTGTGGTGGTGCACGCCTTTAATCCCAGCACTCGGGAGGCGGAGGCAGGCGGATTGCTGTGAGTTTGAGGCCAGCCTGATCTACAAAGTGAGTCCAGGATGGCCAAGGCTACACAGAGAAACCTTGTCTTGAAAAACCCAAAAAAAAAAAAAAAAAAAAAAGCCAAGCCAGGCAGTGGTGGCACACGCCTTTATCCCAGCACTCGGGAGGCAGAGGCAGGCGGATCGCTGTGAGTTCAAGGCCAGCCTGGTCTACAAAGTTAGTCCAGGACAGGCAAGGCTACACAGAGAAACCTTGTCTCGAAAAAAAAAAAAAAGGCCAAAAAATTAAAAATTTTTAAAAAAAGTTAAAATTAAAAAAGGAAGATGAATGGAAGAAAATGTGTGGTGCGGGGGAAGGGGGGTGCGCATGCGTGTGCATGTGTGTGTGCACCTGGATATTAGATGTGCATATTCTTTTTTTAATATTTTATTTAATTTAAATTTGTGTGCATTGGTGTAGGGGTGTCAGATCTTGCAGTTACAGACAGTTGTGAGCTGCCATGTGGGTGCTGGGAATTGAACCCAGTTCCTTTGGAAGAGCAGGTGGTGCTCTTACCCACTGAGCCATCTCTCCAGCCCGGTGTGCATATTCTTATGTCCTTGTGGTTGTGGAAGCCAGAGTTGGATGTCTTTCTCAATCACTCTTCACCTTATGTTAATTTTAAAAATATGCATAAGCCGGGCGTGGTGGCGCACGCCTTTAATCCCAGCACTCAGGAGGCAGAGGCAGGCGGATCGCTGTGAGTTCGAGGCCAGCCTGGTCTACAAAGCGAGTCCAGGACAGCCAAGGCTACACAGAGAAACCCTGCCTCAAAAAAAAAACCAAAAAACAAAAAAATATGCATGTGTGTCTGTGTACAAATGTGTACGGGCATATGCCTGCCATGGTATGTAGAATTTGGAAATTGATTCTCCGGCTCTGTGAGTTCTTAGGTACTGGACTTATTATCAGTATTGGCAAGAAGTGCCTTTACCTCCAGCCATATTGCCAGCCCCACCTTGTTTTTTATTTGTTTTGGTTTTGGTTTTGGGGTTGATGTTGTTTTGTTTCAGTTTTGGGGTTTCTCTGTGTAGCCCTGGCTCTCCTGGAACTTACCCTGTAGATCAGGCTGGCCTCAAATTCAGAGATCCACCTGCTTATGCCTCCCAATGCTGGGTTTAAAGTCATGGACCACCACCTCTCAGCCCCACCTTGTATTTTGAGACAGGTCTCTCACTAAACCTGTAGCTCATCCTTTCCACTAAGTTGGCCAAACAATGAGTTCCAAGTATCTGCCTGTCTTTGCTTCCACAGCTAAGGGTTATAGATATGGGCTAGCATGCCTGCCTTGGCCCTGGGTACTATGGAACCTAGATGCAGGTCCTCATTAATGGCTGCATGGCAAGCATTTTCCTGATGGTGACACTTCCCAGCGCTCTGCCTCTGTGTGTGTGTGTGTGTGTGTGTGTGTGTGTGTCTGTCTGTCTGTCTGTCTGTCTGTCTGTGTGTATGTTCATGTACGTAAGTGTGAGCACAGGTGTGAAGGTCCATTCTCACCATCCACCTTGTTTTGGCAAATCTTTTGTGTTTGTTGTATGCACACCAGGTTAGCTGGCCCCCGAGCTTCTCCTCTGCCCATCTCACCGTGGAGCGTTAGAACTAAATACTCCAAGTTATCTGTGGACTCTGCGGATTCAAACTCAGGTCACCAGGCTTTTGTAGCAAGTGTTTTAGCCTTGGGCCATCTCCCAGACCCCACCTTCTCTCTCAGTGGGCCATCTCTCAGTGACCCTAGAGTGCATTCATTTGGATAGACTAGCTGGCCAGCAAGCCCCAGACATCATCCTGTCCCTGCCCCCCCCCCCAACACTGTACCTGGCTTTTGCGGGGGTGGGGTGTGTGTGTGTGTGTGTGTGTGTGTGTGTATGTGTGTGTGTGTGTGTGTGTGTGTGTGTGTATGTGGGGTGGAGGTGGTGTGTGTGTGTGTGTGTGTGTGTGTATGTGGGGTAGGGGTGGGGTATGTGTGTGTGTGTGTGTGTGTGTGTGTGTGTGTGTGTGTGTGTATGTGGGGTGGGGGTGGTGTGTGTGTCTGTATGTGGGGTGGGGGTGGTGTGTGTGTGTGTGTGTGTGTGTGTGTGTATGTGGGGTGGAGGTGGTGTGTGTGTGTGTGTGTCTGTATGTGGGGTGGGGGTGGTTTGGAGATCCAAACTCAGGTCCTCATACTTGCCCAGCTGACTTTGCTGACTGGGTCATCTCCCCAGCCCTGCAACCTAATATCTTGAGTTATCTTTTGAGTACAAAAAAGATGCTTTGTTTTAGAAATTTGAGTTCAGTTGAGTAAGTTAGGAAAGGGGACTCAAATTCCTCAGCCTGAATGTCCTGAGCAGCAGAAGGCTGTAACGTGGAGACCTTGGCCCTGAGTGCCAAGAACGGACTCTGGACAGACAAGGATCGGAGACTCAGAGCACCGTGTTTGGGTCCCCCTCTGCCACCTGCTCCTTCATTTCTGTTTAGGGCTTCTAGGCCTTTCCTGGGCATAGTTCCCAGAAAGTCCCTCTGCTGTCCGCTGCCCTGATCAGGTTTCTGGATCTGTTAATAATAGACAAGGGTGGGGGAAGGGCCAGGATCTTTGCAGACATAGGAATTACCAAAGCCCATGGGCCGTTCCTGTGCCAAAACCCTGTCTGCTGTCTCTCTGGATCTATTCAAATTCCCACATTCCTTCCAGGAACTTCCATCCAAGAGTCATTTTTATTTATTTTACATTTATCCAATGTGTGTTTGTGTGTGTGTATCACACACACACACACACACACACACACACACACGAGTCAACTTTAGAAGTTAGTTCTCTCCTCCCATGTGGATCTTGGTTATCAAACTCAAGTGGTCCGGTTTGGGCAGCAAGTCCAGGACCAGCCGGAGCAAACAAAAAAGAAAGAAGGAAATTAATTGCAGAAGTTTAAATCCCTTCCATTATAAAATATAATAGAAGCAATATAGTCCTACAAGAAGAAAATATATGACCGTAAATGATTATACAACAAAGATCCCTGTTAGTACTGAGGGCTAAAAACAGCCCTAGCCCAGCTAGGCACCCATCCTACCACAGCTCCTTTCTAAAGTCGTTGCCATCCTGACTTCTGTAGTCATCACTTAAAAGGATTTTATTTTAATGGAACTTAAAATGTAGCTATAAATAACCACTAATGGCAGGCTATTAGAGGTGTTTGAGGGGACTATGAGAGACAGCTAGAAGGCAGCCACACTAACACTCATGCCCATCTCACAAAGCTAGTTCCCTCTGTGCTTGTGACCAGAGGGAACAGCCGAAAAAGAACCTCACAGGAGTTCCATGCAAATGCCCTATGCCCACAACTGCCTTAACTGTCACCCACTGGCTCAGAGAAGCCTCACCTGACAGCCTCCCAAAGGCAAAGCAAAAGCTGAGTCCAGCTGTGGTGCTTGGGAATATACAAGGGCAGGTTGTCTTCACTGCCAACTTGAGTCTAGAGTACTCTAGAAACTTCCCTTACCTCAGTTTTATTATGAAGTATGGGGTCACAGGAAAACCATTTACAATTCCTTTTTCCTCTCCTAATTTGGTTCTCTTTCCTCCATCTTGGTTTCTGTGCCAGCTACCTGGTCATTCAGCCTTGGAAGGAGCTCATTCCTTTGTGGACGTCCTCCAGCTCCACTTTGCTCTGTTTTGTTTTGTTTTTAAGCAAAGTTGGAATTTACTAAAAGATGTTGTTACCATTGTTTTTTTTTTTTAAGTACAAAATAGAAACGCACATGGGAGCGTGGGTGTGGCCTTTCCTGAAAGAGTCCTCTGACCTGAATACAGACGTATGGTGAGCTTGCTTCATCTCTGCTCACACCTTTGTTATGTGTGGCCAGGAGTAGTGGCCCACGCCTATGATCCTAACACTCAGGATGATGAGGCTGGGGAGTTGTGAGTTCAAGGCCAATTGAGCTACTTAACAAGACCCTCCCAATCTCAAAAATAAATAAATATCCTGGCACTGAACAAATGATTATAAAAGGAAAGGAGGGCCTTTGAGGTGGGGGCTCTGAGGCTGTAGCTCAGTTGGCAAAGCGCTTGCGCAGTGTACGTGAAGATCTGTGTTTCCTCCTCATTACCACTAGACATGGCAGTACACATCTGACTATCATCAGCACTCAAGAGGTGGAGGCAGGAGGCTCTTAAACCCAGCTACATATCAAATTCAAGTACGTATCAAGTTCAAGGTTAATCTGGGCCACGGGAGACCCTGTCTCAAAAGAACAAGCAAACAAACACCCATCATATATATGAGCTCTTTCACACAGGTGCCCAGACACCATCCCCTCAAACTCTCGTTTTGGGGGGGTTTGTTTTTGTTTTGTTTTTGTTTCGAGGCAGGGACTCTCTGTGTTAGCCTTGGCTGTCCTGTATTCGCTTTGTAGACCAGGCTGGTCCCGAACTCACAGCGATCCATCCGCCTGCCTCTGCCTCCCAAGGGCTGGGATTAAATGCATGCGTCCCCACGCCCAGCTCATCCCTTCAAACTCATGATTTTTTTTTTTCCCTTCTCCTGTCTTTCTCTGTTCCTGTATTTTACAGACTCAGACTGATTGCCTTGCAAGACGGGACGCAAAAACACAGGAGCAAGATGGTGGAAAGCGACGCCCTGGAAAGCAGCCAGATGAAACGAGGGCAAAAGCAGCGGTATTCCACACAGACGCACAGAATGAAAAGCGGTGATTCACAAAGCACTGCACTAGGCAGGCCTTGGGTTTCACTTTGAGAGCAATTGCAGGATTGGGGTCAGGAAAGCGGCTGGGTGGGGAAGCATCAAGATAAAAGGCAGCCAGGCTCCTTCTCCCTGGAGATGTGTTGCATGTCAACCTCAATCTGGTCCATTAATCTCTTTCTGCCACCCCACCCCCACCCCCCACAACTCCTCCTGTTGACCAGTGTCCTGGGCCTTTAAGAGTTGGATCGGCAGGCCTGAGGGAAAGCAGCGGTCACATCTCTCCTCACCCTGCTCCTCCTTGGCTGTAACCCTTCCAGTTACAGCAGCAAGCTGCAGTCGAAGGGTGAAAGCAGTCAAGTGCAAAGGAGAAAGGGAGCCAGGCTGAGTCTTCTCGTTTTCGGCGGAGAGCACTGCAGAGCTCGGGAGGCATCGTTTTCCAGACACAGGATTACTATCCTACCCACGGTAAGGATCCTGAGCTCTACCCAACCTCTGCCTAAGCTGAGTCCCGCCTGAATCCTAAAAGCCCTACAGATGCATACCTAACCTGGTTAGCTTAAACTAGGCTCGTTTTCCTAACTTGGGGCTCCAAAGGGCTCCCTCCCTCCATCCTGGGTCTCCCTCTTTGACTCTTAAATGGTTTTCTTCCTGGCTGTGTCAATCACTCTTCTAGAGAGAAACCTCTTAGCTGTCCAGGGCCATGAGTGCTGACCCTAGCCTTTTCTCAGAGGTGAAACCACCCCAGGAAGACAAGAGGCAGAGTTAGAGTAAATACTCCTCATTGAAGATGCATTAATAGACTGTTGAAGATTACCAAATGAGGGGTGTCCAAGCCCCACAATGCATCAGAACTCCTCGTAATAGGGAGATGATTTTAAGACATCCTTGGAAGGAGTCTGGGTTTGAGTTCTGTGCTCTGTTTTTGCTTAATGAGCCACGGCAAGTTCTTGGTGCACCAGCATAGTCTGTGCTGTGGGACATCAGGCCACAGACAACTTCCTGATCTGTAACAGAAGAACTGAGGGCTTCCCAGAGTTGCCTTTGTGCCAGGAGTGCTTCTTAGGGTGCCCGCTACACATTCTCTCCTCATCCTTGGAAATTTTGATCTGGCAAATTCTAAGACACTCTTCTGGAGATAATTGATCGAGGCTCAATTCTCTGGACTCTACGTGTTGTAAGCAAGCCTTCAAGTTCTAACATTCTAAGGGCTATGACCTGGGACCAGAGCCATCCTACCCACTTCATCTGAAACAGGTTAGCTATAACCTATGCCTACATAACCCATATAACATAAACAAAATATTCTCTTCCTCCCTGCCCCTCAGAGAGAAATTTGAGACAGCCTAACTCAGCACATGTGTTGACACTTCCTAACTCCATCTGAGGGTGGTAGAGAGCTCCTTGGAAGTAGAGGACCAAATTTTGATTGCTCTGTAATACTGGCTCACTAGTACTAGGAATGTTTGTGTCTGTTATTACAGAGGGAATTATCTTTATCCTCAAAGATCCCAAATATATGGATATGTGTTAATCTCCCCTCCCCTCTCTGAGCCCAGGCTGCCCCCCAGACTTCCTATATAGCCAAGGATGACCTTGAACACCTGATCCTTCGGCTTCTACCTCCCAAGTGTTAAGATTACCATCGTTCCCGGCGGAACCTATCTCTCTTACTTTTAGATTTTTATCCTCTGTGTCCTTGCTGATACCACCCCTCTCCCAAACCCTTTATCTCTTCTCACCCCACTGCACCTGCATCCATTGTAAACCATCTTCCTTTCAGGCACCAGCGGAAGCACCAAGCCCTAGAACACTTAGGTTCTAACATAGTCTTTGGGCACTTTGTTTAGTCAGTCTCCTAGGTTACAGGGAAAATGAGGCCGAAAGGAGAGGCATGTTACTTTGTATCCAAACCAAAGTGTCCTCTTTCCTGGACTATAGACTCAAGCTCCTTAAAGGGGTTGAGAACCAGAGCTGTAGCGATTTAGTGGAGATGAAGGAGAGCAATGGCAGGAAGAGGTGATGGAGAAAAAGGATGAGGAAAAGGCTGAGAAGAGGAGAAAACAAAAAGTATGACTTGAATGAGCAGAGTGGAGTGTGTGAGAGAAAGTGAGCTAGGAGGAAAGGAAGAGTGAGAGGCCAGGCATGCGATGGGAAAGGCAAGAAAATGACAAGAAAAGAAAGTTCTTTGGTGGGATACAGGGGGCTCGGAAGATGATGGGAGGAGAGAGACAGCATCGGTGCCCCTCGCTGCTTCCTGGCCCTCCTTCAACCTGCCTTCTGGAGAAGGCTCCTCCTAAGGGAAGAGTCGGTCAGCTCTGCCCTGCTTGTAGATAGACCCGCAGCTCTGTCACTGAAGGTCTCTGGCAGGCCAGCCCATCTGTCTGGGCTTCAGTCTTCTTCTCCAGGAAGCTTAGTTCTCATTCACCATGGCTTCCTGAGCTGCTGCTGGCACTCTCTTGACCACACGCCACATAGACAACAAGTTAAAACCATTGCTCTCGAATGAGGGACAGGTTCCTTGAGGGGAAAGAGAGGCACAGTGGTCTTCCAAGGCTGGTTTGGGAAACTGACTTCTGGCACCTGGGTCCTGTTCTCAGACTTCTTATGTCCCAGGACATATAGGGATCCTGGACACAGGAATAGAGAAGGTATTTCTGTCTTTTTCCAAACCCAAGACCCACTAGAGTCCCGTGCCCACAAGGTGGAAGCTGCATCATGTCACCCTCATACCACTATGGTCAGAGCACCCAAGGAATTTTAGAGTGACCCATGACTTTCTCCTCCGGTCTTCATGTAGCAGTTTTAAGCTGTGTGAAGATTCCAAAGAGTACATCCATGCCTAGAAAAGGAGATGCTTTTTTTTTTAAACTCAAGACAGGGTTTCTCTGTGTAGCCTTGGCTGTCCTAGACTCACTTTGTAGACCAGGCTGGCCTTGAACTCACAGAGATCTGCCTGCCTCTGCCTCTCTGAGTGCTGGGATGAAAGGCGCGTGCCACCACTGCCCAGCTAGGAGATGCTTTCTGAAGGAACACTTTGGATCCCTTCTTCCATGCAGAGGACCCTTCTAATCTCAGTCAGGAACACATACTGGTCCTCAGCCTTGGCCAGTAAAACTTTTCCTCCTAAAACTGTCATAGCTGCCTCTCTCCCAAGAGCCTGTTCCTTGCCCTTCACAACCCCACTCCTCTAGCCCTTTCGAGAGCCTTCTCTAGGTCTTTAAGTCAGGGAAGTTGCATTTTCAATGGAGAGTCACTGCTAGATGTGGTGGTGCACAATCCCAGCACCCTGGAGGCAGAGGCAGGCAGAACTCCGTGAGTTCCAGGCCAGCCTGATCTACAGAGCAAGTTCCAGGACACCCAGGCCTACAAGGAAAGACCTTGTCTCAAAAAGAAAAAAAAAAGACAATTAGGGTTCTATTATGCTATGTGACTTTAGACAGGTCACATCACGTCTTAGACTCCTTATTCATCTGTAAAAAAATGTAGGAGTTAAACTAAATGGCACTTTAAATTTTATTGATATATATGTATATATATTCAATATATATTGAATTGATAAAATTGTGTGTGTGTGTGTGTGTTTTACCTGAATGCATGTCTGTATACCACTTGGTACCCACTGAGGCAAGAAGATGTTGGATCTTTCAGAACTGGAGTTACAGATGGTTATGAGCCACTGTATGAATACAGGGAATTGAACCTGAATCCTCTGGAAGAGCAGCCAGTGCTCTCAACTGCTAAGCCATCTCCCTGACCCCAAACTGCATGATTTTTTAGTGGAATTTCAATAGAATGGTTGCTTTACAGATTTGAAGGTTTCTATTTCTTTTTCTTTGAAACAGGGTTTTATATAACCCAGGCTGTCCTAGAACTCATTAAGTAGCTGAGGCTACCCTTGAACTCCTAAATGTTAGATTAAAGGTATGTTTCACCAGACATAGCTACTTTACAGAATTTTGAAGCTTGCTTTTACATTGTCAAAATTATAAACTTTACATGAACAGTTGCAACACTTTTCTGTTTAAACATCTGTCTCCCACTCATGCAAAAACAAAGCTGTATGCTTCATGAGATTTGTCCATTTCAACAGAAGCTGGCCAAGAGTTGAACATGATGCTGGGCATCATGGGTCACATCTGTGATCCCAGAACTCAAAAGACAGGAGCAGGATGATCAAGAGTTCAAGGCTAGCCTTGGCTACATGAGACTCTGTCTCAAAGAAAGAAAGAAAACGGGGCCTGGAGAGATGCTCAGAGGTTAAGAGCACTGTCTGCTCTTCCAGAGGTCCTGCGTTCAATTCCCAGCAGCCACATGGTGGCTGATAACCATCCATAGTGAGATCTGGTGCCCTCTTCTGGTACGCAGGCACACTTGCAGGCAGAATACTGTATACACCAAATGCAATTAGAAAGGAAGGAAGGAAGGGAGGGAGGGAGAAAGGAAGGAAGGAAGGAAAGAAGGAAGCTCTTTAGGAATTTGACACAATATGCATGAGAGTATAGACAAGGATCCAGGAAGAAAAAAGCTGGAAGGATCCTACCTGGAGGAGTGACAGCTAGGGCGTGGACAGATTCTAGGTTCTGATAAAGATTGGCAGATCCTAATAATGAGGACGTGGGGGAATGAGCAAGGTAGAGAGCAATGTTAGTTAATGAGTGTAGGGCCATGTCCTGCCTTAGCCCTCCCTGGAGATAGCCATGGGAACTAGTTAACAAAGATAGATCTAGGTATCTTATTTTAAATCCCAATCTGTGTACGGACTGAGACAGGCTTCTCAGCCTAGCAAGAAACCCAGCAAACCCAGAAGTGTAAATAGCTAGACTAAATGGAATGCCTGACACAGGCCACTAAGGAAACCCTGGGTTTCTTTCTCTTGTTCTCTTGATCTTCAGGCCTCATCCAAAGCCCTTTGCTCCCCCTGTCTCTTTATTTAGGTGACTCTGGCACCAGCTGGTGGAGCAGTGGGTGATGGCATCTCAGCTTCAAGACCGTGAGTACCCCTGCAATGAAGAGGTCTTGGAGGGAAGCTGAAGGAAAGGAAGGGATTAGACCCTGGTTCTAGAGTTCCTCTGGGCTCTCTAGCCTCCCCACTAGCTAAATAAGTACCTGCTTTTCTTGGCTTGGCTCAGGGCTGACCAATGATGAGGACCTGCTGCTGATGCAAGAAGGCACGATGATGCGCAAGGTGAGGACCAAAACCTGGAAGAAGCTAAGATACTACAGACTTCAGAATGACGGCATGACAGTCTGGCATGCACGGCAAGCCGAAGACACAGCCAAGCCCACTTGTGAGTGCCCTTGGTAGCTGTGGGTGGGAATGTGGGTGGACAGGCTTCTTAGGAATTCAGAACTTTGAGGTCAGGGAAGGGACCAGGGTCCTGTGATAGTGCAGGCCCACTTGTTTGTGTCTCTACAAGATGGCAAGCAGCCCTTGCCTTTATAAGACTGTCATGGGCATTAAATAAGTTATTGCACAGAGGAGGCTTAGAAGAGTCCTGCCACATGATAAGTCTCCATAAACAACAGATTATATATTATGGTTGACTGTGATCTGACATCACCCTTTCTGGATTAAAACCCTGGTTCTGCCACTCTCTGGGTGAGCTGTTTTGGACAAATTACTTAATTGAATTAAACTTTCTCATCTACAAAATGGGGGTTAGCCTGCACCTACCTGTAAGCTAGAGATTTGAAAGCTAATGTGTGAAGCATCTAACATGAAACCTGAAACCATTACAACATTTCAAAGCATAAAAATGCATCCCAACAGTGTGTGTTGTGTTGGCCAAGGCCTTTAAGGTACCTTTAAATGCTTGATCACAAATTAAACAGTGTGCTTTAGAGACACACTCAATACTCATGAGCGAGCCATACCACCTCAGCTGAGGCAGAGACTGGAAGAATTTCTCTGGCTCCCTTCTAGGCACCCGGAAAGAGGAAACCTTCAAGCTGGAAACATAGACAGACATTACACTCTTTTGGTGTATCTATTTTACAGCTTATTTGTCACCCCCCGCTAGCTCTCCTGTGGTAACCATTGCAACCTGCCATGATGGGGGACCTTCCATTCTTTGATATGTGGACACTGAGAGGTTAAGTTTGGGTCTTCACACTGCTAGCTCGTGGCTGGGAGTCAGGTCTTGCCAGGTCTAGCGGAACCTCCTTGCTGTCTCATGTGAACCCCTGAATCCATGGGTCTCCGTCACCCTGTACGAGTGCCCTTTGGGATCCAGCCTCCAGAGGCCCAGGTTCCTCCTGTCTTTGTCTTCCTAGAGAAGGGAGTTCTGGTTACCGTTCCTTAGGCCCTGCTGTGTGTCAGACTCCTTTCCTCAGGCCTCCCACCTGCTTCTTCTCTGGCAGTTTCCATCTTGGATGTGGAGACGATCCGTAAGGGCCATGATTCTGAGTTGCTGCGCCATCTGGAGGAAGAGTTCCCCTTGGAGCAAGGCTTCACCATTGTCTTTCAAGGTCGCCGCCCCAACCTGGACCTAGTGGCCAACAGTGTCGAAGAGGCCCAGATTTGGATGCGAGGACTCCAGCTGCTGGTGGATCTGGTCACCAGCATGGACCACCAGGAGCAACTAGACCAGTATCAACCAGACGGAGTTAGGGTGTGGACAGGGGTCACTGAAAGAGTCAGATGCTGCAGAACTAGGGAATATGGGAAGGATGCAGAAACAGATCCAGGTGGTGTGGGGAGAGACGGGGGCCAGCGTAGAGCTGATGAAGAAATGGATGTCTGCCAATCAGAGTCTGAGACTGAGACTCTGGGCCCAGGATAGGAGGAAGGGCCAGTGAGAGGAAGAAGAGCAGGCAAGGTCTTGTTCCTGTGAAGGAAACAGACATCCCAGCAGCTAGCATTCACCACCACCACCACAGGCGGGACGTAGCTTCTAGGATGCAGGCAGTGGTGTAGACTCACTTTCAGATTCCTGGATGAAGTCAGTGAGGTATTTCAGCCAGTAAAGGTGCTTGTCACAACCTGAACACAATCCCTGGAGCCTTCGTGGTAAGAGAGCTGACTCCCACGAGTTGTCCTCTGACAAACCACACACACACACACACACACACACACACACACACACACACACACACACACACAAACACACCAGCTTACAGACCCTCCAATACATGTAAAAGAGGCTTCTAGATTGCACATTACTTCATGCATATATATATATTCACTCAGCACCCATTAGGCAGTTTGTAGCCACCATTATGCCTGGTTCTAGGGACATCTAGATTAAGGAGACCACGTAGTATCACTTTAGTTAGTAGAGAGAATCAATTTGTGTAAATAATTTAACTTAAGCACTAAATTAGAGACATACTTGATTCGATCTAAGGAAAGACAGAGCATAAGAACTGGGGTCCTTACATTTTGGACTGGAGATGTAGCTCTGTTGGTGCAATGTTTGCCAGCCATGCATCAAGCCCTCGGTTCGATCCCAGCACTGCATAAACTGGGCCTGGTAATGTGTGCCTGTTATCCCAGGACTCAGGAGGCAGAAGAAAGAGGATCAGGAGGTCAAAGTTATCCTTGGCTACGTGGTAGTTGTAAGGCCAGCCTCAGCTACATGGGATCCTGCCAAACAAAGAAAGAAAAGTAGCACAATGTAAGCCCGAAAGAGGGGGGTGGGAAAGGCACTCCTGGCTGAGAGGACAGCATGAATAAAGTTGAGGGGAAGGGGACTGAGGAAGCAGGGGGTGGAGCGTTCAGAGGAAGGAGATACTGAGTCTGGCAAAAGTAGAGAGAGCAATACAGTGAGAAGGCTGGACTGGGCTAGATCACAAGGTGAGTGGATCTTAACTTCTAGTTAGAATTTTATGTTTCTTTTTGTAATCCAACAGGGAAGTAGGTCCCTGCAGGACCCTGAGCCATGCAACGACAAGATAGCTGGGCTTGGGGGCACACGCCTTTAATCCTAGCACTCAGGAGGCAGAGGCAGGCAGATTGCTGTGAGTTCGAGGCCAGCTTGGTCTACAAAGCGAGTCCGCGACAGCCAAGGCTAACACAGAGAAAGCATGTCTAAAAGAAAGAAAGAAAGAAAAAGAAAAAGAAAAAATTCGTATTTAGGAGAGATTATTTTAAAATTGGATTGGCTTGGGAGAGACACTAGCAACAAAGACGGGGAGAGAGGTGGCAGAGGAGGGCAGTGGATGAACGCACACACACACACACTCTCCACACACAGTGCTTTTGCCTTGACTCAGAGCTGGATGGGTGAGGGAATGGTTCCAACGTGGAGACGTTAACCAGGATGGCCGGATAAGTTTTGAAGAAACTCAACGGCTGCTGCTTCTGATGAATGTGGAAATGGACGAAGACTACGCCCTCAGTCTTTTTCAGGTGTGTTTGCTGGGGAGGATTTGCAGGAGCCAGCCAGACCATATTTTCACTTGGCTAGAAGGACTCTGACCCCACTCAGCGGCAGTCATTACTTGACTCCTTACAGGGTACTCTGCTGTCATAATAAGCTCAGTGGGACCAGTGGGGAATGATTCTCCCACTCAGTCTTGTTGGGAAGATGAGTCATGATACCTATAAAAAATAACAATATGTTACCGTGTTGGAGCTGGGTGAGTTGGCGCACGCCTTTAGTCCCAGCACTTGGGAGGCAGAGGCAAGAGGATCTCTGTAAGTTTGAGCCTGGCATGGTCTACACAGTGAGTTCCAGGACAACCAGAGCTATAGAGAGAGATCCTGTCTCAACAAAACAAAGCAAACAAAAGACTATTATGTTATTATGTGGACATTTCCTATTCAAACCAGTGTCCCAGGTGCCCAGTACAAACTTCCATCTGCAATGGAACTAACAAGGAGGTGGCAGATTCTGACTAATGTTGGTTTGTTTGTTTGTAGCCAGGATCTACTGTAGCCCAAACTGGCCTCAGCCCCCACTATGTAGCTGAGGATGATCCTAAGTGGGGATTAAAGGCTCCATTGCCCTCCCCCTCTCTTCTAACGACTTAGAGACAATTGAGAGATATAATCTTTCTGGTTAAAAATTTTCCCTCTAAGCCGGGCACGGTGGCACATGCCTTTAATTCTAGCACTTGGGAGGCAGAGGCAGGTGGATCTCTGTAAGTTCAAGGCCAGCCTGGTCTACTATAGGTCAGCCAGGTCTATTACACAGAGAACCTCTGTCTCAAAAAACAAACAACAACAAAAAATTTTCCCTCTAGCACAGGGTGGTAGTGGTGCATACTTGTCATCACACTACTAGGAGAGGCAGAGACAGGTCGATCTCTGTGAGTTTGAGGCCAACCTGGTCTACAAAGTGAGTCTAAGGCTACGCAGAGAAACTCTGTCTTGAAAAACCAAACCAACCAAACAAACAAACAAAAATTTCCCTCTAATGCTGGTTGGGGGTGGCACACACCATTAATCCAGTACTCAGAAGGCAGAGGCAGACAGATCTCTTGAGTTTGAGGCTGCCCTGGACTACAGAGCAAGTTCCAAAGCAGCCAAGGCAGCTGGGCGTGGTGGTACACGCCTTTAATCCCAGCACTTGGGAAGCAGAGGCAGGTGGATCGTTGAGAGTTTAAGGCAAACCTTGTCTACAAAGCAAGTCCAGGACAGCCAAGGCTAACACAGAGAAACCCTGTCTGAAACAAACAACAAACAAAACAAAAAAACCAAGCAAATTAAAAGTTCCTTCTAACAAATGATAGGGCTAAAACTGTCTTTTCTAGAGTGACTTGTAAGTGTGTGAACTATCAGAAGCTCTGTGAGAGCTTTATATTTTGTTTTGTTTTTGCTTTTTCAAGACAGGGTTTCTCTGTGTAGCCCTGGCTGTCCTGGACTTCCTTTTGTAGACCAGACTGGCCTCGAACTCACAGAGATCTGCTTGTCCCTGTCTCTCCTTGTAGTGTGCCACCACGTCCAGCCCTCTGTGAGAATTTTATCAACACACATGCTAAGATGACCTTTTACTAGGCTTGGGAAGATGCCCCTGTTGGTAATCAACTGCTTACCAACAGGAACAGGACTCACGTTTCACCCCAGCACCTGTGTAAAAAGTCAGGCACATGTTGTGGTGGTGTGTGGTGTATGTGGGTGAAGCTTGCTGGCCATATCACCCTACAGGATCATGCCGTTTCCCAGAGTTCATCCATCCGCTGCTAAGTCTTCTCTTGCAGGCAGCAGATGTCTCCCAGACCAACTCTCTGGGAGGGGAAGAGTTTGTACAGTTCTATAAGGCACTGACTAAGCGCCCTGATGTTGAGGAACTATTTGAGCACTTCTCGTCTGATGGACAGAAGCTGACCTTGCTGGAATTTGTGGACTTCCTTAGAGAGAATCAGAAAGAAAAAGACCGCGCCCCTGACCTTGCTCTGGAGTTCATTGACCGCTATGAGCCCTCTGAGAATGGTAAGGAGTACTGAGTTCTTAGATGCCGGACTCAGGGGTTGGGGAGGGGGCTACAAAAAAAGACCCGACATGGAGTTTTCTCCTACTGGAGAGAAGGCTGAGTCCACCCCTCTCCTGGCCTCCTTCTCAGTCATCTCACTGAAGCACCTACCGGAGGGCAGCCCTTCCCTGTCAGTTAAGACAGAGCTGGACCTTCATCTCTTAGAAGGAAAGAGCGTGAGGTGCCCTTTTGTTCCTTATGCTCACATTTCACATCCTCTGTTTTGGGGAAGTTCTTCACTGTGTCAACTTTGTCCTCAGTGGGAGAAGAGAACACTTGATCCCTCCCTGTCACCTCCTCGCTCTGCAATGATTCTTTTGCCCTGTGTTCCAAGGTTGCCATTCCTTTAAATGTTAGCTTCCTGGAAGTTCTCAAAGTTGATCTTAAGCCCTTAGCGCCCCCCCCCCCCCAGTCATGAATCTTCTCAGCCTAGGCCTGGGGCAGTCATGAGGACAAGTATCTGGCAAGCACAGCTAAAATATGCCTTTAAAACATTATTTACTTATTACTTATATAACATCTGGCCTGCATGTGTGCCTGCACACCAGAAGAGGGCACCAGGTCTCATTACAGATGGTTGTGAGCCACCATGTGATTGGTGGAAATTGAACTCAGGACCTCTGGAAGTATAACCAGTGCTCTTAACCTCTGAACCATCTCTCCAGACCTAAAATAGGCCTTTTTAATTTTTTCCTAAAGATGTATTTATGGGCTGGAGAGATGGCTCAGAAGTTAAGAGCACTTCCTGCTCTTCCAAAGGTTCTTAGTTCAATTCCCAGCAATCCCATGGCGGTTCACAACCATCTATAATGAGATCTGGTGCCCTCTTCTGGCCTGCAGGTGCATATGCAGGCATAATACTATATATAAATAAATACATCTTTTTTTAAAAAGGTGTATTTATTTATTATGTATAGAGTGTTCTGCCTGCATGTACACCTGCATGCCAAAAGAGGGTATCAGATCACATTTGAGCTACCATGTGGTTGGTGGGAATTGAACTCAGGACCTCTGGAAGAGCAGTCAGTGCTCTTAACCTCTGAGCCATCTCTCCAGTCTGCCTTTTAAAAAATCATTAGATTGGCCGGGCGTGGTGGCGCATGCCTTTAATCCCAGCACTCGGGAGGCAGAGGCAGGCGGATCTCTGAGTTCCAGGCCAGCCTGGTCTACAAAGTGAGTCCAGGACAGCCAAGGCCACACAGAGAAACCCTGTTTCAAAAAAACCAAAATAAATAAATAAATCATTAGTTTCTAGTTTCCTCTACTTGGCCCTTCAATGGACTGACTCACTTCCATCCTTCCATTTTCTTCAGAGTATAAGAAGTTTATATCAATAATAAGTTATTTACAAATTAAATTATTTACAAAATTATTTCACTTAAGTCCTCACTGCAACTTTGTAAAATGGAAAACAATCAATCCATGGAGAATTCACTGAGTATCCTGTAATGCACTCACATCTCTTCATTTGTTTCCTGCTGGGTGTGGTAGCACAGTCTTTAGTCCCAGCACTCGGGAGGCAGACAGGTGGATCACTGTGAGTTTGCGGCCAGCCTGGTCTACAAAGAGAGTCCAGGACAGCCAACGCTACACAGAGAGACCCTGTCTCAAAAAACCTAAAAAACAAAGAAAGAAACAAACAAACAAAAACAGAAAATGATAAAGTAAGCCAGGCAGTGGTGGCGCACATCTTTAATCCCAGGCAGGGAGGCAGAGGCAGGTGGATCTCTGAGTTTGAGGCAGGCCTGGTCTACAGAGTGAGTTCTAGGACAGCCAGACTACACAGAAAAACCCTGTGTCAAACAAAACAAAAACCCCCAAACAAGTGTGCACATCCAAGCTAGCCAGGAAATAAAACTGAAGAAGTCAGAAGAAAACAAAACAAAACCAAGCTCTCTGTTCCCAGAGCAGGATCAATTACATCAGTTACATCTGTTCTGGCTCAGAAGCGGCCCCTAATATATAAGTGTTAACGTACAACGCATTCTGTTCAGAAGTGGGGCCTCCAGCGGAAACTTCCTACCCATTCTCCACTCTTTCTGTGTGACACTTCGTAGTCCAGCAGTGCATTGGACTACTTGGGTTCAAATCCCAGCTCCTTCACTTAAACTAGCTACTGACTATCTAGCTTGCCGAGGTAGCTGTACTGCAATACTGACCTCACTGTGTTAGTGAGCTGCAAGGAGTATGTGCCCTACAGCAGCTGGACACTGGTGTTACTGTGCGAAGTCCATACCGAGAACAGTGAGGCCCATGAAAGGAGTCAAAGGACCATTCCCTAAGCAAGAATATAGCCTGAGGAGATGTTGACAGATGTTCCCCCAAAACAGCACAGTCATAGGTTACGTAGCTGCACAGCCCAAGGAAGAATGCATGGGTATCTTGGTCAGGTTACAAATAACTTTTATAAATAAGTATATACAGAAGCTGTATATATCTTGGAACTGGATTCTGTGCTATCTTTTATGGCAACTGTGGGCTCCAACAACTACGCACCTTTAAATGGACTAAAATCAAGTCTTCATAGATACATGCATGTAGGGGCTGCTCTGTCCACCACTGCAGAATAGAGCATTCTCATGTTTGCATCCAGTCCTGTTAGATAACCCTGGAGTAGAATGTGAGTTTGAGGCCAGCCTGGTCTACAAAGAGAGTCCAAGACAGTCACGGCTCTGTTACACAGAGAAACCCTGTCTCGAAGGAAAAAAAAAAAAAAAGACAGGACTTCATGCTGTGAACCCAAAGTCAAGATCCTATGGCTCTGCCTCCCAAGTGATGGGACTGTAGGTGTGCACTATCAGGTCCTCCAAACATGACTTTTTTTAGTGATAGAAATAGAGACCGTTTATTTATAAAAGGAAATTTCTCAGAAGAGTTGAGGCGGGGGGCTGGAGAGATGGCCCAGAGGTTAAGAGTGCCGTCTGTTCTTCCAGAGGTTCTGAGTTCAATTCCCAGCAACCACATACTGGCTCACAACTATCTATAATGAAATCTGATGCCCTCTTCTGCAGATAAAGTGCTCACATGCAATAAATAAAATAAATCTTAAAAAAAAAAGAGTTGAGGTGGGGACTGGCAAGATGGCTCAGTGTGGCCCACTTGTTGCCACGGCTGATGACCTGAGTGTCAGCCTTTGGACCCACAGTGGAAGAAGAGAACGGATTCTTGCCAATTGTGCTCTGGCCTTAACACATTTGTCATAGCACCTGCATCCCATTGCACATGTTATACACATGCAGAGAGTAAACAATAAATGGAAAGGGAGAGAGAGAGAGAGCATGCAAGTGAGCTCAAGAGAGCACATGCCAGGCTTTGTGGCACAGCACACAGGAGAGGCAAAAGGATCTTTATGTGGTTTGTTTTGTTTTATTTCCAAGACAGGGTCTCACTATTTAGGCCTGGCTGTCCTGGAACTCACTATGGAGACTAGGCTGGCCTAAAACTCAGAGATCTGCCTTCCTCTATTCTTCAAGTGCTGAGATTAAAGGTGTGCTCCACCACACCTGGATCTTTGTGTGTTTGAGGCAAGCCTAGTCTACATAGAGAGTTCCAGATCAGCCAGAGATACATAGTGAGATCCTGTCTTTTTTTTCCTGATACAGACTTGCTTTGTAGACTAGGCTGGCCTTGAATTCACAGAGCTCCACCTCCTCTGCCTCCTTGAGTGTTGGGATTACAGGCATGAGATCCTGTCTTAAAAAAGAAAGAATGCTGGGTGGAATGGGGTATGCATTTAATCCCAACAGTCGGGAGGCAGAGGCAGGTAGATTTCTGTGAGGTGAAGGCCAGTTTGATGTACAGAGTGAGTTCCAGAACAGCCAGGACTGCACAAAGAAACCCTGTCTCGAAAAACCAAGAGAGAGAGAGAGAGAGAGAGAGAGAGAGAGAGAGAGAGAGAGAGAGCGCTAGATAACTAGAAAACATCAGAAGCTCAAAACCCTGGAATGGTCATAATGATTCCCTTTAGCAGGCTGCGAGGAATGTTTTAAATGACAGATATAACAAGTGGCAAATTTGGGATCTGCAGACTTAGATTAGGCATCTAAGGGACTGGACCCCAAGGGAGAGGGCTGGCTACTAGGCTTGTGGGTGTGTCAGACCCTCCGAGCTTCTCACGATCATGGTACTCACTCCACATTCTAGGCAGATTGCTACGTGTGCTGAGCAAGGATGGCTTCCTCAGCTACCTCTGTTCCAAGGATGGGAACATCTTCAACCAAGCCTGCCTCCCCATCTACCAGGATATGACTCAGCCTCTGAGCCACTACTACATTAACTCCTCGCACAACACCTACCTACTGCAAAACCAGCTTTGCGGCCAGAGCAGTGTTGAAGGATACATACGGTAACGGTGGTAGCATGAGGGGTTCTCGCTCACGAGGTGGCCTGCATGCGGGAAACTCAGGGGTAGGCAGCAGGGATTGAGATATGGGTCTTAGGGTCCCTAAAGAAAGGCAGTGAGATGTAGAGTTACAAATACAGGCCCTGGAATCAGTCCACTTTAGGTCCAATTTTAGCTCCCTTGGTGTGCTGGGGGCTAACCAACCTCTGTACGTCTCTCTGGGAAATAGACGATAACAGCGCCCATTGGGTCAGGGTTCTTGTGAAGGCTAACAGGCACAACCTATGAGCCAGTGGCTGTAATTAATCACTGAATAGTCAGGACAGCACTGTAGCACTAGCAACTGACTGGCTGGGTAGCTTGAAGGATACAAGCGATTGTGGCTCAGTGGTAAAAGGTGTATGAGGAGGCCCTGGGTTTAATCCTACTGGGGAGGGGGGGCGGGAAACACCCCTACAATCCAAGCATAGACAAAGGTTGTGAATTCCAGGCTGCCTGGTAAAAGACCCTGTTTCAAACATCAGTAGTGGGTGGATTTACTAGGAGTTTGAGTGACCTGGGTGCCATATTGGGATATACATCCAGAAGAGAGGAAATATCACGAGGTAATATATGTAATGGCTTACTAGAGAGGATTATTAACTGGGCTAGGTGGAGATGGGTGTGAGCTGCTGCCGTGCACAAGGGACTGAGATGCCTCTGTGGAGATAGGACTTGATGTGGTCTGAACGGGCAAGTGTTAGTGAGAAGTATTCCTTGACCTCTCCTGCCTCTGGGGGTTTTGGGCTTCTTGTAGGGCCTTGAAACGAGGGTGCCGCTGTGTGGAGGTGGATGTGTGGGACGGACCGGATGGGGAGCCCATTGTTTACCATGGATATACCTTGACCTCTCGCATCCTGTTCAAAGATGTCGTGGCAACGCTAGCACAATACGCCTTCCAGGTAGTAGGCCTAGGTTGGGAAGAACAAGGTCTGAGGGAAGTGTGACTGACTTGGTCTGGTGAGGGTGGAAGGGCAGAGGAACAGTCAGTGCAAGTGATGTGATAGAGACAAAAGGTTTTTTTGTTGGTGTTTTGTTTTTTATTTTATATGTTATTATATATAATATATCTTTGTTTTGGTTTTTCAAGATAGGATTTCACTGTGTAGCCCTGGCTGTTGGAACACACTATGTAGATCAAGCTGGCCTCAAACTCTTAGAGATCCACCTGCCTCTGCCTGTACATCACCATCTCCCAGTTCATAAAATAATTTTTTTTCAAGGCAAGGTTTCTCTTTGTATCCTTGGCTGTCCTGGACTCGCTTTGTAGACCAGGCTGGTCTTTAACTCACAGACATCTACCTGCCTTTGCCTCTCGAGTGCTGGCATTACAGGGGTGCGCCACAGCACCTAGCTGATAAAAGAATTTTGGCTTTTTTTTTCTTTTTTCTTTTTTTTTCAAGACTGTGTAGCCTTGACTGTCCTGGACTCACTTTGTAGACCAGGCTGGCCTTGAACTCACAGAGATCCACTTGCCTCTGCCTCCAGAGTGCTGGGATTAAAAACATGCACCACTACGTCTGGCTGATAAAAGATTTAACTTTAAAGCATCAGACAAATATTAAAGAATTACTAAAGCCGGGAGTGGTGGTGCACGTCTTTAATCCCAGCACTCGGGAGGCAGAGGCAGACGGATCGCTGTGAGTTCAAGGCCAGCCTGGTCTACAAAGCGAGCCCAGGACAGCCAAGGCTACACAGAGAGACCCTGTCTTGAAAAACCAAAAAAAAAAAAAAAAAAAAAAAAAAGGATTACTATAATTAAGTGCGGTATATGTTACTAGTAATTGGTATTCATACTAGTAACAGTCACTAGTTGCTAGTAACTAGAGATGAAAGTATAATGTGAACTCCTGATAGCTTGACATCCACCCCGAGACTGAAAACTCAAAAGGCCTCAAACGGACTCAGATCAGATTTGGTATAGGTATAAGATTTGGGGGTCTCAAGAGTGACCTTTAGATGTGGATATGTCCTGAGGAGCGGACCCGAAATCTATCGAGTTCTCACAGAGCCCAGAATGGGACTGGGGAGTTTAGCTGTTGGTATACCCATTAGAGTTCATAAACGGGGGGCCTAGGAATCCAGGGGCTGGAGTAGGAGGTTGTATGACTGCGCCTCTGGATGGCTCATCTCCTTCATCCCCTTCCCTCGGCCAGTCATCGGACTACCCACTCATCCTGTCTCTGGAGAACCACTGCACCTGGGAGCAGCAGCACACCTTGGCACAGCACCTGACTGAGATCCTAGGCGAGCAGCTGCTGAGCACCACTCTGGATGGACTGCAGGACGATAGGCTGCCGTCACCAGAGGTAGGGACTCTGTGGCCCAGCCACGCCCTGGCTGTGGCTTTCACAATCCCTCACCATGGATGCCTCTTCTGTACTCCTCTACTTCCTTTTATCTTCAGATGGGCCATCTTGCTTTTTAATATACCTATAGTTGAGGGGTTTTTGTTTTTGTTTTTTGAAGATAAGATCTCAGGTAGCCAAGGATGGCTTTGAACTCCTGACCTTCCTTTCTTCCCCTCCCAAGTATTGGGATTATAGGCATGCACTACCATGCTTAGTTTCTGTGGTGCTGGGGATCAAGTCAGGGCTTTTTGCATGCTACATCCCTAGCCCTCATTGTTTATTTGTT
Organism: Acomys minous; assembly: GCF_964271855.1. NCBI lineage: Eukaryota > Metazoa > Chordata > Mammalia > Rodentia > Muridae > Acomys > Acomys minous. Next base: position 100,360,426 of record NC_140486.1, on the reverse strand, counting down.
TGTTTGTTTGTTTCTTTTTCTTTTTCTTTTTTTTTTTTTTTTTTGGTTTTTCGAGTCCAGGTCTCTTTGTAGCCTTGGCTGTTCTGGACTCACTTTGTAGACCAGGCTGGCTTCGAATTCACAGCGATCCGCCCAACTCTGCCTCTCGAGTGCTGGGATTAAAGGCGTGCGCCACCACGCCCGGCATTTGTTTCTTTTTCAAGACAGGCTGTGTAACAGAGCCCTGGCTGTCCTGGACTCACTTTTAAAAAATATATATTTATTTATTTAATGTATATGAATACTCTATGTACACCTGCATGCCTGAAGAGGGCATCAGATCGCATTATAGATGGTTGTGAGCCACCATGTGGTTGCTGGGGATGGAAGTCAGGAGCTCTGGAAGAGCAGCCAGTGCTCTTAACCTCTGAGCCACCTCTCCAGCCCCCCTGGCCTCACTTTGTAGACCAGGCTGGCCTTTGAATTTACAGAGATCTGCCTGCCTTTGCCTCCTGAGTGCTGGGATTAAAGGTATGCATCACACCCAGCCCTTATTCTTTCTTGATAGTTTGTAATTCATACGAGTTTTATAAGTGATATAGAAAAAGAGATTTTCTCCTATGGTTATCCTGCCTCCACCTTTCAAGTACTAGTGTTACAGGCAGGTGTCACCCCCCCCCCCCACTTACAACGTGCTGGGGCTCAAACCCAGGACTCTACGTGTGAGGGAAGCATACTGCCAACTGAGCCACATTTCCAGCACTGTGAGTAGATTTTGCCATTAAAAAATTTTTTTTTATTTTTATTTACATCAGTGTTCTGCCTTTGTGAGGTTGTTGGATCCCAGGAACTGGAGTTACAGACATTTGTGAGCTGCCATGTGGGTGCTGGGAATTAAACCCAAGTCCTTTAGAAGAGCAGCCAGTGTTCTTAACCACTGAGCCATCTCTCCAGCCCCCATATCTGTAAATCTTTAAGGGAACAGGAGGGTCAGGAGTCCATGGGCAGTGTCTAGTACATTGTGAGCTACATGAGACCCTTTCTCAAAACACACACACACACACACACACACACACACACACACACACACACACACACACAGAAAGGGAGATTGCATTTTCACAATTATAATTATTACTGTTGAGCTGCTCTCTAGAAAAAAAATGCCAGGGGCTGGAGAGATGCCTCAGAGGTTAAGAGCACTGTCTGCTCTTCCAGAGGTCCTGAGTTCAATTCCCAGAAACCACGTGGTAGCTCACAACCATCTATAATGTAATCTAATGCCCTCTTCTGGCATACAGGTATATGTGCAATAAATAAATAAATACAATAAATAAATAAAAATCTTAAAAACAAAAACAAACAAACAAAAAACTAAGCAGTGCTCCAACCAAGAGAATAACTGCAAGCAACTCCATAGTGAGGTGATTCATAATGGCAACCACTGAAGAGAAGAGCATCTGTTTTTGTTGTCGTTTTGAGTTTTTTAAGTGATGGGATTACAGCATGCACTAGCATGCTTGACACTTTTTAGTATATAGTCCTGCCTGCCTAGGCCTTCAGAGTGCTGGAACTACAGGCTTGAGCGACCAACTCCCAATTCATATCCTTTCTTTCTTTCTTTTTCTTTTTCTTTTTTCTTTTTTTTTTTTTTTTTTTTTGGTTCGTTTTTTGCGAGACAGGGTTTCTCTGTGTAGCCTTGGCTGTCCTGGACTTGCTTTGTAGACCAGGCTGGCCTCGAACTCACAGAGCCTTCCTCTGCCTCCCGAGTGCTGGGATTAAAGGTGTGTGCCACCATGCCCGACCTAGCTCATATCCTTTCTAAAGGCTCTTCTGTTATTTAAAAAAAAAAAAAAAGACTATTCAAAATCATTATCCCTCATACTCCCACGTCCTTCAAATCTGTAAATCTTTTTTGTTTGTTTGGTTTTGGTTTTTCTTTTTTCTTTCTTTCTTTTTTTTTTTTTAAGATTTATTTATTTATTATGTATTCGGTGTTCTGCTTCCATGTACACCTGCATACTGGAAGAGGGCACCAGATCACATTATAGATGGTTGTGAGCCACCATGTGGTTGCTGGGAATTGAACTCAGGACCTTTGGAAGAGCAGGCAGTGCTCTTAACCTCTGAACCATCTCTCCAGGCATTGTTTTTGGTTTTTCAAGACAGAGTTTCCCTGTGTAACCTTGGTTGTCCTGGACTCACTTTGTAGACCAGGCTGGCCTCAAACTCACAGAGATCCGCCTGCCTCTGCCTCCCTGAGTGCTGGGATTAAAGGCATGTGCCACCATGCCTGGCTGTAAATCTTTTTTTAATTTATTTTTAATTTATGTACGTTGGTGTTTTGCCTGCATGTGTGAGGAGTTGGATCCCCTGGAACAGGAGTTACAGACAGTGTGAGTGAGCTGCCATGTGGGTGCTGGTAATTGAACCTGGGTTTTTTGTTTTTTGTTTTTTTGGTTTTTCGAGACAGGGTTTCTCTGTGTAGCCTTGACTGTCCTGGACTCACTTTGTAGTCCAGGCTGGCTTCGAACCCACAGTGATCCGCCTGCCTCTACCTCCCAAGTGCTGGGATTAAAGGCATGCGCCACCACGCCCGGCTAAACCTGGGTTCTCTGGAAGAGCAGCCAGTCCTCTTAACTGCGGAGCCATCTCTTCAGCCCCTGTCTCTGTAAATCTTTAAGGGAGTCTTCAGTGTATAAAATGTGAGTGAGGACCTATTATCTTTTTTTCATAAAGATATAAACATAAATTTGTTTGAAAATAAGTGATTCTCTACCAAATATATTAAGGAATCAAACCCCTCCCGGGAACTCCTGACAACCCACTTTCTTCTTCTCTCTTTGGGGCAGGGTGGGCTCCATTGTCTTCAGGAGGAACTCGAGCAGACAAGTAGACATGTCTCTTTATTTTTGTCCCCTAGGAGCTCCGGGGGAAGATCCTGGTGAAAGGAAAGAAATTAACAGCACTTGATGATATTGAGGTTGAGGAGGAGGAAGAAGTGCTGGAGAGAGATCAGGAGTCAGATTTGGACATAGACTCCTTCCCTTATTTGGACACCCAGCCTCAGCCCGAGGCCCGGGAGCAGGTCTCTGAGAATAAGAGCAAAAAGAAGGTGAGTCAGGACTAGTTTTTTTTTTTTAAAAAAAAGATTTTATTTATTTATTATTTATACAGTATTCTGCCCCCATGTGTGCCTACAAGCCGGAAGAGGGCACCAGATCTCCAGATCTCATTGTAGATGGTTGTGAGCCATCATGTGGTTGTCGGGAATTGAACTCAGGACCTTTGGAAGAACAGACAGCACTCTTAACCTCTGAGCCATCTCTCCAGACCCTTTGTTTGTTTTTATAATGGCATTTGGTCAGCATGCATCACAAGCTGAGGGCCAGTTTCTGAAGACACTAGAGCCAGCCAGGGTGGAGAGCCAAGGAGAAAAATGGTCCTTTCAGTAGAAGAGGCCTAAGAGTGCATCCCCAGCATCACTATTATACCGTTGACAGCATCACTGTATATTATCCATTGCCATCGACACATCTGTAGACACATTTTTGAGACAGGGATTCTCCATGTATCCTTGGGTGTCCTGGCCTCACTTTATAGACCAGGTTGGCCTCAAACTCACAGAGATACACCTGCCTCTGCCTCCCGAGTGCTGGTCTTAAAGGAATATGCCACTACCCCAACCCCTTTTCTTTAAGATAGGAATTTTCTGTGTAGCCTTGGCTGTACTGTACTCAACTTTGTGACCAGGCTGGCCTTGAATTCACAGGGATCCACCCGCTTCTGCCTCCCCAAGTGCTAGAATAACAGGCATGGGTCACCAGGCCAGGCTCAATTGTTCTACACTTATTCATTTTGATTTTTTTGTTTTGTTTTGTTTTTTTGAGACAGGGTTTCTCTGTGTAGCTTTGACTATCCTGGACTCCCTTTGTAGACCATGCTGGCCTCGAACTCACAGCAATCCTCCTGGCTCTGCTTCCCGAGTGCTGGGATTAAAGACATGTGCCACCATGCTCAGCATCCTTAAGGTATTTTTGAATACTTCAAATTTAGCAGGGTGTGGCGGTGCAGGTCTTTAATCCCAGCACTTGGGAGGCAGAGGCAGGAGGATTGCTGTGAGTTTGAGGCCAGCCTGGTCTACAAAGCGAGTCCCCGACAGCTAAGGCTACACAGAGAAACCCTGTCTCGAAAAACAAAAAACAAACACAAACTCCTTAAAGGCAAATCTGAAGGCCATTGGTTGTGCTCTCTTCTTCTTCTTCTTCCTCTTCTTCTTCTTCTTCTCATCCTCTTCTTCTTCTCTTCCTCCCTTCCTTTGAGTGAGTATAGCTATTTTATTGCCTGAATAGAAGTTGCTGGACCACTGATTGCTGTGACCTCAAGTCTCAGCTATAATTGGATTAGTTGGAGAAAGTGTTTTGCAAAGGATACACTTTGAGGAGGAGCCAGAAATATTGAAATAGGGGAAGCCAAGTGAGAAAGGACTCCATTGGTGGAATGTGACATCTGTATTTCTCTCTCTTGTGCACTTACATGGCTTACTCAGCTGACTTATGACTACCCTGTTCTGAGGCTATAGTCTTTAGACCTGTCCTGTTTAGGGATGACAATGGGAATTAAGGAGATAAATCCAAAGATAATGCTCTGGAATCCTCACATCCTTATGGGTGTGGGTTGTGTGGCCGCTTGCATCCATTGACATATCAGACTGGATTCAGGTTTGGTTTTGTTTTTAAAGGTTATTTATTTATTATGTATACCAGTGTTCTGCCTGCATGTACACCTGCAGGCCAGAAGAGGGCACCAGATCAATTATAGATGGCTGTGAGCCACCATGTGGTTGCTGGGAATTGAACTCAGGACCTCTGGAAGAGCAATGAGTGCTCTTAACCTCTGAGCCATCTCTGCAGGCCCTCATTTTTTTTAAAAGACAGTCTCGTTGTGTATCCTTGGGTGACCTGAAACTCCTTATCTAGACCAAAGCTAGGCTTAAACTCAGAGACCCACCTGCCTCTGGCTCCTGAGTGCTTGGATTAAAGGCCTGTACTACCATGCAAGGACCACGTATACATTTTGGCCAAAGATGACTATTGTTCATTTGTTTTCCAGAGAGGTAGGGAGACTGATGCTTCTCTGTTTAAAAATAATAAAGACTGCTTACCACAGATGTAGGGTAGGAACGACCTTCGAAACTGAGAGCTGAAACTGATCCGAGCAGTATATGTAGACTGCCTTTATTCCCATCCTCACCCCTAGGTTGTGCCGTGTCCGATGTCTTGTCTGCTTATTTGTGGTCACGTACTGGCTCAGGATCCTAGTTCCATTCCTGGGCCTATTGTCTTGTCCAACCAAGTGAGGCAGGTGAGAGAATATACAGTGGGAGGCATCGGGCAGAGGCTTAGATTGGATGGCTACCAGCTTCTCTCCAGACCATGCCAAATTCAATAAATACCATCCTCCTGTCCACATTTTTTCCCCCCAGAATTCCAGGACCATCTTGTGCCCAGACCTATCTGCCCTGGTTGTCTACTTGAGGACTGTTCCCTTCTTCAGCTTCACTCATTCCAAAGAAAACTACCACATCTATGACATTTCATCCTTCTCCGAGACCAAGGCCAAGAACCTCATCAAGGAGGCAGGTCAGGAGAGAAGTGGGATGGGCAGCTTCTGGTCTGGCAGGCAGGTAGGTTAAGTCCCAAGAAACAGAACAAGAAAGCAATAGAGAGATGGGGTTAAGAAACTTCTTAGGGCAGGCTTAAGATAGTTCCTCCCCCCCTCTCTTTCTCTGGGGGTCTTCTGAGACAGGGTTTCTCCATGTAGCCCTGGCTTTCCTGGACTCATTTTGCCGACCAGGCTGGCCTCAAACTTACTGGACCACCATGCCTGGCTAAGATAGTCTCATATAATCCTGTCTAACCTCAAACTTGCTCTGTGGTTGAGGACCACCTTGAACTTCTGGTCCTATTCTCTGTCTCCCAAGTTCTGGGATTACCCTGCCTACCACCATGCCAGTTTGTGCAGAGTGCTGTGGTACCAACCCAGGGCCTGTGAGGCAAGCACTTGACTAAGTGACTCCCAACCCGCAGAGGAAAAGATCTTTGAATAGTGGGCACAAGCTCTAGGAAGAAGACAATTGGGGTAGTAGTGGTTTCCTTTCTGGAGCCAGCCTCAGATTTCAAAAAGAGTGAAGTAAGTAGAAAGGGTCCTTGGGACTGAGGAAGTGGGAGGGCCTACCTCAGACACAGAACTTCCATCTCCTTCCCTTCACCTTCTTACAGGCAACGAGTTTGTACAGCACAACGCCAGGCAGCTGTGCCGTGTGTATCCCAGTGCTATGAGGACAGATTCATCCAACTTTAAGCCCCAGGGACTCTGGAATGCAGGCTGCCAGATGGGTGAGGAGGCAGCCTGGATGGGAAGGGAGTGGAGGATCCGCTGACGGGAGGTACCTTCCCTAGAGGAAATAGGGCCTGTTTTGTTTTGGGTTTTTTTGGTTTTTTTTTTTTTTGTTTTGTTTTTTTTTTTTTTTTTTTTTCTTTTTGAGACAGGGTTTCTCTGTGTAGCCTTGGCTGTCCTGGACTCCCTTTGTAGACCAGGCTGGCCTCGAACTCACAGCGATCCGCCTGCCCCTGCCTCCCAAGTGCTGGGATTACAGGTGTGCACCACCACGCCCTGCCTCCCAAGTGCTGGGATTACAGGTGTGCACCACCACGCCCGGCCTGGGCTTGGTGTGTTTTAAAGGAGTAAGAAAAGGTGAGAAAAGTGGTGCTGTCTATACGACTGTTTCCAGCAGGCACTGATCTGAGGACCGTGTTCTGTTCTGCAGCCTAAGCTGGTTTCAAACTCTGTCCTCCTTCCTCGCTCGGCCTTCCAAGTGTGTTACCCAGCTCCCGCAGGCATCCTTATACCTACAACCTTCTAGTTCCCCCAAAAGAAGGGTTAAAAGGCCAAAGAGGAGGTGTTGCTGGTCTTCGTTACTTTGTGGCTTCTATTTCCCCCCCCCCCATCCCCTGGGCTTTACATCCCATTACTAGATAGGAGAGAGAGGAGAGAGAAGGGGAGAGATCCCTGAACCCCGTTTCTTTCCTTTTGTTTCTTCTTTGACCATGACTACTAACAAACCACAACCAACCTCCCTAAATGACCAACAACCACCCACACCCCACTTATTGGTGTTCCCAAAATTCCAAACGTCACACAATCACGGAAACTATCTGCAGTTATCAAAGTCATGCCTCTGCTAGAGCATGAAGCAAGTAAATCACAGTCAGCTGCTATGGTCAATTCAAAGCACCCCCATAACCCCACACCCTGGTACTTAAACAAAATCACTTTCTTATACTATTTTTGTGTTTTTCAAAGAAACCAAAACCCTAGAATTCTCGCTAAAAGGATGTGTGTCCATTCATGTAATACCCACACGCCTAGGTGTATTTATGTGTATGAGACACAGAGGAAAAAAAATACTGTGTATGTAAATAAGAGAGAGAGAAAAAAGGAGGGAGATACGGGAAAGAGGGGAGAAGGGGGAGAGAGGAGGAGAAACAGGGCATATAGCCCTGGCTGGCCTAGAACTTGCTGTGTAGAGTAGGATGGCGCTGACTTTGTGGGAGACCTCTTGCCCTTGCCTCCTGAGTGCTCGGTTTGCAAGTATGTCCCATCACAGCCATCTCCCAAGGTGAGCTTTTCTTCTTTTTTCTTGGGCTTGTCAGTGGCTATGAATATGCAGACTGCTGGGAGTGCCATGGACATCTATGACGGGTTCTTCCGACAGAATGGTGGCTCTGGCTATGTGCTGAAGCCAGAATTCCTGCGAGACATCCAGAGTTCCTTCAATCCCGAGAGGCCCATCAGTCATTTTAAGTCCCAGGTCCTCTTAGTCCAGGTATGACAGACACTGTTGGGAAGAATCTGGAAGAGCTCGGATAGTGTGCATGCGTACAACTATGGCTGGGGTGGTGGTGGTGGTAGTGGCTCAACTTGACAGGAGTGTAATTCGTTGAAACGTTTCTGCCAAGAGTGGTAGCACACACCTTTAATCCCACGCTAGAGCTACACAATGAGACTGTCTCAACTATATACAATAAAAATAAAATTTTTCATAAGAGGGAGGTAGCCTGACCCAATTGAAGACTTTGAAGGCAACTGCCTGGTTTCTAAGTTGAGCAACAACTGGGCAAATTCCTTAACTTGTAACCTCGGTAAACTCACTTGCAAGATAGGGGTAATTCACCTCAAAGGGTTATGAGGTATCAGTTCAAAAAAGGGCTTAGAATTGGCCGGGCAGTGGTGGCGCACGCCTTTAATCCCAGCACTTGGGAGGCAGAGGCAGGCAGATCTCTGTGAGTTCAAGGTCAGCCTGGACTACAGAGCAAGTTCCAAGACAGCCAAGGCTGTTACACAGAGAAACCTTGTCTCCAAAAACCAACCAACCAAAGGGCTTACAACCCTGGTGCACGGTAAGAACTATAGAGAAGGCTGTTGTCATCGGTGTGCCTCCTTTCAAGCCTTTTGGTTCATTTGCAATTTTAGGTTGGAAACCAGAATTCACCATCTATGGAGGATTAGTTTTGTGAACTATGAAGCTATAGTGCAAGTCCTGTCTTTTCAGGGTTGGGAGGGCTGGGCTGAGCAGGGACTCATGAAGTTCCAGTGCCCTGTTTGCAGGTGATCAGTGGTCAAAGACTCCCCAAAGTGGACAACACGAAAGAGACGACCATTGTGGATCCACTGGTCAAAGTAGAGCTCTTTGGTGTTCCTGAAGACACAACACAGCAAGAGACCGACTATGTGGAGAACAATGGTGAGAGACTGGGCATGGGAGGTGTGGGAGCAGACTGCTGATTTCCCTACTAGCTTGCCCTCCATTTGGTGTGGGCCATGTGACTGTGCACCCCTGTGATGGACAAAGTGACATAGTCCAGGGAATCCTGACCCTCCCTTACCACTTTGTGCACTGGGAAAAGTCCTTATGCTTTTTATTTTTAAAAAAGATTTATTTATTATTATGTATCCAATGCTCTAGTTGCACGAACACCTGCAGGCCAGAAGAGGGCACTGGATCACATTATAGATGGCTGTGAGCCACAATGTGGTTGCTGGGAACTGAACTCAGAACCTCTGGAAGTGCAGTGAGTGCTCTTAACCTCTGAGCCATCTCTCCAGCCCCGCTTTTTTTTTTTTTAAAGATTTATTTTTATTTATGTGTGTGTGTGTGTGTGTCCACAGATGCCATCAGACTCCCTGGACTGGGTTATAGGCAGCTGTGATTCATCAGATGTGGGCTCTGGGAACCAAACTCAGGTCCTCTGGAAAAGGTGCAAGTGCTTTTAACTACTGGGCTATTTCTCTAGCCCCTCCTGCTGCACGTTGTACCTGTAACCTCACTTGTAAAATGCTGACTGGCATCGAGATAAATGAGAATGCAGGGAGAGCAACTTAGCATGGGCCTAATGAAGACAGTCAGTCTGTTCCTTTATTCCTATCTCCACTTCAGGTTTTAATCCACACTGGGGGCAGACATTCTGTTTCCGGGTCCAGGTGCCTGAACTTGTTATGCTGCGTTTTGTGGTAAAGGATTATAACTGGAAATCCAATAAGTTTATTGGTCAATACACCCTGCCTTGGACCTGTGTGAAAGAAGGTGAGACAGTCCTTGGACACCTGGCCAGCGTCTCAACTCTGGTTCCCTTCCTAATCCAGTCCTGATGCTGATTCCAGGTTACCGACACGTATCCTTGCTCTCCAAAGATGGCACTAGCCTTCACCCAGCTTCCATCTTTGTGTACCTCTGCATGCACGAAGACCTGGAAGAGGAGGAAGAGGAGGAGGAGGAGGAAGAGGAAGAGGAGCCCTGAGGTGCGTATTCCACAGCAAGGGCAGATAGATATGCTGGCCTTAGATGTCAAGGAACAAAATTGCCCCGCCCCCTAACACATGGTTTTACTATGTAGCTCTGGCTGTCTTGGAACTCACTATGTAGACCAGGCCAGCCTCAAACTCACTGAGATCCATCTGCCTCTGCCACTAGAGTGCTGGGATTAGAGGCATGAGCTACTATGACCAGCATACCTTACCCTTCTCAAGCAAATCTAGGACCTGATCTTTCATCTGGTCTTTTCTGCCCTTTCCTTTTTATGCACTTGATGCTAGAGCTCACTCCTTATATCCTTGCTCTAGGCTTAGTCTCATTCTCACATCTTGTTAATCTTCCCCACCGTCTCTGACTAGAAGCACAGGGTGGGCCTTGAAGCAGAAAAATCTACAGATGCATTATCCTTTCCAACGTACAACTCCCCCCAAATCCAGAGGCAACGAAAGGATCAATCAAGGATCAAAGTCCCCAGGCAAAGGCTGGGGAAGAATGCCTGACCCCAGAACTATGACTCTCTAGAGGACAATGCACAGCCCTGAGCCCCCACTGGACTGCGGCTCCTTAGCTGGTCTAAATAGAGCTTCTCTGTCCAATTTGGCTCCTGTATGGTCTGTCACTGTTGGGTAAGAAGGGGAAACATGGGGCAGAAGAAGAGCATTTGGGAGTCAGGAGGGTGTACGGGCTGTCACTGTTGGGCAAGAAGGGAGAAATGAGGTTTCCAAGGGCTCTCCTCCTTGTGTTGCATAGGGAAGGCACAGAAGAGAGGCTGGTAAGGGTTTTGGGCAAAGGCAGGCAGGGTGCATAGCCTTCCCTGGTTAGGCCTTTACACTGCTCAATGCTAGTACTCCTTGATGCAGCTGTGGAGCCAGTCTTCCAACTGATGACTAAAGCTGCTTCTGCAAGGAAGCTGAATGGGGGGAGGGGGAGGGGAGGACCCTCTTCTGACAAAGAAGAACTTGAAAGAGGGAGCAAGAGAAGAAAGAGCCTGGACAGACTGGTGATCTGGGTCTGTTTCAGAACCTCTTCAGATAGAAGAGACAAAGGCCGGGTGTGGTGGTGCACGCCTTTAATCTCAGCACTTGGACGGCAGAGGCAGGAGGATCACTGTGAGTTCAAGGCCAGCTTGGTCTACAAAGGGAGTCCAGGACAGGCTGGGCTACACGGAGAAACCCCGTCTCAGAAAAACCAAAATAAGAGACAAAGGACAGAGGCCCAACAAATGACAGGGTAAAAAACGATAGGAAGGGATCCAGACAAGCCTGTTAACTGGCAATCTTCTGTTTCACATGCTTTACAGAGCATTAGGCACAAGAACACATGCAATTAGGTAAAGAAGATGATGGATTGAATGAAACAAAGCCCTTAAAGCCAGGAACTCTGATATAACAATGGTAGACACAGGAGTTTCAGCAACAATAAAACCATAGCTCTACTCAAGAAGAAAGCAATGTTTTAGTTCAAGCCTATCTTTTATAAAGCTGTTAGTTTCAAAGGCTGGAGTCCAGGAGTGGGGAATGTGTTCCAGCCAAACTGACATCCAAAGCCAGTCCTCCCTCAGGCCCTGAGCTGCTCAGGCTAGCTACAGTCCCAGTTTGCATATCTTGGGGTATATGTTCTTCCTATGTCAGAGGTGACGTAGGGGCTCAGCCCTCAGGTCCAGTGGAGGGAGCAGGAGGAGCAGGAGGGCTAGGATCTTCTAACTTCACGTCATGTAGGTGTACTGTGGGAGTGGTGGGGTCTTTGCCCACACCCTGGTTGGGGTCGGCCTGGTCAGGGTGGTGCCTGCGCACATGCTTGACCACCTGGAACTTTTGCTTGGCCTTGTAGCTGCAGAGGCGGCAGAAGAATGGGTGGCGATCGGTGTGGGTAAGGGCATGGTGTCGAAGGCCAGCAGCCCATCGGAAAGCACGGTGGCAAACATTGCAAACATAGGGTTTGGCCTCACTGTGCTTGCGTAGATGGGTGCGCAGCAGGAAGCGTGTCTTGAATGCCTTGCCACATTGCTCACACATGAAAGCCCGTGCCTCTCTGTGCCGTGTCTCCCGGTGCACACGCAGTGCATCAGCCCGATTGGTACAGTACTCACACTCGGGACACTGATATGGCTTCAGTCCTAGAGGACAAGCACAAATCACCATGGAAGAGGGAAGAACAAGGGTCCATGAGTTATAAAAGTCAGTATGATACTTGGCTATAAACAACACAGCAGCTGGGCACAATGAGGCACACTTTTATTCCCAGCACTTGGGAGGCAGAGGCAGGTGGATCTCTGTGAGATCGAGGCCAGCCTGATCTACAAAGTGCGTCCAGGATAGCCAAGGTTACACAGAGAAACCCTGTCTCAAAAACAAACAAACAAACAAACAAACAAACAAACAAAACAACACAGCAGCAAGCTAATGACCATACCATTCTGTCCTAGTCACACCTGGCATTCCAGAGCCTTTCTCCACTCAATCCTTATATGCACACAGGTTCCAATGGATGCTGACGACTTCTAACCAACTAGCCTACCTAATAGAAAAGAATGCTCGCCGGGTGTGGTGGCGCACGCCTTTAATCCCAGCACTCGGGAGGCAGAGGCAGGCGGATCGCTGTGAGTTCGAGGCCAGCCTGGTCTACAAAGGGAGTCCAGGACAGCCAAGGCTACACAGAGAAACCCTGTCTCAAAAAACCAAAAAAAAAAAAAAGAAAAGAAAAGAATACTCAACTATGACAGGGTTCAGGGTTATTAAATGGGAAACTCCAGCCCTTCCTTGGTCACACGATACAATAGAACTTAGACTCCATTGAGATACTCTTTCATATCTAACTAAAAAAATAGAAAATGTTAAAAAAAAAAAGAAGAGGTAACGATACTTTGCCACATATGAGGGAATCACATGCTGAAATTGGTACTCAATCATTAAGCTTTTACAGAGAACCCATAGTTTGTGGTTTCCAAATACTAGAAAAGATAGGGAACTTGGGATTGGAAAGATGGCTCAATGGTTAAGAGCACTAGCTGCTCTTCTAGAGGACCTGGGTTCAACTCCCAGCACCCACATATTAGCTAATAACTGCCTGTCTCCAGTTCCAGGGGACCTGGCACCCTCACACAGACATACATGCAGGCAAAACACCAACATACATAAAAAAATCTTTTTTTTTTTTTTCAAAACAGGGTCTCTCTGTGTAGCCCTGGCTGTCTAGGACTTGCTTTATAGACCAGGCTAGCCTTGAACTCACAAAGATCCACCTGCCTCTGCCTCCCGAGTGCTGGGATTAAAGGCAAAAAATAAATCTTAAAAGAAAAAAAAAACCATGGGAACATAAGAAAAGGGGGGGCACTTTCACCTTTCTCCTCACTCACCATCATCCTACCTCATCTACATAGGAAACATGCACTATCTCTCAGTAGCTACTCAAAATTGAGCTGGAGCTTCTCCAGTGTGTGATCGTACGTATGTGTGAATATGCATCGTAATCACTAGGGAAGCTTTTGCAAATACACCTGCCCAGGCTCTCAGGTTTACCCACTGTTTGGTTTCTATTCAATGGGCTGGGGAGCCGTTTCTAGTATTTGCTCTTTCAGTGTAGGCCCTGCTCCCAGTGTGAACATTGGTGATGCTCTGAGTCTGAGTGAGGACATCCAACAGCTCAGGGAGGTAAAGGTTTTTAGAGAATAGGGCAATCCTTTAAGCTAGACAGTCAATTCACACACTTACCTGTGTGCTTGGTCATGTGATATTTGAGTTGGTTGACCCACTTGCACTTGTATCCACACTCCGGGCACAGGTACTTCCGTTCCTCCTTATGGATCCGCATGTGGTACTGGAAGGAAGATCAGATGCAGAGTATTTACTCCCCACACAACAGGGCGCTGTTCCTTAGGTCGCAGTTGTTTCTCACTAGCTATGTTGTTGGGTAAGCTAACCACCAATTCTGTCTAATCATCTTTAACATGGTGAATAGTACAAGTATTTCCCCCACCCCTCCCTTTCTCTGTGTGTGTATGTGTGTGTGTGTGTGAGAGAGAGAGAGACAGAGAGAGAGAGAGAGAGAGAGAGAGAGAGAGAGAGAGAGAGAGAGAGAGAGAGATGTGGAGGACTAAACCCAAAGCCTTGTGAATATTAGACAAGCACTTTTTTTTTTCTCCCTGAGACAGGGTTTCTCTGTGTAGCCTTGCCTGTCCTAGACTATCTTTGTAGACCAGGTTGGCTTTGAACTCACAGCGATCCACCTGCCTCTGCCTCCCGAGTGCTGGGATTAAAGGCGTGTGCCACCACGCCCAGTCCCAACTTATATTTTTCAAGGTTTAAAATAGCAGTACTGGGCATTAAAGAAAGTGATTAATAAATGTTAACCCAGACTATTATCAAGGTATTACATACCTTTATTATATGGCAAACATTTATGGAATTTAAAAAAATTTATTATTATGTATACAGTGCTCTGCCTGCATATATACCTGCAGGCCATCTCAATATAGATGATTGTGAGCTCCCATGTGGTTGCTAGGAATTGAACTCGGGACCTGTGGAAGAGCAGCTAGGGCTCTTAACCTCTGAGCCATCTCTCCAGGCCCCAGTTATGGAATTTATCTTTACAAAAGCTCATCAAGTTGTTATCCCTTTTCCAGGTGAGGAATTTTAAGTTTTGAGAAGGAACGATTTAGAGTTAAAAACAAATATGTGTAATAGTTAAGGTTACAGAATCCAAGAGATGGAGGAGGGGAGGGGGGAGAGAGGGGCTGGAGAGATGGCTCAATGGTTATGAGCACTGACCATTCTTCCAGAGGACCAGGGTTCAGTTTCCAGCTTCCGCACAGCAGCTCACAACTGTTCTTAACTCCAGTTGTAGAGGATCTGGCACTCTCTCCTGGCTCTGCAGGCACTAGGTGCATACTACAGAATCTAGAGCCTACATTCCTTGCATTTCCTATCATGTGGTCCTTGCCCTTACCTTGAGGCGAGAAGGGTCAGCACAGGCATAGGAGCAGAGGTGACATCGATAAGGCTTTTCCCCAGTGTGAATTCGGCTGTGCCAGGTGATCTTCTGACGATTTTTGGTGCTATAGGCACAGTCAGTACACTTGTAGAGCCGAGTGCCTCCATGTCCCTTTACATGGTGATCCAGCACCAACTGATGACGACATGCAAAGTCACAAAAAGGGCAGCAAAGAGAGGGCTGTTCACCATCCCCACCCCCACCTGAGGGAGCTGCTGAAGTCTCCTCATGCTGTTCCAGGTAGTGTTTCACCAGACCTACTCTGTCTCTGGCAGCAAAGTTGCAGAGCTGGCAGCGATGGCTGAAATGCTGTTGCCTCCGATGCTCATCCAGGGCTGGCCGGCTAGGGAAGGACTCCTGGCAGGCCCCACACTCCAGCCTTGGGTGCTGTTTACGGGTGTGTCCTCGCAGGCTGGCAGGATTAGGGCAGAGCAGGCCACAGTGGGAACAGTGCAAGGGGCCCTCAGTGGCCTCTACAGTACTGCCAGAGGACTGGAGTGTGGGTTCTGGGTGTCTGCGCAGAGCATGTTGCTTGAGTGCTGTTTCTGAGCTAAACTGGGCTTCACACTGAGAGCAGGAAAAGGATGGGGTGCCCTGGTGGCAGCTGTTGACATGGCGAGTGATGTCATGACGAAGATAACCACTATAGTCACAGAGTGGACAGAAGTGGGTGGGTGTTTTGTCATGTACTCGTAGTCGGTGCAAACGTAATTTTGAGTTGGTACCAAATGTCTGAGGGCAAGAGCTGCAAGGGATGCGGCCAACCCCTGTGTGTCGAGACTGGTGGGCCTCTAATCGGTACCGTCTAGTAGTAGAAAAGTCACAGAAAGGGCACTGATGTGGCTTCACACCCTCATGCTTGAGCCGTCGGTGCTGCTGAAGGCACCGGCTTTGCTTGCAGGTAAAGCCACAGTCCCCACACTGCAGAAGGGGACGGGGGCCAGAGGCCGGGGCTGCAGTGGGATGCCTCCGCTTTTGATGAAGCCTCAGGGCAGCAGCATCAGGAGCAATGAATGAACAGAGACCACAGCGCAGCTCCCCAGACTCAAGGGGGCAGCCCTGGGTCTGGTGAGTCCTTAGGGTCCGTTCCTGCTGACAGCTAAAGGGACACGTGGGGCAGGAGAAGAGGGCACCCTTCTGCTTCCGAACTACAGCTGTGTCCCTATCAGCAGGGCTGGACTCTGGACTCCCATTAGTCAGAGGGGCAGAGTCCCCGTTGTTTAGAGGGAGCACAGCAGCGTGGGTCTGGGGGCGCCCACGCTGTCTTCCCTGGCTACGCCCTCCTCTGCAGCCTTCAGTCACATGAGAGGTAATAGACGAAAGCCGCGAACAAAGGAATGTGCATGAGCTGCAGCGAAACTTGCCTTGCTCAAAGTAGAACTTCTCAGAGGTCCCTGTGGGTAAGGAGTTTCCTGCTGCAGAGGCTAGGAAGTTAGAGGGTGTGGGTAGAGGCTCCTCTACTCCTGGCTTCCCAGGGAGCTCAGAGGGTGCATCTTCTGGAGGCAAGAGCTCTACCTTTGATGGTAAAGGTGGGGGCTTCCTACTTTCAGCATCCTGCGAGGCTTGGCTGCCTGGGAGCTGAGGGTGTAGAGAGGGAGAGACAGGTCTGGGCAAAGCCTTGTTCCTTCTGAGAAGAACAGGGCATTTCTTCAGCATATGGGTGCTGAGGCCACGTTGTTGTTTAAAGCTAGCTCCACAGTCAGGGCACAGCAGGGGCTCTCGGCGGCCTTGGCACCCAGATTTGGCGTGCAGAGTTAGGGCTTTCTCCCGGCGAGTGATAAAAGGACAGTGTGGGCAGCGGAAGGCTCTCCCTTCTCCCTGGATCACCACCATTTGTACCCGGCCCTCCAGCACCAACGCTTCTGCTTGTTCTCTGTCCTGTCTCCGCAGGGCCTTGAGCAGTGATTCTGACTCAGGAAACTGAGGCAGTGGAGCCATCTCAGCAGACACAGTTGCTTTGAATGTGTTAGGAGCCTCCTCAGAGACTAGAGGATTTCTGGGGGTC
Source organism: Acomys minous (assembly GCF_964271855.1). Taxonomy (NCBI): domain Eukaryota; kingdom Metazoa; phylum Chordata; class Mammalia; order Rodentia; family Muridae; genus Acomys; species Acomys minous. The sequence goes on along the minus strand of NC_140486.1, from coordinate 100,343,576 downwards.
TCAGAAGCTAGCTTCTCCATAATGGGTTCTACAGCAGCCAAGCCAGGGGGCCCAACACTTTCAAAGTTGGACAGTTCTGGCTCTTCCAGTCCACTTGCTCTTTCCATTCCCAATGGTCCTGAGGGATCTAGAGGCCTAAATGCATCAGCGGCTACTTCAGTGAGCTCCTCAAGGGGAGGCGGCTCTGCCACAGGTTCTAGCTCTACCCTCAGGGCCTCCAAATGTAGTGTGCAGCCACCCTCCTCCACCTCCCCTAGGCTGGGGCTGCCAACCAGGTCAACCCCTTGGGGAGCCTCAATGCCATCCTGTCTTTTGGTGCTGACCTCATCAGTTGCCTCTGGCGGGGCCTGGTCCACACTGGAGTCCACTACACTCCCATGTTCATGGTCTTGTCTCTCAGGCTGGGCAGAAAGCTGGCTTGAAGGCCCTGAGTCTGAAGGAGGTGCCAGGCACTGCCTGGCCCCCTCCAACTCTTGGCTGGCATTGCAGAACTGCCAAACCTGGTCCCCTGGCATGTAGCCATGGACCTTACGCTTGTGGAAGAAGAGTGTGGTGTTGCTGAAGGTACGGTAGTCACAGAGGGCACAGTGAAACTCACGGAGATGAGTGTGCTTGCAGTTCTCGTGGCTCAGCAGGGCCTGCTTGTGGCGGCTCTGATAGCTGCAGTAGCGGCAGGGGTAGAGTGGGGCAGGTGTGCCAGGGTGGTGCTGGGAAGCCATGTGCTTCTGCAGCTCGTATTTCCGCTTGCAGGCAAAGGCGCACACCTCACACATGAGGGACTTGCCCTGGTGCCGCAGTTTGTGGCTGCTCAGCTGATCAGCCCGATGACAGCGGTAGGAGCACTGGTTGCATTGATATCTAGGGAGAAAGACAAAGAGGAGTCGATCATTGTTAACAGTCACTGATTAAATACTATGGGCCTGGGCCTGCACTCTGTGGGGGCACGTGAACCATCTCATTTAACCTGCCTTCTTCCATCCTGTGAAATAGTTATTTCTACCTCATAGGTGAGGTGGTCTCAAAGGAAGTGATGGACCGAGACAGCCTAGCTTTAGAGCTGGGCTCTCTATTCTCTACTCTGTACTGCCCCACCCACTGCCCCGAGGTGCTAGGGATTGAACTCAGCCCTGATTTTATGATTACAGGTGTGTGCCACTGCACCCAGCTTTGTCCAGATCTTAAAGTGGCCATTTGGTACCATTAAGTGTAGGTCCATTTTCCTGAGACCAAATTCTCACAACTTAAGTAATATTTTTATTTCTTTACATGGGTTATGAGGATTGAACTCATCAGACCTTCAGTGATTGCAGGCAAATATTTTACTGCTGAGCCAAGTCCTCAGGCTCTCAACTGACACTTTAATCTCTATTTTCCTTCTCTTGGCCCAGAATACTCTCTCCATGAAAAATGGGCTACAGGGGCTGAGGAGATGGCTCAGAGGTTAAGAACACCATCTGCTCTTCCAAAGGTCCTGAGTTCAATTCCCAGCAACCACATGCTAGCTCGCAACCATCTGTAATGGGATCTGGTGCCCTCTCCTGGAGTGCAGAGAGTACAAGCAGGCAGAACACTGCATAAATAATAAATTTAAAAATCTTGAAAAAAAAAAAAAAAAAAAAAAAGGAAAGGCACAGGGCTCAGCTGAGAGTAACGGCTAAGACAGTAGGAGCAGAGAACGGAGTTAGAATAGATAAAGCAGAAGGGCCAAAAGCAAGATCCAAGAGGCAGCTGCGCATGCTGTTCTGGGACAGCGATGGACATGTGTGTGCTCGTACCTGAGATCCCCTGCATGTTTCCGCATGTGAACACTCAGATAGTGCTTCCACTTGGTGACATAGCCACATTCAGTACACATGTAATCCTTGGTGTTAGAGTGGGTCAGCATGTGCTTGGATAGGTAGCTAACGTCTCGGCACGTGAAGTCGCACAGCTCACACTTGTGAGGTTTCTCTCCTTATGTGATGTATAGGGGAAAAAAAACACAGTTCAGATACAGGCTGAGTGAGTGGCCATATCATCTCTCCCAGCAAGTTTGCTACGATGCCAGGCAGGTGCAGAAGCTTTATGGACTACCAGGTATGTAGCAAGCTTTACAAGAAACAAGGCTGTTTTACAGCTGCCTCAATCAGTCCCTCCAACTCCTATGCCAATGAAGAAAGGAAGAACGTAAACACCAAGTAAGCTTTGTGAGACCGAAGTCTACTTTTGATATTTTCTTTTTAAAAAAGTACTCAATTCCTGAGTAGAGATGAGAACAAGAGAAGAAATAGAACTGGGACTATAGATTCCAATGCAGTAATGCGAATGAGCAGTCAAGATTCAGACAGTGCTCACCACGTGCCTGACTACCACATACAGTGCCTCCTCTCCATGAGGCTTCATATCACTAGGGGGGCGCTGCTACTGTCTCTTTTATAAGTGGGAAAATCAAATCATAGAGAGATCACACAAGTTTTTTGGTTTTGGTTTTGGTTTTTTAAAGACAGGGTCTCTCTGTGTAGCCTTGGCTGTACTGGACTCACCAGGCTGGCCTCGAACACACAGTGATCCACCTGCCTTTGCCTCCCGAGTGCTGGGATTAAAGGCATGCGCCACCATGCCTGGCTTCACACAACTATTTTATTAAATGGTAGACCACACAGCCTGGGGCAGCTTGGTTTCCTTGTTTCCAGAAGAGGAGCAGCAAAATATAGACCTCCCATGGTTGGTTTTGAGTATTAAATTATGGTTGCACATGCCTTTAATCCCAGCACTTGGGAGGCAGAGGCAGGTAAATCTCTGAATTTGAGGACAGCAGGTCTACAGAGCAAGTTCTAGAACAGCCACAGAGAAACCCTACCTCAAAAAAACATAAAAAATAACTAAATGAGACATACCAAAGCTGTCAGTGGTGCACAGTGGAGAACTCAAGGATGAGCTGTTCCAGTACTTGCTTAATACCTCACTAAGAGGCTGGTGGCCATGCTCCTTTAAGACACTCCCTGCCCTTCCAGCCACCTCTCTATGGTAAAGGACAGGCAATATAGCGCTCTATGATCTTACTATAGATTTATATTTAACTTCTCAATTAAATTTTTGTCTCTTTACCCGCTTACAAGATTGTTAAGGATGAAGTAGGATAATAAATATAAAAGAACACTATAAACAATGTAACACGACACAGACAAGTTTTAGGAAAAGGCGTTGGAAACTAATGTCTATGACTAAATTGTGTACAGAAATGAACTGTTGGGCTGGTAAGATGGCTCAGCAGTTAAGAGCACTTGCTGATCTTCCAGAGGAGTTCAATTCCCAGTAACCACATGGTGGCTAACAACCATCTGTAATACAATCTAATGCCTTCTTCTAGTATGCATGAAGACAGTTTACTCATAGACATAAAACAAATCGTCTTTTTTTTTTTTTTTTTCCGACAGGGCTTCTCTGTATAACAGCTCTGGCTAGCCTGGAACTGGCTCTGTAGTCCAGGCTGGCCTCGAACTCATGGAGGTCTACCTGCCTCTGCCTCCCAAGTGCTGAGATTAAAGGCATGCACCACCACCACCACCTGGCAAACAAATCTTAAGGAAAAAAGAAAGAAACAAAGAAAGAAACGAACCGTCCACCAGGAATAACAATAGCTTTGACCAAACTGTCCAAAGCTTATTCTGTTAAGCAGAGTTTCTGTGGAAACTGGCTTAATGGCCCATCAATGCATAGGTGTTTGCATAGTTCACAGAGATGATGCTGTAGTAGGAAGCCTGGTTTAGCTGCCACCTTAGGCTTCAGTAATGCTAGCAGCCAATTAAGAGACCAAGATAAAACAAGTACAATTTTCAGGTCACTAAATGTGATGATGTTCAACTCTAAGGAATGGCTGGGTACTGTCCTTTCTCCTGCTCTGACTGTCCCCAAGCTTGAACTATGAAGGAAGTTATCTGTCCTGGCCTAAAATTCTTCACTATAAAAGGCTGACTGGTCACCCATCTGCACTTGACTAGGGCTGGCTAGAACTGAACCAGTGTTTAAGGACAAGGAGTGATAGTGTAGTTTAGAATAGAAGTTCTGAAGTCAGACTACATGGAGTCAGACACTACCTTGACTACTTTTATTAGCTGAATGACTCTCAACTCACGCTCACTTGAAAACCGGGGATACTGGAGTTGTACCCATAAACGCGGTCAAATGAAGCAACATATGCAATGTCCTTTGTGTGATGGCTGGTACACAGCAAAAGCTCATGCCAGCCTTAACCTTCACCACCATTATTACATTATCATGAGGATGGATGCATCTCACCAGTATGCAGCAGCATGTGTCGGATAAGCACCCTCTTGTGGGCAGTGGCAAAGTTGCACTCAGAGCACTGGTGGATCTTCTCATGAGCATGCATCTTGCCAACATGATCCTGGTAGGCTACTGGGTTGAAGGTGGCAAAAGGGCAAAAGGTGCATCGCAGCTCTTCACTGCCTGCGTGGCCTTGTTTTTTATGTTTGCGGAACAAGTGCTTATTGGAGCAGGCAAAGTCACAATGGGGACAGTGAAAAGCATAGTGGCTCTTATGGTGGGCTTCCATGGCTTCAGCTGTGGCAAAGAGCATTGGACATGAGTGATGGCGGCACTCCACAGCCCGTACTCCGTGGGTCTCCTTCAAGTGCTTTACGAAGGCCTTACGATCAGGCGCTACATAAGTGCAGCCCTCCTGAAAGCAGTGTAGGGGTAATGGCTCTGCTGCAGCTGCTGCTGTGTGGCTCTTGAGGTGCTCCTTGAGTGCTTGGCTGAGGCGAAATTCCTCACGGCAAACAGGACACGCATACGTGTCTGAGTAGAAGTTGGAGATATCCTCGTGCATGCTGGCCATGTGGCGGTTAAGTGCGTTCCTCTCCACTGCACTGTAGTGGCACAGAGGACATTGGTGGGCCTTCTCACCCAGCTCCCGCAGCAGATGGGTCTTGAGTTTGCTTTTGCTGGTGAAGAACTTCTGGCAGTTGGGACACTGGAGGCTTGGGTCTGGAAAGTGGAGATGGAGGTGCTCTACCAAGTGGGTCCGCTTCTTAAAGCAGCGTTTGCACTCTGGGCACATGTGTGTCTTGAAGAGGGACTCAGTGCTTGAAGGCACACGCCCTAGGAAAGGGAACGCAGAGGGTTCAGAGTCAGATTCTCTGCTAGACAGTTCATTAGATAGTGATATACAATGGAAGCCACGGCTTGTCCAGACAGACATCACGCGGCCTTTCTCTTCATAAAAACCAAACACAAGGGTCTCGAGTGAGAGTGAGAGATTCCTCTGTTAAGACAAACAGAACCACAAGCACTACTCATACCTCCTTGTGGCCTGGTTCAAGTGTTTCCCCAAGCCACCCACTATTCCTAACCTCTGTTTGGAGCTGCACAAGAGAATCTAAATAGAGCTTTGTAATTCTTGCTGCTCTTGCTCTATTACAAGCAGAACATCAGGGCTGAGGAGAAAGAAAAAACCTTAAGATGAATAAACAGAAAGCCAGCCAGCCAGCACTGGCTCATAGAACTCTTGATAACTGAGAGCTGGTAATAATATAATCAGATCTTTTTTATTCACCAGACATAAATATATTCCTGGTGGGATGAATTTCAAGTGTTGTCTATTGAGTTTGAAACTGGAAGCAAAGATTCGGGGAAAAAAAACTCTTAGGGAAGCTAGACAAAACAGATTGGTCATCAATACTGGTGCTAACTACAGTGTGAATGGAATCCCTTTTCCCTGCTAAAGAGGTTTATGTCTACTGGATAGTTTTATGTCAACCGACAAAAGCTAAAGTCATCAGAGAGGAGAGAACCTCAATTAAGAAAATGCTTCCATAAGATTGGGCTGTGGGCAAGCCCGTAAGGCATTGAGGGAGGGCCCAGCCCACTGTGGGTGACGCCTCCCCTGGGTTGGCGGTCCTGAGTTCTATAACAAAACAGGCTTGGCAAGCCACAGGAAGCAAGCTAGTGAGCAGCACTCTTCCATTGCCTCTGCATCAGCTCCTGCCCTGTTTTGAACTCCTTTCCTGATTTCAATGATGAACAGTGATATGGAACTGTATTCCTAATAAGCCCTTTCCTCCCCAACTTGCTTTTTTGGTCATGGTGTTTCACTGTAGTAACAGAAACCCTAACTAAGGTTTCCTAACTGGGGAAACCCGGCCTAAAAGAACAGACTGTGATTACCATTGCCCTGTTACTAGCTTACTTGACATATATTTCACTGCCTACTAGACTTTGCTGTTTTTAGGTCCATGAGATTAAATCTAAGGACTCACACATGCTAAGGACGTACTCTGTTGTCGAGTTATTTCCCTAGCCCTAGATCTTGATTTTTGAGTCTAAGTAAAACAGAAAGAATACATGGATCTGAACTAAAGCTCAGAAAAGCAAAATCTTGGTCCAAATGTCAGGCTCCCCACCTTGCACTCCTCTTTACCACAAAGAGCTTCAACCTCAGCGATGTCATTACCTTCCAACTGCTGAGTCCCTTGGCCTTTATCCAAGACTTTCTGCGCATCCTTTTGGGTGCCATTCTCTTCCTCGGCATCCTCTTCTTCAGCTGACTCCTGCCCAGGCAAAGGTGTACCTGTTTCCTCAGAAGGCTCTCCTTCTCTTGGAGGCAGTTTGGGAGCTGGAGACACATACAACTTTAAGTCAACAAGGGCTGATGACAAAACTGAATACTTGCACTCCACTGTCAAGCAGAATTATCCTTCTTTCCTTTTAGCAGAAAAGGATCTTGGATGCTAAGTAAATATGTGCATTCTTTTTTTGGGGGTGGGGGGCAGGGTTTCTCTGTGTAGCTTCGGCTAGCCTGGACTTGCTTTGTAGACAAGGCTGACCTTGAACTCATTGGGAAGGGGGCAGGCGTTAAGAGATAAGAGTGGAATGTACTTCCTTGGCCCAGGTCTCCAGAGCTAAAGCTTGGATGGTTCATGGCAGATGGAGAAAGTACTTGATAAAGTAATACCCTTCTTGTGATTTCTTTTTTTAAAGATTTATTTATGGCTTCTTTTTTAAAAGATTTATTTAAGGCCGGACGGTGGTGGTACACGCCTTCAATCCCAGCACTTGGAGGCAGAGGCAGGCAGATTGCTGTGAGTTCGTGCCAGCCTGGTTTACAAAGTGAGTCCAGGACACTCAAGGCTATACAGAGAAACCCTGTCTCAAAAAACCAAGAGAGAGAGAGAGATTTATTTATTTATTATGAATACAGTGTTCTGCCTGTATTACTTCTGCACGCCAGAAGAGGGGCCCAGACCTTATTAAAGATGGTTGTGAGCCACATGTGGTTGCTAGGAATTGAATTTAGGACCTTCAGAAAAGCAGTTTGTGCTCCTAACCTCTGAGCTATCTCTCCAGCCCCTGTGATTTCTTCTCTTTTCTTTGTTTCTTTCTTTCTTTTTCTTTTTTTTTTTTCAAGACAGGGTTTCTCTGTGTAGCCTTGGCAATCCTTAAAGCAATCCTACTCCTTTCTGCCCACTCTCACATAGTTTATGTTTGTTTGTTTGAGACATAATCTCATATAGTCTAGGCTGGCTTGGACCCTTCGTTCAGCTGAAGATGACCTTGAATTTCTACCCTCAGGTGCTGGGATTACAGGCACGCACCATTTCACCCAGCTCCAGTCTCACGCATTCTAAAGGTAGTCTATAAACATTCTACTAGCAGCAAGTCACGGACAGGCACTTTCACCCTTAGGTAACAGGATCCAAAGTGGGCCAGTAGAAGATACCGCTAAAATTATTTCAGATTACATGTTGCATAAAGCCAAATTTTACCCACTGCCCAAGACAATGGCTTCCTTTGGTCCCATGTATTCTAAATGTTTAAGTTTTCTAGAGCCTTTCCCACATCACCCACTAATTCCATCCTCTTAAGCCAGGGACTACATTCTGTCACACACATGGCACAGTCATACTGGAAACAAATATCTCTTATCAACTATGCACTTGGAGAGGTAGAGACAGGGGGATCTCTGTGAGTTCAACATTAGCCTGGTCTACAAAGTGAGTCTAGGACAGCCAGGGTTACACAGTGAAACCCATCAACTGTGCCTACATTCTAGGCATGGAGCTAGTGGACCCTGGCTACCCACCTGGCAGCAGCTCCTGGGATGGAAGGCCTTGAACAGCAGCAAGTTCTCTCTGTATACTGGCTCCATGGCTCCGCTGATGCTGCCGGAAGAGTTTGACGTTGGAGCCCATGAAGCTGCAATGACTGCAGTGGAAAGGGTAATGGGCCTGCCGATGCAGCTCCATTCCCTGCTGGCTCCCAAAAAGCAGGGAGCAGCCCCGGAATGAACAGGGCACAGGAACTGCCTTGTGGGTCTGTCTCAGGTGATGCTGTAGACCCTTGCGATCTTCAGCAGAGAACACACAGCCAGACTCTGGGCAGGAGAACGTGTTGGGAGTGACCCGGTGAATCTTGAAGTGGCTCTTCAAGGCCTGGGGTTGGACAAACTCTTGTCTACATACAGGACATGGCAGGGGGCTATCTGGCAGGCTGGGGTCCTGTAGAGGGCCATGGAGGGTGAGGTTGCTGGGGGGCAGCTCTACAGAGCACGGGGGGCTAGAGAGGTCCTGCACAGCCTGAATATGGGTCTCAGTGCACTGGTGCAGGGAGAGCAGAGTAGGCTCTGCAAAGCTCTGTTCACAGCGCTCACAGAAGTATACCTCCACCACCTTTACCAGGACACCTGCAGGCAGAGGACCGACAGAGAAAGGCACAGAATCAGATGGAACAAGACTTGAAGGAGTTAGTCACTAGTAGAAATGTAGGTGAATCTTTTCACAGACATGGAGTACAGATTTCAAGTGTACCTCTGCACACTGACTATAAGCCCATGGGTTAGGGATAGCCTGTCTGGCATGTGTTCAGATTTCTAGTGTCTGGTAAAATACTTGGCAAAAGATATGTGCTTAGTAAGTGTGTTAATGAATCAACAAACAGCAAAATCCAGAAAGCATTAAGAAAGGACCTATTCTGGGGCTAGGAAGATGGCTCTGTCAGCAAAGTGCCCGCCAAGTAAGCATGGGGACTGGAGCTCAGATCACCAGCACTGAGGGTGCAAAGTCAGGCAGTTTTCTAGAGCTTATTGGCAGGCCAGCCAAACCAAACCAAACTGGTAAGCTCCAGGTTCAGTAAGGGACACTTTATTTTAAAAAAAAAAAAAAAAAAAAAGGTGGAGGGGCCGATGAAAAAGCATTTGCCACCAAACCTGATGACCTGAGTTCAATCCTCAGAACCCACATGGTAAAAGCAGAGAGAAAACTGATGACCACAAATTATTCACTCACAAGCATACCCCACACATACACCAAATAAGATGTAAAAGAAAGAAATAAAAATGTAGAGAGCGGAGGCTGGAGAGATGGCTCAGAATTTAAGAACACTGTCTGCTCTTCCAGAGGTCCTGAGTTCAATTCCCAGCAACCACATGATGCCTCACAACCACCTGTAATGAGATCTGGTGCCCTCTTCTGGCATGGAGGTGTACATGCAGGAATAACACCGTGCATATAGTATATATAATAAATAAACAAATCTTTAAAAATGTAGAGAGCAATTGAAGAAGATCCCTGACATTGACCTCTGGCATCTATACATACATGTGTACATACATGAACATGTACATACATAATATATATACATTCACAAACGCATATTTTGCTAAAATTAGAAACTTTCAAGACAACAATGACAAATATGAAAAATATCTAATATAAATGATGTGTTGCCTGGAGACATGGCTCAGTGGAAAAGAGCACTGGCTGGTCTGAGGACAGAGGTTTGATTTTTTTTTTCTTTCTGTTTTTGTTTTTTGAGACAAGGTTTCTCTGTGTAGCCTTGGCTGTCCTGGACTCACTTTGTAGACCAGGTTGGCCTCAAACTCACAGCGATCCCTCCCGAGTGCTGGGATTAAAGGCGTGTGCCACCACCGCCCGGCTAGGGGTTTCATTTCTATCCTCCACATGGTAGCTAACAACTGTAACTCTAGTTTCAAGTGATCTGTTGTGTTCTTCTAGCCTTCACAGGCACCAGCGACACATATGCAGGCAAAACAGCCACACATTAAATAAAATCTCAAAAAGCTAAAAAATGTGTTACTTTCAAAGTCTATAAAGAAACATTCAGACACAAAAACTCATAAAAGAACTTTTTCAGAAGAGCCAGATATTATTAATTTTATTGTTATTATTTTTTTAATGTATGAGTGCTCTGTCTGCATATACTTCTGCATGCCAGAAGAAGGCATCAGATCCGTTTATATATAGATGGTCATGAGTCGCCATGGGGTTGCTGGGAATTGAACTCAGGACCTTTAGAAGAGAAGCCAGTATTCTTTACCACTTAGCCATCTTACCAGCCCCAATAATTGCTATTTTTTAAGGACTGACTAGATCTTGAGGCCAAGAGTTAACCCTCCAACTACTCTGAAAAGGACAACTTGGAATTCCACAAAGTCAAGGCCATGCTTGTTAGTGGTAAACCATAACTCAAGTGCAGGACAGCCTATCTTACTTTTTTTTTTTCTTTTGGTTTTTCGAGACAGGGTTTCTCTATGTATCCTAGGCTGTCCTGGACTCACTTTTGTAGACCAGGCTGGCCTCGAACTCACAGCAATCCGCCTGCCTCTGCCTCCCGAGTGCTGGAATTAAAGGCGTGTGCCACCATGCCCGGCCTATTTTACATTTTATTCTGCTGGCTATTCTCTGTTTATTGTTATTTTGTTGTTTTCTTTTTTTCTGGCATGGTGGTGGTGGCGAGACAAGGTCTGCGTGGCTTTGGACTCAGAGATTTGTCTGTCTCTGCTTCTCAAGTGCTGGGATTAAAGGCATGCACCATCATATCTGACTGTTGTTTTCTTTCTTTTTTAAAAAGATCTATTTATATGTATACAGTGCTCTGCCTGCACGTACACCTGCATGCCAGAAGAGGGCATTAGACCACATTACAGATGGTTGTGAGTCACCATGGGTTGCTGGGAATTGAACTCAGGACCACTGGAAGAGCGGCCAGTGCTCTTAACCGCTGAGCCGTCTCTCCAGGCCCTGGCTGTTGTTTTCAATCTACCCTCCCCACTCCTCTTTTCACTTGCTCTAGGACAAAGTTGTTGGGCTTTTTGCTTGCTTGTTTGAGACAGGGTCGTCTTTAAAAACATTTATCTCTTTATTTAGGTATTTGTGTACATGTATGCTAAGGTACATGTATCAGCTTCTTGTGAGTGGGATCTCTCCTACTTTTGTTTTTAAGGTAAGATCCCTTGTAGTTTCTGCCCTTGTGATGTGTATTTGAGCTTCCTGCATCTGGCTCCTCCCATTTCACAAAGGAGTGTTGGGTTATAGACCCAAGCAATCTAATCCACATAAGCTTTTCTACATGGTTCTAAGGATAAAATTCAGGTGTTCAGGATTGCATGGAAGGCGCTTCTGTCTGTCTGTTAAACCATCTTGTAAACCCTTGACATGTCACCCAGGCTGGCTTATGTAGCTTAGGCTAGCCTCAAACTTAAGATTCTTCTGCCTGTTTCCTGAGTACTAAAACTAAAGGAATGCTTACTGACACATACCAGCTCACACACCTATCAAAGTTATTTCTGTGTGTGACTACATATTAATCTACTTTATCTTTTTAACCAGTTTGTGTTTTTTCAGAGCACTGATAAATCAAACAGAATTCTTCCCTAATGAACCAATGAGATGTTTTTGTTTTCTTTCTTTTTGGTTTTTCAAGACAGGGTCTTTCTATGTTATCTTGGCTGTCCTGGACTCGCTTTGTAGACCAGGCTGGCCTCAAACTCAGAGTGCTGGGATTAAAGGTGTGTGCCACCACGCCTGGCTCAACTGAGACATTTCTAACATCTCCATATGCATGTGTGTCTTCCTGTAAAAGAGGTTCCTGGAACGGATTACTTTGTCAGAGTGTGCATATTGTCAAATTTGCCATGCAGCTAAACTGACCTTCGAGAGCTTACTGTGGACTGCAGATGCAGCTCAATGGTGGTATACCAATGAGCTCACTACGTGAAGAACTTGGGTTCTATATCCCAGAGGCAGGCAGATATCTGTTCTAGGCCAGTCTAGTCTGTATAGTAAATTCAAGGCCAGACAGTGAGATCACGTAAAAAACAAATCAACAAACTCAAAGTTGCAAAGTATTATATATCCTAACAGAGCCTCTCCTCAACTCTAGGAATTTTATTTTTTTGTTTTTCGAGACAGGGTTTTTTTTGTGCTTTGGCTGTCCTTGACTTACTTTGTAGACCAGGCTGGCCTCAAACTCACAGATATACACCTGCCTTTGCCTCCCAAGTATAAGGATTAAAGGGGTGTGTCACCATGCCCAGCTGGAATCTTTTTTTTGAAATATGTACACTTCCCTGCCCCCCCACCCCTGAGAGAGGGTTTCCCTGTGTAGCCTTGGCTGTCCTGGACTTGCTTCGTAGACCAGGCTGGCCTCAAACTCACAGAGATCCACCTGCCTCTGCCTCCCAGAGGGCTGGGATCACAGGTGTGTGCCACCACTCCCAGCTCAAAAAATGAAGTCTTAAAATTTTAAAATACTGTTCTTTTAAAAAACGTTTTACCTTATAAAAACATTCATTCATGTATTATGTATATATATGTGCATGTACATGTATGGAGGTCAGGAGACAACTTGTAGGGGTTGGTTCTCTTCTTTCACCATGAGGGTCATAGGGATTGAACTCAGGTCATCTTTCTTAGTGGCAAATGCCTTTACCCATGAACCATCTTGCCATAACTTAACACTTGTATATGTTAAAATGTTTCAATTTTTTGAGACAGGGTCCCACTATATAGCACTGGCTGGTTTTGAACTTATAGACATTAGCCACCCTCTGTCTCCCAAGTGCTGGGATTAAAACTGTGCACCACCACATAGTCCATTCATGCTCTCTCTTTTTACCTCCAGAGATAAGTTTAGAATTCTTACATGGTCAGATGACCTAATTGTTTCCAGCATCCTTCGCTACTATCCTATACTGTCAGAGACAAACACAGGAACATACTGGGTGGCAGTGGCACAGGCCTGTAATCCCAGCACCCGGGAAGCAAAAGCAGGGGATCTCTGTGAGTTCGAGGCCAGCCTGGTCTACAAAGTGAGTCCAGGACAGGCAGGGCTACACAGAGATACCCTGTCTCAAATAACAAAACAAAATAAAAACACCACAGGAAATTTCCTTTAAAAATGAGTGTTTTAGATGTAGAAAGAATAAAGAGAAACTTTCTACTGGAATAAATAGTATGCCCAATTCCCTTAACAGCATCCCCTGGGTAAGTAGAGATTGCTTTCTTTACATAGGAAACTAGAGCAAGGAAATACCAGTCACTTCTGGAAAGCTCTGCCAAACTTAGGGTGGTTGGTCAGTCTGGGGCTCTGGCCTAGTCACTGGCTGGCTTAGGGTCGGTATGGAAGAAAGACTCCCCAAGGACTGTCAGAGTAACGAAGCCAAATGGGCAGAGGTGTCAGAAGGTTTTTTGGTCTGGATTACTGCCTAGAAGACTCAAGGCTCTCGCAGGGATAAAGTTTGCCAAAGGTCTGTTACGAGGCTGCAGGCTACCTTGCCAGCCTTCCATCACCACGCACCACCTGCAAATCGAATGGTAACATCCCTGGGTATAAAAATAGCATGCTGCCTTGTGTTCTCATCACACTCAAAGAGAGGGACCAAAAATAGCACAGAGAAAAAAAAAAAACCTCAAGGCTGTGTCCCACTGGCCTGGTGGCAACTTTGTTTGTACCTGAGGTCTCTCCAGGAGCTCCTGGGGACAGCGTTCCAGCTACTGCTTCCACAATAATCTCCATGTTCCCTGGACCCTCTTCAGTAGCTGTGGCCTCAACCAGCAGGCAGCCTGGGTCAGCAGGCAAAGGTGCAGGCTCCCCAGAAGCACAGGTGTTCTGGACAGGGCCTAGGAGTCCGTGGTTTGAGAGAGGCGGGGGTATCAACAATAGCTCAGAGCATAGTCCGTCCATCTCTCCAGTGCTGCTGGCCAGCTGGGATGCCAACACAGGGTCTGTCATTATCATTGACTTGTGTGCAGTGGCCTCCTAAATGGTGACAAATAGCCAAGGGGGAGGGGGGGAAGTATAGTTAGAACTCTTCATTTCTCTGAAGATGGCCCTACCCATTTAGGCAGTTCCTTCCACGGCAACACGCCATACTTTATTATCCTAAATGCTTTCAAAACAGCATTCAACACAAAAAGTACAAAATGAGAATAAAGTCAGTATTAGTAGAGAGCCAACAAGTTGAGGACAACATTATACTCTACAGGTTCTGTTTCTTGCTAGCTAAGTGACCACTTGCAACAAAACTGAATGGGGCGGGGAGGGGGGGGGCAAAGGATCTCTCTCTTACTGCCTGATAATCTCAGTCTTCCTCAGTGTAGATATAAAACTATTCATTTACTTATGGTCCTCACTGAAATACCTCTCCAGACAACCCTCCCGCCTCTGCCCTCCTAACCAGATGGATTTGCCATTCCCTCACTTATTACATTACATTCCCTTTTGCTTATAGACCCTTCCACTTTATTATTTATACAGCATTCAGCCTGCATGTGAGCCAGCAGGCCAGAAGAGGGCACTAGATCTTATTATATGTGGGAATTAAACTCAGGACCTTCAGAAGAACAGCCAGTGCTCTTAATCCCTGAGCCATCTCTCCAGGCCCACTTTCTTGCCCCTCCCATTCAGTCCATCTCAATCGCTTGTCTAGCTAACCCTTAAGAAATTAAACAAGCAAATAAACAATCACCTTCTATAATGAGGTCTGATGCCCTCTTCCATGTGATGCGCTCCACTGTCATGCAGGCATATACACAATAGCGTGCTTACGTGCAAAAATAAATATATCTTTAAGAAAAGAAAATAAATATAATTTCTGCTGTGAATGCTTCCTAACATTCTGAGTTTTCTCTTCTGGGTCCTGACAGCCTTTGTATGTAGCTCTATCAGAAACCACACTGCACTGTTGTTTTCTCATCAGATGTATAGTTCAACTGTCCAGAAGAGAGTGCTGATCTCCTGAAGCTGGAATGGTTGTCAGACACCTGCTCTCGGTGCTGGAAACTGAACTCAGGCCCTCAGGGAGAGCAGCACGTAGTCTTAACCACTGAGCCATTTCTCTAGCCTTACAGAATTTATATTTTTATTTATTTTTTTTAAAGTATTGCTGGGGATCAAACCCAGGTCTCTGTCCATGCTGGGCAGGCACTCTACAAACGAGCTAATACATATCCCCAGCCTTGAGTAGTAAGTATATTGTCGTTTTTCACCTCAAGGAAAACAAAGCACTAACAAGCTATGTAAGTCAGACAAATCGATTGCAGTAAACCCAGGTATCTTAAACCAAGGTAACAAGCCAGCGGTTCCTCAAATACAAGGTACAGTTCCAATCCACTAACTTCCTAAAACCTCCAACGGGAACCCAACCGAGAAACAAACGAATTAAACCACACAGCCGAAAGAAGTGAGAAAAATCTTTTAAATTTCGCAGGACTCAGGAGGCAGAGGCGGCAGGTAGGTGTTTCTGAGTCTGAGTAGTCACAGCGAGTTCCAGGACAGCCAGAGCTACAGAGTTGAGGTCCTGTTTGAAAAAACAAAATCGGGTCACCAAGGTTGAGTAAAAGCTAGGTGAGGGCGGCTGTTCTGCAGACTCCTTCCACTCAGAAAGAGGTAGGAATTCAGAAGGTTGCAGGGGAAAGCAAGGGACACGGGGAAACAAGGCGCCCCGGCCTAGGCACCTCGGTCCCCACGCGCCTCTGGGCTTCTGACTCACCGTGTGGCCTTGAACAGATGCACTCGCCTCGCTTCTCCGGGCCTCAGCTTTCCGATCTGTAGAGTGGAGGCGGCTACAGCGTCTACACTGTCCGGGCGACAGCCAAGTCACGAGATGCAGGGAAGGAGAAAGGCGTTTTGGAACCTGCAAGGCTTGGGATGATGCATCGTCACGATTATGGTCCTGAGGAGAGGCAGCGGATACCCGGGCGGGGCCCGGAGCGGTGACGCGACTGAGGCGCCAGGCAGCCGCGGAGATGCGCCCGGGCCCCTCTCGTAGGCGTGCTCCCCTCTGCACCTCCTCCCATGGGTCCCCACCTCCCAGGCCCACTCATGCTGGGGCTAGGGAAACTTTTACCTCCAGCTCGCAGCACCCGCACTTCCCCTGGTTCCCGCCGACAGCCGCTCTCACGCCTTCTACCCTCAAGGCCAGCAGGAGGGGAATCTCTATGGTCCGGCTGCAAGTGGAGCCGCTATAGACGCCTTTGATGAGACCGCCCCCGGCCCAGGCGCCTTTGGGAATCTGACGTGTAGCAGCCTCTCTTCGCGGCGCGTGCCACTCTATGGTTTTTTTTTTTTTTTTTCCCTCTATGCCCTTGAGTATCCAAGCTCTAAATAGCTGAACCATCGAGACTCGCCGGACAGAGTGGCAGGGAACTTCGTGGTGGGTGTGGCGGGAAGTAAATGCAGAACTCGGGGGGGCGGGCCTAGCGGCGCGAACCCAGTGAAACCATCGAGTCTGAGGGCCAGAGAGTCATGGTGGTAAGTGGGCGGAGTGACTATTCCGGACCACGTTCCTGGAGGCGCGAGCTGAGCTCTGTAGGGTGTCCGGGAGACAGCTGCTGCGTGTCAGATTCGGGAACCCGGGGCTAGAAGAGCTTCGTCAGTCGCTCTCTATGTAAAGGTCCTTTGGGATTCTGGATCTCAGCTCCGAGCCTTAGCGGAGGTCAGGAGGTCACGGCTGTCAATTTACCGGTGGCCCGGCGTGCCGGGCGGAGGGCAAAGTGGAGGTGTTGGAGAGTCGCATGAGAGGTGTGCTGAAAATAATTTGTCCTTTTCCCCTTGGGTATTGTCTACAGTTAGACCTAGATTTTATTGAGTTGAATTTGGAAAAGGCTCCGTGGAAGAAGTAGCCTGTAAGATCTCAAAAAAAAAAAAAAAAAAATTACAGGGAGCCGGGCAGTGGTGATGCACAACCTGTTATCCCAGCAGTCTGGGAGGCAGAGGCAGGCGGATCTCTGTGAGTTCAAGGCCAGCCTGGGCTACAAAGTGAGTACAGGACTACACAGAGAAACCCTGTCTCGAAAAACCAAAAACAAATAAAACAAAACAAAACAAAAAAAACAACAAACAAAAAAGGAATAAAGAAGGGGGTGTTCAGAACCAACAGAACAGATTGAGGGAGTGTTTTGCACATGTGTTGAACTGCTAGTAAAGGTCGACATCCTAATGTGGACGTCCCTGCATATCCGGCTGGTATTTGAGCCCAACGGGAGCAAGTCACCGAGGGTGCTAGAGTAAAAGTGACAGTTGTGGTTGCTGGACCACACAAGCAAGTGCAGAAGGCTCATTCAAATGCCACTTCAAGAACTAAAATGTAACATGCATGAAATATTTTATGTGGGAAGTAATAAAGGTCTGAGCAGGACATTAGGAATTGGGTGGAAGGAAAAGGAAAAGGCCATTTCTGATGGTAAGGCATGTGGTCACTGATAGATAAATGGATAAAAAAAAAATCACCTTTGCTGACTCCATCCAATGGGAAGCCTTTTTGTCTCAGCTCTTGCCAGGGATCAAAGTCTTGCCTTTCTAGTATCCTGATGTGAAGTTGGTAACATTGCTTTTTTGGGGAGTTGAGGAAAAAAAAATCTCTAAGCATGGTCTTCTGGCAAAAGGTCTCATATCTATAGAGCAAAATGGACTGAAGAGCCTGGCTTTTCAACACCATCCTACTCCTCAGAAGGACACTGACGTACACAGTTCTGATGACCTGTCCGCTTGCTTCTGTGGGAAAGAGTTGGGGAGGGTGGATGGGTCTAGTTTCTAAACTAGCCTTATGCTTTCTTCCAGCGCTGCGGCTCTCCATCCCTAGCTTTTGACGGTGCCTCAGGGCCTGTAAGCATCTGTGTGGTTTTTTTTTTTTTTCTTCCTTTCCTTTCAAGATGCCATTTACAGACTTTGTTCTGGCCCTCAAAGACAATCCGTACTTTGGAGCTGGATTTGGGCTGGTAGGTGTGGGCACAGCTCTGGCTGTGGCCCGGAAAGGAGCCCAACTGGGTCTAGTGGCCTTCCGGCGTCATTACATGATCACACTGGAAGTCCCGGCTAGGGACAGAAGCTATTCCTGGTTGCTTAGCTGGCTCACCCGGCACAGCACCCGCACCCAGCACCTCAGTGTCGAGACCTCCTACCTACAGCATGAAAGTGGCCGAATTTCCACCAAGTTTGAATTTATCCCAAGCCCTGGGAACCACTTCATTTGGTAAGATTGGAAGCTAGGAGGGGCTCAGAGGATAGGGCAAATTAAGGGAGGAAACTGGGTCACCTTGACAATTTTATTTAGGTATCAGGGGAAGTGGATCCGGGTAGAACGAAATCGAGACATGCAGATGGTAGACTTGCAAACGGGCACTCCTTGGGAATCTGTCACCTTCACGGCCCTGGGCACCGACCGAAAGGTTTTCTTCAACATCCTGGAGGAAGGTAGGAGATGGGACAGGCAGGTTTTCAGGAGTGGGGAGGCTGGGCACCAGCTGCTTGGAGAGGAAGAATAAGGATCCAGGTCTTTGGGAGAAGGGTACCAGGTCAGAGCTCTACCTAACTGAAGCATCAGCTGTCATCAGGGGACTTACTGTCTTATTTCCCTGCTCCCAGCTCGAGCACTAGCCCTGCAGCAGGAAGAAGGGAAGACCGTGATGTACACAGCTGTGGGTTCTGAGTGGCGTACCTTTGGTTATCCACGCCGACGGCGGCCGCTGGGTTCTGTGGTCCTACAGCAGGGTCTGGCTGACCGAATTGTCAAAGACATCCGGGAGTTCATTGATAACCCCAAGTGGTACATTGACAGAGGTAAGCAGCAGCTGGGATCTAGGCTAATCTGTAGCCAGATGGAGGTGACAGAAAATTCTAGCTCAGGTTGAAGGGAAAGGAAATCTATGAGGATTTTTTGTTGTTGTTGTTTTGTTTTGTTTTTCGAGACAAGGTTTTTCTGTGTGGCCTTGGCTGTCCTAGACTTGCTTTGTAGACCAGGCTGGCCTCGAACTCACAGCGATCCACCTCCCTCTGCCTCCCGAGTGCTGGGATTAAAGGCGTGCACCACCACGCCTGGCTCCTTTTTTTTTTTTTTAAGATTTATTTATTTATTGCATATGAGTGCTTTATCTGCAAAAGAGGGTATCAGATCACATTATAGATGGTTGTGAGCCACCATGTGGTTTCTGGGAATTGAACTCAGGACCTCTGGAAGAGCAGGTGGCGCTCTTAACCACTGAGCTATCTCTCCAGCCCCCGCCCCTCTCCCCCGCCTTTTTTAAAATACCAAAACCACAAATAGGGAACAGAGCTGAGGGTGAATGTACCTGGGCCAGAGCACGTGATTCATTCTGGGTCTTGTTTATCCTGCTTATACCCCTAGGCATTCCCTACAGACGTGGCTACCTTCTTTATGGGCCCCCTGGTTGTGGAAAGAGCAGTTTTATGTGAGTAGTCAAACTCTCAACTCTGAAAAACAGCCTTTGCAGAAAAATTGGGCTGATAGGGTTGGAAAAGAAAAGTGAGTCCGAGGAACCAAGAATCAGGGTAAACGAGATACGCAGATGTACAGATCTGCATCAAGTGGGTGGTATAGCCGACGTGGGCCTCTGAGGCGGATCTCCTCGGACTCCCAAAGTCTTCAGGGTGCCTCGGCCCTCCTTCCATGTCACTGTCCACAGAACAGCTCTGGCCGGAGAACTGGAACACAGCATCTGCCTGCTCAGTCTCACAGACTCTAGCCTCTCAGATGACCGGCTCAACCATCTGCTGAGCGTAGCCCCGCAGCAGAGCCTGGTGCTCCTGGAGGACGTGGATGCTGCTTTTCTCAGTCGAGACTTGGCCGTGGAGAGTAAGTGAGGATGCTGGGGATGGGGAGGAGTTTGTTTTTAACTTAGTGCGCACATGTGCGGGCAGATGCACAGGAGGTCGGAGAACAACTTTTTGGGAGTCAGCTCTCACCTTCCGCCTTGTCAGAAGCGGCGTCTCTCTTGATGGTTCTGCCATGCTCCTGTCTCTGCCGTCAACATGTGTTTTATTTGGATTCTGAGATCAAACTCAGGTGTCTTCAGGCTTCTGCAGCTAGGACTTTTTCCCCCTTACCACAGAGCCATCTTCCTGATGCAGGGAGGTAGTTATTTGAGACACTGAGGGTCAGAAGTAAAAGAGGACGAATGGGAACTGGTATTGTTGAGTCAGCAATAAGAGGCACTGATTAAATAGGGAGCTGCGGGCTCGAGAGATGGCTCAGAGGTTGAGAGCACTGACTGCTCTTCAAAAGGTCCTGAGTTCAATTCCCAGCAACCACATGGTGGCTCACAACCATCTATAGTGAGATCTGGTGCCCTCTTCTGGCCTGCAGGTATATATGCAGGCACTGTATACTTAATAAAGAAGCTTTAAATAAATAAATAAATAAATAAATAGGGAGCTGCATGAGTCTGAGACATGGCCTCTCTCACATTCCTGTCATCCTTTAGACCCTGTGAAGTACCAAGGTCTAGGGCGTCTGACCTTCAGTGGACTGCTGAATGCTTTGGACGGGGTAGCCTCCACTGAGGCACGCATTGTCTTCATGACCACCAACCACATTGACAGGTAAGGAGAAAGGAAGGCAGAGCTCGGCCCTGTGTCTGGGACGGAGTCGGGTTGAGGAGACTGTCTTTTATGGGTGCCAGCAGGACAGCTGGCTGTGACTCTCCTCTTCCTCTCAGGTTGGATCCTGCGCTGATACGCCCTGGGCGAGTAGATCTGAAGGAGTATGTGGGCTACTGCTCACACTGGCAGCTGGCCCAGATGTTCCAGAAGTTCTATCCAGGGCAAACGTCTTCTTTGGCGGAGAACTTTGCAGAACATGTCCTTGAAGCGACATCCCAGATTAGTCCTGCCCAGGTCCAAGGCTACTTCATGCTGTATAAAAATGACCCCATGGGGGCTATTCACAATGTTGACTCTCTGAGGTGACCCTCCAGGCCACTATCTGCTCTCAAAAAAATCTATAAACACCTGTCACATTAATCTGGTCTGTGACTTCCCTCCTCCCTCGCTGTGTTTGTACTTGAGAATAAACCAGGAGTTGTCATAGCAGGTGCCTGCATCTCTCTATAGATATCTACCTACACACACACACACACACACACACACACACACACACGGTGGGGCCATGGCCTAAGAGAGGCAAAGAAGAGACTGAGTGCTAATGGAAAAAATGTCTTTATGAAAGGCCACACAAGTAAGAGATACTGTTGCCTGGTTTTCTGACACAGACTGTTTATTTGATTTTGAGAAGGAGATTCTCTGTGTAGCCCTGGCTATCCTGGAACTTGCTCTGTAGACCAGGCTGGTCTTGAACTCAGAGATCTGCCTGCCTCTGCCTCCCCAGTGCTGGGATTAAAGATATGCATGTGGTACACACTTTTAATCCCGGAACCTGGGAAGCTAAGGTAGTAAGATTGCTAAAAGCTTAAGACGAAGTGAGAACTTTTCCCCACCCCTCAAAACAACAAAGGAAAGTGGGATGTAGCTCAGTTGGTAGAATGCATGTACACACTGGCCATGAGAGCAATGGCCTAGCACTCAGGAGGTAGAGACAGGAAGATCTGGAATTCTTCAGCTATATAAAGCTTGAGGCTGGTCTGAGCTACTTGGGATCTTATCTTAAAACAACCACCAGTCAACAATGCATACATGTAAATGTGGGTATGGACAGGGAGTTATATGTTATGGTACTTCCTAAGGATTCTGCCCAAATGTTGACATCTTCAAAATGTCAACTGACCACACTGACAGGGAAGTAAGACCCTTTTCACCCTAGTGCCATTGGTAAACAGACTTAGAGCAAAGGAGGGAGCCCCCTGCCATACCCAGATCTAGTAGCGACTTAGAAAAAATCATCTCACACAAGCTAGGTGCTGCTAAGCAAAGAAGGCCAAACCTCTTTATTGCCTCCCACCCACCCCAATTCCCTATCCCCCCACAGTACTGCTAGGAACCTTCCTCAGAGTCCAAGCCCAGGGGCTCCCTGCGAGTACCAGACCGGTATGCCCCCTGTCCCCGCGGTAGGTGGGGGTAGGAAGGACCTGGTGTACGGCTCTTGGAGCGTTCCCAGCGAGCACAGTCCCGAGTCCTGCGAGCTGTGGGGCCCTGCCAGCTACTAGGCCCCTTCTCCTGAGAAAGACCTGAGAGCCCTTTGTTACGGGGTTCTGCCTTTAAGTCCACAGGCTCCTTGAGAGGCTTCTCAGATGGCAGTTTGTGGATGTCACTGGTACCTTTTGGGGCACAGCATTCCCCTCCTTTTGGGTGCCTCCGCCAGGAGCCACGGCCAGGTCGTGGAGGATCTAGCACGGATCTCTGGGTTTCCTCCAGCCTCTGTTGATTTGGCCCGGCCCCTAGAGTCTTCTCGTACACATACTGGGTAGCCATAGGTAGAGGAGTTGGCAGAGCTGATGGGGCAGCTGGGGAAGCAGATTGTTCTGCAGAAAGGGCAGTGGGTGCTTGGAGTCCTCTGGAGACATCTACAACTGACTCAGGTTCAAGAGCAGCAGAAGGCTGGAGAGAAGAGAGGGGATGCGTCAAGCGAGACCTCTCTCCACTGTCAGCCAACCATCACCATCAGCATCTGTACCCTCCCTAGCAGGAGGAAGCACACCCTAAGGCCAGGGGTTACTTACTTACTTATTTATTTTATTTTATTTTATTTTTGAGATAAGGTTTCTCTGTGTAGCCTTCTCTGTCCTGGACTCACTTTGTAGACCAGGCTGGCCTCGAACTCACAGCAATCTGCCTGCCTCTGCCTCCCGAGTGCTGGGATTAAAGGCATGGGCTACCATGTCCGGCCCTGGGCCATGGGTTATTAAGAACACTGGAGGTTGAGGCCAAGAGGAGAACCTTTCCCTTTCCTCACCTGCTGAAGGCTAATGAAGTACCGGTTCCGCTCAGCCTCAAGGTCGATGATGCCACCTTTCTCCTGCTGCCTCTGATATAGCAGCTTGAGCTCTTCCTGTTGACGCAAGCTCTCTGCACTGGGTTGGTACAGCTCCTTGGAAGAAAGGAAACAGAATGGCAGGAGAAAACAAAACAAAATGGCAAAGCAAGACAGACAACTTGAACCATAACTCTTCTAGGATTGTTCTAGGAGAGAGAGCTGCATGAGGTTCCTTCCTTCCTGGTTTTTAGTTTTGTTTTGGGCAGGAGTTTCACATAGCCCAGATGGGTCTCAGACTCACCACATGGCCAAGTGTCACGGACTACTAGTTTAGTTGGGGATAGGTCTTTGGGATTGGGGGTTCTTGGAGCGTCGGTGAACAGAAATAAGGCAAAGTGACACACAGACGAAACTCAAGATCAAGTCTTTATCTGAGTGTCACTTCACCTTATTTCTGTTCACTGACGCTCCAAGAACCCCCAATCCCAAGGACCTATCCCCGACTGAACTAGTGGTCTGTGACAGCCAAGCATAACCCTGGACTGCTTATCCTCCTGCCTCCACGTCCTGAGTGCCAGGATTACAGGAGTATACCAACATATCAGGTTTTTTAATGCCATGCTGGGGATCAGACCTTGGGCTTTGTGTGTGCTAGGCATGTGCACTACCAAACGAGCCACATCCCCAACGTGAGTTCTTGGTTTTGTTCCTCAGAGTTAGGCCTCTGAAGCCTTAGGTTCTTGGTGGGGGCTGTGGCTTGGCAGAGTAGTTTTAAATCAATCCGAACTCTGGAGAATTCAGCAGAGACAAGATGCCATTTCTCTCTCCTTAGAGGATGCCTGGCTTAGACCAGAAGGAAATCCCTTACCATGGGTTGTTGGGGTTCAGGGGCTGCTTTCAGCGAGGCAAGATCATACACAAGGGGCTCCCTGCACACAGGACACTGCACACCGACTGCCTTCTAAAACAAGAGGAGAAATCACATCCTGCTTCTTGTCAAGCAACCCGGTCTTTGGGAGGCAGGGGTTGAAGGGCGCATGCGTTAGCTGCTCAGCAGTGAGTGAGGTGGGACAGAGGAGGAACAGGCTGCCTAAGAAGAGGTCTGAAAATGCTGCAAAGCTGCATGCAGTGTGTCGCGTACACAAGGATGCCTTTCCTTCTGGCTGGGGGCGGGGGGGGGGGGGGGCGGGGGGCGGCGCGAGGTTTAATCTCAGTGGCATCTAGAACTAAAAATGAAAAGCCACTGCAGCGGAGAAATGGAGGTGGCTGTGAAAGTCTAAGGGTGCCAGGCAAGAAAGTGGGTCTGCTGATGTCTACCTGTTTGGTGACACCATGGTGTCGCTCCTGTTCCCGTCCTTGTGTCTTCAGCTCTTGCTCCATGTGCTGGATGTACCTAGCAAGGCAGTGGCAGTGGAAGTAGTGGTAACAGGGTGTTTTGGTGAAGGCCTCCTTTTCCTGTAGGGAGACAAGGTGCAGGGTCCTGAATCAGTGCCCACTCACTAGCCCCTTCCTGTCTGCCCAAATTCATCCCAGGTCTCCGCTGAGAAACCTACCTGGAAACCATAGAGGCAGATGACACACTGACCATGGGGGATATTGTTGTCTGTGAGAATTTCCTTCCCTTTCTGAAAGGAGAGAAGATGCTGCTGAAACATGGAGGCAGGAAACCGAACACATGCCATACGCTTCTAGCAGGCCTGGCTGGCTGGTTGTGACATCCACCAAGGCAGCTTGTTACCTACTGTGGACGCATTCCTATTCTGGTAATGCACCCCTACCCTGACCCCCTTTGACCTTCCTGGTTTCAAAATCTAACTCAATTATTTCTCCTCTCACTAAGTCACCTTTAATATACCTGGAGATAGAAATAATACACCCTGGAGAGAAAGAAAAAGTACCTCAAACTCATCTTTACTCCCTCATAGATAGCAGCTTCAATTCCAGCACCCAGGAAGCTAAGGTGGAAGGATTGCTTTGAGGGCAGCCTAGCTTACACACCAAGACTGTCTTAAAAATACAAAATAATCCAAACTAAACACATACCCCATTTCCTTTTTTCTTTGCTGTCCTTTCTTTTCCTTTCCTTTCATTTTCTTTTTTTTTTTTTTTTTTCTTTTCCTGTTTGAGTCTTGCTTTGTTGCCCAAGTTCTGGGGCTCACGAGATCCTTTTCCTTCAGACTCCCTGGTGGCTAGAATTATTAGCACACGCCACTGTGCTGGCCCTCAGAGGCCTTTCTTAACATTCTTCAGGTGTAATTCCCCCATGGGGCAATGCATTTGTTCAAACAGACTACCCAAGTGGACAGAAATCAAAAGGCATCAAGTTGGCCTATGCAATATGTACATGTGTAGCTAACACTATGGGATTTCAGAAGCGGCACTGCAGTCTGACCCAGGAGTGCCACAGTGCTCCAAATGCGCGCTCCCTAACGCTATCCCACCCACCTTCACTGTGCTCTGAATATTTTTCCTAAGGAATCCCAAGCAGAAGTGATTTTAACCTCAAATAAGAAAAGTTATCCATTGTTTGCTTTCTCTGCCTTTATTTCATGTGAATTGTTTACTTAACAAGAAAAAAACATAAGAATTTCTGTCTCTTTTTTTGTTTTTCAAGACAGGGTTTTTCTGTGTAGCCCTGGCTGTCCTGGAACTCACAGAAATCGCCCGTCTCTGCCTCCCAAAGTGCTGGGATTAAAGGTGTGTGCCACCATGCCCAGCTTCTTTCTCTTTTTCTTTTTGGTTTTTCCAGACAGGGTTTCTCTGTATAGAGTTGGCTGTCCTAGACGCACTTTGTAGACCAGGCTGGCCTCAAACTCATAAAGCCTGCCTCTGCCTCCTGAGTGCTGGGATTACAGGTGTGCGCCACCACATCCAGCCTTCTTTTTCTTTTTCTAATGGCAAGCTAGCCTTCAAGGGTTCATCTATGGCTGAGATCCCTCACCCGCAGCCCCTAGGCAAGGTCCCTGTCATTTTCTACTTTCAGTTGCTTGTGTCAAGAAAACACGAACTACCTGAAACCAGTACTGATGACACAGGCCTGTACTATCAACTACCTAGGAGACAGAGACAGGAGGATCACAAGTTCAAGGCCTGCTTGTCTACTTAGTGAGACTCATTCTCAGAATTACGAAGTTTAAAAACGTTACAGATATTGCTCAGTAGTAGAGCACCTGTTTAATATGTGCAAAGTTTGAACCTCAGTATAGAGACAAGTAAAAGTAATGAAACTGAACTTAAGAGAGAATACAGGGCATGGGGACACAGGTCTTTAATCCAAGCACTTGGGAGACAGAAGCGGATGCATCTTGTGAGTTTCAGGCCAACCAGAGCTCCAGCGTGGGAACCTGTCTCGGTTAACTAGAATAATTTGAGAAGAAAAATTGAGAAAATACCTCCATAAAAATGGTCTGAAGGCAAGCCTGTGGGGCATTTTTTTAAATTAGTGGTTGATGGAGGAATGTTCAGCCCACTGTGGGTGGTACCACGCCTGGGCTGGTAGTCCTGGGTGACTTAAAGCAGGGTGAGCAAGTCAGGAGGAACAAGCCAGTAAGCAGCATCACTCATAGCTTAAGCAGCACCACTCATAGCTTCTTCCTGAGTTTTACTTGAATTCCTGCCTCGAGTTACTGCTCTGACCACCCTACCCCCCCACCCCCCACAAGTAATGGACTGTTCCTCAAAGTGTAAGATGAAATAACCCCTTTCCTAAGTTACGTTTGGTCATGGTGTTTGATCACAGTAACAGAAACCCTAACAAAGACCAAAAATAAGCAAACAAATGGAGAAAGAATGGTACAGAAGGAAAAAAAGAAGAAAAAAAGTAAGCTGAAGAGGAAAAGTTGCTAGGTGTGATTTCACTAGCCTAGAATTCCAGCATACAGAAAGCTGAGGCAGGAGGATAGCTGCAAGTTCTAAGCCTGACCCATAGCAAGACCCTGTCTCAAAACAAAACCAATGAACACCACAAACCTCACAACAAAATAAAAGAGGAAAGTACTTTCTCATCAAGACACTAGAACCAACGACTTAGGGAAGCTACTCAACTACATTTTGGAGAGTTTTTTTGTTTTTGAAACAAAGAAGTTATCTTTCTAAATTAATTGAGGTCTTACGCAAGCAAGGACTAAATGTACTGACTACAGATGTGCTCTAGCCTGAAAGGAAGGACATTTTCTCAGGCCATCACATTTTACCTCAATGAGTTCATAGAGCATGGCTGTGCCTAGTCCCTCCTTGGCCACCTGGTCCAGCGCCTGTGAGATCCTGGGGGGGAAAAATAAAGCCAATTTTAAACCAACAGCCTTTCTTCAGCAGGCAGAGCCGAATTTTGAGTTTTCTCTGACTTACTTGTGGATCTGCTCATCTGAAAGCCCTCGGGGATTACGGATGGAGATCTGTGGCACCTCGTGGGGATACTAGCGCAGAAAAGCAGCAGTCGGTAAAATGATGCACTCCACGGATTCTCCCCTCCCTCCCATCACCACTGTGCGGAAGCCTCACCTGTACTGGGACCTGAAGTACCAGAGTGAAGCAGACAAACTGCGAGTCCTGGACCTCTGCGGTGGCAGGGTGCAGAGTGATAAAGATCTCCCAGGGTGAAGATCTGCAGGTGGATGAAGTGAAGACGCAGGATGTGACTGGGCAGGGGCTTGAAAGCTAGGGAGGAGGGGGGGGGCGGTGAGACAGTAAAGCAGGTAGAGGGATGCACATTGGACTTGTTTGTTTGTTGTCCCCGGGGAGGAGGATTAAAGGAATAGTGTTTCTATGACAGATATCAACTCTGAGTCGAGGCTCATAATATCCTAAGACCAGATTCTGTGTAGAATCCTCTCATTATTGACTCCTGCTCACCCCAACTGAATACGCACCTGCCATTTCCTTTCATCACCTGTAGTTCATCCAGATAGATAGACTCTAATACTTCGACTTCAGAGGGAAGGACCCTAGAGAGTAAGGGGGAGACTGAGTCACCATTAGGCTTTCCCTACTGAAGCCTGCCAAAGCTGATGAAGACTGACTTAAAAAGAAAAAAAGGGCAATTTGCCTGAATACATTCTCTTGCCAAATTATTCTTTAAAACATGGAAATGTGGGGCTGGAGCGATGGCTCAGAGGTTAAGAGCAACTGCTTGTTCTTCCAAAGGTCCTGAGTTCAATTCCCAGCAACTACATGGTGGCTCACAGCCATCTATGAGATCTGGTGCCCTCTTCTGGTGTGCAGAAACACATGTGGGCAGAAAACTGTACAACTAATAAATGAATAAATCTTAAACAAACAAACAAACAAACAAACAAACCAGGGAAATGTTTAAGTTTCAATTGACCAGGAAGAAAGCATGGGAATTAGAATTTTTGAGATCATACAGCCAACCTGAGAAAACAGATTCCCAGAGAGAGGAAACAACAACTAAGCCTTAACACTGGAGGAATGGGACCAATCAGAGCCAGGCCCTGACTCCCTGCT
The DNA here is from genome assembly GCF_964271855.1 of Acomys minous. Taxonomy (NCBI): domain Eukaryota; kingdom Metazoa; phylum Chordata; class Mammalia; order Rodentia; family Muridae; genus Acomys; species Acomys minous. Next base: position 100,315,150 of record NC_140486.1, on the reverse strand, counting down.
CCAGTTTCTACAGTTAGCATCCTTCGGTGGCTCTCTGAGACCTATGTACATGGCATCCACTCAATACTAAGAAGGTTACTGATACCACTCCTGCCTACCCACACTACTGTTTAGCATAGATCCCTGTGCGCTGGATATTGCCAATAACCTTGCCAGCACAGTCAGTCTACGTATCCTCAAAGGACATACCAAGTTGCACAGATCTAGGTAATAGTGGCGAATGCCTTTAATCCCAGCACTCGGGAGGCAAAGGCAGGCAGATCCTGTGAGTTCAAGGCCAGCCTGGTCTACAAAGTGGGTCTATAGGGCAGCCAAGGCTACACAGAGAAACCCTGTCTCCGAAAGAACAAAAAACAAACAAACAAACAAAATCTATATTGCATTCGAAGAGCCATAGGCCTTGTAGCTAATAGTAGGTAGAAACTACTTACCAAGCTATGTGGTCAAGTCACTTATTTGTAGAAGCCTGAGTTACACTGTCTACCACCTAGAGATAATACAACATACTCACTAGGGCTACTATGAGACTTAAAAATGACTACTTTTTATATAAAGTCCCCAGGTGTCTGAGACACAGTATCTTGTCTAGGTGATTCCCCCCACCCTACCCTTAAAAGGAAAAAGAGAAGGGCATAGTCTGAGTACTCTTGAGAGTTCACATGACTCTGGGTGTCTCGTTAACCCTAATCATCATGTCTAGGACAGGGTTCATGGTCCTGATACAATCAGAGGGCACACATTTAAACAAAGAAACCCCAGCAGTAATGCCACTGAAGATGAGTGGCTGAGTCCACAGCCCTACCCAGGTGACAGAAACCAGTATCCACTGTCTTATATTTTCCTCTCCATCAAGGTCACTGGGCGTGACCTCCATCAGTGAAGGATGTGACTGCTGGCATTCTTTTGTTTTTCGAGACAGGGTCTCTTTGTGTTAGCCTAGGCTGTCCTGGACTTGCTTTGTAGACCAGGCTGGCGCCTTGAACTCACAGCGATCCGCCTGCCTCTGCCTCCCGAGTGCTGGGATTAAAGGCGTGTACCACAAGGCCCAGCTTTCTTTTTAACCTTAGGCAGAAAGCTTAAACAATGAGGCTTATTATCTTACAAAACAAAGAAGGCATTCTGACTGACATAGACCACTACAACCACTGATATTCTCTCATGGCTCAGGTGTCCCTTCATAGCCTTAGAAGTCCCTCCCAACATTGAAAAGCACTAGCATAGAGGGCTTTAGAAAGGGAAACCACTGGCTGGGCTCCCTGAACCAATGTAAAACTCAGGTGCAGGCTTAGTTAAGACATCCTTCAGTACTTTGCCCACCTTAGGTGACCTGAGTCTTGGGCGTAAGATCCAGGCTGTTAGAGTGTTAAGGTCATAGGTGACAGAAGGGGGTGGGGGTGGGGGTGGGGGCCCGGTAGTAGGCTGTCCTAAGACTAACAGTATAAGGTCTTAACTCAGACAGACGGCCTTTGGATTACCTCATCGCTTGAGGTCTTATACATCAGCAATTAACCAAAAGCAGACTTATGTATGTTACAAACCCACAGTGATCCAACTACTCTATGAGGTAATGCCACACCCACTTTTTTTTTTTTTAAACAGCTGAAACCGACTCGCAGAAGCTAGCTAGCTGGTTTAGTTAGCAGCACATCAAGCTAATTAAATACGAAGTGAGCACATTTTTTATCTTATGTTCAAAACCTTAAAAGGCTGGGCTTCCTTTATTAAGAATGCTCAAGAAAGCAGGAGAGCTTATGTGGGGAATAAGACTTTTCTGACAATAGTTGTTAGTGCTGTCAGCGATATGCGAAGATTGAAGCACGCATAGGCAGAAATGGACTGGTCCAAGGGGTAGGATACAAGGGGCAAGAGGAGGACGGGCGTCCGTTCCAAGAGGCGGCAGGTGGGATAAACAGCCATCCTCCAGGCCCCAGAAAGTCTCATCAGGGATAAGTGGAAGAGGTAGGGCCATAGGAAGGGACAATTGGGTCGATAAGGCGTGGAGCCAGCTGGCCAGGCTAGTGTAGACCAGTCCCTTCTCAGATCAGCGTCCCTCCACCCCTCCGTTCCGGTTCCAGTAGCTCGCCTAGGAAAGGATGTCAGGATCTCTACCACCCCTCGCCCCGTGATCCACCCTTCATGCCCCTGGTTCGGACAGTCCGAAGCTGTTTCTAGTTCCCAGCATCAGATCCAGGCAGCCAGCCAAAACCTATGGCCCAAAGTTACCAGTCCTCTTCCCCGGCAGCTGTAGACGCAGACGCCGCCATGTCTTCTCCGGCTCTTGGCCGGAACCGGAAATACCTTTTGGGAAGTCAGAGCCAGAAAACTAGGGCGGGGCGGAGTAAAAGAAAGCTGGCGCCGTTTCTAGGCAACTGAAAACTCTAGGTCCTTTGTAGGACCTGCTAGCCAAGCGACATAAATGCCCTAGAAAGTACCAATGGGTGGTTCGCGTCTGTCACACATCTCTGAGAGCTTTGTCCTCTAAACTTCTGACCAGTTCCAGGGAGTAAAACTGGTAAGAGTGGGAAACTAAAGAGAGCAGCAATGAGGAACGGAGAAAAGCAATAACGCGGGAAGCTGGGAGGGACCCGGCTAGAGGTCCTGGCCACCAGCCTTTGGTTTGAGGAGCTTGGAGCGTCAAGGCTGGGAGCAAGGTGGGAGATCTCAGGACGCAACAGGCTCCAGAGCGGCGGTGCTGGCCAAGCTGGAGGTGTCAGGGACTTGGGAGACTATAGAAGGAACGTGTGAGCATCCTTGGTGGAGAGGGGAAAGGGGATACTGGTGGGCTGTGGGCACCTAGCCTGTGTGTGGGCTCGAGGCATTCTGTTTAGATCTGATCATCTTTCCATTCTGGTTGTGTCTTTGAGGCCTGAGTTATTATGAAAAAGAGGACGAGGCAAAGCTGATGATGTGTATCTTTCTCTCCTGTTCTGAGCCAGGCCTCCCAGATGTGTGGAACTGTCCTTGGCTCTACAGCTCATCACCACCGTCTTTCTACCTTGTGAGAAACCCTGAAACCCTTGCCATGGAAAAGTACCACGTTTTGGAGATGATAGGAGAAGGCTCTTTTGGGAGAGTATATAAAGGCAGAAAAAAATACAGTGCTCAGGTAGTGAACACAGATATCTTTTGAGTGGAATTCCGTAACCCCTACTCCAGTAGAAACTTGGGACAGAAGGGGTGCACGGTGTGTATTTCTAGGCCCTGACTCCAGCATGCTTCCTAGGATTTATAGGCTCTGAAATTTGATTAGTGGGGTCAAATCCTAGCCTTAGAACTAGAGACAGCCTAACCTTCCCATGCTTCAGTTTCCCCAAACTGTACAATGGGGGAAGGCTGATGAGGTCTGAGGATTAAATGTGCTTCTCTTTTCCCTAAATCTCACCTTTTGTCCTTTGCTTAGATCAGAAAAATCTTTCCCAGAATCCATCAAAGGGATCTATTTTACAATACTCCCCCACCCCCAACCCCCGGCAATGAGTTGAGAAAGCCAGAGTAAATCTATAGTACCCTGGGGAAAAGTTATGCGGGAGGTTAGCTTGCATCCAAATTCATACAAGAGCTGACCAAGCTGTCTTGAATTGTGGAGCTCTAAGATAAAGCTTGGAATATTTTCACTGTGTGTGTGTGTGTGTGTCTGTGTGTGTCTGTGTGAGTGTGTGAGTGTGTGTGTGTGTGAGAGAGAGAGAGAGAGAGAGAGAGAGAGAGAGAGAGAGAGAGAGAGGCGGGGCAGACAGAAAGAGACACACAGATATATAAACAGAGAGAGAGAGACACAGATATATATAGGCACACACACACATAAAGGGAGAGAGAGAGAGGGAGAGGGAGGAGAGAGAGAGGAAGACAGACAGATACAGACAGACAGCAGAGACACACAGATATATAAACAGAGACAGACAGAGACAGTGAAACACACACACATATATAGACACAGAGAGAGAGAGAGAGGGGTTACATCAGTGAGTTTTATTAGAGTTACTTAAAAGAGTATAAGTGACGGTTTACTTACAGGATCAGAAATGATTCCAAAGCAGCTATAACACCAAAGCCCATCTCAGCATGTGATAGCTCATGAAACTGGACATTTCGAGCATACTGCACTGCTTAGAGGCTGCTCGATGGGATGGAGACAATTTTGGGCAGCTCAGCTGGTCTGAGGGTCTCTTTGCACGTCTCGACAGTGTAGTCAGGCCTTGACTCTTCACTTTACCACTGACAGGTGGTGGCCTTGAAGTTCATCCCCAAACTGGGGCGCTCAGAGAAAGAGCTGAGGAATCTGCAGAGAGAGATCGAAATTATGCGGGGTCTGTGGCATCCCAACATTGTGCATATGCTTGACAGCTTTGAGACTGACAAAGAGGTATGTTTTGGCAGTGTTGGGTTGGCTCTGCCCAAGGACTCCAGGCATTTCCCAGCAGCAGGGTGCATGACTATTCTGTCACTGCCACTCCGCCTTCTCCTCACAGGTGGTGGTGGTGACCGACTATGCTGAGGGAGAACTCTTCCAGATTCTGGAAGATGATGGAAAACTTCCTGAAGACCAGGTATGCTTCCTGGCTCAGATGTTCCCACACTTTGGATCTCTGTCTTGGTGAAGAGCTAGGATGCAAGCTGAGGATATCAAGAGTTCATTTGTGTGTGTGTGTGTGTGTGTGTGTTGTATTATAAGGATGTATCTGTGTATGTGTACATATGTATAAGTGTATGTGCTCAAACGTACATGCATCTAGAGTCCAGACTTTTTCTTCAATCGCTCCCCACCTTATTTTTTTGAAAATGGATCTCTTATTGAGCCTAAAGACTATTGATTGGCTGGACTAGCTGGCTGGCAAGCTCTAGGAATCTTCCTGTCTTTACCCTCTCCCCAAGCCTTGGGGCTACAGATGCACACATCATACCCAGCTTTTAACATAGAGGCTAAGAATCCAAATTCAAGTCCAAATGCTTGAGCCATCTTCTCTGCCCTGACAACTCTTCTTAAAAATGTTTTTATTATATTTGTGTGTGTGTGTGTGTATTCTAGAGGTATATGCGTATACATTCAGACCAGAGCACACACACATGTGGAGAGGACAGCTTGCAGGAGTCAGAGTCAGTTCTCTTCTCCACCACATGGGTCCTAGGGATTGAACTCGGATGATTAGCCTTGGCATCAAATGCCTTTACCTCATAAGCCATCTCACCAGCCATGTTCTGAAGACCCCCGAGAAGAGTACAAGACTCTAGGTATGCCTAGAGGTAGCACTGGGTGAGAGTAAGTAGCCAAACACTGTAGCCGCAGTATCTGAATACAGATCTTGCCTTTGCCCCTCACTAGCTGGGTCCCTATGGACAAATTATGCTTATGTCTTTGTGTTTAGTTTCTTCAAGGGCAAAATGAAGATAGTAATAAATTTTACCTTGTAAGGACATTTGAGGATTAATGGTTTAGTTCATCTAAATGATAACTAGCTACTATTTAGGTTGTGGATACTGGTCATTGTTATTATTCCCTTAAGGAAGAAAGAGTAGTTTTAGAGCAGTAAGAGAAGCATTGTGGGTGTGTGGGATTCACCCTTAGGACAAAAAGGCTGGCAGTGGGATGTGGTTGAGGAGTGTCTTAACTATATTCATTCAGGGGTTTTCTTCTCCTCTTAGCAAGTAGCCCCCCCCCAGCCCCAGAAATCCCATCACTGTTTGTAAGTAGTCACTTTCAACTGGGGCTATATAGCTCAGGTGGAAGAGCAGTTGCCTAGCATGCATTAAGCCCTGGGTTAGATCCCCAGGACCACATAAAACTGGACTTGGTGACACATACATGTACTCTCAGCGCTGAGGTAGAAGCAGGAGGATCATTCAAGGTCATCCTTAGCTACTCTTGTCTTTAAAAAAAAAAAAGTACCACCTACCATCTTCCTGTTTTGTTTGCCTTGAGTGATTGTGTGTCTTGAGAAAAGGGATTTCCCCTTATTTGAAACAGCTGATAAGCACAGACTATTTCCTTCATGCTGGACACCATTCTGCGCGTGACTTTACATGCTTTAACTCTGTTAGTCCATACAATAGCCCTGGGAGGTAGGTGCTATGTTATTGTGACCTTATAGATGCCGACTCTGGGGAACACAGAATAAGTTGCTCATGATCATGGAACCAATAAGAGAGATACAGTAGATTGTCCTTGAATAAATGTATGAACAAATAAAAGGATGAATTAAGCGGAACAAGAAGCAAGGAGGTACAGTGCATGGTGAGGTTCTAGAAGAGAAGGAAAGACCAGAAAACCAAACTAGCCTTACGGAAGGTCTTTGTCAGCCGGCTCCTTCCTCTGACCTTGTCTTTCACTTGTCTAACCCCTAGGTTCAGGCCATTGCTGCCCAGCTGGTGTCAGCCCTGTACTACCTGCATTCCCATCGCATCCTACACCGAGACATGAAACCGCAAAACATTCTTCTCGCCAAGGGTGGTGGCATCAAACTTTGTGATTTTGGGTAGGGTCTCTGAGCTCCCATCCATGCTTCTCCTCCTTTAGGGAGTCCTAGAATCCTGCTTGGCTTGCTTACATAGGCCTCATGTTAGTAGCAGAGTTGGAGTTTGGGCCTCTGGCTAGGCCTTTGGAACTCATCAAAGGTACTGTGTCTGCTTGGGTTCAGGTTATCCCATACCCTAACAGATAGTCAATGACAGGCTTATTTTCTTTTTCTTTCTTTCTTTCTTTTTTTTTTTTTTTAAGATTTACTTATTTATTTTTTATGTACATGAGTGCTCTGTCTTCATGAATACCAGAAGAGGGCATCAGATCCCATTACAGACAGTTGTGAAACACCATGTTGTTACTGGGAATTGAACTCATGACCTCTGGGAGAGTGGCTAGTGCTCATAACCACTGAGCCATCTTTCCAGCCCTCTTTTTTCTTTTCTTTCTTTCTTTCTTTTTTTTGTTTGTTTTTGGTTTTTTGATTCAAGGTTAACCTTGGCTGACCTGGACTATCTTTGTATACCAGGCTGACCTCGAACTCACAGTGATCTGCCTGCCTCTGCCTCCCAAGTGCTGAGTTAAAGGCGTGCACCACCATACCTGTCATTTGTTTGGTTTGTTGGTTTTTTGTTTTGTTTTTCAAGACAGGCTTTTTCTGTATATCCCTGGCTGTCCTGTAACTCACTGTGTAGACCATGCTGGCCTCAAACCCAGAGATCCACCTGCCCTTACCTCCCAAGTACTGGAATTAAAGGCATGCACCACCACTGCCCAGCTTGATTTTCTTTTAAAAATATTTTATGACATGTATTTATTTATTGTAATATGAAGATGTGGGTACACATGTGCCATGGCATGCTTGTGAGGTCAAAGGACAACGTGTAGGTGTCAGTTTCCTCCTTCCACCATGTGGGTTCTGGGGGGTAGGACCTGGGTTACCCTAGATGAGTAAACAAACTGCTATCTCCCACCAACATGCTGGACCATAGCTACAAAGGGTAGGTACCACTTCCTGTCACCCACCCCTAATCACCAGCCGCTCTAACAACCTAAGAGCACTAAACACAGTGTGGGGAGCACTTAGATTGCATCTGACACTGCCCCTGATAGGGGATCCATGGGGCTGGGGGAGTGCAAAAGCCCAGTAGCCAGCCACTGTGTAGGTCCTGGGGGGTGACAACCAGGTCACCAGACATGACAGCAGGTGCCTTTACCACCAAGCCATCTCATCCGCCCCTGTCCCCGGATGTAATTTTGCAGCTGTGAGTAGGTGGAGAAGATCTTTTTCATTTCTGTCCTGTCACCTCTGCAGATTTGCCCGAGCTATGAGCACCAACACCATGGTGTTGACGTCTATCAAAGGCACACCACTCTATATGTCTCCAGAGCTGGTGGAGGAGCGACCGTACGACCACACAGCAGACCTCTGGTCTGTGGGCTGCATCCTATATGAGCTGGCTGTAGGCACACCTCCCTTCTACACCACCAGCATCTTTCAGCTGGTTAACCTCATCCTCAAGGACCCTGTACGGTGGCCCTCCACCATCAGTTCCTGTTTCAAGGTAATGGGAGGTAAAAGGAGGTAACTTTTATTCAGGAATCTGCCCTCCTCTAGTCCTGCCCCTTGTCCATAATGTTCTTCCAAAGTTGGTACAGGGCCAAGAAGCTTTGCTTTTTTTTTTTTTACTGCAGCTGTGTAAAAGTCAGTTCTAAGGTCTCCTGAATTTGAGGGTGGTAGCTCCTGTGGCTTATGCAGGCAGGTTATGCCTTAACACAGTGGGAAGTAGTTTCAAGCCAACAGGAGGGAAGAGGTACTGGGCCTTTACACTCCCCAGCTCTACTGCTCCCCATCAGAGGCAGTGACAGATGCAATCTAACTGCTCCCCATACCGTGTTTAGTGCTCTTAGGTTGTTAGAGAGGCTAGTGATGAGGGTGGGTGACAGGTTATGGTACTTATCCTTTGTAGCTATGGCCCAGCAGGTTGGTGGGAGAGTTTGTTGTACTCATCTTATTTCTTATCTAGGGCCAGGTTGTAAGCCTCAATGGAATTCAAATGCAGGCTTCTCCCAGAATGAAATCTCATCACAGTTTTCCTTTGGCTTGTCTAAGATGGAAGGGGACACATTTTCCCCTAACTTACGTACTTATGGGTGCTCAAATAATTTTTGAAAAAGGTTTTTGGTTTTTTTTTTGTTTTTGTTTTTGGTTCTTCGAGACAGGGTTTCTCTGTGTAGCCTTGACTGTGCTGGACTCACTTTGTAGTCCAGGCTGGCCTCGAACCCACAGCGATCCGCCTGCCTCTGCCTCCCAAGTGCTGGGATTAAAGGCGTGTGCCACCATGCCCGACTTAATTTTTGAAAAAGTTAAAAGACCTTTAAATGAGGGAAGGATGGGGCTGGAGAGATGGCTCAGTGGTTAAGGGCACTGACTGTTCCTCCAGAGGTCATGAGTTCAGTTCCCAACAACCATCCACAATAAGATCTGGTGCCCTCTTCTGGCATGCAGGTGTACATGCAGGCATAATACTCTATACATAATAAATAAATAAATAAACAAGGGAAGGCTATGTAGACTGTTCCTTCTTCCTTGCGCAGATTTGCAGGACTCCTCAGCAGCAGCTATGGTTCTAAACATCACCACATCTTAGAAGAATGTTCTGGGCTGGAGAGATGGCTTAGTGGTTAAGAGTGCCATCTGCTCTTCAAGAGGTCCTGAGTTCAATTCCCAGCAACCACATGGTGGCTCATAGCCATCCATAGTGAGATCTGCTGCCCTCTTCTGTAAAGCACCATATGCAATAAATAAAATAAAATAATAAAAAGAAAAAAATTAAAAAAAGAATGTTCACAGCACATCAGCACCTTTTGTTTTAGTTTAGTTATATTTTTAAATTATTCTTTCTTAAAAGATTTATTTTTATTTAAGTGTGTGTGTTAGTGCAGGTGCCCTCAGAGTCTAGAGGTGTCAAGATCTCTTGGCGCTGGAGTTACAGGCAGTTGTGAGCTGCTTGATACGGGTGCTGGGAACCAAACTCACATCCTTTGGAAAAGCAGGAGCACTGTGTCTCCAGCCCCTACCTTCTGCTCTTGTTTCAGGGCTGGTGATGGGCTTCCTCCTAACAGGTGCACCCTTTCTGTCCCTCCCCAGCCTGGAGAGTCACTGAAAGAGAGTTCTGATTCTGAGTGTTCCCAAACACATCCTTGAACCCTGTTTGTGTATGTGTTTAACTATACATACACCAATCTGTTCATACCCATCCACAAATAATCCATACTATGAATGTTTGCTTTCTGAAAATTACTGAGAAAGTAACATCCTTTTCTGGATTTTTCTCCCTACTCCACAGAGTTGGTGACACAGATTGTTGTTGTTATTTTAGTTTGGTTTTTGTCTTTTTTTTTTTTTGAGACAAGGTTTCTCTGTGTAGCCTTGGCTGTCCTGGACTCGCTTTGTAGACCAGGCTGGCCTCGAACTCACAACGATCCACCTGCCTCTGCCTCCCGAGTGCTGAGATTAAAGGCGAGCGCCACCACGCCCGGCTGATATATATATATATATTTCTACATTGTTAAGTTTGATAGCTATTTTTAGTTTCTGGTTACAGATTTAAAGAAAGTAAGTGCTTTAAAATGAAGCAGAATATGATTTCATACTCCCTCCCATTCTACAAAAAAAAACAGGGTTTCTCTGTGTAGCCTTGGCTGTCCTAGACTTATTTTGTAGACCAGGCTGGCCTCGAACTCACAGCCAGTGCTCTTAACCTCTCAGCCATCTCTTCAGCCCCCTTGATTCCATACTTTTTTTTTTTGAGACAGGGTTTCTCTGTGTAACAGAGCCCTGGCTGTCCTGGACTCCCTTTGTAGACCAGGCTGGCCTTGAACTCACAGAGATCCACCTGCCTCTGCCTCCCATGTGCTGGGATTAAAGGTGTGTGCCACCATGCCCGGCTCAGAGATTTATTTTTCTTGTGGATTATAGGAGTCTGTGAAGAGTTGTGGCTCCCCAGGAGTCAGCGGCAGTGGTCTGCCTGGAATCCTGAGGGAAGCGTTGTTTCAGCTGTGTATGAACCGCTGAAAGATCAGATACACAAGTCGGCTTGCCAGTACTGCGAGAGGTTAGGGAGAGCCTGGAGAGAAGGGCAGGGAGGCCTGACGGGAGCTTTATTTCTCTCCACAGAACTTTTTGCAAGGGCTGCTCACCAAGGACCCCAGGCAGCGTCTGTCCTGGCCAGACCTCTTACATCACCCCTTTATTGCTGGCCGTGTCACCAGTGAGTCATTGGGGTTCCCAGTGCTCTGGCTCTTCCTAGCATTTCTCCAGTCCTTTCTTCCCCCAGCTTGGATTTCTTCCTCCTTTTGTCTAGCTTTTAGCACTCCTGCTTTTTGTTTCTTTGTCAAAATGGCCTCTTTCCACAGGATCCTAGAGACACTGCAGTTGTCCCTGGTCAAGTGGACACATAGTGGCTGCAGCCCCAGAATGACCATGTCTTCTCTTCCTCTCTGCAGTAATAACTGAACCAGCAGGCTCCAATTTGGGCACCCCGTTTACTAGCCGCCTACCCCCAGAACTTCAGGTCCTAAAGGATGAACAGGCCCATCGGCTGGCGCCCAAGGGTAACCAGTCTCGCATCCTGCGCCAGGCCTGTAAACGCATGGCTGAAGAAGCCAAGCAGAAGGTGTGTAGGTCAGAGGAAAAATCTAGAACATGAATAGGCTAATGACTGTTTAGAGAAGAGTAGGACTCATACTGCACGAACGGTTCTCTTGTCTCTTGCTCACCTCTCACAGAAAGACCAGAATGCAGGATCTTCCCTTGAGCGAGAAGAGAGGCTCAGCAAGGTGACACCCAGCACAGCCCCTGGGCCTGGACCAAAGGCTCCTCCTCAGGAATCAAGCCTCTTGGCTGGTATATTGGCCTTGGACATGAAGAACAACTGGGAAGACTGGGGCTCTGGAGAAGCACCCCCTGCACCTCGGTGAGAAGGGTAAAGCAGTTTGTGGGGGAGGCAGATGTTCGGCAGAACTCGCTACAGTCAAAGCAAACATGCAATGACGGCTCCGTCGTGAGCTTGGCCTAAATATAAGTAGGGTTTCAGGAGCTGGAGCCCTAGGTTCTTCGGTTCTACGTCTCTCTGGTTTAGTTTTTATTTAATTTTATCTTATGTGTATGGGTGTTTTGCCTGCATGCATGTATGTATATCACATGTGTACAGTGCTTTCAGAGGTCAAAAGAGAGCACTGGATGCCCTGGGGCGAGAGTTATGAGCTCCTGTGTAGGTGCTGAGGATCCAACTGGACCACTTAGGAGAGTAGCCAGCGCTCTTAACCCCTGAGCCATCTCTCCAGCCCCTCTAATTATTTCTTCATTCAGGAAACTTGAGGATTTTGTCTCTGTGTCTCAGCTGTACTTTGAAAGGACAAGGACCGTTTCTGTCCAAAAGGGAAGATTATTTGAGTGGAAAGTCATAGATGAAAAAAAAAAAAAAACAAATCTATTTGAGAGTTAAATCAAACTGGGAGGGCAGTCAAGAACCCGTGTGTAGATGTTAACACACGCTGCTATGTGATCACATCCCACAACCCCCAAGAAACACCCTCTATCTACATGTATGACTGGTTCTTCTAGGCTCTTTCTTGAACCTGTTGGGAAGTACAAGGCAGTGAACCTTAAGCCTCACAGGTCTGGAGGTCATCTTATTCCCAGGCTTGCTTTGCAGGGAAAACCACATCACCGTGGAGTGTGAGCAAGCGTTCCCAGAGCTGAGGCCAGAGACAAGGGACCAGGGGAGCACTGAAGCAATGGATCTGGAAAATGAGGTGGGATGTTAGCTCAAATGAGGGCTTTCTAGATCAATATGAGCTGTAAATACAAGCTCTCATAGTGTTAAAAATTGCTTGGTTATAAGTCTATAGGTTTTCATTACATACTATGTGAACATGTAATTCTCAAAAGTCAGAATGCACAGATAACTTAGGAGGTTCTAAAGTGAATGTTAGCACATTCTCTATAATTTCAGTTTTTTGGGAGGTTGAGAGAAGAGAAATCTCTTGAGCCCAGGAATATCCAGCTAGCCTTGGCTACATAATAAAACCTTATCTAAAACAAAAAAATCATAAATAAGAATGAAAGTCTCTGTTGAGCCATACCGCACTTCCAGAGATGGCTTCCTTTACAAATCTGTCCCCTTTTAAGCTTTCTGTCACACATATATAAAACAGTTTGGCTGTTTCCTCCCCCCACCCTTTGAGACAGGGTCTCTCTGTGTTAGCTTTGGCTGTGCTGGACTCACTTTGTAGACCAGGCTGGCCTCGAGCTCACAGAGATCCACCTGCCTCTGCCTCCCGAGTGCTGGGATTAAAGGCGTAGGCCACCACCGCCTGGCCAGTTTGGCTTTTTCTACATTATTGGATTTATCCTATTTATTGCCTTGCATCTTGCTGGGGTTTTTTTTTTTTTAAACCATTTGATCTATTTTAGGGGTTGTTTCTACAGCAGAGCATGTATTTGCTCCTTAACCTTTTGTGCCTGTTTTAGAGTTCGAATTTTTATATCTTGAAATAATTTCAACTTGAATAATCATGGGGCTGGAGAGGCAGCCCAACAGTCAAGAGCACTGTCTTGCACAAGCCCCTACTTCCATTCCTACTGCCCGTGGGCTGGCTCACAACCATCCACAAGCCCAGTTCCAAGAGATCCACCACCACCTTCTGACCTCTTCAGGCATCAGGAATGAACATGGTGCATAGACACGCACTCAGGCAAACACACTGAAAATAATAATTGTGAGAATACATAGAACTTTTAAAATATCCTTAATTTTATCTCCGTCAATTTTGTTCTGCCAAAACAGAATACCAAAGACTGGGTGATTTGTAGTGAACAGAAATTTATTTCTCGAAGTTCTAAGGCTAGGGGGTCTGAAGTGAACATGTTGGCAGGCTCATTTTCTATGCTTCTTAGATGGTCCCTTGAATTCCACAACCTTTTTTAGGGAAAGAATGCTATGTTTCCATGTTTCAGAAAATCAAAAGAGACAGGTTCTTACAATGTAACCCAGGCTTACCTTGAACTTCTACTTCAGCCTCTGAATGTTGGTTTTATAGGTGTGGGCCTCCAGGCCTAATTCTAGAAACCATTTTATTTTTAATTTTGTATTTTATGTCCATGTTTACCTGCATGTGTGTCTGTGTACCATGTACATGTGTGGCGCCTATGGGGGCCATAAGAGGGCAGTGGATCTCCTGGAGCTGGAGTTCCAGATGGTTCTGAAGCCCGTGCTAGGAATTGAACCCAGGTCCTCTCAGAGGCCATCCAGTGCTCTTAACCACTGAACCATCAATCCAGTTCTTGGAAATCATTTTTTATAGCAGAATTAATCAGTTTGTGGTGTTAAAACTCAGGGCCTAAAACAAAAACTTCCCACTAAGCTCTATCTCTCACCACTGTTGCTTTGAAAAGTAAGTTACTGGCCGGGCGTGGTGGCGCATGCCTTTAATCCCAGCACTCGGGAGGCAGAGGCAGGCGGATCGCTATGAGTTCGAGGCCAGCCTGGTCTACAAAGTGAGTCCAGGATGGCCAAGGCTACACAGAGAAACCCTGTCTCGAAAAACAAAAAAACAAAAACAAAAACAAAAAAAATTTAAAAAAAGAAAGAAAAAAGTTACCAACACAAAATAGGTTAGAGAAGACAGAAACATTCAAACTAGTCCTTCCTGCACCCAGGTTCACCTGCCACAGTTTTGTCGCATTTGCTGCATGAGTCTCCATGAGTAGTTGGACCTTATGTCTTATTTAATCGGTTTGGGGAAACTTGCACACATGCCCTGCTGCCTTGAAATACTTGGTGCATATTTCCTAAGAATAAAAACATTCCCTTGCACTACCACAGTCAGAAATTTAACAATGAACTGGGGATGGCTCGTGCCTTTAATCCCAGCATTTGCATTTGGGCAGGAAGACAGCTGGACCTTTGTGAGTTGAGGCCAACCTAGTCTACATAGAGAGTACCAGAACAGCCAGGGCTATGTAGAGAAATCCTGTATGGAAAAAAAGAAAAGAAAAGAAAATTCACGTTGTTCCTTTGGTGCTATTACAACAACAGTAACTAGATGAGTAAACTAATTATGCTCCATATTTACGTTCTGCCGGTTGTCCCGATGATGTGCGTTATTCAAGGTTGGTTCCTTTGGGGGTCTAGAGAAGTGGCTCAGCAATTAAGCACCGTGGCTGTCCTTGCAAGAGGATTTGGTTCCCAGCACCCACATGTTGCAGCTCCAGTTTCAGGGGATCTGATCCCTTCTGCCTTCTGCTGGCATGAGGAATGTACAGTGGTGCACAAAGTCTTCCATTCAGTCCCTCCTGCAGAGTGGAGGCTGCAGGGGAAGGGGATCTTTTTTTAATGTATTTTTTATTTTTTATGTGCATTACTATAAGAGTGTCAGATCCCTTGGAACTGGAGTTACAGACCATTGTTAGCTGCCATGTGGGTGCTGGGAATTGAACCCAGGTCCTTTGAAAGAACAAGACAATGTTCTTAACTATTGCGCCATCTCTCCAGCCCCCCTTGGCGCTCTCTCTCTCTCTCTCCCCCCCCCTCTCTCTCTCCTCCCCCAGCCCCCTGTCTCATTTCCTTCTGAGACAACAGTTTCTCTGTGTTATCTTGTTATCTTGCTGTCCTGGACTGGCTTTGTAGATCAGGCTGGCCTTGAACTCATAGCGGTCTGCCTGCCTCTGCCTCCCAAGTGCTGGGATTAAAGGCATGCGCCACCATACCCAGCTTAGGCTTCATCTATTAAAGGCCTCAGCTTCTCTAGATGCTAGCATGCCGGGACAAGGACTTTATAACTTGACCCTTTGGTAGACTATGCTTGAAGTATGCCCAACCAGAAAAGTACACAGCAAGTCATTTTGCCTGTTTCTTTGTTTTTCATGATTGTGTTCAGCCCATACAGAAATCCTACACAAAGTGCATCCTCAGTGCTGTGATCTATTTAATGACTTCTTAGTAGTTCCTAAAAGAGACAGACCATGGTTTATCATTCTCTGCCCAACTGGCTTTAGGATGTTGCCACGTTTTGTCATTATCAGCCATGCTGCAGTGGACACCATTGTAGGTACCCCAGTGCGCCACAAGGGACTTTTCAAGACCCCTTAAATGCTGCCCATTGTGCCTTTTTTGGTAGTGTCTGAGGATAACACACCTATGCTGAAGGAGCCACTGCCTGCTTATTGTTCCGTCATAAGCTTCTCAGTTTCTAATGTTGGGTTGAAAGCTATGACCCCAGCACTCAGCCCTCTTGACCTCTTTCACTCCAAATGCACAGGAGCCAGACAGTGATGACGAGTGGCAATGCTTGCTAGAGCCTACGGAGTCTGCGCCTGTGCAGCTGAAGGCCCCCCTCACCCTGCTGTGTAACCCTGACTTCTGCCAGCGCATCCAGAGTCAGCTGCGTGGGACTGGCGAGCAGGTAGAAAGCAGAAGGGTCTGTGGAAGAGCTTGGTGAGACCTGATGTCAGAGATGACATCACTGCCATAAGGAGACAGAGATACTGTCCTTTTCAGTTATTTCAAGGAGAGGAGTAGAAGACACAGAACAGGCCTCAGATGTCTCTTTCTTTTTTTTTTTTTTAAGATTTTATTTATTTTATTTATTGCATATGAGTGCTTTATCAGCAGAAGAAGGCATCAGATCACATTATAGATGGTTGTGAGCCACCATGTGGTTGCTGGAAACTGAACTCAGGACCTCTGGAAAAGCAGGCGGCGCTCTTAACCACTGAGCCATCTCTCCAGCCCCCAGATGTCTCTTTCTGAGGGAAAAAATATCTGTATAGAACAGAGATCGGGGAACTTCTTCATAGCAAATACTGTAGCATCATGGGCCACGGGGCAAAAATGGAGGCTCCTGTGTACTAACAAAGTAAGAGCAAGCATAGTTCCATAAAGCCATCATTGATAAAATATAGTTACAGCAGTATACACTATTTTATACTGCAGATATCTAATGAAATGGTTGAGTATTGGGTGTTTTTTTTTTTTTTCGTTTGGTTTGGTTTGGTTTTTTGAGACGGGTTTCTCTGTGTAGCCCTGGTTGTCCTGTACTTACTTTGTAGACCTGGCTGGCCTCGGACCCACAGAGATCCACCTGCCTCTGCCTCCCGAGTGCTGGGATTAAAGGCGTGCGCCACCACAGCTGGCTGAATTTTGGGTTTTTGTTTTGCTTGTTTTTTCAGATATAATATTTTACTCGGCATTAACAGTTAGGCTCCTTCTTCCAAAGCTCTGCTTTGCATCTCCAAAGCAGTGCTCTTTCCTCTAGGAATTTAGAAAAACATGGTTTATATTTATTTCCCCCTTTTTAATACATTTGCCTTATATATCAGTGTATACACATACATGTATGTGCATGTGGAGGTCGGAGGCCAATGTTAGGTATCATCCTCTACAACTCTTATACTTGTTCTGAGACAGGTCTCAAGCTAGGGCTCACTAATTCCAGTGAACCAGTCCTGGCTGGTTCAACAAGCCTGGGAATCCTCCTGATTACCTCTCCAGCTCTGATTTGATTGGCATACTGCTGTGCCTGTCTTTTTACATGGATGTTGGGGATGTGAACACAGGTCCTCATGTTAGTACAGTAAGCACTTTACCACCTGAGCCACGTCTCTCTAGTCTCTTCCTCTCTTGTAAGTTTTTGCTTGTGTGTGTGTGTGTGTGTGTGTGTGTGTGTGTGTGTGTGTGTGTGTGTGTGTTTTCAGATAGGGTTTCACTGTATGGCTCTGGCTGTCCTGGAACTCACTGTATATACCAGGCTGCCTTTAAACTCACAGAGATCTGCTTGCCTCTACCTCGAGAGTGCTAGGACTAAAGGTGTGTACACGCCCCCATGACTGGCTTTACTTTGAGGTTTATTCATTATAGAGCACATAGCAGTATTTTTGTTTTGTTTTGTTTTTTGAGATAGGGTTTCTCTGTGTAGCTTTGGCTGTCCTGGAACTTGCTTAGTGGACCAGGCTGGCCTTGAACTCAGATCCACCTGCCTCTGTCTTGTGAGTGCTGGGATTAAAGGCGTGTACCAGGCCCTGATGAAGCACAATATTTTACATATGTATGAGTATGTACGTATATATGTATGTACATAAGTATGTATGTATGAAAGCATGTATGTATATTGTTTTTCTGGGGTGAGGGAGGTCTTGCTATGTAACCAAGACTGACCAGAAACTTCCCCTGTAGGCCATACAAGCTTCAAAATCAGGATCCTCCTGCCTCTGTCTCCCAGATGCTGGGCTCCAGGGGCCTGCACCGCCATGCCTGGCAACAGTTTGAATTGTGATTTTATTAGATTATCAGGATTTTTCCTTTTGTGAATTATACTTCTGCCATTATGTATAAAAATTATCCTCCAAACCTAAGATCTTGAAGATTTTTTAAATGTTTGATAATTTTAGCTTTTACATTAAGGTCTCTAACCCGTTTTGAGTTAGTGTTTGTATAAATCACAAAGTAAGAGCTATCTTTGTATATTTTGTGTATTTATTTCCTGGATCTAACGACTGTCCTATTGTTGGAACATTTCTAATGTGGGAAAACAAGTCTTTTCTCCTAACCTGGGAAGCTAAGCAGATATATTCTCTCTCTCTCTCTCTCTCTATCTCTCTCTCTCTCTCTCCACCCCACCACAAGTCTCTCTACTAGGCTAGCCTCAAATTCACAAGAGATCCACCTGCCTCTGTCTCCGCTGGTATTAAAGGCATGTGCATGCTGGGTGTGATGGTCCATGCCTCTAATCCCAGCACTCAGGGAGGCAAAGGCAGGCAGATCACTGTGAGTTCAAGGCCAGCCTGGTCTACAAATCCAAGACAGCCAAGGCTACACAGAGAAGCCCTCTCTGGAAAAACTTTAAAAAAAAAGAAAGAAAGAAAGAAAGAAAGAAAGAAGAAAAGAGCCGGGCGTGGTGGCGCACTCCTTTAATCCCAGCACTCGGGAGGCAGAGGCAGGCGGATCCCTGTGAGTTCGAGGCCAGCCTGGTCTACAAAGTGAGTCCAGGACAGCCAAGGCTACACAGAGAGACCCTGTCTGGAAAAACCAAAAAAAAAAAAAGCCGGGTGTGGTGGCGCACGCCTTTACTCCCAGCACTCGGGAGGCAGAGGCAGGTGGATCACTGTGAGTTCGAGGCCAGCCTGGTCTACAAAGTGAGTCCAGGACAGCCAAGGCTACACAGAGAGACCCTGTCTGGAAAAAAAAAGAAAAAAGAAAAAAAAGAAAGAAAGAAGAAAAGAATGTACTGGTGATTTCTTGAGCCTGAGAGGTTGAAGCCAACCTGGGTGATATAAGGGGACATCTGTCTCTTTTGAGAGATGTCTCAGCTGTTAAGAGCATTGACTGTTCTTCCAGAGGTCCTGAGATCAATTCCCAGCAACCACATGGTAGCTCATAACCATCTATAATGAGGTGTGGTGCCCTCTTCTGGTGTGCAGGTGTACATATAGGCAGAAAACACTATATGTAATAAATAAATCTTCTAAAAGATTAACCAACCATTATTAATGAGTTTTGGGGCACATGCTATGGTACATGAGTAGAGGTCAGAGGGCAGCTTTGTAGAGTTTGTTCTATTTCATCTTTATGTGGGTTCTGAAGATCAAATGCAGGTCATCACACTTGTGCAGCAAGCCTTTACCTGATGAGTCTTGTCAGCCCAGCCTCTGTTTTCTGAGATAAGACTCCCTGGATCAGAATTCACGAAACCCAGCTATTGATCTTAGACTGGGTCCTGATCTGTACAAATACGGTTTCCTGTCTTTTAAATGAGTAGTCCTCTTTCCTACACACTGTGAAATGGCAGAATAAATGCCAAAACTGAGAACAGTGAACAACAAACTGTGAGATATTAGGTGCCAACGTTATTCTTTTGAAGAACAACCATTTAAAGGGGTGATAATCTCCTTAGAGTGCAGGCTGCACTCAGACAGGAGTTGGGCTAACCTCGGCATGTGGAATGTTGGCAGTCCTTGACCTAGAGCTCAATGATGTCGTATTTCTCTGGAGTTAAATGAAATTGTTTTATATCTGCTGTTTTTATTTTTCATGTATGTATACGATGTTATTGTCTTTAAGGTGAAGGGCTGGAGGAGGGAACAGACAACAGTGATACTAGGGCCAGGTGGTGGTGGCACACGCCTTTAATCCCAGCACTTGGGAGGCAGAGGCAGGCGGATCTCTGTGAGTTCGAGGGCAGCCTGCTCTACAAAGTGAGTCCAGGACAGCCAGGGCTACACAGAGAAACTCTGTCTCAAAAAAAAAAAATGGTACTAGGCCTGGTGGACAGATCTTTAGGTCCCCTGCCCCTTGGTCACTGTGTTCTATGTCCATAGTTCAGCTCCCCTGTGCTCTTCCTGTGCTCTTCCTCCCTGGTGTTTTGACTCCTCCAAGTAGGAATGCAGACATTTGGTCTGCTGTTAACTCCTTGGAGACATTTAGTATTTGTGACTCTTCTTCCTTTATCTGTAATTATACCAAGTGCTGTCTCTTTCTCTCATGCCCCCTCCCCAACAGATCCTGAAAGGCATCTTTGAGGGTGCTTCCCACCTCCTTCCCGCACTCCGTGTGCTGAGCAGCCTCCTGTCCAGCTGCAGTGACTCTGTGCTCTTGTATACTTTCTGCCAGGAGGCGGGGCTGCCTGAGCTGCCTCTCAGCCTCCTTAAACACAGCCAGGAGAGCAGCAGTATCCAGCAGGTACACAGCAGCCCAGCAGCCTCTGAAGACAGGAGGTGATCCTTTTCCTTGGCCTCTCTCCTTGGAGCTGCCATCTGTTTGGCCTGACTGCCTCTTGTTTTCTACCCTCCTTTTTCTAATTACCAGACCAACACTTGCCATCTCTGATGCCTTCTGGGGCTAAGCAAGTAGTGACAGTAAGTGAAGAAGGCAGGTATCCGGCTGTCTACCTAGTAGGGAGTATGATACCCAGCCCCACCCTAAATGGGGCTGCTTTTCAGCTCCAGTCCGCTGTGGCTGTGGAAGTTTGAGCCCATCTACCCAGTCTTGTTTTCTCAGAGAAGAGAAAAGTCAGTGTTTTAGAAAATGGATAATTTCCCAATGCTTGGGCTTTATTACCTGATATAACTCCTGCAGTCACTGCGCATGGACACATGATAGGCCGGAGAGCTAGGATCAGGATTCAGTGTGTTTGGGGCCAAACCCCTACTTCCCTGCATTGGGTCCTGCCATGGCTGAGATCAGAGAACATCACCCCCTCCCCGACTCCCCTAGCTGATAAGGGGGCAGTAATGCAGACTGTGGCAGCCAGGATGCTGCCCTTTACTGCTGAGTGTGGAAGCCAGGGAAATGTAAGGAACTGACAAGGATAGTTTAATGGACAGTAGCCCCTCCTCCATTCTAACGTGCTGCTCAAGTCTGATGATACATCTCCAGATGGTCTGTCACCCACTGACCTTGGCTTTCTCCTCTTCCCTTTCCACCTTGGCTAGCGTTGTTCTTTATGCCTTTGTTCCTGCTTTGTCTGCCCCCCCCCCTCCATTCCTCATGCTGCCTTTTCTCTCCTTTCTTCACAGCAACCTTGGTATGGGGCCTTCTTACGGGACCTGGTGGCTGTGATTAAGGCCTACTTCTCGTGCAACTTTAATCTGGAGAGGAGCCAGACAGGGGACAGGTGGGAGAAGAGAAGATTTCGCTCTGTGTGGCTTCGATTTTTACTCCATTCCCTCCCCCTTCTCCTTAGGAGGCCAAGTGAGAAGTGGTGATGTGTGACAGGGTTGGCGATGAGCTGAGTAGCCTTCAGAGTCTAGTTGAGCCTCATGAGGACCTTGAGACTTGCAGCTTTGTCTCAAGACATGAGCAATCTAAGATTCAACGCAGCGCAGCACAGATGGGCCTCAGTGAAAGAATCGAGATGTGAACACAGCTGAGAGGGGCTTGAATGGTGTATGGGGGGGTGTGTCTTAACACGCGTAGGTGTTAGCAGAGTTGAAAGGAGGAACATCTGGTGTGTTCCTTGGCAGGGCTCTCCTATCTTTCCAGAGCTCACCCATTTGTCGGATCCATACCTAGGCTTTAGTGGGAGGATGGGAAGATGCCATGTGTTCATTCTTTCCCAGCCTTCAGGTATTTCAGGAGGCTGCCAACCTCTTTTTGGACTTGTTGGGGAAGCTGTTGGCCCAATCAGATGACTCGGAGCAGACATTTAGAAGGGATAGCCTTATGGTAAGCTCCAACCTTCAGATTTCTGTCTTTCCTATCTTTTTCTGTGTTTCTTCCAGCCCCTTTCTTATGATTACATTAATACAACAAGCATTGAATTCTCACCATGTGAATCTGCCATGCAAGTAAGAGAGAATCTCCACTTTGAAGAGACTAAAGACAGTCAAGAAGGACTGGCCATGGTGACACATGTCTTTAGTCCTAGCACTTAAGAGGCAGAGGCAGGCAGATCCCTGAGTTCAAGACCAGCCAGGTTTACATAGTGAGTTGCAGGACAGCCAAGGCTACACAGAAAAACCAAACCATGTCTTGAAAAAAAAAAAAAGTCAAGTGGGGAAAGTGAGAAGCCCATTAGAACTTTGTATAGAGAGCCCTCAAAGAAACTGAGAAGAAGGAAGTCATACATGCTAACATTTCAAGAATGCATAGCAACTTGCCAGGTGGGTGGGGCAGGGAAGGACAGAGAGCGCACAACCGTACCTGAATTTCAGAAGTGCTGAGAGCAGTTTGGAATTTATCAAGGGCCATAAATATAAATGTCTCAAAAATAATAATTTTTTAAAAGCCAGGCATGGTGGTACATGACTTTAATCCCAGCACTCAGAAGGCAGACAGATCTCTGTGAGCTCAGGGTCAGCCTGGTCTACATATAGTTGAACAGCCAGGGCTACATAGTAAGGTCCTGTCTCAAAAACAGAACAACAAGAAGTTGGAGCACCTTGCAGATCACCTAGTATTCTCCAGCCTTGTTTATGTTGAAGACTCATGAACTACCCCAGTTCTCTTTCTCAGACCTTGAGTTAAGGTCAGGAGAATGGAGGGTTGAGTGAGAAAACAGCTGAGTTGTCACTGGACTGAGAGGATACAAGCACTGTGTCCAAGGAAGATAGTTATATGGTTGTTGTTGAAACTAGCAATTGGGAGCATAGTTATGGTCTAATTTCCTGCCCCCAGCTAGCAGAGAGAGCATTCACACTGTTCTAGACTGAGATGCTAGTTTCATATTCCTTATCCTTTTGAGTTAGAAAGCTTTGTATGGGCTGGAGAGATGGCTCAGTGGTTAAGAGCACTGCCTGCTCTTCCAGAGGTCCTGAGTTCAATTCCCAGCGACCACATGGTGGCTCACAACCATCTACAACGTGATCTGACACCCTCTTCTGGCCTGTAGGTGTATGTGCAGGCAGAGCATTGTATATGTATACAATAGTATACAATAATAAATAAAAAACTTTAAAAAAAAAAAAGAAAGCTTTGTATATCAAGACTAAATTTAGACCACTAAGTCACTGGTGTTATTGCCCGGCATTTGTCATGTCATTGAGGATTTTGCAATAATTGTCCCTCTTCCTGAATTTCTGAGTTGTTCTAACATGTTCCGCATTTCTCAAAACATCATCTAGGGAGATGGGATTAGTTAGACAGAGGTAAGAGTATGTGCAAGGGGTTGAATCCCAGTACACAGGAAAAGGGAAGAGTGTGTATGGAGGTGGGGGGAGAAGAAAGGGAAGAAGTGACACTGAAATCCTCATCTGTCAAACAGGAAGGGAGTTGATGCATTTTCCCTGGGAGGAATTCTTAGGCCAGACAACTGTCTCCAGGGCTCTTGATCGCTTTCCTGGGTTCCTGGGGGGATCTGCCAGTCTCGCTGAAGTTTTCTGATGCCCTGGTACTGACTTAACTCTTCTCTCCCTCAGTGCTTTGCTGTCTTGTGTGAAGCTGTGGACGGGAACAGCCAGGCCATCTCCAAAGCCTTTTACTCTAGCCTGTTGACCACACAGCGCGCCGTGTTGGACGGGCTCCTCCATGGCCTAACAGTTCCACAGCTTCCTTTCCACACGCCTCCAGGTGACCAGAGTTCCTTGCCCTGTGGGTCAGGCTGGGTCCTTCCTATTTCCATCATCTAGAATGGGGCCTGGTACTTGGCAGGTGCTCAGAAGTCGTAAATTGGTGTTGGAGATGTAGCTCGCTGGGTAGAGTGCTTGCCTAGCACACATAGAGCCCTGGGCTTGATGGCACATGGCTCCAGCCCTCTGGAGGTAGATACCTGAGGATCAAGTTCAAAGTTATCTTCAGCTTCATAGTTTAAGGCTTGCCTAGAACATAGTGAGACCCTGTCTCAAAAAGCCAAAAACAAACAAACAAAAAAGCAAGATAAAACAAAAATATCCTAAAAGACTGAATGGGGGCGTGGGGGGAAATCTGTAAGAAACAACCACATCTTACCAGTAGTTTTTGCCTTTCTCCATAGGAGCCCCACAAGTGAGCCAGCCACCGCAGGAACAGAGTGAAGATCTACCTGGAGCCATTTCTTCTGCCCTGGCAGCCATATGTACTGCTCCTGTGGGGCTGCCCAGCTGTTGGGATGCCAAGGAGCAGGTCTGTGCTCAGATTCTTCATCCTTTCTTACTGCAACATGGGAACCTGCAAAGCTGGCCACAGTTTCTACTGAAAGACAGAACAATAAGCTTTGGGCTTCTCTTTGCTCAGGATTTCAAGAAACAAGTGTTCCCATGCTGGTCTGGGCCCCTTGTTCAACATGGAATGGCTAGACTTCCTGAGTGATGGCCATATGGCTCAGCAGGAACTACACAAGTGATAGGGCCACTAAAACTCAGCTAGGGCAGGAGTCAGTTCTCCACTGGCCATGGAGACTCATGATGAATGGGGCCTGAGATTCCTAGTGAACCCAAGAGGGACCAGCAAGGGTCTGAGAGCCCTGGCCAACTGAAAGTCTGTGAGGAATGGAAGCGTACTAAGGGAGATGGGATGGAGTCGAGTATGTCTCCATAGGTCTCTTGGCATTTAGCCAATCAGCTGACTGAGGACAGCAGCCAACTGAGGCCCTCTCTCATCTCTGGCCTGCGGCATCATCTCCTGTGCCTCCACCTTCTCAAGGTACTATGATCCCACAGCTCAGATTCCCAAGACCTCAGATTCCTCTTAACTCCTAGGAAGGGAGGGGAAGGAGGAGAAAAGGAGGGATGGAGATGAGAGGAGGAGGAGGAGACGAGAGAGAGAGAAATTATCTATAGCTGGGCATGGTGATGTACACCTGTAATCCCAGCACTCAGGAGGCAGAGGGAGGCAGGTCTCTATGAGTCTGAGGCTGGTCTGCCAGCCTGCTCCACATAGTGAGTTCTTGGTCAGCTGGACTTAGAGGAGAAGGGTTTCACGGGGAGGCCTGGCTGAGAAGGGCACGGCAGTTCTTGATGGCATCCAGGAAGCAAGGAGAGCATCCCTGTGCTCTGTGCTGTCTGCTTTTCTCTTTTCCCTTTCATTCCGTGCAGGCCCCAGCCTGTGGGATGGTGCCATGCCCGTTCAGGACGGGTTTTCCCTGCTTTGGAAAGACCCTCGCAGAACCACTGAGAGGTGTGCTTTTCCTAGGCTCTCCTTACTCCAGTCATACTGAGGTGTCATACACCCCCCACGTGTGGACACCAGCTCTACTGAGAGGCTTGCCTGCTTTTCAGCTGAGCCTTCCACTGCAGGAGCCCAGGGCTCTTCTGTCCGCTGACAGGCTCCTTCCAACTCCCTCAGGTTCTCTACTCCTGCTGCTATATCAGTGAGCACCTGTGTCATATTCTGGGCCAAGAGCCCGTGGCCTTGGAGTCACTGTTGATGTTGGTCCAGGGCAAGGTAAGCCAGTGAGTGGGTGTCTCACGGTGGTCCCCTCTCACTCAGAGGTTGCTCCGATAGCTCAGGTTTCTTTCGTAGGTAAAAGTAGCAGAGTGGGAAGAGTCCACTGAGGTGGCACTCTACCTCCTATCGCTTCTGGTTTTCAGGCTCCAAGATCTGCCTTCCGGGTGAGTCATAAAGTCAGGCCTCTCCACTGAAGCCCAAGTGTTCCCACAAAGCTAACCCTGGTATATATATAGGGAAGGACAGCCTCAAGCCTTTTCTTAGAAGGGACTGAGGCACAGAGAGTGAGTGGCATTTCTCTACAAAGAACAAGTCTGGATTTGCGTCCCCTTTGGGCCTTGGAGGTAGACACGCAGTATGGATGGAGAGTGCAGTACAGCGAGAGAGAAGGAACCTTACCAGCCTACCATAACCCTCCATTGCATCTCTCTATTTCCAGAATGGAGAAGCTCGGCAGTGAGGTGGCTACTCTTTTTACCCACTCACACATCGTCTCTCTTGTGGTGAGTTGTCAGCCTTCTCCCTCCTCCTTTCTTCCCTTCAGCTGACCCTCTTGGGAGCAGGCAGCCATTGTATTCACAGCAGCGTCTGCAAGCATCTTTATGTCCTGAACACCGTGCAGGTTCTGATGTTCCCTCTTTTCCTCTACCTTTCTCACAGAATGCAGCAGCCTGTCTCTTAGGACAGCTTGGTCAGCAAGGGGTGACCTTTGACCTCCAGCCCCGGGAATGGATCGCTGCAGCTGCACATGCCCTGTCTGCCCCTGCAGAGGTGAGGTACCAGGAAAGGCCCAGGCATGTTTCCTGAGTCCAACACCGGAGCAGCCCTCCTCGGGGAAAGACCAAATCCAGTAATCCGGAAGCAAACTGTGGAATGGAAAAGCAGTGAATGGAAGCCTCTCCTCCTTGTCTTTGCCACCAGACCCTGGGCTGCCCTGGGCCTGTGCTGGTCAGGGCCTCTTTCTGATACAGAACTTTGAAAGAACTGGAGGCTCCAGTTATCAGAGGCGAGAGACTCCCCTGCCTGCTTCTGTCCCTTGCCGGAGTTCATGCTCTTGAGGCTGAAGTCCTTCCTGATGCTCTATTCTCATCCCTTCCACTGCAGTGTCCACTCTGCCCTTCCCACTTTGTCTCTAACATGGAGAAGTGGCTGCTACTCAGTGTGTTCTTTAGGAACGCAGGCCATTATGTGGCCTCCTGTTTTGTTTTCTTCTTTTCCTTTCCAAGCCCTTTGGAACTCTTCTATTGCTGTTGTTTTGTTTTGTTTTTCAAGACAGGGTTTGCCTATGTAGCCCAGGCTGTCTGGAACTCAATCTGTAGACCAGGCTATCCTTGAACTGAGAGATTCATCTGCCTCTGCCTCCCTCTTGAATCTGTGTTCCTCTTGCCTCTCTCTGTTAGGTCCGGCTGACTCCACCATGTAGCTGTGGCTTCTACGATGGTCTCCTCATTCTTCTGCTTCAGCTCCTTACTCAGGTATAGGTGTGCTGTGAGACTGGGGGAAAGCCGAGGCAGGAACTGGGCAGATTTTGGAGCCACTGGAATGTAGAAATGCAGAGCAGCTTGAAATCCCTCCTGTCCTCAGCAGGACCCCTGAAGGGGGCTGCTCAACTGCATCCCCAAGGATCCAATAGGATAAAAGCGGTTTCTCTGGGGCTTGGGGCTTATGGGTTGTTTTTATTATTATTATTATTATTATTATTATTATTATTATTATTATTACTATTACTATTATTACTATTGTTTAGATGAAAAGCTTTCTTTACTCAAAGATAGGAGTGTTAATGAATCCCAGGTCAGCCTTGGCTACACAGTGAGTTTGAGGCTAGCCTGAGGTACATAAGATCCTGTCTCAGCTGGGCGGTGGTATGCATGCCTTTAATCCCAGCACTTGGGAGGTAGAGGCAGGTGGATTGCTGTGAGTTAAAAGCCAGCCTGGTCTATAAAGCAAGTCCAGGACAGTCAAGGCTACACAGAGAAACCCTGTCTTGAAAAACAAAACAAAAAAACAAACAAAAAAATCCTGTCTCAACAGAAAAATGGTTTTTGTTTTTGTTTTTTGTTTTTTGTTTTTTAATAAGCTTTGTACAAAGCTTGGCCTTCCCATGAGCAGATCTGAACAGGCTAATTTCCTGGTTCTCAATAGGCACATACATAGCTTGAGAGATTGGGTTACATTATGATAGGAAAGGAACATAAGCTGGGTGTGGTGGTAGACTTATAGTCCTAGGGTTTGAGAGGCTGAGGCAGGAGGATCATGGTTTCAGGACAGCCTGAGTACCTGATGAGATTTTCTCTTTTTCTTTCTTTCCTCAATTATTTATTTATTTAGTTAGTTAGTTAGTTTTTGCTTTTGTTTTTTGAGACAAGGTTTTCTCTGTGTAGCCTTGGCTGTCCTAGACTTGCTTTGTAGACCAGGCTGGCCTCGAACTCACAGTGATCCACTTGTCTCTGTCTCCTGAGTGCTGGGATTAAAGGTGTGTGCCACCACGCCCGGCTTCATTTATTTATTTTTAAATTTTTATTTATTTATTGTATGAATGCTCTATTTTGCATGTATACCTGTAATCCAGAAGAGGGCATTAGATCACATTACAGATGGTTGTGAGCCACCATGTGGTTGCCAGGAATTGAACTCAGGAACTCTGGAAGAACAGACAGTGCTCTTAACCACTGAGCCATCTCTCCAGCTTCCCCTTCCCCTTTCTTGAGATAGAGTTTCTCTGTGTAATAGCCCTGGCTACCCTGGAACTTACTCTGTAGATGGCGCTGGCCTGGAACTCAGAGATCAGCCTGCCTCTGCCTCCTGAGTGCTGGGATTAAATGTGTGCACCACCACCACCTGGCTGACATACTATTTTCTAAAAAGAAGGAAAGGAAGGAGGGAGAAAGGAAAGGATTAAAGATACAGGGGAAATGGAAAAGGAAATATAGAAATAATAGATGGGAAGACTGAAGGAATGATTTCTGTTGACTCTGTGTCCCTGTATATCAGGGACAGAAATGACAAAAGGCATTTCGACTCCTGATTTGTGCACATCCTCCTCTCCAACAGGGGAAGCCTAGCCTGATCAGGGATGTGGCTAGTTCAGAGGTGTGGACCATTCTGTGGCATCGATTTTCCATGGCTCTGAGGCTACCCGAGGAGGTGTCTATCCAGGAAGAGGACCTGTCACTATCAAGTCCATCCAGCCTGGAGCCGGACTGGACACTGATTTCACCTCAAGGTGTCTTTCTCTTAGCATAGCTTCTTTTCAAGGTTCCTTTTTGAAAGGCAGCAGCTTAGAACTGGGTTAGCCTACAGGTAGCTGCTTCTACTGTGTGCAGAGAGGGTGTCAGAAACTATAATGGAGCTGCTCCTCAATGGAGAACAGAAGGGACCAGACAGGTCATGAGGCCTCTGGGTGATCAGAGGCGTCTGGGCCTCTTGCTTGCTTTGCTACGTCTGTGTTCTCTGTTGTTTTCAGGCATGGCAGCCTTGCTACACCTGGCCATGGCCATCTTCACCCAGGAGCCCCAGCTCTGCCTGAGCCACCTGTCCCAGCATGGAAGCATCCTCATGCTGACTCTGAAGCACCTGCTTTCTCCCAGCTTCTTGCGTCACCTGAGCCAGGCGTGAGTCTCAACTAGAGAACTAGCAGAGTCAGAGCCAGCGAGGGGAGGTGGAGGTGGGGGCAGCAAGGAGTAGCTGACAGCTTGCATCAGAAGGTTAGAGGCGGGGTAAGGGTTAGGCTGGGAACCTAAGGAGTTGCTGAGATCAGGAATGTGGAGAGGAAATGTGATGTGAGAGAGGGAAGCGTCATAAAGTGTAAGTCTGTTCTGCTCCCTTCCTAGGCCTCAGGGGCCCGAGTTTCTCCCTGTTGTGGTACTCTCCGTGTGCAAGCTGCTCTGTTTCCCCTTTGCCCTGGATATGGATGATGGCCTCCTTGTAGGTATCTTGGCTGATCTCAGAGACTCAGAAGTGGCAGCCTACCTGCTGCAGGTACTTGGAGGAATTTACCCAGGTGTGAAGGTGGGACAGGAAGACGGCCAATGTGGCATCCTCTGAGACTCGCATCCCGGCAGGTCTAGGCTCTCCTAGGCCCTCAGAGAGTAGGGCACCTAGCTTGACTGAAGGGTTGGAGTGCAGGCAGCACTCAGACCCAGATGTGGACATGCAGCTGGAGCTGAGCTAGTGTCTCTCCCATCCACTGGTCTCTCATCTGATTCTGTTGGAACTCAGTAGGGAGGCACTGTAGCTCAGCTCCTTGGCCAGGAATTTCTGCACTGGCACGTTTTGGCATTATGTGTTGGGTCTTTGGAGGCAGAAACTGTACCCTTGCAGAGCCAGGTATAAGTGTAGAAAGGACCTGCTTTTGGGCCCCTATGGGTTTCATGGGCTATTTCTGTCCTTGGCTTGGCATTTCTCTCTCCCAGCTTCTGGCTGTCCTTCCCCATTACAGTATACCTTTCCCTCTCCTGACCTCCTTTGCCTGAACTCTCTTTTCTCCCAGGTCTGCTGCCACCACCTTCCACTGTTACAAGCAGAGCTGCCCATTGGCCTCCTCACACGCCTCGCCCTCATGGATCCCACCTCTCTCAAGCAGTTTGTGAACACAGTGACTACCTCTTCTAAAACCATCATCTCCTTCCTCTCTGTTGTTCTACTGAGTGACCAGTCCCTCATGATCTCTGACCTTCTGTCCCTGCTGACCCATACTGCTCGGGTGCTATCCCACGGCCACTTGTCCTTTATCCAAGAGCTCCTGTCTGGTCCTGATGAATCCTATCTGCTATTGCGCAGCCTCCTGGGCCACTCAGAGAATATTGTGCGGGTCCGTACTTACAGGCTCCTGGGACACTTATTACAACACAGCATAGCCCTACGTGGGGCACTACAGAACCAGGCTGGACTGCTCAGCCTTGTGCTGCTAGGTCTTGGAGACAAAGACCCTGCTGTGCGACGCAGTGCCAGCTTTGCTGTGGGCAATGCAGCTTACCAGGCTGGTCCCTTGGGACCTTCCCTGGCAGCTGCAGTGCCCAGTATGACCCAGCTGCTTGGAGATCCTCAGGATGGTATCCGGCGTAATGCTGCATCAGCTCTGGGCAATCTGGGACTTGAAGGATTGGGCAAGGAGCTATTAAAGTGCCAAGTACCCCAGCGGCTCCTAGAAATGGCATGTGGAGACCCTCAGCCAGCTGTCAAGGAGGCCGCCCTCATTGCCCTTCGGAGCCTCCGACAGGAGCCCTGTATTCATCAGGTAAAGCCCGAGGAGCAGAGGCCTTGCAGTTCATGGCGTCTCTCTAATGTAGTGTGTGAGGACATAGGACACTTAGATATACAAAAGATTCCCTGTCCGAGTGTGAGAAACTCAAGGACTTTATGTTGGAGATGGGTTTCCCAAGCCTACCCAGAGAAAGGAAGGGATCTGGAAGGCTCCAGGGGGCCAGGACATGCCTGAAGCAGAAGCAGGAGGGGGAACCAGAAGACACTGAGGCCATTAAAGTGCCAACTGTTTTTGTTTTTAGTACGGTGCTAAGAAGTTTACCTTTGTAGACTTGTTTAAGATTATTATTACCCTGATTTTGCAGGTGAGGAAAATAAAACCTAAACAATTCAGTAACTTGTCAAAGTTACAATGCTACCAGATGGGACTAGGCTTTAAAACTGGGTCTAGAGCCTACTCTTATCAAATACCATGTTATTCTGCTTCTTTTGCCTTAATATTGAGTCTCTAAAGACCCCAGTGGGATTCACACATCTGAGACATCACAGAGTAGACTAGGTCAGTGTGGTGGCATTAAAGCCACAGGTATTTGACAGGACAGTGCTGGCACTAAAAGACTTTCTGGCAATCCATAAGGGGGAACAATAAAGGAGATGCTTGGTTGGAGATGAGGGACCCACTGTGAGGCAGATACCTGTCTTACTGTGAGTTACTTCTGCTCTCCTTAACCTCTTACTGGGGACACGTGACTAGGTCACCTGGTGTATTGATTTTTATGGCCAGTACCCAAAGAGAGTAGAAAGAAAAGCCTTTGTTGATTTATAGCTCTTGAGACTTTTGGATCAGTGTATTCCGAATCCATAAAAGGCCCATTTCCCTTTTCCCGGTTAAAGGGGAATCCCTTGCATGTGCCTGCACCACCATTTCTCACCCTCATGTCACATCCTGTCATTTGCTTCCTAACCCGCAGGCGCTGGTATCCCTGGGCGCCAGTGAGAAGTTAGCCTTGCTCTCTTCAGAGAATCAGTTACTGCGGAATAGCAGCACCAGGCCTGCCTCTGCCAGACACTGCAGGAAACTCATCCACCTCCTGCGCCGACCCACAGCACATGAGCCCTGACTCCTGGGGCTCCACTTCCAGCCTTCACGATCCTACTGTTGCCAAGTCTTCCTCACTCAGCTGAGAGCTGAAGAGACTGAAAAAGAGTGATAAGCTGCCAACTCCCCTACAACCGAGAAGCTAAAAGAGATTTTCTTATTAAAGCTCCTTTCCCTAGATTCACAAAGATCTGAATCAGTAAACTTCATCACTGTTGGTGCCAGGAGAAACTCCTTCCTTTCTACATGCAGGGCTCTTTCCTCCAGTAATGTGCCTTTAACCCCAGGACCACACCACTCACCCAGGCCTTAGAAAACAGATAGCTTTATGGATCTCCTGTAATCTGCCCCACTATTTTTGCCTTAACCACACTGGTCTCTAACTCAGCCCTATCCTGTGGAGATAAATGTCATCACCCCTATTGGTGAGGGGCTCCTCCACCCTTAGCTTGTTTTCCTTCCATGGGTGGTGAGAGTGTATCTACAGATAACACACACACACACACACACACACACACACACACACACACACACTTATTCTATTTGTAAACACTTAGTGAAAAATGTGCCTCACCCTACTTGAAACTTCCAAGGTAAGGGGTTGGGAGGCTCGGTGCCTCCTCTGCCTTCTCTTGACACTGGAAGCCCTGTGATCCTGTACACACAGGATCCTGGTGTGGAGAACTGTTTATACCTTTCAAGACAAGACCAATGGCGCTGATGCACAGAAGACTGGGATTAAACAGAGGTAAATCAGGGTGCTTTGAGATGATAATACACTCAGGTTTTTGTTTGTTTTTTGTCTATAGAGTTTTATTCAGTGGGTGTCTGAGTCTAGAAGAAGGTGCTGGGCCTCTTGGTGGTGCAGAGTGGCTTGTGCTAGCACCACAACACGTGGTGGAGCAGCGGGAACTTGATCTTGGAGTCGGGGAACTGCTTGACAGCTGGCCGGTGCTTGCCAGCTGCAATCTCTTCCACCTTCATGATATGGATGGAGTGCGCACGGGCACAGTGCTGGGCACCCATGTTGCCGTACCACTGCATGACAATGCCAGCAGTGGTTAGGTCCCGATACTCTCGGTACATGTGTATGCCGCTGCGGGAGTCATAGCGCAACCAGATGCCGAAGTTCTTTACCGGAAGCAGTGACTTCTCAAACACCTGCCCGCAGTACACTATCTCCCCAGATGACTTCATCGTCATCTTCAGCTGTGACATGAAGTACCAGAAGTGGGGCTTGGCCACCACATGGTTAGGCGCAAAGATGCTCATTCGGTACAGAGGTGGCATATGGCACTTCAGGGTGGGCAAGCAGCGCGCCACCACCTTGTACTCCCGAAGCGTGCCCTACATTCATTTTAATAGTTAGTGCAGCGTCAATATATGTGTACTCCTAGCTGCTCTGAAAGAGTGGCTATTTATGGAGACCAGGATTTACCAGAAAAGAGTGTTTGACAGTCCCATTAGTTAGAATTGCACGTAACTGGACATGTCAATTTACCTGAAAGGGTGTTTGGCAGACACATTAGTTAGAATCTAACTGCATGTGTATTAGGAAGCTTAACTGGGACACACTTCCAGGGCTCTGACCACTCCATCCCATAATAGGGGAGACGCCTCTTGGTGTGGCTCAGTGGTGAGTGCTTGTTATGTATGAGATTCTGGGTTCAGTCCCCATCAGACAGGAATGGGAAGAAAGGTGCCTTTTTGTCCTTTCTTAATTAAAGTTTGTAAGAAATGAAAGATGACTGTGATTATTTGTATTTTATAAGGAGCTTTCTCATTATCTGCTGTATTTAGTTATACTTCAGCAAAAGTAAGACTTCTCTAAGACCCTCTTTAAATACACACAGACACTTCTTTTTTTGAGACAGGGTTTCTCTGTATAGCCCTGGCTGTTGTAGAACAGGCTGTCCTTGAACTGAGAGATCTACCTGCCTCTGCCACCTGAGTGCTGGCATTAAAGGTGTGTGCCACCACCACCAACCCCACACACACGCGCCTGTACTTTATATACCAGATACTGTTTGAAGCTCTAGAAATGGAATTGTGCCTGCCACAGAGATTCCATTCTGGTTGGGAAAATGGGAAACTTGTCCAAATAAGTGAGTTGGAGCTCAGTGGAGTGGCAGCTACTCAAGATGCTGAGGCAGGAGGATTACATTCTTGGAAGTCCAAGACCCATCTGAAGAACATAGCAAGAATCAATCTCACAAAATAAGCCAATTAAATGAATTGTATAGAAAGGAGATTCTATAAGTGCTTTGGAATAAAAACAGCAGAGAAGTGTTTAAGAAATACCTTTGTCAGCCAGGCGTGGTGGTGCACGCCTTTAATCTCAGCACTAAGGAGGCAGAGGCAGGCGAATCGCTGTGAGTTCGAGGCCAACCTGGTCTACAAAGTGATTCCAGGACAGCCAAGGCTAACACAGAGAGACCCTGTCTTGGAAAAACAAACAAACAAACAAACAAACAAACCTTTGTACTTTGTACACAAACCCTGTCTTGAAAAACCAAAAACCGCCAGGCGTGGTGGCGCTCACCTTTAATCCCAGCACTCAGGAGGCAGAGGCAGGCGGATCGCTGTGAGTTCGAGGCCAGCCTGGTCTACAAAGTGAGTCCAGGATGGCCAAGGCTACACAGAGAAACCCTGTCTCGAAAAACCAAAAAAAAAAAAAAAAAAAAAAAACCAAAAAAAAAAAAAAAAAAAAGAAAGAAAGAAAGAAAAAGAAAAAGAAAAACCAAAAACCACCAGGTGTAGTGGTGCATGCCTTTAATCCTAGCACTCGGGAGGCAGAGGCAGGTGGATTGCTGTGAGTTCTAGGACAGCCAAGGCTACACACAAAAAAAACCCTGTCCCAAAAAACCAAAGCTCCCCCCCCAAAAAAAAGAAAGAAAGAAAGAAAAGAAAAACCAAATCAAAACAAAACAAAGTACTAAGCTGGATGGTCAGGGCAGGCCCTTACCTAGAAGGTGCATTTGAGTTCACATTTGAAGGAAGTGGCTTGCACTTTGAAGAAAGTTTCCTGAGGGAAATAGAGAGGATGATCACTCCAAAGGTCCTGATACAGAAGCATGCCTGCCATGCTTGAGTGGTGAGGAAACCAGTTTACATAAAGCAGAGATGGGAGACACAGCCAGACTGGAGACTCATGCGTGTGACTTCATCACTAAGTATGCAGAAGAAGCAGAATTGTGAATTTGAAGCCAGCTTAGACCATATAGTGAGGCCCTAATTAAGAAAAGAGAGTAGCCTTTAATCCCAGCACTCGGGAGGCAAAGGCAGGCGGATCTCTGTGAGGTCGAGGCTATCGGGGTCTACAAAGCGAGTCCAGGACAGCCAAAGCTACACAGAAAAACCCTGTCTCGAAAAACCAACCAAACAAACAAACAAAAAAGAGTAGAATAAAGTAATGATGGGGCCAGATGCTGCAGGCTTTGTAGAGCTCGTGGGGTTGGTTAAGAGTTTTTAAACGGGAGGGCTTAGCACAGAGGAGCAATGTGATTTACCTTATGTTCCAAGAAGGGTTACTCTGAGAGCCAGGGAGTGGCTCAGTGTATAAGTAACTGCTAACTAGGAGGACCTGATTCCAGACCCTCAGGACCCATATAAAAGCTGCGCATAGTGGTGTGCTGTGCTTCTGTAATCTGAGCGCTGTGAGGGTAGAGATAGGCAGATCCTCCGGCTTTGCTAGTCTGATAGCCAAAACAGCTCCAGGCTCACTGAGACCCTGTCTGAAAAAATAAAGTGGGGAGTGTCACTCGCACACAATCCCTTTGTCCTGGTGCTATGAACTGTGGAGAACAAAGGAGGATGGGAGGCAGGGTGAGTGATTAAGAAATGGCCCAGGCAAGTTTGAGGCCAGCCTGGTCTACAAAGTGATTTTAGGACAGCAAAGGCTACACAGAGAAACTCTGTCTTGAAACCCCACCCCCCAAAATGGCAATAGATAGTGGTATCTTTTTTACTTTTTTGAGACAAAGTCTTGTTATGTAGCCTTGTCTGGCTTAGGATTTACTATGTAGACTAGGAGAGCTTCAAACTCATAGAAGTCTGTCTTCCTCTGCCTCCCAAGTGCTGGGCCTCAGTGCATGCATCACCACACCCAGCAGAGAATGGCATCTTGAACTGGGTATATCGAGGAAGCAAAATGTAGTCAGATTTTTTTGTTTGTTTCCTTTTTTGTTTTTTGAGACAGGGTTTCTCTGTGTAGCTCTGGCTATCCTGGAACTGGCTTTGTAGACCAGGCTGGCCTTGAATTTACAGAGATCTGCCTGCCTCTGCCTCAGGAGTGCTGAGATTAAAGGCGTGCGCCACTACCGCCTGGCTCAAAGTAGTCAGGTTTTAAATAAAGTTTGAATATAAGGCAAACAATGTCTTATCTGGTCGGATGTGGGAAGGTGACCAAAAAGTAAGCAGGCAAGGATAACATCAAGGTTTCAGCCTGAGGGACTGGAAGAAGGAAGACACCAGTGGGATGGTGACAGGGTCGGGAGAGTCAGCTTTGGACACATCAAGTCTTTTGGCTGGAAAGTTTCAAAATAGGAAGTAGAGGTAAGAGGTTATATATTTCTATGATCTCAGAATAATTATAAATTCAAAGCCAGATCAGTTTGGGGGCGTGGTGTTCACGACATGTGGAGGACAGAGGGCAACATCAGGTGTCTATGGCTCTCCACCTTAATTTTGAAAAAGGGTCTCAGGCTGGAGAGATGGCTCAGCGGTTAAGAGCCCTGGCTGCTCTTCCAGAGGTCATGAGTTCAATTCCCAGCAACTACATGGTGGCTCATAGCCACCTATAATGTGATCTGATGTCCTCTTCTGGCATGCTGGTGTACATGCAGGTAGAGCACTGTACACATAATAAATAAATAAACTTTAAAAAAAAAAAAGGGTCTCACTGAACCAAAGCCTGTCTTGAAAACAAACACACAGACGTGTACCCCATATACATACATTAAAGCCAATGAACATCACCATCTGAATGGATACCATGCTCTTTTTTGGAGGGTGTGGGGGGGGGGTATTTTAACACAAGGTTTCTGTGTGTAGCCTTGGCTGTCCTGGAACTCACTCTGTAAACCAGGCTGGCCTAGAACATAGAGATCTGATTGCCTCTGCCTCCCAAGTGCTGGGATTAAAGGTGTGTGCCACTACCACCTTTTGTTCTCGGCAAAAACAATGTTCTTTTGTTGTTTCGGCAATTTAAGCAAATCTCAATTTACTCATAAGTACTTGGTGTATGTATTAACAGTAGGACTGTTTGCTTTTAGCAAAATTACAGTACTATACCAAATGACAAAATAGTAATAGTTTAATATTAACTACTTCATCTTCCATTGGTGGTATTTACTCATAGTTTGTTCAAATGGCGGTCTAAACAGACCATTGGATAGATTGTCTTACAAGACTCAATATAGGGGCCAAGGAGATGGCTCAGTGTAAAAAGTACTTGCTGTACAAGCATAAGTGTCTGAGTTTGATGGCCAGAACCATAATAAACACCAGGCACTATGATGCATGAACACACACAAATGTACACACATATGCACTTAGTAGAAAATAGTTTTGGATATGGTTGATACCATTTCATTAAAGAAATGTTTAATTGACCAGCAGAATTTCCCACAATTAGACTTGTTGATATGCAGTTCATGCAGTGGATTGGCTGCAGGTGGCTGTGGCCCTTTTTAGCTCAGCTGTTGTCTCTCCTTTTTTCGGTCATCTTGGAGGCAAGACCCGAAAGAGCCGAACAGTATACTTCTTTCTCAGCTCTTTGGAAAGTAGGGAAGACATGATCTTCCTCCGAATGTGAGAAGGTGTTTTGAAATGGTGTTTGCGGCTCTTGCTTCGGTCAGAAGTCACGAGGGATTAAACTTTATTTTGGCTATGCAGTGATGGCTGCAAAAGGAACAAAACAAAACAAAACGAAAACAAAAGCTTTATTTTTTAAAAAAATTATTATGTATACAGTGCTCTGCTTACATGTACACCTGCAGACCAGAAGAGGGCGTCATATCACATTATAGATGGTTGTGAGCCACCATGTGGTTGCTGGGAATTGAACTCAGGACCTCTGGAAGAGCAGTCAGTGCTCTTAATCTCTGAGCCATCTCTCTAGCCCCTAATTATGCAGTTTTGAAGCTGCTTCTCCATTCTTTCTAATGTCTTTTCCAGGGTTCTCAGGTGTCCCATGTGATCTTTCTGTTGACCAATCAGTAGCATATCCACAACTGGGATACGAACCTCACAGGGATGCTTCTCTTTCCTGTCACTTTGGTACCGCTTCTTGACTTCTTGAAACTTTTCTACTCCTGGACTCTCTTATCTTCTAGCATCTTGTGCTCTGGATTTCCTCGCTGAAGTCTCTTACATTTCTGCTCCCAGCTCTGTGAAACTTTTGCTTGCAGCCCTGACTTGGGCATGCACGGTACGCTATTCAGCACAGTCTGTCTTGACATCCTGCTCATAAGCTTGTTGTTGCTCTGCGTAGTGGATGGCTCGGTACTGCAGAAGCCCAAAGATCTGCTCATAGGCCTGACGGTGGTTACGTGATGAGTGTTTCTTGTCCAAGCTTTAATACCTGGCAGGGGAAGGCAGTGACTGGTCAGGTTCTCTTCTTTGATCTTGGAGGGTCAGTGGCCAGGTGTTCAAAGACTTCCCCCGGTCACCTCTGAGCTTTATTAGTTTTGACTGTATTCACAACTTTTCATTTCCTGTGGAAATATGAACAAATATGTGTTCCCATTGCAATACATTTTGCTGATTTGAATTCTGTTAACATATCCTCATAGCGTATAGGTTGATTTAATTCCACAGGGTTTTTTTCTCCTTTCTTTCTTTCTTTTTTTTTTTAATTTATTTATTATTGTTATGTATTGAGTGTTCTTCCTGCATGTACACAGATCACATTACAGATGGTTGTGAGCCACCATGTGGTTTCTGGGAATTGAACTCAAGACCTTTGGAAGAGCAGGCAGAGCTCTTAACCACTGAGCCATCTCTCCAGCCCTCTTCTTTCTTTCTTTTCTTTTTTTTTTTTTTTCCGAGACAGGGTCTCTCTTGTGTTAGCCTTGGCTGTCCTGGGCTCACTTTGTAGATCAGGCTGGCCTCAAACTCACAGAGATCTGCCTGCCTCTGCCTCCCAAGTACTGGGATTAAAGGCCTAGTTTTAATACCCTACAGTAATGATGTCCCTGGCACATTTGCTCTTTTCTGAGGGGAGGTGGAGGTTGGGTCTGAGGGAAAAGGGAGGTGGGGAGAGAGACTAGGGGGAGAGGAGGGAAGAAAACCTTCAGCTGGGATGTAATATATGAGAGAAGAATACATTTAAAAAAGGAAAAAACATAACCCTCAGACTGGAGAGATGGCTTATTGATCAAGAGCATAACATGAGTTGCTCTTGCACTGGACTCACATCAGACATCTCACAACTGCCTGTAACTCCAGCCCAAGGGACTCTGATTCCTCTGGCTTCCTCAGGCACTATTATGCAGATAACCCCCACAGACACATGCACATACCCCACCGCCTACAGACACATACACTTACCCATCCATACACAGACACCTGGCTAATGAAAAATAATATTAAAAAAAAAATAGCCGGGTGTAGTGGCACATGCCTTTAACCCCAACACTCATGAAGCAGAGGCAGGCAGATCAAATGGGAGGTGGGTGGCACTAGACTCAAGTTGCCTTGCTTGAGACTTAGCCCATTTCTAGAACTGAAATGGTTAT
The DNA here is from genome assembly GCF_964271855.1 of Acomys minous. NCBI lineage: Eukaryota > Metazoa > Chordata > Mammalia > Rodentia > Muridae > Acomys > Acomys minous. Next base: position 100,275,793 of record NC_140486.1, on the reverse strand, counting down.
AAGCAAACTGAAAGACAAAACAAATGTACCAGTATGCCCCGGCCTGCCGGGGTTCGACTAACGCTTGGGAGGAAAATTTTCCTGTATAGAGACAGAACACTAGACATGAAGAAGGGGGCAAGTCTGCATTCTGATCAAACCCCGCTTATTGAAAATTTTCACAGAGTTTATATAGGCACAGAGGCATGGGTATTTGCGTTAGCAAGGGTTGCTATGGATACCTAACTCTGAAATGTTCCAGCAGGTATCTACCTTTACAGCTGCTATAATTGCAGGAGAGAAATTCCAGGAAAGTTGTGAAGGATCTGGTTAGTCAGGAAAAAGCTCCCAGAACTGCTGCTCGAAGGCAGCTGGCCTTTAATCTGATCTTATCAGTAGTCTTACCGGAAAAGGAGTAGCTCGGGGGTCTGGAGTGACGAGCCCCCACAATAAACCACAATAGGTGTCTAACTGCCGACCTACGACAAGGTCAGCTAGTTTCTGGTGAATGGCAGACTTCTGGAGAAATAGGAACCTAGGCTCTGACAAGATGGCTGAACATTGGCCATGTAGCCCGTCCCCTATACAGGTACGGTGAGAAAAAAGGACCAAATTCATAATTGCCACTGTCCTGAGAGGCAGCAGGCTCCATTCAGCCAGAAACCAAATTCTAAGCAGCCTATCCAGTAACCGGGCTCTGCCTGAATCAGAAAAACAGACCTAGTCTGAAACTCCTACAGAAGATTCTTAGTCACAAGAGTCACACAAAGACAAAAAAAGGAAGCAAAGCACAAACCGAAAAAATCAAACTGCGGGAGCGACCCGCTTTGTCTCCCAAACTCGAGGTTGTCTGTCTCGTCCTTATGTCTGTCAGTCTCATCAACACTACACATACACAACAGTCGTTGGACACACAAACATGTTCAGTTCGCTGATTATGTGAGGTTGCGAGTCCTAGTCTTAACGTCTGTCCAATGGTCAATTACTACCGTCAAGGGGTTAGATTCCTTCTGTCCCATGAGTCTGACACAAACAAACGAGTAGACAAACACAAAAACGCATAGACAAATACAAAAACAGGCGCCTAAAACTGAAACCAAATCTGCTTTACAGCGGCCAAATCGGGAGACTGGTTGCTCCAGCTCCCCGCGAGTGGAGCATCTCCAGATCTCCCCAACAGGGGGTACACCATCCCCTGGCAGATGCATCTCGCAGATGCAGAGTGGTGACTTCCACAAGCTTGGACCGGTCCAACCAAAATGAAACCAAGAGACAGACAATCGGCACAACGAGACACCCAACAAGCTGTGGCCACCTTACCTTTCCCCGGCTAGAGGCTCGGTTCTCAGGTGGGCTCTTATCAGGTGTTCGGGACAGGTATGTCCCGAGGGTGTGGTTTTTCTTGGAAAGTATAGAACAGCCTGAGGATCTTGCAGATCCTCTGCTCGACAGGTCCGAATTTACAGCCTTCTCCCTCTCACCACTTCGATGTCTCTTAACCCTTCCCCCCCAACTCCCCCCCAACCCCCAGCCCCCTCCCCACCCCCCCATGTGCCACATTGATGGTCCTTGTTTTGCAATACAATAGCCAGGCCAGAGTTCCACTACCCCTCACTTAATCCTAGGCCCAAAAAGTCTTATCACAGATGTTTATCTCAGTGGGGTATCCGTGGGGTCAAGCCACCCAAGACTGCTTTCACCTTCCACAGATTATGATAGGCCCTGGTCCCAGCACATCCTGCAGGCATGACAAACTGTAGGTCAGAGGTTTTGTGGCTGGATTGGTGTCCTAATCCCTCTACTTTGTGGGGCACCACTGAGAGGTTAAAGTCTGGGGTATCAAAATAGCCAATTGAGCTCCCTTTCTCATCAGGGCTCTCTCTTCCCCAGATCCTCTAAGGAGCATCACATAGGCCTTAGGGAAGATAACATGCCTGGCCTTTTCCTGATAAGAAACCTGTTCAGCTGGGTGTGGTGGCACTCCAGAGGCAGAGGCAGAGGCAGGTGGATAATGGTGAGTTCAAGGCCAGCCTGGTTTACAAAGTGAGTCCAGGACAGCTAAGGCTACACAGAGAGACCCTGTCTTGGGAAAACAAACAAACAAACAAACAGAATCCTGTTCAGCAAGCACCTAGGGATTCCTGGAGTGCCCCACCTTATGCTAAGGAAATCCTAGCCTTAAGCAAATGACTTAATCATACCTAGAAGTTCTTCCTCCACCCACAGGATAATTAAGTACTGTGTTTTTCTTCTTGTGATAGGATCCCTTGCTACTGCACGTAAATGAGGTACTATACCACTGCACGTAGATTAACTATCCTGGCACCCCTAGCCCCAGCTTATCAGACACATTCACCCACAAACCCTGCCCCCACTGCCCAAGGTTTATAAAGAAAGGCTGGCTGGCATGCTTGATTGAGTGCTATCAACATTCTTCCATCATAACCATCTGAGACTCAATTTATTCTGGGGAAGAATCACCAATAGATGCCCAGGGCTTAACCAAGGAGCTGTAATGTGTTTGGTAACATCGTGGGCTTATGGAGCTCCTGAGCCTCCACTGCCCAAGACTTTCACCTTGGGCCCAGCCTAAGGCTAGGTCACATTCCTTCCACAGATTATGGTAGGCCCTGTACCAACATTTTCATTATAAAAGAGCTAACCTGTAACATTCGGTGGAAAATCATTTCCACCTCCCCTCTGGTGAGACCTGGAGCCTTGCCTAGCTCTGAGCACTCTGAGCCTCCCCTGAGCTAGAAGCAGGATGTTGGGACCTTTGACTTCGAGGATGTCTGTCTATTCTCCTCGGGAAGCAGATAGCACTTGCACCAACCAGCTGAAATGGAACCCAGGTCACCCACTGGATGCTGAATGACACTACTTGAGGTCTTGCCTGGTTACAGAGGATGGCCAGTCAGGCTCCATGTCCCCCATTACTAGGAGTCTTTGCTAGTGTCACTCTCACAGATTCCCTGGGGTTTCCAGTGCACCACGTTTCTATGTCACCCCTGAAATGTTCCCCAGGTCCTCTCATCTCTCCCAATAGTCTCCTCCTCCACCCACTCCCCCTCACCTGATCCCTCCTGTTACCATCCCCACCCACTCCAGTAGAGCCAACAAATCTATTCTATTTCCCCTTCCAGGGGAAATCCTTGTGTCCTCCCTTCAGCCATCCTTGTTACTTAGCCTCTCTAGGTCTGTGGATTGTAGGATGATTATTCTTTGCTTTACAGCTAATATCCACTTATAAGTGAGTATGTACCAAGTATGTCTTTCTGGGTCTGGGTTACTTCACTCAGGATTTTTGTTGTTGTTGTTGTTGTTCTAGTTGAACAAGTGTCCTTGTGGTAGGATGGAGTGTTCTTTGGGTATCTGGCCAGTATGGGTATGCCTAAGTCTTGAGGTACACTGATTTCCAAAGTGTCTGTACAAGTTTGCACTCCCACCAGTAATGGAAGAGTGTTCCCCTTGCTCCACATCCTCACCAGCATAAGCCGTCACTTGTGGGTTTTTTTGTTCATTTGTTTGTTTGTTTTGTTTTGTTTTTTGGTTTTTTGAGACAGGGTTTCTCTGTGTAGCCTTGGCTGTCCTGGACTCACTTTGTAGTCCAGGCTGGCCTTGAACTCACAGCTATCCGCCTGCCTCTGCCTCCTGAGTGCTGGGATTAAAGGCGTGCGCCACCACACCCGGCTTGTGTTTTTTTATCTTAGCCATTCTGACAGGTATAAGATGGAATCTCACAGTCATTTTGATTTGCATTACCCTGATGGCTAAAAATGTTGAACATTTCACAGCATAGATAAAACAATCCTATACAACAAAAATATCCAGAGGTAACACCATCCTTGATTTCAACTTCCTGAACAGAATACCAATAGCACAAGCACTAATATTAATGATTAATAAATGGGACCTCATAACACTGAAAAACTTTGGTAAGGAAAAGGACACCATTAATAGGACAAAATAGCAGTGCAGAGAATGGGAAAAGATTTTCACCAGCTTCACATCTGACAGATGGTTAATGTCTAAAATATATAAAGAACTCAAGAAACTAGACATCAACAAACTAAATAATTCAACTTAATGGGTTACATATCTAAATATAATTCTCAACAGAGGAATCTCACATAGTTGAGAAACACTTAAAAAATATTATGTTTTTTTAATTTGGGACTCAAACTCTTGAAATCAAGCATCTTCTATCCTTAGTCTCCTAAAGCATGTATGGGCCTTCGAGCCTGACTTATTTTGCATATTTAATTATCATACAGAGCAGCAGGGTTGGTTGGTTTGTTTGTTTGTTTTGTTTTCAGAGCAGCAGGTTTTATTGCAGCATTATTATACATACTTTGTGCCCCAGCCCGCCAGGGTTCGACTAATGCTTGGGAGGAAAATTTTCCTGTATAGGGACAGAACACAAGACACAAAGAAGGGGGCAAGTCTGGATTCTGATCAAACCCGTTTATTGAGAAATTTCAGAGTTTTTATAAGGCAGCGGGCAGGGAAGCATATTGCTATGGCAACCCAGCTGTAGGCTATCTCAAGATGCGAGGAATTCCAAGCAGGTCACAACATCCTGCCACACCGAATATTTTGCTACCTTTATCTAATCTGTTAAACTACAACAGGGTGACTCCGTCTAAATATTATCTTTAGTCTAACTGTCAAACCACGACAGGGTCGGCTGGTATCTGGTAAATGGCAGACTGCTGGAGAAATAAGAACATAGGTGCTGACAAGATGGCTGAACATTGGCTATATAGCCCGTCCCCTACAACTTTGTTTTAGTTGATCTCTTTTCTATCCTTTTTGCTGTGCCACCTCCCATAGCCTTCTATCTCTGTTAGTCCCCTCTCAGCTTTCATATCTCAGCTGTGCTATTACCCTCCTCCTAAAGTCCTCTTTTTGAGCTGGGCACCGGTGGCACACGCCTGTAATCCCAGCACTCAGGGAGGCAGAGGCAGGTGGATCTCTGTGAGTTCGAGGCCAGCCTGGTCTACAAAGTGTGTTCAGGACAGCCAAGGTTACACAGAGAAACCCTGTCTCAGAAACCAAACAAAAGTTCCTCATGGGGCTACACAGGAACTTTTAGTTGATTCTGGATTCCAGTTAAGTTGACAGCCAAGATGAGCCATCACACCCCCTCCCTGGTTTCATCAGCTGTGCTTACTTTCATTCACACATAAATATACATATATAGAGACCTGAAGCCAGAGTCACATATGACAGCAAACACAGAATGCCCAATATCCTAAATACACTCCTTTCCCCTTTCTGTCTCTCTGTCTCTGTCTCTTTCTCTCAGGGCAGGGGCTAGAGTTTGAGATAGGGTTTCTCTGTGTAGCCCTTGATGTCCTGGAACTCACTTTGTAAACCAGGCTGTCCTTAAACTCAGAAATCTCCCTGCCTCTGTCTCCCAAGTGCTAGGATTAAAGACATTATGTCAACACACTTGCTCAAAGTATATTCTATTAACATGAGTCATGTCTCGATGCTGACCTTTATCAACCAGTTGAAGTGTTCGGCATGACTTTATTTTTAAGACATGCTCTCACTATGTAGCTCTGGTCAGCATGGAACTCACCATGGAGGCCAAGCTGGCCTCAGACAATCCTTCCACCTAGCCTCCCATGTGCTGGGATCATAAACAGACAGTCCCACATCTTACTTTGTCAGATTTCTCTGCTGTAAAATAACTCCTTTTACTGCACACAGGTATCACCCATAATTAAGGAGAGGGTAATACTCCTCTCCTTCTTTCAGGAGAGAGAGTGTCTACATACGTAGATTTCTTCTCTACAGTTTTGTCCTTTCTTGTTACAGCACCAAATGATTCCAAGGGCAGATGGCTATTTGGGTTAGGAAGTAGTATTGCTTTATTTTGTTGCTTAATTTGTTTCAGCTTTGTCTGTTGGGAGCTCTTTCAGTTAACTCCAGGGTAGGTGTGCATGTGGTCCTATGCAAGGCTTCCTTCTCTGATGACAAGAGACTTCAGGGTCATATACTTTCTGCTGTTGCCTAGAGTCATTCTCTTCTCCAAAGAGGCTTGGTTCCCTTCCATGGAAAATGTATTAGAAACTAAAATATAGGGCTGGAGAGATGGCTCAGTGGTTAAGTGCACTGTATACATAATAAATAAGTAAATCTTAAAAAAAAAAAAAAAAGAAACTAAGATGTAGATGGTAATCATGCTCCTGACTACTAAGGTGCATTTTCTGTAGGTGTTGGGGTTTCTTGCTTGCTTGCTTTTTTTTTTTTTTTTTTTTCTTTCTTGAGACAGTGTCTCTTTATGTTAGCTTTGGCTGTCCTGGACTTGCTTTGTAGACCAGGCTGGCCTCGAACTCACAGCAATCTGCCTGCCTCTGCCTCCAGAGTGCTGGGATTAAAGGCGTGAGCCACCATGCCCAGTGGGGTTTCTTGCTATTGTTGCTTTGTGTGTGTTATTGAGGCCGAGTCTCACAATGTAGTTCTGGATGACTTGGAATTCTCTATTTAGATTAGGCTGGCTTTGAACTGACAAGAGACCAACTACCTCTAAAAGGCGTGCGCCACCATGCCTGGCAAGGTTTTTTTTGTTTTGTTTTGTTTTTTGTTTTTTAATTAATTAATTAAGTATGTATACAATGTTCTGCCTGCATGTAACACCTACAGTCCAGAAGAGGGCACCAGGTCTCATTATAGATGTTTGTGAGCCATCATGTGGTTGCTGGGAATTGAACTCAGGACTTTTGGAAGAGCAGACAGTGCTCTTAACCTCTGAGCCATCCCTCCAGCCCCACTTTTAATATTAATTTTTAAAAATATTTATTTATTATATATACAGTGCTCTATTTGCATGTACACCTGCAGGCCAGAAGAAGGGATTAGATCACATTATAGATGGTTGTGAGCCACCATGTGGTTGCTGGGAATTGAACTCAGGACCTCTGGAAAAGAAGTCAGTACTCTTAACCTCTGAGCCATCTCTCCAGTTTCCTAATCTTAATTTTTAAGATAGGGTCTGTCACTGAACCTGGAGCCTACCAGTAAGATAGAAGGACTGGCTCCCAAGTTGAAGCGATCCTCCTGTCTCCGCCTTCCAAGGACTAAGATTACAGGCCTGCACGATTGTGCCTAGCTTTTTATGTGTGTTCTAGGGATCTTAACAGTGTTTTTTTCTTTCTTTCTTTCTTTTTTTTTTTTTGTGGGTGGAGAGTTGAGATAGTGTTTACATCTTGGCTGTCCTGAAACTCACACTGTAGACTAGGCTGACCTGGAACTCACAGAGCTTAGCCTATTTTTGTTTCACATGTGCTGGGATGAAAGGGGTGTGCTACCAGGTCCAGCCTTAACTTTGTTTTTCATACTTGTTCAACAAACACCTCACTGACTGAGTCACTTCCTCTACCCTTTCTGCAGTATTTTTATTTTTATTTTTTTATTTTATTATTATTATTATTATTATTATTATTATTATTATTATTTTTTTTTTTTTTTTTTTTGGTTTTTCGAGACAGGGTTTCTCTGTGTAGCCTTGGCTATCCTGGACTAACTTTGTAGAGCAGGCTGGCCTCGAACTCACAGCGATCCACCTGCCTCTGCCTCCCTGAGTGCTGGGATTAAAGGCGTGCGCCACCACGCCCGGCTCTGCAGTATTTTTAAACAACAGCAAACCTCTAGCATTATGCCTCTTACACCCTCAGAACTTCTATACTTCCCAGAAAACAAGAATAGTTCCTGTATCACCAAAACATCAAAATTCTTGGTTTACTTTCCTCTGGCTTTCATATGAGTTCCTATAAATGTGTCAGCTGTGGAGGTCAGAGCACAACTTTGTGAAGTTTGTTCTCGCTTTCCACCATGTGAGTCCTGAGGATTGAACTCAGATCTTCAGAGTTGGTGGCAAGCACCTTTATTTGCTGAGCCATTTAGCTGGCCTCATCTCTTACATATTATCATCTAAAACATTTAACTCATATCTTTAAAAAAAAAAAATTAAGCTGGGCGGTGGTGGCACACGCCTTTAATCCCAGCACTTGGGAGGTAGAGACAACAGGCAGATCATTGTAAATTCGAGGCCAGCCTAGTCTACAAAGTGAGTCCAAGACAGCCAAGGCTACACAGAGAAACCCTGTCTTGAAATACCAATAAATAAATAAATAAAAAGTAAATAAATAAATGTATAGCCAGGTAGAGTGGCGTATGCCTTTATTCCCAGCACTCGGGAGGCAGAGGCAGGTGGATCGCTGTGAGTTTGAGGCCAGCCTGGCCTACAAAGCGAGTCCAGGACAGCCAAGGCTATACAGAGAGGCTCTGTCTTGAAAAACAAACAAAGAAACAAACAAAAAATTATTTATTGGGGCTGGAGAGATGGCTCAGGGGTTAAGAGCACTGACTGCTCTTCCAGAGGTCCTGAGTTCAATTCCCAGCAACCACATGGTGGCTCGCAACCACCCATAATGAGATCTGGTGCCCTCTTCTGGCATGCAGGTGTACATGCAGGCAGAATACTATATACATAATAAATAAATAAATATTTTAAAAAATTATTTATATGTATGAGTGCTCTATCTGCATGTATACCTTCAGGCCAGAAGAGGGCATCAGATTGTATTAAAGATGGTTGTGAGCCACCATGTGGTTGCTGGGAATTGAACTCAGGACCTCTGGAAGATCAGAGAGTGCTCTAAATCACTGAGCCATTTCTCTAGCCCCCACTAATTTAATTTCTCTAAAAAAAAATTATTATGTTTATTTGGGTGTATGGCAAATGGTTATGTCCAAGTGACAACGGTGCCCTCAGTCATCAGAGGAGGGTGTTAGATCCCGTGGAACTGGAGTTACAGCAGCTGCATGCCATACAATATGGTCTTGGGAATGGAACTCAGGTACTCTGAAGAGCAGTGTGCTCTTGTCCACTGGGTTTTTCATTCAGCCCCAGCTCTTCCATTTTGTCTAAGAAAATTCATCACACTGTATATTGGCTCAAATTCTGCATTTATCTGATTCTACAGCATTATTTAATTGTTTTCCTTTATATCCTGTACACTGAAGTTAGAGCCAATGCTTGATTAGATTCAACGTTGTAAAAATTTTTATTTGTTTATTATACAGTGTTCTGCCTGCATGCACACCTGCAGGTCAGAAGAGGGCACCAGATCTCATTATAGATGATTGTGAACCACCATGTAGTTGCTGGGAATTGAACTCAGGACCTCTGGAAGAGTAATCAGTGCTCTTAACCTCTGAGCCATCTTTCCAACCCCAAGATTCAATTTTTAAAAGGACAGATTTAATTTAACAAAACACTGTTAAAATTTAACATTTTAAAAATATGATGTACTTCATAAATACTACTATGTCATCCTTATCTCATGAGGAGGCAAACTGGACAACTGCCCTAGCTTTTCTGATCTAAGATTGATAAATTATCCTTACCTAGTTTAACATCCATCAATGACTGTTGCCTAAAGAACTTGCTGTGGTTCAAACTGTTTTTTATCAGGCTAGTTTTCTCTGTGGAGCCTTAGTTGTCCCACACTCACTCTGTAGACCAGGCTGGCCTTGAACCCAGAGATCCATCTGCCTCAGCCTTGCACCACTAGTGCCCAGTCCTTATCAAATTAGTTTTATCATTGATTATCCTCTAAATTTCTGTAGCTTGCTGTTTGAGAAAGATACTTTGGCCTTCCAGCTATCTTTATAGCTCTCTAAATTGAAGAGGCAGGCAGATCTATGTTGTGTAGGAAGATAATGAAGGAACTCATGTGTTCTTAAAGTTCTCACTCGAAGCCTATAAAGTAGGTAGTTTAAGCCTCACTTAGGCCTGTCCCGCTCCGTGGTTGAATTTAGGGAAAAGTGAGCTGGAGGGAGTCGTAGTGGATTGAGTCATCGCCTCTTACCTGTCTCAAGCTCATGGGATTTTAATTAATTAATTAATTAATTAATTAATTAATTTGTTTATTTATTCATTTATTGGTTTACGAGACAGGGTTTCTCTGTGTAGCTTTGGCTGTCCTGGACTCACTTTGTAGACCAGGCTGGCCTCGAACTCACAGTGATCCTCCTGCCTCTGCCTCCCTAGTGCTGGGATTAAAGGCGAGCGCCCCACGCCCGGCAACTCATGGATTTTAATTGAAACTCTTTAACACAGTCTGGGTGCCGGACACTCAAAGAGAGTCTATCTATAGTGGTTAGGTAAAATGAATGAATCTTGGGGTTCCTAGAATGGCGCCTTTAACAGCTGGACTACAGTTCCCAGAATTCCGCTCGTAGCGTTCCAGCGTGTTGACAAGCCTGCGCGTGCGCAAGGAACTTGCACCCCCTTTCCTCCACCCTCCCCTCCCTTTAAAACCCCACCCTCCATTCTCTAGGCAGTACAAGCGCTTGGATTGGGCGGGCTTGTCTCGTGTGCGCCTCGGCCCACCCCTTCCTGGCCTTTGGTCAGTTCGCGGTGGGTGCGCGCCGTGCCGGGCGGACGGACGGCGTCGGCGTCCGCGGTGGAGCGCGTTTCGCGTGGCGGAGCGTGGTTGCTAGGGACACCTGAGGTCGCCCGCTCGCCCCGCAGGCGCAGCGAGGGATCAGCGCGGAGCCGGCGCCAAGCCGCGGTGAAGCAGGGTACTCTAGGTGAGTGTGGCCAACAGAGCTGGGGTCCGACCCCGGCCGGCCTCTCCCGCCTGCCTCGGCCCCAGCCTTTGGCATGGGCCCCCAGTCCCGTTTCCGGTTCTTCACCTCGCCTTTCTCCCGGGGGGGCCGGGCTGCGGCCTCCCCCTCGGCAGCCGCCACGCGGGGCCAACTAAGTTGGCTTCTCCTCGGGCGGCCCGAGCCTCGCTGCCTACTCGGTCCTGGTTCCAGCGCTCCCTCTTTTCCCGCCGCGATGCGGTTTAAATTCCAGCTTGGGTTGGAGTCCAGGCTCCTCTCAAGGCCCTCTTCTGAGTTACTTACAAATATTTTCCTTCACTCCGGAGTCCTGCAGGAGCTGAGATCCTATGTAATTCAATTCATTTACCCAGCCCCCTTTCTTCATTTAATCATTTACAATTTTCAATAAACATCGACAAGTAATGAGCAAAACCACTGTGGAAGGTTCCTAAGGAGGAGGGTACATTGGCGAGCAAGACAAACATGCTTTCAAGAGCTTACACAACGAGAGATTTTTAATCAAGTAAGCATTTGCTGTACTGTGGTATGCGCTGTCATAGAAGTGAAGAGCTTAACCGAGACTTGTTTGGGGAAAAAATACGGCACCACACCTCCAGTATTTACATTCCTGGCCTGAACCTTGGAAATGTTTTAATTTGTATTTGAAACCCTTCCTTTATGGAGTCAGCTTGGACATTCCAAATCTCTTTAATTTAGGCGCCTGTTGATTTGGCCAATGAGCAGTAATCCGGAGGACCCTTTGAGATAAGGTACTTACGGTCCTAGGCTTTCATTTGTCGCAGTACTGAGATTATTTGCATAAAAACTGTCCCCTTTGTTGCCGGGAATGTCATTTGTTATTACTGAGTGGACGCTAAGCCTGGCTTTGAAAGTTATCTCGTCATCTCTGAGAATGAAGAGGTGGGAAATATTCAAGTTACAAATAGCTTTAGAAAAGATAGAGCATGGCGTGAAATGAAGAGCAAACAGAGCTCAGTTGTGTGTGCTGGGAGCCGTTCCTACGACAGACGGCAAGAGGAAACGTCAGCAGGAATCACAAACGGTTTTGGGTGTTTGCTTAGATTAGAACTGCATCCTGCAGAGCAGTGGTTTTTATTTTTTATTATTTTTTATTATTTTTTATTTTTTTTTGGTTTTTTTCGAGACAGGGTTTCTCTGTGTGTTAGCCTTGCCTGTCCTGGACTCACTCTGTAGACCAGGTTGGCCTCGAACTCACAGCGATCCTTCTGCCTCTGCTGAGTGCTGGGATTAAAGGCGTGCGCCACCACCGCCCGGCCAGAGCAGTGGTTTTTGAGCTGCGCTGAGTAGGGGCCTAAGATCTCATATATAAGATTAAATGGGTCCATTTCCTGACTTGGAGTTTCCAAGTAACTTTTTTTGTTTGTTTCAAGGCAGTTTCTCCGTGTAGCCCTAAGTTTCCTGGAATTCCCTCTATAGATCAGGCTAGCCTCAAACCCCAGTTCCACTTGCCTCTGTCTCCAAGGCCTGTGTACTGTACCATCCCTGGGCCAACGCATGTGCCACCACACCCGGCCCTTTCTTTCTTTTTCATGTTAGGCAGCTCCTCTACTGCCAAACTATAGTCCCAGGTCTAGAATATTTAAGTAAGTTCTTTCTTTTTTTCTAGACAGGTTTTTCTCTGTGTAGCCTGGGCTGTCTTGGAATGTGCTCTGTAGACCATATTGGCCTTGAAGTCAGATCTGCTTGGCTGTGTTCTAAGTTCTGGGATCAAAGCCATATGCCACCAAGTACTCTGATTTTTTAAAATTTTTTTTAAAGACAGGATCTCTCTGTGTGCCCTAGCTGTTTCTTTTCTTTTCTTTCTTTTTTAAGTATATAAAGGCAGGTTTCTTGGGGGCAGGTCTTGGTCAAGAACAACAGCTTCACAAAAGGGGATCAGTGTAGTTGCCATGAAGATGGAGGGGAGAGAGAAAAACAGTGTTTGCATGTAAGGAGAGAGATACAGAGAGTTTGAGAGAGCCCCCAGGTCCTGCTTGATTCTTTTTTTTGTTTGTTTGTTTTGTTTTTTTGAGACAGGGTTTCTCTGTGTAGCCCTGGCTGTCCTGGACTAGCTTTTGGACCAGGCTGGCCTTGAACTCACAGCGATCCACCTGCCTCCGCCTCCCCAGTGCTGGGATTAAAGACGTGTGCCATCACTGCCGGATGTTTTTCCTCCCCTCCTGGATTCAATTTGTAGACCAGGCTGGCCTCAAACTCACTGTCATCTGCCTGCCTCTGAATGCTGGGATTAAAGGCATGTTCCACCATGCCTGGCCTCTGCCTCCTGATTCTTTTTTTTTTTTAATATTTATTTATTATTATGTATACAGTGTTCCGCCTGCATGTACACCTGCAGACGAGAAGAGGGCATGAGACCACATTTTAGATGGTTATGAGCCACTATATGGTTGCTGGGGATTGAACTCAACGACCTTTGGAAGAGCAGTCAATGAGTGCTCTTAACCTCTGAGCCATCTCTCCAGCCCCTCTGCCTGATTCTTAAAGGTAGGAACATCTATGCAGCCCAGGCTGCCCTTGAACTAACTGGATAGTTCAGGGTGATCTTGAACTCTAGTGTAATTATAGGCACGAGAAGCCCGGCGTGGTGGCACACGCCTTTAATCCCAGCACTCGGGAGGCAGAGGCAGGCGGATCGCTGTGAGTTCGAGGCCAGCCTGGTCTACAAAGTGAGTCCAGGATGGCCAAGGCTACACAGAGAAACTCTGTCTCGAAAAACCAAAAACCAAAAAAAAAAATTAAAAAAAAAAAAAATATATATATACACACATACATATATATATATGTGTATATATACACACACACACACACACATATATATGTGTGTGTATATATAGGCATGAGTTACTGGGTCTGACTGAGAGTATACAATTTTAAAAATGCTTACTGGAAGAAATGAGTAAGGTCATATTCTATGTAAAGAAAAAAGCAGGAAAATAGCATTAAGTTTGTATCTTAAGAGTACAGAGGGCTGGTGGGTAGGTGGATTCAGAAGGATTTCAGACCCAAGTGAGAGTCTAGAGACAGCTCGGTTTGTTTTCTCTGCCAGTTAAAGAATTAAAAGACAGGAAAAGGGGCTGGAGAGATGGCTCAGCGGTTAAGAGCACTGGCTGCTCTTCCAAAGGTCCTGAGTTCAATTCCCAGCAACCACATGGTGGCTCTTAGCTATCTATAATGAGATCTGGTGCCCTCTTCTGGCGTGCAAGTGTACATGTAGGCAGAACACTGTATACGTACAGAATTTAAAAAAAAAAGACAGGAAAAATCTGAACAGCAGTAGACAGCAACAGAGAAATCTCAGGCACCACAAAAGGAAAAACAGTTAAAGGACGGCATTTATTGGGGTCGAGGAAACATGCACATAGCAGACATGCCAAGAAAAACCTCTCTGCAAAGCAGAGGGGCACTTAGGAAGCAGAAAATCCAGTTTTTTCTCAGGCCTGGGGAATCAGGCTTTGAACTTGTTGAGCCAGCTCCTCAGCAGGGGCATGGCAGCTTTTTTCCCCTTCTCCAGCCTAGAGGTTGAGGAAGAAGCTGGCCATCTTGGGAACTCATCAACTTTATTACCTAGCTATGGCCCTCTTCCTATCTTTCTGCCCACCAAGGAGTCTAACTCCTGGTCTCACAAGGAGCCAGTAAGAAAAGAGCAGTCTAGAGACAGAGAAGGCTTTACGTGTATGCTTGGTACTACAGGAATGCAGAATTTAGAAAGGTAGGTGTCCTCTGGCAGACTTGATAGTCTGGTGACTGAATGATGCAGAAATTTGGACAAGGATTAGAGTGGAATGATTTAGGTTTTGAACTTTAGTTTCCACAGAAACTGCTAAGAGCTACTAAAAGACACAGCTGTGAAAGGGAAGGGAGAGATGTGCCCTTAGAGCACAGCCAGGAAGTCGTTTTGTAGGTTTGGTGCTCTTCAGGGGTATAGGAGGTGGCTGGAGTTAGGGGACGAGAGAAGGTTGCTTTGGGAGAGTGGCAGTGAAGACTGCAGTGTCCCTACTGTATACTGTGTGTCAAGCAGAGTGAGAAAACTGAGCTCAGAGAAGACCAGTGTTGGAAAGGGTGAGCTTGGAGAAGGAAGCCAGCATGCATAACCAAAGAAAACAGTGAATATGTGAATGGAGAGCCATCACTAGTGGGGATGGAGTCTAGATAAGTCCACACCTAAGATCTGGAGGTGGGTTTTCCCACCAGACTCTTTATATGACTTTGGAATTATCTGATCATAATCTTCCTGGATTTAAGCTTGAGATCAGGTGCCTTGATCTGCCAGTGAAGGACAGAAAAGCTTTTTCCCTTTCTTCAACACCCTGAACTTTTTTCACCTTCCTTTCTGAGAGTGCTGGAAACTGGTGATGCTAATTTCTCTTGGGCCCTAAGATACAAGGGACCTTGTCCCTTACAGGCCTCCTAGATGTGCTGGACAGACAGTGCTGCTCTGGACCAGCTGGTCTCAGAATTTTTTCCCCTTTGATTTGTTTATACATTTTAGAAAGCTCTTTGAGTTTTCTGA
The DNA here is from genome assembly GCF_964271855.1 of Acomys minous. Taxonomy (NCBI): domain Eukaryota; kingdom Metazoa; phylum Chordata; class Mammalia; order Rodentia; family Muridae; genus Acomys; species Acomys minous. The sequence continues at coordinate 100,260,639 of NC_140486.1, read as the reverse complement.
TCTTTAAGTATTATTGGTGTGTGGGGAATGTGTGCTCACATGCGTGAACATGATTAGAGCTTGTACCTAAGGAGTTAGGCTAGGCAGACATTTTACCACTAATTTGTATCCCTATATGATAATGATGATGCCGATTGTTTTTTTTTTTTCAGATAAGGTCTCACTGTGTACGCCTGGCTTCCTTTACTTCACCTGCCTCTGCCTCTGAAGTCCTGGGTTACAGGCTAGTTCCACTATACATAGCAATGATTTCTGTAATGTAGAAGGTATGTTACAAATTGACCATATTATAGAAACTGAAATGTTACTCCATTTAGAAAAATTAATCCATTATTACCATATTATGGTTAATATAAATGTGGGGTGTTTTGTTTTGTTTTGTTTTTGTTTTTTCGAGACTAGGTTTCTCTGCGTAGCCTTGGCTGGCCAGGACTCACTCTGTAGACTAGGCTGGCCTCGAACTCACAGCGATCCACCAGCCTCTGCCTCCCAAGTGCTGGGATTAAAGGCGTGCGCCACCACACCCGGCCCTATAAATGTGTTTTTAAATGATGATTTTTGAGAAGATTAGATTTGGGTGGGGGTTTTTTGTAGATTAAGAGAAGATAGCTGTATTTTCTCTTTTTTAAAAAGATTTATTTATTTATTGTTATGTATGAGTATTCTATCTGCATGTACACCTACATGTCAGAAGAGGGCATCACATCACATAGATGGTTGTGAGTCACCATGTGGTTGCTGGGAATTGAACTCAGGACCTCTGGAAGAGCAATCAGTCCTCTTAACCTCTGAGCCATCTCTCCAGCCCCCTGTATTTTCTTTAAAAAATCTTTTGCTAACTATTTTCATGCTTACTTCTGCATTCACTCCATTTTGATATGTTAGTTTTTGAGTTAGGATGAAAATTTAGAGGCTAGAGAGATGGCTTAGTGGTTAAGAGTTTCTTCCAGAAAACCAAGTTCTTTGCTTGCTGTTAGTAGTTTTTCTGGCCTCTTTGGGCATTGCATCCATGTGATGTACAGATATAAATACTTATACACATAAAACAACAACATAAATATTAAAAAGAAGAGAATTTAGCCTCAGATGGTAGAAGCGGGCCTAAAACACTCAGTTTGGGGCTATTGTGTAAAAGAAGGATCAACTTGGTTGGCAGGGCTTGTTACTTGGTTGTTTAAAGTCAGGATTTCACTGGGGAGTCGAGATTTTCTAGAGTTTTAAGGTTTTCCTACATCAGTCTCACAAGTAAGCAATTAACACAGGTGTGCATCACCATAGTGGTTGGCTTGTATGTACCCCTGACTCCATGACATCATGTGGTAGACACTGATTGAATTGTTAAAAATCTTCCAAATACTGTCATGTTCCTTATACAATATAAAAGAATCATATTTGAAAGTAGGCAAGCTGGGTGTGATGGCATACGCCTGGCATACCCCAGCACTCGGGAGGTAGAGGCAGGTGCATTGCTGTGAGTTTGAGGCCAGCCTGGTCTACAAAACAAGTTCAGAATAGTCAAGGCTTCACAGGGAAACTCTCTCTTGAAAAAAAAAAAAAGAAAAGGAAAAAAAAAAGAAAGTAGGCATTATGGCACCATTAGGCCTGTTTTTTTTTTTTTATGTATGTATATATGTATGTATGCAGTGTTCTGCCTGCATGTACACCTGCAGGCCAGAAGAGGGCATCAGATCACATTATAGATGGTTGTGAGACACCATCTCCCAGTGGTTGCTGGGAATTGAGCTGAGGACCTTTGGAGGAGCAGTCAGTGCCCTTAACCTCTGAGCCATCTCTCCAGCCCCGATTAGGCCTGTTAATCCCAGCATTTGGGAAGCTGGGGCAAGAGGGCTATAAATTTTAGGTCAACCTGTACTACATAGCAAGACTTTGTCTAAAGACACCAAAAGTAGGCCATTGAGATGGCTCATCAGCTAAAGGCATTTGCTACCAAGCCTGATGACCTGGGTTCAATCCTTGGAGCTCGCATAATGGAAGGAGAGTAGAATCATGAAAGTTGTCCTCTGGCCTCTGTGTGAGTGTGCGCACACACAGATAAATGCCAAAAGTTACATAAAATAAAATAATAGTCATATTTGTATCAGTATCACGATTTCCAGAAAAGCAGTCATGCTTTTAGTGGCAGATACAGTTTTGCCAAAATTCTGATTTTTTTTTTCTCTTGAAAGTTCAAATTTTCTCATTGGCAGCAAGTTCTGTCCGCTGTCTTACTTGAAGTGACAGGCTTTATTTACTTTGTTTTATTTCCCGAAGTGTCTGCCAGATACCACAGTCTGAAGGACTTTGTCACCTATGTCATTCATTCTTTCAAGTAAATATGGTGTTCTACACAAGAGTCTGGCAGCCTTGTCTCACCAGGTGCTTTGCTTAGTTTTGTTTTGTTTGAGAATAAGGTCTCTACGCAGCTCAGTCTGTCCTGAAACTCCTCCTGCCTCCACCTGGAAGTGCTAGGATTGCAGGCTGTGCCACCACACCCCACTAGCATGCCTCATGTGCTCTTTTCCTCAGCCACCCAAGTGCTTCGTATTGAAACTAGAGCTTCCGTCTTGCTGTACCCCCAGATCCTACCTCTTGTTTTGTCACATAGAATATTTTAAAATTTAAAAAAATAAAATTTCCATGGTATGCAGTAAAATTGTCATTTTTCGACTGGGTGGCCACCTAATACATCCAGTGGAAGACTTTAGGCTACCGTTGTCTTGAGTTGTGTAAGGATGCCAGTGGCTTTACTCATCGCCGCTTGTCTTGCACCATCAGTGGACAGGTCAGCACAAGGTTTTGAAAAGACAGACACCCTCTCATTGCTGGCACACACACAGTTGTGACCCAGTAGAGACCTCTGAAAGAGTCTCGGGGCCCTCTCAGGTTCTGTGAAGCACTCTTTGAGAACTGCCGTTCAGCAGAAGCAGGAGATGCCTGTGGAAACTGATAACAATCAGAGCTTCAGGAGACCTAGTCAGTCACCTGGCCACATAAAGCTTTGATTGGTCTCATTTGTCAGTAGTCTGCAGCTTGACCTCTCCATCTAGTGTTGGGAGTCTGCGTTGTTGCACTGCCAGACTCCTGAGCCTTATGTATCTGCACTTGTAACATGACCTGCCATTTCTTTCAACTTGAATCTGACCTTCCTCTGTGCGACTTCCAGAAATCCATTTTGCCTACGCCTAGAGAGATGGCCCAGCGGCTGAGAGCTTTTAACTGCCAGAGCAGGGCTGGGGAGATGGCTCAGAGGTTAAGAGCACTGGCTGCTCATCCAAAGGTCCTGAGTTCAATTCCCAGCAACTACATGGTGGCTCACAGTCATCTATAATGAGATCTGGTGCCCTCTTCTTGCATGTAGGCAGAATACTAAATATATAATAAATAAATCTTTAAAAAAAAAAAAAACCTACCAGAGCAGAGGACCTGTCTTCAGTTTTCAGCACCCATATTGGTGGCTCACAACTGCCTGTAACCCCAGCTCCAGGGGCCTCCAAGGGTACCTGCACTGATGTGCATATACTCACATGCATACCTACACACATATATGTAATGAGAAGTGAAAATAAGTCTTAAAAACATTACTAAATTCATTGTTTCTCCATCTTGCTTTAAGGAGCTAGAGCTTGGGATTTATCTTGTCACAGGAAGTAGGTCTGACCGCTACCTGTCCACTTCCAGGTGCGTTACATCCCATCAAGTGATCCAGTCAGGGACCTTGTATGTAGGTGATGAACCATTTCCAGTGTCCCAAATTCCTCAGCTGACCTACAGAAACATCTTGATGGAGGAGGTAAAGGAAACTGCAGGTCCCAGGGCCACATCCAAGAAAGTGATTTAATCAGTGCTTAATGAATAATTGCTTTATGTAGAAATAGGTGCTTGTCCAAATTTAGCTGGGTCTGGCCCCTAGAGAGTTGATGGTTTGAGACAGCATAGGTTTTTTGGCTAGGCTACTAATTGTTCTCACTTGCTTAAGGAAGCACAGCAAAAGTATCTTTACAAATTGGACAGAACATAATAGAGACTGTGTGTGTGTGTGTGTGTGTGTGTGAGAGAGAGAGAGAGAGAGAGAGAGAGAGAGAGAGAGAGAGGGAGAGAGGGAGAGAGAGAGAATGAGGATGAGGATGAGGATGAGGATGAGAATGATTTGACATTGAACCTATGGTTTCATGTATGCCAGGCAACTAACTGCTCTACTCTGGCCTGCATCCCAGCACTTCTTTTTATTTGTTAAACTGTTCAGTCTGGCCTTGAATTCTCTCTGTAGCTCCTGCAAGCCTTGACCCTTGAGTAATTAGGATTATAGTCTGTACTATCAGGCCTGGCAGGCTTAGGAGCATCTGATGGCTTTAAGCTATATTTTAAAAAGAGCATTGTGAGCTGTTTGTGCTGATGCATACAGCACTTAGGATTGCCACAAATTCAGTCAGTTTGAGCTACAGAATAACACATGCAAAAGAAGTGGGGGAAAGGATGGGGAGATAGCTCAGTTGGTAAGTGTTTGCTGTGCAAGTTATGCAGGACCTGGGCTTGAACCCTCAGAAACCATGCAGCAGTTGGATGGTTAGCACAAGTGTCTCTAATCCCAGTGTTCCCTCCTGTGGGGAGATGGGAGACAGGAGATACTTAGAAGTTCATGGGCCAGCTAGCCTGGTATACACAGTGGAAACACAGAGAGATGCACCTTAAACAAGGGAGAAGGTAAGGACCAACACTGGAGGTTGTCCTTGTACCTCCACATGAGCATTGTGGCACATATGCTTAAAAGCACACACTAAGAGAAAACGGAGATTCTGAGGAGGGCTAAGTTAGCTGGTGACAGATGATAGTGACTTGATTAAGGTAATGACTGGAGATGGGGAACAATAAATAAGAAAAATTACTTTGAAGCTATGAATACTTCTTGATGGATTGAGTGGAAGAGAAGGTCAGCAGAGGTCAGGGTGAACTCATTACTTGAGGCAGGTTGGAAATTTCTGTGTTGCTCAAATGCCTGTTCCCGGGCCTGAGACCCTTTCCCCAGATATTATGTTCAAGAGTGGTTCATTCACCATGTAGCCCAGGCCTCAAACTAATGCTCTTCCTGACTAAGCCTCAGGAATGCTGAAATTACATGTCATTGCCACCACATAGGATTTTTAGTTTATTAAATCATTTTTGTGGAATATTAGCTTCTTTCCTGGCCCCTGACACTAATAAAATTTTAATTGGGTGTGAGAGAAGGATTGATTGATTCTGGTGTCATTAGTACTTTTCTCTTGTCCTTCAGTGTGACTTTCCTAAAATTTGACATTCTCATCTACTTTAAAAAAGATTAAAAGTTGTTTCCTCTTGGATGACAGTGGCTATTGAAACCCCTGGTTTCATTCTTTCTAGTGCCAGAGACCTTATCTCAGCCTCTCAGGTTTTGCTCCTCAGCTGTGTGTAGACAGTACCTGGTGTTTCTGTTGAAGAGGAGGCTTGGGTTTTGTGGGCAGTGAGGTTTCCATGGAGATTCAGGTTTAATGGCTGAATGACGACCTCAACCCTATAGCATGTTGTTTGGCTCTAGAAAGTGCTTCTGTTAAACTTCACGTTGAGCTCGAGTTTGCAAGTCCACTGGCAGGCAGACCTAAAACGGCTATATTAAAAAGACTTTTGATGTGATCATGTGACCTCGCTCTGTACCTTAGAGCATGACAGGTGGATTCCTCAGTTAATCCTACTGTAGGTAGTGGAGTGTGCATGAACATCCTGTTGCTTCGACATCACTTGCTAAAAAAAAAAAGATGATCCCTGAGGGGCTGGAGGGATGCCTTAGAGGTTAAGAGTACTGTCTGCTCTTCCAAAGGTCCTGAGTTCAATTCCCAAAAACTATATGGTGGCTCACAGCCATCTATAATGAGATCTGGTGCCCTCTTCTGGTATTTAGGCATACATGTATACACAGTAAATAAATAAATCTTATTTAAAATAAAAATGATCCTTTCATGAAATTCCAGCTTTTAATTGGCTGGAATGTGGTTTACTTCTGGACTCTGTTGTGTCCTGTTGGCTTACGTGTCTATTATTAATACTATTGTCATACCTTGTTCTAGATTGTGAAATCAGGCAGAGTAAGTCCCCTAGCTGTTCTGTCTATTATTCTAGATCTGTTACATTTGCAGACAAATATTCATATGTACTTGTCAGATTCTTCAGAGAAGTTTTCTGGAATTTTGATAAGAATTGCATTTACTCTATCAGAAGGAATTGCCAACTTTATTGTGCATCTTCTGGTTCATGAACATGTTATATCTCTGTATGTTTACATTTCTAATTTCTTTTTAGCAGTTTGTGTATTTTTCACTGTATAGGTCTATACTTTTTGTTGTTAAAGTTATTCCTAAGGCTGGGCACAGTGATAATCTTTACTCAGGAGACATAGGCAGAAGACTAGCTTGAGCCCGAGAGTTTGAATCTAGCCTGAGCAACAGGCTAAAAGAAACCACAAAACCCAAACAGGAACCTAGGTGATTTAAATAACCATAAATGGAATTGTTCATTTGTATGTGTGATACTAGAGATTGCAGCCAGGGACTGGGCATTAGCTAAGTGCTCTGCCGTGGACCTATGGCCGGTCTTGATTTGGTTTGGATTTTGTAGATAGGGTCTACCTTGTTCTTCATGAATATTGAGAATAATGTTCTCGCCATGAACAGAGAATAATCTTTTTAAAAGTTTTTAGGTTATTATTTTAGGTATATGGTTGTTTTGCCTGCATGTGTGTATGTGTATCATGTGCATACCTAGTACCGGAAGAGGTCAGAAGAGGCTGCGGTGTATCCAGGAGCTGGAGTTACGGTTGTGAGCTGCCACGTGGATTCTGGGAATGGAGCCTGGGTCCTCCAAGGAGGGCTCTGAGCTGCTGAGCCAGCTTCCTAGTCCTGAGAATAATCTTGAACTCCAGATCCTACCTCCATCTCCAATTACAGCTGTATGTGGTCCTGCAGACTGATCCACCACCGCACCATTTTGTTAGCATTTGAGGGAAAAACAACAGGACAGGCAGGCTGTAAGTCTTGGCAACTGCCAGGAGGAGGGAGATGAAGAGGAAGGGAAATAGCATATTTTTTAGTTGGAGTCCAAGAAAGCAGGCAGAGTTAGCAATGGAGATTGACAAGGAGCTGTATGGGGTTTTGTTTGATATTTCTGGGCCTGAGGGAAATGGCTCAGTAAAAGCCATTGTAAAAGCACTTGTCATGCAAGTGTGAACCCCTGTGTTTGAATCCTCAGAATTCACACAAAAACCAGTTGCAGTAGCTAAAGTTTCTATAATCTGGTGTTCCTGCAGGGAGGTGGGAAGCAGGGACAGGTGAGTCCCTAGGGGCTTGCAGGTACCTGGCATAGGCAGCAAAAACCAAGAGCTTTGTTTTGAACAAGGTAGAAGCTGACTTCCTACACACAGGCTATCAAATGCATCTGCCCCCATACACACAAATGCACATACACACATACATAAAAAATGAATTAAAAAATTTTAAGTTGACTGGGTACGGTAGTGCACACCTGTGATCCCAGCACTTGAGACACAGAGGCAGGTGGATCTCTGTGAGTTTGGGGCCAGCCTGGTCTACAAAATGAGTTCAGAACAGACAAGGGGCTACACAGAGAAACCCTGTCTTGAAAAATTAATAACTAAATAAAAAAAATTTGTGTGGCGGTCTTATACCCTCTAGCCTTATTAAACTTGCTTCATTCTAGTAGATTTTTGTAAATTTCTTGGTATTTTATAGATTTCTTAGGACATTTTTTGTTTTTGTTTTTGTTTTGTTTTTCAAGACAGTTTCTCTGTGTAGCGTTGGCTGTCCTAGACTCACTTTGTAGACCAGGCTGGCCTTGAACTCACAGTGATCCGCCTGTCTCTGCCTCCCGAGTGCTGGGATTAAAGGTGTGCACCACCATTCCGGCAGAGGTGAGCATGTTCCATGGAGCATGTATGGCGGCCAGCCTGGTCTACAGATTGAGTCCAGAACAGCCAAGGCTATACAGAGAAACTGTGTCTGGGGGTGGGAGGGAATAAAGGGGAGCAACTTAGAGAGGCTATCTGTTTTATTCCATTCTTTCTTTCTTTTTTTTTTTTTTAAGATTTATTTATTATGTAAACAGTATGCATCAGATCACATTATAAATGGTTGTGAGCCATCATGTGGTTGATGGGAATTGAACTCATGACCTCTGGAAGAGTAATCAGTGCCCTTAACTGCTGAGCCATCTCTCCAGCCCTTTATTCCATTCTTAAGGAAAGTCAGGACAAGAACTCAAGTTTGCCACATACCTCCTGGCATGATTTTAAAAACCTTTTTTACATTTACATTTTATTTATCTGTGTACTAGTTGTGTGTGCATGTGTATGCATGCATATGTACACACATGTCAAGGTGTGTATGAGGAGGTCAGAGGGCAACTTGAGGGAATTGCTTCTCTACTTCCTGTAGTGGGAGTGGAACTCAGGTCATCAGCCATGGTGTCAAGCACTTTTACACTCTGAGCTATTTGACCTTTCTGGTATGTTTTAATGGGCAATCATATTTGTAGCTGAGGAATCTAAATACTAGCAGTACTTCTGATGCCACAGAAGCTCCCAAATAGTGATTATGTCTTTTTGTTTGTTTTGAGGCAGTCTCACTTTGTAGTCTAGGCTGACCTGACTACATAGCCCAGACCGATCTAGAACTTGAAGCAGTTTTACCTTAGCTTCCCAAGTGCTGGGATTACGTCCTGAGCCACTATCCTGCCCAGCTCCTGTGATGTCTTTATGAAGGAACGTTCATTATTTGTCCTAGTTGAATTTGGAAATTCCTAGTGAATACTTATTGCCTGTTGTTTCTGCCTACTTGTGATGTCATCGCTTACCTGCTACAAGGGCATGACCCTGCCTAGGGCCATGTTAAAGGACAGACCCTCCACGTGGCCTCTCCCTACACACACACACATTCTGCTGCCTGGTACCTTCTTATATCTTATCACCTTATACCTTACTGCCCTAATTATTAAATATAACACCTGTTCCTTGTATTTTTGTCCATTTATAGCAGCTTATAAAAAGGCTGAGGGGAAAAGATGGGATATTTGGGTACTACCCATGTTAGCTTTTTTTTTTTTTTTTTTTTTTTTTTGGTTTTTCGAGACAGGGTTTCTCTGTGTAGCCTTGGCCATCCTGGACTCACTTTGTAGACCAGGCTGGCCTCGAACTCACAGCGATCCAGCTGCCTCTGCCTCCCGAGTGCTGGGATTAAAGGCGTGCGCCACCACGCCCGGCTCTTTTTTAGTTTTTCAAGACAGGGTTTCTCTGTGTGGCCCTGCCTGTCCTGGACTTGGGATGGGGACCTGGAGACAGGAACTGAAGCAGAGACAGGAGAATGCTGCTTACTTTCATGGCTTGTACTGCATGGCTTACTTAGTAGCTACTTTTCTTATATAACCTGGGACAACTTGCCCACAGTGAGCTGGGCCCTCCCACATCAATTGTTAATCACGAATATTCCCCTGAGACTTGCCTATAGGCCAGTCTGGTGGAGGCATTTTCTCAATTGAGGTTCCTTCTTCCCAGATGACCCTAGTTTGTGTCAAGTCAACAACAAAATAAACAAAAAAAGGGATGATATCAACAAGAAATAACTGCCCTGCTGCCAGTGTTTCTTGTGGGTCACTACTGAAGTAGCCTAAACTTCACAACCCTCTTCCTCTCCAGTGCCCATTGGTACACTGTGCTTCAGTGCACCTTGTGTGAATTTTAAAGTTTGTTTTCTCACAACTGCTTAGTAGGGTTATAGTATTTCCTCTCTCCTGTCTTTCCCAGAATACTGCAGCTGTGAGGCCCAGCATTGAAAGTGATGAATTGCTGAGCACTGAAAGTGATGAACTGCTGACTAGCGCTTGGTAGGCGCTCCAGTGAGGTGGTGGCTGCTGATGCTGTGTGGTTGGGAAGAGGAAGAGTGCCCTGGAGACTTCACACAAGTAATGCGTGTTTTTGTTTGAACAGTCAAACAGCGCAGGTGTCTTGAAGTAAACTATCAGATATCCCCCTTATCTTCCCTGCTCAGCCCTTCATCCTTCCCTCTGCCCAGGTGACCTGCCGCCAACAAGATGCCCTGCAAGCTATCCAAGAATTCTCTCCTGAGCTATTACTGTGCTCTCAGCTTCTACTTTCCTTTCCGCTGGGCAGTTTCCTGTTTGGGCCTACATGAAGAAACTTAGTCACAGAAACAGACTTGTATTCTTTTAAACTTGAACTCTGCAGATAGTAGCTCAGTTTAGTGTTTGTACACTGTCTTCCTCTTAGATCACCTTGTTCCTCGAAGATAATATATAGAGACAAGAGTCATGTAATTTTATTGACTCTTTAAAATGTTAAATTATTCAAGCTGCTATCCTCCAGGTGAGCTCAGTTTATTGGCTCCCTACATACTTTTCCAGGTGCTGATTGGAGGTCAGGTAGTGTTGGGTCAGGTGGTTATACGCAGAGACAATAAGTGTGAATGCCTTTGCCTGTCTTTAAGGGTGTGTGTGTGTGTGTGTGTGTGTGTGTGTGTGTGTGTGTGTGTGTTTTTAAAATTTGGCAAATTAGCCTGGTCTACAAAGTGAGTCTAGGACAGCCAAGGCTACACAGAGAAACCAAAACCAAAACAAACAAACAAACAAACAAAAAACCAAAAACTGCAGATTAAATGGAAATAATAGAGTATGGAAAATTATCTCTTTTTTTTTTTTGGTTTTGTTTTTTTTGAGACAGGGTTTCTCTGTAGCCTTGGCTACACTTTGTAAACCAGGCTTGCCTTGAACTCACATCTGTCAGCCTGCCTCTGCCTCCCGAGTGCTGGGATTAAAGGAGTGCGCCACCACACCCAGCCGGAAAATTATCTTTTTAAAATTTTATTTTATGTGTTCATCTGTTTTACCTGCATGTTTATTCGTGTGTGCCTGGTGCCTGTGAAGGCCAAAAGAAGGCAACAGATCCTCTGGAAGTGGAATTACAGATGGTTGTAAGCTATTATTTGGGTATTGGGAGTTGAACCTGGTTCCTCTGAAAGAGCAGCCAATGCTTTTTAACCACTAACCCTTTCTTCAGCCTCAGAAAATTCTTTTTAATTTGCTTAATTATTGATACTTTTATGAAGTTTTATTTAAGTTGGCTACTTTTAAACATTTTTATGTGTATGAGTTTGCCTACATGTATGTGTGTATACCATGTGCATGTTACGTGTTTTTGTTTGTTTTGCTTTGAGACAAGGTATTACTATGTAGCTCTAGCTGGCCTTGAGCTCACTATGTAGACCAGTGTTGGCTCTGTTTCTTAACAATTAGACTTTATTATACAACCCAGCTATCCTATACAGGAGGGGAAAAGGTTAAAGGGAAACAAGAATAAACCTTCCGGGTATTAGTTCCATGGGACCTGCATGCTGATTGATCGATCCTCTCCAGATCAGCCTTCTCTTTTTTCTGCCTGCATTTCTTTCCCGGTTCCCTCCTCCCATCCATGTTTGATTAGAAACACAATAGCCTGGCTGGAGTCCCTGATCTGATTCCTGAGGTTGGCTCTTCTCAGTCTATCACAAAGTCCACCTCAGTGGGGTATCCGTGGTGTTTCCTAGGGGCAAGCAAAACTGTTTTCACCTGGGACAAAGCCTGCCATCCTTTCACAGACCAGGCTGTCTTGGAATTTACAGAACTCTGCCTGGCTCTGCATCTGCTGGGATGAAGGACATGTGCCACCATGTCTGGCTAAATTGGGTATTTGCCTTTGTTAGTTTGTTTGGAGACAAGATCTTACTGTATAGCTCTAGCTGGCTTAGAACTCACTGTGTAAACCAGGTTACCCTCAAACTCATAGAGCCTCCTACCTGCCTTCTGAGTGCAGGCATTAAAGTGTGCACTACCACACCTGGCTAACTTGGGTATTATGAAGCAAGACTTCTACCAGTGGCCTGTGCATGTCTTTCACATATGTAAGTATCTTTTCTTCCTGTTCTTTTTCCCTTTAGCTCATCCTAAAGTTTTTCTTGGGAGAAAGGCAATCTGTCCCCAGATCTTAAAAACATAGATCCTCAAGACATAGAGGATGTCATCAGAGTACACTTAAAATTTTAAGGGGAGCTGGGAAAAAATCCTGAGAAATGACTGTGTATATGAAATCAAGAGGCTATTTCAGAGGGCGGGCTTCACCCAGCAGAAAGCTGCCTTGTGAGAGGGTCTGCCGTCTTTATGGTCTGTGTGCCTATGTGGACTTTGACCTGAGGGCAGAACTCATCACTCTTTGAGGCAGGGTCTCTCTGTGTAGGGCCTGGTTGTCTTGGAACTGACCGTCCTCAACTCATAGAGCTCTTCCTGCCTCAGCCTCCAGAGTGCGGGGATCAAAGGTGTGCACCATCACACCCAGCTAGAATCAATCAATCTCTTCCCTCCCCCACCCCCTCTGTAAACTTTTCAAACTGATTTGGATTTTTTTTTTTTTTTTTTTTTTTTTTTTTTTTTTTGGTTTTTCGAGACAGGGTTTCTCTGTGTAGTCTTGGCTGTCTTAGACTTGCTTTGTAGACCAGGCTGGCCTCGAACTCACAGCGATCCGCCTGCCTCTGCCTCCCGAGTGCTGGAATTAAAGGCATACGCCACCACGCCCGGCCTGGAAAAATTTTTATTTCCTCAAATTATTAGAATTTGGACCAGCTCAAACCTTTTTAAGTTTAACACCTCCCCCCCCCCTTCCTGTAGGCACTGGGTATCACATAGGAAAATGTGACCTGTAGCAGTGGTGGGGAAGGAGGACACAGGCTGCTTGAGTATTGTAGCTAAATCTCTGCTCCCCATGACACTGAGTTTTAATTTCATTAGGAATTTCCAAAGAGAAAGAAGTTACTTTTAGCAAACATCCTTTCCTTGTTTGAGCCAGAAACTTCTGAACTAAAGCCAGATTGAGGCACCTCTGTGAGACTGCTGTGGAGTGGTACTGTTTACTTTGTATTTATGGAGCTAATGTCTACAGAGTATGTGATCTGGCAGCTATGTGTTTGCGCTTCATGACACCACCATGTTAGCCAGCCCTGATGTCTCTTATGAACTGTGGAACTCTTTGTCATAGTTAAAGAAACCATCTTCCCCTCCTGGCCCTTGTATATACTTAAAGCCATGTGACCATCCCTCAGGTGGGTATCCTACACACCCTGGAACTTACAAGAGAAGAGCAGCGGAAATGATCATCTCAGAGACATAGTGCTGGTATCTCATCAGTTAGAAGGGAGTTCACTACATTGGCACTAACCCAGCTTGCCACCATCTGGGCACAAGCCACCCTTAGCCTTTGAAGGGGAAAGGGTTTTATCCTTATCCTCTTTCTTCCTTAGTTGTATTAAAAGACAAACCAGCCAGGTGTAGTAGCACATCCCTTTAATCCCAGATCTTGGGAAACAGGCACACAAATATGTGAGCTCGAGTTTATCCTCGTCTACATATTGAGTTTCAGTCTTGGCCAGAGCTGTAGAGTGAGACCCTGTCAAAAAAACAAGCAAAAAACAAAGAACAAGCCAGTTGATGTCCAGGTGTGAGGCCACTGTGTTCAGTTTTTGTGGCACAGAGGATTACCTGATAGGATGCAGAGAGGGAAAGTGAGTGGGGTGTGCAGAAGGAAGGGCTCTCTTCTCTTCATCCACCCTTTTAGTTCTGAGGTGTTACACAGTGGCTCTGACTGGCAGCTGTGGAGGTCTGTGGTATTAGTGAGAAATCTATGGAATATTCTTAGATACTTCATCAATGAATGCGTGAACCAGAACTTATAAAAGCATGGAGATGAAGGGAGAAACATTAGCAAGGTTGTTTTTTTAGGTGGTGGCCTTAGGTTTTATTTCCTTGACTTGTATGTCCTTCCTATTGCTGTGGTGTATCTATTGTGTTGCATTGGTAGGGCAAGATATGAGTTCCTGAAAGATAAATGAGTTGAATTTTGAGTCTTGAGTATACTCAGCATTCATACATGCATACATGAGGTCTTAGAAAGTCTTTGGTAGGGCTTGGGGTTTTTGTTTGACAGGGTTTCTTTGTGTGTAGCCCTGGCTATCTTAGAGCTTGTTTGGTGGACCAAGCTAGCCTTGAATTCAGAGCGATAAGTCTGCCTCTGCCTCCCAAGTGCTGGGATTAAAGATGTGCACCACTACTCTAGGCTGGGCTTGACTCTTTCAATGTTAGACTTTTCTATTGTGTGTATATAGGGTAATTGTCCCTCATACACTATTTTCATCATTTGGACTTGTGTGGTGGTGCAGCTTTGTCTTTTTTTTTTTTGAGGGTACTGACCTCAATACTGTTCTTCGCATTTATACTTTTTTAAAAGCTCACCATTGTTGTATGTTTTTTTATTCTTGACAAGGATTCCCTGTAAGTAGGCATTTGTAGGCTTCTGCAGGCTTGTTGTTGCTATTTTCCTTCCAGGACTTGCAGATAGGAATCTTGGGTCTTGGAGAGTACTCTAATCAAAATATAAAATCTCTTCCTATTTTTATATCATAAAATGCAACTTGAACAAAATTCTCCCTGCTAATTTCTTCTTCCTAGCTCCTTTGATAAGGATATTAGGATTCTGTCATCTAAGGTGAACAGACAGTTGTTATTTCCCTCTGGATGTGGTTAGGCAGGCAGATCGACCTTTCCCCACATGAAAACTAGGGAGTGTTTTGAGAGTCTATTTAGAGAGTGACCATGCTGAAGAAATTGTTGTGAGACAAGGCTGGTTCAAACACTGCTTTAGAGGAGATATTGAAAGAAAGGGATACAAGGCAGATTCTCCACCCCATAGACCAGCCAAACTACAGTCTGGGCCCTGGAATAAAGGCTGCTGTCTCTTCCTGCCTTTCTCTTCTGCTTTCTCATTTCTTTGTTCCATCGTGGCTGCTGAGAATAAAGTCACTGTAAGTAAGACAGGGTTGGTTTAGTTCCGTCCCCTTCCTTGTTCTCCAGTATGTGGTTTGGAACTTTAGTCTGAGTGGTTGACAAGATTCTTGAAGAGATGAAATTGCTGTCTCTGCTCCATTTCTGTCTGAATTTGTCTTTTTTTTTTAAAAGATTTATTTGTTTTGTATACAGTATGCATCAGATTACATTATAGATGGTTGTGAACCACCATGTGGTTGCTGGGAATTGAACTCAGGACCTCTGGAAGAGCAGTCTGTGCTCTCTAGCCCCTCTTTTTTTTTTTTTTTTTTTTTTTTTTTTTTTTTTTAAGGACCAAAGTAATGGTAAAGCCAGTTGAGAACTGGAGCACAGAACAATTAGTAGAGAGGGGAATACAGGCTGGTCTTTGCCACTTTCAGACCTGCCCTACCTTACCAGGTACAAAAGGGGAAGTCTGGAATGGTGATAGCCGGTTTTTCTGTTTCTTCCTCTTCTTCCTCCTCCTCCTCCTCTTCTTAATATGCTTTAATTTTTTTATTTGACAGTTACTTACACACACACACACACACACACACACACACACACACACACACAGTCTCTTGATCATATCCACCTAACAGCTATGTTCTGTGGAGAGGGGCAAGCTTTCTGAGAGTATGGACACATGAGCAGCCTTGCACTGTGACCCTTAAAATCTTAGTCCTTGTTAAAACCAGATTTGATCATAGGAGGCCACTGCAGGCTCCCTGGAAACATGTTCTTTCCCCAGGGCCCCAAATGATGACCAAGACTGGTTGCTAAGGCTGAAGTGAGACCCTGTTAATTACCTAGCAGGGCCCATCCTCATAAGTCAGCAGCATTTCCAATAATTTCTCTCCCTGCAGGCTGACGGATTCAAGGATGCAGTTGGTGCTAGAGGTGTGTGTCACCTTACCTGAGCCAGGCCATGAGGCCATGTTGCCATGATGTGGGCCCCTCATGGCCTCAGCAGGAACAGAGCACTACAGTATTGGCCTGCGCCGAGGAAACAGCTTCAAGCAGAGACATCCCTCAGGCACAGTATCTGCTTCACCACCTGAGAAACCCTCAGAGGTCAAACTCTGGTCTCAAGCCCACCAGCAGGTGAAGCCAATCTGGAAACTGGAAAGGAAGCACGTAGGCACACTGTCAGCAGGGCTGGGCACCAGTCTCTTGGGAGTCCAACCCCAGTCAACCTATTTCTTTTGCCCTAGCACTTTATGTAGCTCTGGGACCACAGCCGTCATTGCAGGCCACAACAATCCCTGTTACCTGCAATCTCTCCCTGACTTGTTCAACAATACTCTGCTGTACCGCCGTACCAACGTGAGGCAAAAACCCTACCAGCAACTGGAATCTTTCTGCTTGCGTTCCAGCCCATCAGAGAAAAGATCCTTTTCTCTCCCTCAGAAGGGTCACCCTGTCAGTGTCACTGCCAGTAAAGCCCCATCTTCTACAGTCTTTCCCATGGCCCAGCCCATGTCATCTTCACCCACTGATCCATACCTCTCATTGGCAGCAGCTGGGGAAAATCCTTCAAGGAAGAGCCTGTCCTCTGCCATCTCAGGGAAGATTGCATCTCCGATGTCCTCCTATAGGCCAATGCTGAACAATAACTCCTTCATGAGGCCAAATAGCACTAAAGTGCCCTTATCACAAGCCACAGATGGCCTGAAGCCAGTATCCTCACCCAAGATCCAGCCTGTCTCCTGGCATCATTCAGGGGGTACTGGAGACTGTGTGCCCCAGCCTGGTGACCATAAGGTGCCCCAAAGCATTGGCACTGCTTTAGATGATGTCACTGCCCCTATCACCCCATCGACTCCTAGCACCCTCAACATATCCTCAGCCAGTGTTGCCTCTTCCCACTGCAGTCAGAGTAACTTTAGGATGGAGGCACATCCCTGTGGCCTGGATGAAAACCTGGATTCCCAGAGTGCTACTAAAGAGGTACACTTCACTGAGGCTGTGAGGAAGTTGACTGCAAAAGGCTTTGAGAAGATGCCACGACAAGGCTACCAGTTTGAACAGGCTTGTTTTGTGAACCCCAGCTTCCAGTGGGGTCTTCTCAACAGAAGCAGGCGGTGGAAGCCTCTGATGGGCCAGCGGTTTCCTCAGGAAGATGTTGGACTAGACAGTGAAATCATTCCTGGTGCCTCAGACACCTTGGGGTTGGACAGTCCAGTCTTTTGTACCAAAAGGATCAGCATTCACCTCCTTGCCTCACATGTCAATGGGCTTAACCCCAGCCCTACCTGTGGGTCTGTAGCTGACCCCCAAGTACTTGGAGAAGACAGAGCTCCTGTTCCCTCTTCCCTCCAGCCTCTTGGTGTAGCTGAAGTGGCCACTCACCTTTCTTCTGTCCATCTTGGCCAGCCTGGGAAGGAGCCTGAGAAAGCCAAGAAGCTGAATTCATATGCTAGGACTAGTCGGTAAGTTGTGCCCTGTCTTTGCTCATGTGGAGCAGTACAGTAGCTGTGCCATAATCTGGAGACACTGATAGCCTGTATCTCTGATAGTTGGCTTTATTTTTTTAGCTACCCTAGAAGCTTTGGGTTTCACTCTAAATGGGATTTATTTTAAGGTGAGGATTGGAAAACTAGCTTGCAGGCTAAATCTTGCTTTTGTAAATGAAGTTTTATTGGGGTGCAGGCTTGTCTGTTTATTTACTGTAGCCTTCGGCTGCTTTCTTGCTACAACAATAGAGTTGGGAAGTTGGGACTGAATGGCCCACAAAACTGAAGATTTTCATGGATGGTTCCTTTGGAGAGTTTGCCTATTCCTGTTTTAAGTATTACCAGGGAAGAAGTAAGAATTCCAGACACCACTTCTTAGGGTCTGTGACTTTCCTTCTTACTCGAAACCAAATGTGGTTCCTATGCTTTCCTAGTAGGACAGCAATTCAGAATTGAAGATGTGAATATAGTTGGTTCCTTCTTTTGTGTCTTGTTACATTTCTAGAACCTTGATCCACCAAGGCCTTCTCAGTTCCCAGTGAACATCCCAAGGACATGTGAATTACCAGATATTCAGTGATGACTTTTGTATGCAGAATTTTATACTTATATACTATAAGAGACTTCAAAAAAAAGTGGAAGACGTAGAGGGATATAAAGCTGAGGAGCTAAGGCTGGACTTTAATTCTGAGGACCCGAGCAATAGTTGATGAAGTCTAGGCTAGAGATTACAGATAAGGAGGCTGTTACTAGGAGACAATGAAGGAATGAGACTTCGCTGTGATTTCTTCTGTGGAGTTGGCGTGGGTGGAGGCATGATTCTTTTTTTTCAGTTCAGCTACTGACCTCCGGCCAAACCAGGTAGAGCCTGAAGATACAGAAGATGAACTAAGAGATGGTTTGGAAGATAGCTGCAGCCATGATGAGAATGAAGAAGAGGAGGGTGAGGAAGGAATGCTTTTGCTTCCAACTCTAGGGCTTGCTCGCCATCCACTAGGGAAGTGGGATGACGGTGTGTCCCAGGCTTGGCTGACATCCCCTGCATGAGTCATTTGCTCTGGGGGCATAACTGGGGCTTTGTGAGGGACTTTGGTCTCTAGACCCTCTGTCCCATTGGTCTTGCCTCCTCTCCTGTTACGTTTAAGGAATGCAGTGCAGAGTAGGGGTGGTGCTCATTACTCTCTCAAGGAGGACAGAGCCCAGTTTGTTACAGCAATAGTTACCTGCCTGGGCCTGGTGAAGGTGCACAGCCATCTTCCATTAAGGATTTCTCTATTCTTCCTCTACAGGAGACTCAGAGTGCTCTTCTTTAAGTATTGTCTCCCCCAGTGAGTCGGTGGCAATAATATCCCGGTGAGTGCTATTGGCAGATGCTCATTTCTGTCGTTTGAAGTTTATAATGGCATTACCCTAACTGGCCCTTAAAACCCTGATTCGTTTGCATCAAGTCTCTCATTTGTTTGTTTTTGTGTGTAACTGTAGTTTAAGACTTTTTTTTTTTTTTTAAAGTCAAGGTCTGCATAGCTCTGGCTGTACTGGATCTCACTATATAGATCAGGTTGGCCTTGAACTCCCAGAGATCTGCCTCTCTGCCTCCTGAGGGCTGTGGTTAATGGTGTGCACCATCATGCCCAGCCATTTAAGTACTTTTGTAGAGCAAATACTTTGGAATGCTATCTCAGGAGATATTGAAAGCATGTCAGTCACTTTGTAAAAAGATTAAAAACTTTTAGATGTTTTAAAATACATTTGGACTACCTGGTGGCTCAGCACATGGAGGTGTTTGCTTAGCCTGACAACTGGAGTTCAGTCCCTGGAACCTACATGGTAGAAGAAGAAAACCAATCAGAACTTGTTTTCTGTCTTCTATATACCCCTAGCGCGCGCGCACACGCACGCACGCACGCACGCACGCACGCACGCACGCACGCACGCACGCACGCACCCAAATGCATAAAGTTATAAAAATTAAAGATAAGTAAAAAGACACTTGTGTTAGTTAGGGTGTCTGGTGCTGTGATAAAACACTATAACCAAAAGCAACTTGGGGGAAAAGAGGTTTATGTCATGTAAGCTTACAGTTGCATATCACAGTCCATCATGAAGGGAAGTCAGAGCAGGGATTCGATGCAGGAACTGAAACAAGGCATAGAGGAACTCTTCTTACCTGGCTTGCTTTATATACATATACTCCAGGTCTGTCTGCCTAGGGATGACTACAGCCATAGTGAGCTAGCTGGGGCTTCCACCATCGATCATTAGCAATAACCCAGACTTGCCTACAGGCCAGTCTTACAGAGACCACTTACCATAAAATTTCTTCTTCTCAGATACGACCAAATTTGTGTCAGTTTGACCAACAAAACAAAACAACCAAAAAACAGAAACCAACCAACCAACCAAACAGAAAAACCAAAAACCAAAACAAAAAAACAGCACAGCACTTTAAGAAGTTTTATTTTATATTTTGGTTTTTCAAGACAGGGTTTCTCTGTGAAATAGCCCTTGATGTTCTGAACTCATTTTGTAGACCAACCTGGATTTGAACTCAAAGAGATCTGCCTGCCTCTCCTTCCCATGTTCTGGGATTAACAGTGTGCCACCACACATGGTCTGAATTTTTTTGTTTAAATGGGGTCTATGTAAGTCAGTGTAGGTGCTTGTGGAGTCCAGGAGCTCAAGTTATAAGCAGTTATGGGCTGCCTGATGTGTTTGCTCAGAACTGAACTCAGATTTTTGGCAAAGCTGAAGCCATTTCTCTAGCCCTAAATAAGACAATTTTAGTGATAGGTGTCGTGGCATTAATCTCAGTACTCCAGAATCTGAACTTATTCACAGCAGGAGAGAGCCTGTGAATTTGAGGCCAGCTTATATAAAATGCTAGCTCAAAAAACAACCAACCAACCACATCCTCCAGTGCATTCTCTCTGTTTGCTTGTTTGTTTGGTTGGTTCTTTGAGAAAGGGGTTTCTCTGTGTAGCCTTAGCTGTCCTGGACTCACTATGTAGACCAGGCTGGCCTGGAACCTAGTGATCTGCCTGTTTGACTCCCAGGTGCTGGGATTAAAGGCGTTCATAACCACACCTGGCTTCTTCCAGTGCATTCCCTTCCAACTTTGTGTCAGAATTAGAGTCTGTCTTCATTAATTACTAAATTCTTTTAAAAAAGGAACCCCTCCCCCTTTTACTGAGTTGTTTAATACTGAAGATTTTCTGTCCTCTAAAAATAGAAAAGAATGGAAAATTGAAGGTGGCCAGATAGCTCAACTGGTAAAGGCCCTTGCTACTGAACCTGATGATGATCTAAGTTCAGGCCCCAGAACTCACATGGTGGAAGAGAGAAGCAGCTCCCTTAAGTGTTCCCCTGGCTTGAATGTACATTGGTGCGCGCGTGCGCGCGCGCGCACACGCACACACACACACACACACACACCATAATAAACAAATGTAAAAAATTTTTAAATAAATTTAAAGAATGGAAAATTGATAATTTTTAAGTGCAAAATATCTTCTCTCATTTTAAATTAAAATTTAGCCTTGTCTGTCACTGCATGCCCAGTATATTACAACTCTAGCTACTTTCTTTGCCATCCGATTTACTTTATCTGTAGCTAAGAAGACTCTCTGTATCTGGGTTAGCATTAACAAAGTTGCCCTTGTCATGGCAGCAGCTTTATTGACTCTAGAGCACCAAACCAGCAAGGTGGAGGCAGAAATATCTGGAAAATGGAAAAAAGGAAAACAAACAAACAAAAAAAACAAAAAACAAACCAAAACACCCACAATATGAGTCCAGAAAAGCTGGTAATCATTTGTTCATTAACTACTATAAATTACACACAATTTCCTGTAGATGGGGGGCTGACAATATGGTTTTCAAGAAAATAGAAATTGAATTACCAAACATTTTTTATTTTTAGAAGTTTGTATTTCAGTGTATAGGTTTTTGCCTGCGTCTGTCTGTGTACCACATGCACACCTGGTTCCTTCCGAGGCCAGATGAGTGTGTTGGGTTCCCTGGGATTGAGTTACTGGTTATTGAATTTGGGTCCTTTGGAGCAGCAGCCAGTCCCTTAACCATTGAGACATCTCCTAGATCATGCCTTTAAAAGCTGACTAAAATCAATTACAGCTTGGCAGAAGGTAACCTGGAATTTGCTGTATAGCCCAGGCCGGCTTTGAACTCATGATAATCTTTCTGCTCAACAGTTGTATTGCATTTTCTGCTGCTGTGCAGAATCCTATATTATTATGGGTGGAAGTCATTCAAGATCTTTGAGGATCATAGAAGGAGATTAAATGTTCCAGAGTCATAGCTTATAATAGCCTTGCCTTAAGGATAAGTGAAGTACCTTTCATTGCTATTGTGGGATTCTTTTCTCTTGTGTTTTTCTGGTGGGTGGGTGGGTTGGCTGGGAGAGTCCCTTAGGACTGGCGTTAAGGATGGTTGCTGGCTGAGCTATAGGAGCTGGGAATTGAACCCAGATCCTCTTCAAGAGCAAGTCTTCTTAGGCCCTGAGCAGCTCCTCAAGCCCTAGCTTTACTGTTTAAGGAGGGTCTCACTGTATAGCCATGACTGGCTAGACCTTGTCATGGCAGATGATAGGATGACTTCAGCTTGTGCCACCACTACTGTCACATTCTCTGACACACTACCAGTAGCTTCACCGTTGACCATTTGAGGCTGTGTGGGTTGTTTCCAGCTGAGAACCACCATGAGTAAAGCTACCGTAAGGAACTATGTCCATAGTTTTATGTGAACGCGAGTCTTTATTCCTCTGAGACATGGGCCCAGAAATGTGTTTGCTGGTTGTGGGGTAAATGCTTTGGTCGCCACCTTACCTTCTTGCCTTGTCTTTGTTTTGTATCATGGCTCATTCTCTGCATTTTCCTTGTTTGGCCAGACATGATGCATGTCTAATGCCAGCACTTGAGATGCTGAGGTGGAAAATTGGGAGTTTGAGACCAGCCTTGCCTTTATGTAGGAATCTCTTGTCTTAAAAACAAATTTTAAAAATTTAAGTTATTGAACGCTGAATTATTTTACATATAGAGCCCCCTTTTCCTTCCTTCCTTCCTTTTTTTTTTTTTTTTTTTTTTTAAAAACAGAGTTTCTCTGTAGCCTTGGCTGTCCTAGACTTGCTTTGTAGACCAGGCTGGCCTAGAACTCTCAGTGATCCTCCAGTCTCAGCCTCCCTTGAGTACTGGGATTAAAGGCATGTGCCACCATGACGGGTTAGAGCCTATTTCTTTTGTAATGAAAATAACAAAAGTATTGTCATGGTTCTAGCAACCCTAAAAGCGTTTTGGTTTTTTTTGTTGTTGTTATTGTTGTTGTTTTGTTTTTATAATGCGAAAACCAATCTTACAGTAATATTTGTGGCTCATACTAGTTCAAGGTTAAAAAGGAAAGCCTCTTCACTTTCCAAAGAAGTGGTGTGGGCCAGTGGCTTGTACTGACAGCTAATGCCTCTTGAGAGCTAGCTTGGCCGTACAACCTTCACAGCCCTCCCACCGCCCATGGTCTTCCTCCCCTCTGCCATAAGATCCAGACTTGCAATGCCAGAGTGTCATGAGTCTGTATTTTGAATTCTGTGTCATCCTCTTTCTCCTCTACTTTGTTGAAGTATAGCAGTCTTCTAATGTCCACCCAGACCCCCTCTCTCAGAATTCTTTCAGGGTCTTCCCTAACCTATGGCTTATCATGGGGTGTATTGGAGACGTGCTGTCAAAATGTTGGGAATCTTTGACTATTGGCATTTAATAGTATACATAGCTGTAGGTGGGATAGCTCTAGCACTAAATTTGCATAATATTTATTATCAAACACTTGTCTTTTCAGAGTTATAAGCAATCCTGTTAACACCTTGTAGCTGTTGCTTTCCCATTGTCTGTCATGTTTATTTCTCATCACAGGAACTGTGTGGATTTAATGTCCAAATCCCTTTCCAATCATGAGAAAGTTGTACGGCCAGCCCTCATCTACAGTCTCTTCCCCAATGTGTCCCCTACCATCTATTTTGGAACTCGGGATGAAAGAGGTAAATATAAGCAAGTTACCAAGTCCAGAGGCACTCCCAGAAGAGTGCCGGCTATACCCTGTGCTCACTTTCCACAGTGTGGAGGTTCAGTAATGGACTTTGCTTGTCCTTTGTCGGCCTTTCTCAGTCTCATAGTCTCTTGCTTAGCACATGGCCTCTAGTCAGTTTCTTTCCCCGTCCAGCCTTTCCTTTGCTCCTCATTCCTGCACAGCCAGCCCCCTCTTCCATATAGTTCACTCCTCTCAAACCTGATCTGGAGCAATTTGTAGTGATCTGCCCACCCAGGAAGGGATAGGTGCCAGTGCTATCTTTTTGATCTCCTTACTGTAACCCGCCTGCTCTTCACCCCAACCCTGCCCTTCCTTTTCCCCAGTGGAGAAACTTCCCTGGGAACAGAGGAAACTACTCCGGTGGAAGATGAGCACAGTGACCCCTAACATTGTCAAGCAGACCATTGGACGGTCACACTTCAAAATCAGCAAGAGTGAGTTGCCCCACTGTGAACCTGACCTCCTTGCCCTCCCTGATGGGTTTGGACAGGAAGAGAGCCTTAGAGATCCTGTTGAATGTGGGGACTGTGTCTTGAAGCTTCCAACCTCTTAGAAGCCAGTTGTCAGAATTGGGAGGCTGAAGACCATTGCTCTGGCCCTGGTCCTGAGGCCTCATGTAGGGCAGCTCAATGGTAACTTTTTTTTTTCTCTCTTTCTCCGAGACAGGGTTTCTTTGTGTAGCCTTAGCTATCCTGGACTAGCTTTGCAGACCAGGTTGGCCTCGAACTCACAGAGATCCACCTGCCTCTGCCTCCCTGAGATCATAGGTGTGTGCCACTGCACCCGGGTTTTGATGGTAACTCTTAAATGATCTCTGCGAGTTTAGTGATGAGGTCTTGTTCTGTCCCAAAGCCTGAGCTATTATGTGAGACTGACTTCCTGATTGATTGCCTTCTGCAGGAAATGATGACTGGCTGGGCTGCTGGGGTCACCACATGAAGTCTCCTGGTTTTCGATCCATTAGAGAGCATCAGAAGGTGGGTCCTTTCCAAGGAGCCTGTCCCATAGACTAAGCCAGAAGGAGGTGTTGTTGAGGCAGCAAGGGTCAGTGTGGGAAGAGCACACAAGCAAGGACATTTATGAGCAGTGTTTTGGAGAGGCCACAGTGGAGGTCTCCCAGCTCAATCCTGTTGCCACTCAGAGGCTTTTCATTCCATTTCTTGAGAGGCATTGTCTGTTTTCAGTTAGATGTGTTTCCCATTACCACTACTGACTGTTTCTACTCCTCAGACTAGGTCTGTGTAAAGAGGATTTTGTGGTTCTATTGGAACACTGTGGCCTTCTGTCCTTAGACTCCCTGATGGCATGGCGCTTTCCTTTCCTTGTCTTGCGTGCTGCCATGGAAAAATCCTTTGTACTCAAGGAGACTATCCTGTCTGTCCTATTTTGCCTCTCTGTTGCTGTGATAAAATACTGACCAAAAGTAGTCTGAGGAGGAAAGAGTTCTTTGGCTTACAGCTTACAGTCTATTACTGAGGGAAACCAAGGCAGGAGCTGAGCAGAGACTGTTGTGAAACACTGCTGACAGGCTCATTCTCCATGGTTTGCTCAGCTTGCTTTCTCATACAACCCAGATCTACCTACCTAGGGGTGGTTCTGCCCAAAGGGGGCCTGGGCCTTCTAACATCAATAGTTAATCAAGACAATGCCCCCACAGACATAACATAAAAGGCTGGTCCAGGGGAGGCAATTCCTTAATTAGTTCACTCTCTCCAGGGGACTCTAGTTTGTGTCCAGATGGTGGCAGAAAGATAAAAAGGAACATGAACTTTGCTGGGGATGTTGGAATAATGAGGTGGTGCTTATCTTGTTCCTCTTGGTCTCACTTCTGCCCTTATCCTCTATTTGCCTCTTGTCCCTTCTGTAGCTAAACCACTTCCCAGGCTCCTTCCAGATTGGGAGGAAGGACCGGCTGTGGCGGAACCTATCTCGTATGCAGAGCCGTTTTGGCAAGAAGGAGTTCAGCTTCTTTCCCCAGTCTTTTATCCTGCCCCAGGACGCCAAGCTTCTCCGCAAAGCATGGGAGAGCAGCAGCCGCCAGAAATGGATTGTGAAGCCAGTGAGTGGGACAGAGGGATGAGATGGGATGAAAGTGGAAAGACAGAGCAGATCTCATCTCCTTCCCCTTTGACTTCTAGCCAGCATCTGCTCGAGGCATTGGCATTCAGGTCATTCACAAATGGAGTCAGCTCCCCAAGCGCAGGCCCCTCCTGGTCCAGAGGTGAGCCTGTCTAGCTCACGTTCCTCTCCAACTTCCTGTCTCCTGGGTCTCTGGATTACCTTAAGAGTGTTCTGCCTCGTGACCTCCCAGCCAAAGGCCTTCCTCAGTCATGTGCTCAGAGTCTCCTGAGAACAGCTAGCTGGTTTTTATTATATATATATATATACCACTTGCTTACTCAGCTCATCTGGCTGGATGTAAAGTTAGCTTCTCCTCTCTGTAGGTATCTACACAAACCCTACCTCATTAGTGGCAGCAAATTTGATCTTCGGATCTACGTTTACGTTACTTCTTATGATCCTCTGCGGATTTACCTCTTTTCGGATGGACTCGTCCGCTTTGCCAGTTGCAAGTATGTGCTGGTGGTGAGACGTTCCCCTTATACTGGGTAATTTCCTTTCCTTGGAAGGAGGACACTGAGCAGAAAAGTAACAGATGTCTTTGTGGCTTTGTCAGTAAGGAGGAAGGTGTGAGGGTGGGAAATGAGGAAAGTCTTCCTGCAGGCAACAGGGTTACCAAGTAGACCAGCTGCGCTTTTCTAGAACTTAGGCCTTGCAGGAACAGATCTGTGCTCTTGTCCTTTATCTCCTTCCTTGGCAAATACTTGGCCTATTTTCCATCTGCTCTCACCATTTGCCTCTGCCGTTCTTCTCACTTCCAGGTATTCCCCTTCCATGAAGAGTCTTAGCAACAAATTCATGCACCTGACCAACTACAGTGTCAATAAAAAGAATGCAGAGTACCAGGCCAATGCTGATGAGACTGCCTGCCAGGGCCACAAATGGTACTGAGGGCAATGTGTCCCTGTCAGACTTCCATCTTGAACTCAGGAAGGACTTTGTCTTTGGGAGGTTTGGAGCAGTACTTGAAGAGTATTATTAAAGTACTTGTCACTTCAGAATTGGTCAGTTTGCGTCCAGATGCATCACTTTTCTATTTCAAAATACCATTAGGGAAATACAAAGAAATCATTTTTAGTTCCCTATTACTTTGTTTTTTCCTCTTGTTGCTCATTTCCAAGGACATAACCCCAAACATTTCCTTCTCTTTTCCCTTCAGGGCATTGAAGGCTTTATGGAACTATCTGAGCCAGAAGGGAATTAATAGTGATGCCATTTGGGAGAAGATAAAGGATGTTGTTGTCAAAACCATCATCTCGTGAGTTGTAGGGCTACTTTGCATGTGGGTGTGCCATGAATCCTCATACTTTCTCCTTGCCTCTCTGCTGTGCTCTAGGCTGTGCCCATTTTGTATTTCAGTTTTGAGGACAGGGTAGGAAGAAGTAGAGTTAAATTCTGCTTTCTTAGTTAGTTTTCTGTTGATATGATAAAACACCATGACCAAGGCAGCTTATAAAAGAAAGAGTTTAATTTGGGGCTTAGGATTTCAGGAAGTTAGCATAAGGCAGAGAGAGCTAGTTGGGAATGGATGGACTTTTCTGAAACATAAAAGCCCACTCCTAGTGACACACCTCTTCTAACAAGGCCGCACCTCCTAATCCTTTCCTAAAAGTTCCACCAACCAGGAACTAAGTATTCAAGTATATCAACCTATAGAAGCCATTCTCATTCAAACCACCATATTGCTTATTTACCAAATTTCATTAAGACGATGGCTCAGATCAGGCACAACTCTTAAAAGCCTCTATTTTGAGGTTGGAAGAGATGGTATTTGTGGTTGAGATGGTCTGATGTTGCCAAGGTTGGCCTTGAACTCTTGACTTTTCTGCTTCTACCTTTCAAGTCTTGGGATTGCATGCATGTATCCCCATGAAAGTTGTGCCTGCCCTCCTAATTCAGGACACCCCACTGGCAGGTCAGAGCCCTATGTGACCAACCTCCTGAAGTTGTATGTGCGGCACCCCTATAGCTGCCATGAACTCTTTGGCTTTGACATCATGCTGGATGAGAACCTGAAGCCCTGGGTCCTAGAAGTCAACATTTCCCCAAGGTAATTTTTCATTACTCAGTAGAATCCATCTTTTATCCTCAGAATTCTTGTCATTACAGTCTTGTTGGGAAGGCCTTTCCTTCACTAGGGTATGTATCTTCCTTTTATGGTCTATTTATCGACTCCTTGATTTTTTTTTTTTTTTTTGCTGTTATCTTACAGATCTTTGAAAATAGAGAAGGGTTATTAAAAATTGTTGATACCTATCATTTTCTAGCAAACCAAGGGTATGGGTGGCCTCACCAAGCTTAGTAAGGTTATTTGTTGTCTTTGAGGGTATGAGGGTATTTGGATGTGTGTGTGTGCGTGTGTGTGTGTGTGTGTGTGTGTTTGTGTTTGTGTTGTTAGTTTGGATGAGTTTTTGTTTTTTTCTCCTGTGTAGCCCTGGCTGTACTAGAATTCACTCTGTACATCAGGCTGGTCTTGAATTTACAGAGATCCACTTACCTCTGCCTCCCAAGTACTGGGATTAAAGGCTTGTGCCACCACATATACCCGAGGTTATTTGTTAGAGATGATCATAAAAGTGGGTATTAGAATGTCTTTTTGTTGTAAAGAATCCAGGAAATACGAAGCTCTGATTTGGATGTAGAACCCGAAATTGTTCTGGAATACTGCTTTGACCCTGTTTTGCATTCTTCCCCTGAAGCCTCCACTCCAATTCTCCCCTGGACATTAGCATCAAAGGCCAGATGATCCGAGATCTCCTGAACCTGGCAGGCTTTGTCCTGCCCAACGTGGAGGAAAGCATTTCCAGTTCCAGCAGCCCTAGCATCTCCAGTAGCTCCAGCACCAGGTCTGCTTCTCACCTTCCCTGAGGTTGGGATGGCAGCATGAGCTAGCCACTTTGGTTTCTGGGGAGGGAGTAGGTTCTGGGGCCTCTTTCCTGTTGGTCTCCTTTATGGCTCAGCCTGCTTCTGCTGTTCATCCTCATGCTACTGCCACATCAGTGCCTGAGAGTAGCTGGTCATTTTGCACCCTACACAGAACTTGCCACAGGGCCTGAGGATCAAATTGAACTTCCTTACCTGGATAGTGGAGGTCCCAGCTTCTTTTCTTGGGCGTATGTCTCTACTCTGCCTGATTCTGGTGCCCTGGCAGATCCTTAAGGAATACGTAGTCCCCTTTCCTCTCATAAGTTTATTGTTTCTTGCTGTTTTCCCACAAGTGTCTTTTCTTTCCTTTATTTAATATGGTTTCTTCATTTTAAAAATGCCCCTCATCCAGAATCCCTATACATCAAAGCCTAGTTCCAGACAACATCTTTATGAAGCCATCTCAGTATGCAGTTTTTCCTTCATACCTCCAAAGCTTTGAAACTTTTCTTGAGGAGAGGGAACTAATATTTAGTAAGTACCTGAGGTGGTTAAGGAAATAAATACAGTGTATCCACTCAGTTCTATAGGGCTCTTATTAGTATAGTTTACAGATGAGAACACTGAAGATCTTATAACAGAGCAGTCATTCAGCTCAAGAGAGTGAGGGGCTACAATGTTAATTCTGGCTCTCAACAGGGTGTGCTGTTTTACACCTGTGATCCCACTACTTGGAGATGGGATGTGTCTGATGCAAGTTAGAGACAAGAATTTCCATCTGGGGTGCCCCAAGTGGAATGGGAAACTTGTCAAAGGAAAATGTTTCTTGACCTTGTGGTTGGGGCCCAATGGGAGCAAAAGGAGCTTCCTGATAAACTGGTGTGGCTTTTGTAGTAATAGTAGACAACGCAGGCTGCTATGGGGTGACACTTATCCAATAGAGTGATATGGCCACCTAGTAGACTCTAGGAGCCAGAGAGGCCAAGAGATGACGAGAGGTGGGTGGCAAAAACCAGCAGGAACAAATGATCCTATATACCTTAGAGTCAGATCAACAGCTTGGTTCAGATCCGAGAGCCTCTTGGAGGGAACTCACTTATGCTACTCCTGGGATTTTGTTGCCAGATGAATGAAAAGTGGGCATGGTAAAGAAAAGCTGCTCCGTGAGTGAAAAAGGAGAATTTATTCCAAAGTGTCAAAGTTGTCTCCTGGGAAAGCAGAGGGAGAAGTGATGGGAGAAAGATTTCTAGGGTCATATGAAAAGGGTGAGCCTGAGTGGGGCTTGTGAGCAGGGACTGAGTGAGCCTCCAAGGCTAACATTGACAGGCATTAATAGGCACCAGTGTCATAAGTTAATGAAGAGCCACATGGTCCTTTTGCCAGAGATAGGAGAATCCCTTTTTAAAGCAAGTAGGAACTTTCTTCAAGCCTTTGCAGGAATGCTGGCATTTATCTAAATGTCTGACCTTGGGGAAAGGAATTTCTTTCTTTTTTTTAAAGATTTATTTATTTTGTATACAGTATGCATCAGATCACATTATAGATGGTTGTGAGCCACCATGTGGTTGCTGGGAATTGAACTCAGGACCTCTGGAAGAGCAGTCAGTGCTCTTAACTGCTGAGCCATCTCTCCAGCCCAGAAATTTCTTAAGGGGCCGGACATATGTAGGTGCCTGGAGTTAAACTCACATGATCAGCCTTGCTGGCAAGCACCCTTACCCACTGAGCCATCTCACTAGCTTATAGCCATTTTTATATCTCAACAGTGACTATAGCCATGCAATGGCCCATGACTGTAATCCCATAAATGAGGCAGGAGGATTGACATGAATTCAAGGCTAGTTTTAGACTACATAGTAAGTTCATGGCCATCCTGAGTTATCTAGCGTTAGACTTTATGTTTCGCTCAAAAAATTAAGCCAGTACTCGGAAGGCAAAGGCAGGTGGATCACTGGAAGTTCGAGGCCAGCCTGGTCTACAAAGCGAGTCTAGGACAGCCAAGGTTACACAGAGAAACCCTGTCTGGAAAAACAACAACAATAACAACAAGTTAAGGAAAAAAAATGATACAGTAATCATGGTGATGTGGATAATGAAACTGAAGTACCAGGGATTCAGCCTCTTTTCCAGGGCCCACACCCTATAGATCAGAGCTTGATCTGAAGTGAGTGCCAACTGAATTGTCCAGTCATCAGGATCACTCCAGGCTCCTTTTTGTCAAACCTCGCCTCTTTCAGTTATTCTGTGGTGCTTGCTTGTGAATGAGAAGCTCTTTGAGTGTACTGTACTTCAGAGGGACAGGCATCTCCATGTGTCTTCGGCTATGGTTAGGAAGGAGTCTCACATTGGATCCTCCGTGTTTTCTTAGCACAAGCAGCTGCTGACCTGCCTTATGCTTTTTGTCCACATCTGTCCTAGCCTGCCAAGCTCTCCTAGGGACAAATGTCAAATGACTCCAGAGCATTTCACTGCACAGAAGATGAAGAAAGCTTATTACCTGACCCAGAAAATTCCTGACCAGGTAGGAAATTTATCTTCCCTCTAATTCCAAAAGACCCCAGTCAAACATTGTAGACTCCTGGGAGATCAGCTTCCTGTCTAGATCAGAGTTTCTTACCAAGACTGGGAACCTTGTGATACACAGAGATGAGCTGGCATATGTATCTTTCTGGGAAAGTGAGTTTGTCACCATGCTCTTAGCACTGAGCTGTACTAGCATACTAGCTTACTCTTGTGAGAACCATCAACTTTTAGCCCTGTGGACCTCTTCCCAAGAGCTACTGGGAAACCCAGGAGGCTTGAGCTTCTCAAAGTAGATGCAAGGCCTGGGTATGAGAAAGGTAGGCACCAACTGCCAAATCTGAGTTGCTGGACACTAGCCTTGACTCAACAACACACTCTTCCACCTCAGCCCAAGTGGTTCCTTGCTTTTACCCAAGAGTGTTCCTCCAGGAGCTCAGTTGACTGGATTTAGGAAGAGACAAGCACAGATCTGGTATACCCCAGATGAGGTGGTGTTGGTAGTCTATAGGAGTTCTGGAGACTTAGGGCCCCAGAGCTCCGCTCCCTACTCTCAGCTGCTTGTTTCAATGCCTGTGGCTCACATTGTCTGTCACATTGCTTTTCCTCCTATTCCTTGGGCCACAGGACTTTTATGCATCTGTGCTGGATATCCTAACACCAGATGATGTTCGGGTTCTGGTCGAGATGGAAGATGAGTTTTCTCGTCGTGGTCAATTTGAAAGAATTTTTCCTTCTCGAATCTCTTCTCGCTATCTTCGTTTTTTTGAGCAGCCACGATATTTCAACATTCTCACAACCCAGTGGGAACAGAAGTACCATGGAAACAAGCTCAAAGGTGATAATGCTTTTCTGGCCCACAGGTGGTCATGTAGGAGATTAAATCCCATTAGGCCAAGAAATAGGTTTCTCTGGAAAGGAGGTGGGCAATTGATTCTTCCCCATTAAGTCCCAGCCTCTGCTCCTCTTGTCCAGGTGTAGATCTGCTTCGGAATTGGTGCTACAAAGGCTTCCACACAGGAATTGTCTCTGACTCAGCTCCACTGGTAAGTGATGACAATGCAGGAACACAGCTTTTTCTCAAGCTCCTGTGTGCATTATGGTTGGCTTGTGGGTACCCACGCTGTTCCTTCTCTCCCTGTTCCACCTCTTTGTCTCCCTTTTCAAGGATGTAGTTACTTACAGAATGCACTGGTTGCCTGTCTTTGTCTTTGAAGGATCAAAAAATGATCCATACTCTTAACTTCCTGCCTCTTTGTGGGGAGAACCAAGAGTTGTTCACATGAGTCCATGATGTATAGTGTAGGGGAGGTAGGAAGCCTGTGTTCACAGAGTGGCAGAGCTGAACAAGAGTCCCGAGACCCTGAGCATTCCTTCTTGGACTCTGCCTGGCCCCTTTACCTCACTGTTTGCTTTGTTCCTAGTGGTCTCTACCAACATCGCTCATGACTGCCTCAAAGAGTGATGGGACACCCAGTGCCATCAGCAAATCAGAGCACAGCAAGTCAAGGTGAGTGTCATTTCAGCAAGAGAAGGCAATGGAGTTGAGGGGTTGGAGTTTCTGTCCTCTTTCCCGAGAGCATGACAGTGAAAGGAATTCTCCGCCTGGGAGCTAGTGGGAGTATCAGAATATGCAGCCACAATATCTTCTTCCCATGATTTGTGGGATGCCTAGCAAAAAGGCACTGCAGAAAGGGGCACTTTTTAGCTGTACCCTCTGGCTGTAGGAAGTCCTGAGGCCTCTTACTCTTTCCTCGAATTGGCCCTTGCACTTGAGATCTTACCTTGCCACATTAATAAAATGTATTTTGTGGCTATTAGTGTGTCTATATACTAGTCTACTGCACTATAATGTGGGTGGGTGCTTGCCTCAGACTCTAGGGGTATAAATTACATGTTATTCTTAGCCTAGCTATGTTTTTCCCTTTAGAAAGCAAAGCTGCTCCGAGGGAAACATGCTGTCCTCTGAAAATAGGACCACACCCAAGCCTCAGAAGAGTCAAGGTGGCCTATCCCCCATATCTAGGAAGACTTTGTCCTCAAAGAACAATGAGGACACCAGCAAAGCGTTCAGCCACTCTACCCAGGTGTTACCTGTGCTCAAGTACTCCAGACTTTCAGCTTCCTCTACTTCCCAGTCAGCCGGCAGCTCCCTCCTCACTGCTGTGAGCCTATGACTGCTTTCCTGCCCAGGGCACTCAGCTACCTCAAGGGAACCAGCCTGCTGACCAGCCTGAGCCTCCCCGCCTCCACTTGGCCCTTCATCAGAGTATTTTTTCAAGTGGTTCTATTGTAGATATGGGCATCTGGAGGAGTGGTGGTGATGGGAGAAGGTGAGGAAGGCCCACCCTCTATCACCCTACTGCCTGGCTGGCACTTCATCTCTCAGTAGAGAAGCCAGTGTCATACAGCCAAGCAACCTTATAAAGCAGGGTTTGGTTTCTACTCAGAGAGCCATGTGTGATTTATTTGAGGCCCTGGTGTAGGGCTTGAGTTGTAGCTCAAGAGGAGAAAGTGTGCTAAATACAGAAGCTTCTTGTTCTGTAATTGACAGAGATTCCTTGAAGGTCCTGATTTTTTTTAGGACCCCTGTCCCCTATTCATCCTTGTCTTGAAGAGCCAGTTTTATTAAAAACCTCCAGTCTTCAAAGGCAAGCAGGAGAAACCATGACAGGCTACACCCACTTCCCGGCATCTTGGTTTTGGGGCGACTGCCATATCCTATCTCCATTTAAGCTTCCACCCAGCTAGAAGCCATCCATCTTCTGTGAGGTCTCCACTGAGGGATCCCCGATAATCCTAGTTGCTGTTCAGTAGGGGGGTGGAATGAGCTACTTTTTTTCTTTAACCTGGGGAGATCTTCCAGTCTGTTTTGGTTTGGGCAGGGTTTGGTGCCTTGGCAAGCGGATTTCAGCACAGTAACTCTCAAAGGACAGACTTGTCATCTTTGACAGTTAACACTCAGATGAATCTACCTCCTTCCTGGACTCAGTGAACTCTGAGCACTGCATAAACACTGACTGAGTGAACTGTGCATACAGATCTCCAAGGACTCTGGCCCCTGAAGCACCACTGTCCTCCCCAGTGTGGGGAAGGAGAGTTCAAGGAGGCCCATGGTGGGAGAGTTTGGATTGGAAGAATTTTCACTAGAAATTTGGTCCTCCTTTGCCTACCAGTCCCCAG
This sequence comes from Acomys minous, assembly GCF_964271855.1. Classification (NCBI taxonomy): domain Eukaryota; kingdom Metazoa; phylum Chordata; class Mammalia; order Rodentia; family Muridae; genus Acomys; species Acomys minous. The sequence continues at coordinate 100,226,488 of NC_140486.1, read as the reverse complement.
CACTCATCTCCCTGAGCCTGCAGTCTCTTTATATTTCCTAGCAATGTGGCATACAAGAAGCCAGTTGGCTCTATATCAAGGTTTGCCCTTTGCACACCAAGCAACGTGTCCTGTGGCCAGTTGGCATGGAGTCCTGGAAAGCTAAGAGAGAACTGCCTCTGGGTTCAAGGCCATAGAGCAGGACATGACAGTCAGTCCTAAGGCTGTGTTGACAGTTGTGAAGAAAGCTAGACAGCAAAGTCCTAGGTGGTGCTTTCTGTTCAGTGATAAAAGACTACAGAGTCATACCGTAATGGGAGAGTCCATGACCATTCTGAAAGATCTATTCTGATAGCAACAGCCAACAAACATCCTCTTGTCCTGGGTACAGTATTCTAATGCACATGTGACAAAGGGACAAAATTCCTGATGCATGCCTTGAGGGCAGAGGCCTGGTTTAGCCAATATACTCCTTGAAAGTGGACCTTAATTCCACAGATTGGAGTCCACCAGAGGGAGGGACTTGGGGACTCCATGATGAGGCATGACAGTACACTGACAGACCTATTCTGTGTCCTGAAACAAGGCCTTTGTGACCCAGGCTTGCCTGGGACTTGCCATACTTGCCTCAAAAAATGCTAGGATGGTCTACGTGCATGTAGCCCAGCTAAACACAGTGGTATTTAGTCCTCAGTACATTTCAGGGCTGATAGGATGTTTTGCTAGTGGGAGAAAAAGGCTTTTGTATCACATTATTTTTTGTTCTCAAGAGAGTGAATTATTTCGATAAATTATTTCACATTTCGTTTTCGCACTGGCTAGTGAGCAATAGATAGCATTCACTTTAAAGCAATAGTTTAAAAACAATTTTTTTAATTTGGAAGTGTAGTTGGGTGCATATTTATCAGTGGATCAGTTGTTTTCCCAATTCTGTAACTTTACCTAAGCTCTATTGGAAGACGGGAAGCAAATGTTCCTGAGATGAGGAGTGAAGTAGAGTCTTTTTAGTTTTTATTTATAATATGAACATGAGACCTACCCTGCAGGGTTGTGAAAGTCTAAACCAAACAAAAGTACTGAAGATTGGAGTTCCTGCTCTGTTGGTTTATTTTCCAAACTGTTCTGTGCAAGAAATGTAAACATTTTTCCTTGAAACTGGGTATGGTGGCTCATGCCCTTACTCCTAGTGCTCTGGGGAGGCAGGGGTAGGGGAATAGAGCCTTTCCTTGAAGGAAGGGGAAGGAACAGCTACAGAGACACCACAGAAGAGGCCAGCACAGTGTCTGGATACCTCACCATCACCCTTCCCCCGACTGCTCACTGAAGCACGGTTTTCATTATTCCTTTGAATGCTATCATTCCAGTGGGAGTCTCTCGTGTTGTTTCAGCTCTACAGCATGCATGCATCCCATGGAGGGGAATGTTAAGCATTATAAATGTGTGTGTGTGAATTGGTAATTTGGTTATCCCAAGAGCTTTAATTGGCAAAGAATAGCAGCTCAGTCAAGCAGGAGCCAAGAACTGCTGTGTGGACCCAAGCAACTGTACTAGGAAATGCTGTCACCTCAGGTCTGCTGTCAGGGTGGCAACTCTTTTGCTAAAGTAACTTCCCATCACCACAGCCAAAGAACATTCTGTGGCTTTTCAGTACTGCTGAGGGCCAGGGTGCTACTCCACACACAGCAGTTTCCACTTCCTTCAGCTGAATTAGTTACTTGGGAGAAGGTGATGGCTAAAGACTGCGTGGGAGCGTCCCCTGTTGTCTTCTTGTTAGTACTGAGGGATCCCTCTTATTACTGCTCCAATGGATGTCTAGTTTGCTTTGGGCCCGGAAACAGTGGTTTTTAGAGAACTGTATCTTGTCTCTTGGGCTTTTGATCCAAGCCTCTGCAGTAGTTCTTCTGTAATGCCCAGGGACCTTTGTGGGTGGGCTCATTTCACTTCCCTTCATCAGCTCCAGAGCAGTGGAAGTCGCAAGCAGTCTTAGGTTGCTCTTAGTGGATTTCTTACATGAGTGAACGATCACAGCAGGATCAGTAGTCGCATGACATCCTAAGACCTATCTGTGCCTTAACCGTCAGAATGAGCTGAGATTTGGAATGCCAGGGATTACCACAGACATCGACATTTGAAATGTTTCCATGTCTGTCTGTATCTATTTTGAACCAAGGATATCCATCTCTCAGATGTAGTTATGGGAATTAAATTGGGTATAAGACAACTAAAAAAGTTCCTCCCAGTAGAGATTTCAAATAAATCCTGAAATACCAGAATGATCCCCTAAACTATTTCCTTGGAGTAGCAGCAGTAGTGCTCTTAGCACAGTGGTTCTGTGGCTGAGTTATGACCGCTTAGCAGATGTGTTCAGTCCTCTGATAGCTGTGTCCTACAGGACCAGGCTCATTTGTTTTGTCAGTGCTTCTAAGCAGTGCAACTATTTGCATAGCATTTACATTTAATTGGGCATGGTGGTAAATATAGACTCTGCCTGAAGTCCACAGGGGGATGTGTGCAGGTTAAATGCAGCAAGTGTTACCCCCTTTTACCTAAGAGATTGAAAAATCTGTGCTTTGGTATCTGGGAGGACCCAGAACCAACCCCCAGAGACTGGAAAACTCTGTGAAATTTGAGCTGATGGTTTGAACAAGATAATTAGCATAAAAGTTTAGAACATTAAAACAAAAAACAACCAAAAAAGTTTAGAACATTATTAACTGCCAGAGAGACACAAGTAAAACTAAATACTAAGAGGCCTAATGCACAGCATTGGTAGAAATGCCTATATTGTTGGCAGAAGTGCACAGGTCCATAGATGAAGAACAGCCCATATGGCCAGCTGTTAATGAAAAAAACAAACAAACAAAAAACACCACACACACAAATTAGCACATTTGTTTGGTATATACTGTTTAAATACCAGAAAGGAAAAACTGATGCTACAACTGGGATGAACTCTTGAGTATTGTGCTAAGCGAAAGAAGCCAGAAACAAATATATATGCTTTCTGATTCCATTCTAGAAATGGGAACAACCATCATAGAAGGCAGGGATTGCCCAGGGACTATAGATGGAGGGGATTGGGGGATTGACTGTAAAGAGGCACATTGAAACTATTATTTGCTTTGATTGTGGTCGTGGTAACAACTGTATGTAGTTGGCAGACCTCAAAATTACACGGTTGAAAAAAAAATTACATGGTTGAAATGAGTATAGTATTTAAGTAAATAAATCTGACTTTCCTTTTTTTTTTTTTTTTTAAAGCCCTTCTCCCTGGCCCAAAGCTTATTAAGAAACAACGCACACACCCAGTACCATTTTGTGAGATGTAGAAGTTAAAATCATCACAATGAGGCAACAGGACTACAAATAGATTGAAAGGTAGCTGTGACCAATTGGAGTGGGCAAAGCCATTGCAGCTTGCACATGTGACTTGTATGACCATAAGTTCACACTTGATCGTAGTTGAAACCTTGCAGTTATTTATAAGGACAGCATATCTACGTATAACCAAAAACACTGGAAAAAGGCAGACATAAGATAATATATTGTATAGTTACTGAGGTCTGGAGGGAAACTTGGCTGTGGGTGCTGAAGTCAGCAGTGGTTGCCAGGGAGAAACCTTGTGGGATGATGATAGCAACGCTGTACCGTGGGTGTTGGTTTTGTGGGTTGCTGAAACACTGAATGGAATGTTAAGATCTGTGCATCTGTAGCATTCTATAATAGAAGTGAAATTGATGTGATAAATTAGCCTTTTAAGTGTACATTTCAATGGTATTTGTTAGATTCACAATATTGGGCCCCTTTCGCTTCCCCCTTGTTCTAGAGCATTTTTCTAAACTTGAAAGCAGACTCTGCCCCCTGAGCAGTTGCTCCTCCTTCCTCCCCAGTCCCCTGCCCATAGTAATCACCAGCTCTTCTGTTCCTGTAGGCTCACCTATTCTGGATGTTATAACTAAATAGAACTGCAATCTTTTATATCTGGCTTATCTGACTTAGCATGATTTCAACGTTCACTTTATAAGACAAGTCAACACTTCATTCCTTTTTGTTACTAGTATATGTTCATTGTAGAAAATGATAGGTTTTGTTATGAAATTTTCATCATATATATTTTTCTCCCATGGTCCCTTTCTTCTTCCTTGGTAGTCATTGTGTGTATGTGTGTGCTTTGAATAAAGGCTATACTAGTGTGAGAAAATAATTTTTTGGCAAGGTTTTTATATATACATGTACCTTCATTTCTAATTTGTGTGTGCAGGTGTTCTCAGAGAGCCGAGCCCTGTGGAGCTGGAGTTATAGGCAGGTCTGAGTCACCTGGTGTAGGTTCTCTGCAACAGCAGTACATGCTGTTAGTCATTGAGCCATCTCTCCAACCTTTGAAGGTTTTGGGTTGGGTTGAGTTCGTTTTGCTTTATAGCCCAGGTTGGCCTTGACCTTGGAGCAGTCCTGCATTAGCCTTCTGAGTGTTGGAATTACAGGTGTGTGCCAACATAACCAGCTTTGGTATTTGTCTTTCTGAGCTTTCTTACTTTGCTTAGCATCATAATCTCTCTCTCTCTCTTTTTTGTTTTTTGTTTTTTGTTTTTCGAGACAGGGTTTCTCTGTGTAGCCTTGGCCATCCTGGACTTACTTTGTAGACCAGGCTGGCCTTGAACTCAACAGCGATCCGCCTGCCCCTGCCTTCCGAGTGCTGGGATTAAAGGCGTGCGCCACCACATCCGGCTCCATAATCTCTTATTTCATCCATTTTCCTGCAGATGACACAGTTGGATTCTTTATAGATTAATAAATGTCATTGTGTATATGTGCTGCATTATCCATCAGCTGGTGGACCAGTAGGCTAGTCCAGAATCTGGTTGTGGGGCCTGTCTATGCTGTCATTCACATAGACGCAGGGCCCTCTGCTGTGTATTCCTCCAGGTGTATTCCTAAGAGGAGTATACTAAGGTCATATGGTAGTTCTAATGTTAGCTCTCTGAGGAAACTCTACTTATTTCAATACTGGTGGCACTAATTACATTCCACTAGCAGTGTGTGAGTGTTCCTTTCCCCTACTTTTGTTTTTGTTTTTTTTTTTTCAAGGCTGGCCTCAAACTTGTAGCTGTCCACCTGCCTTTGGAGTGCTGGGATTAAAGGTGTGTGCCATCATACTCAGCTTTCCTATATTTTCAATAGCATTTGTTTTGTTTTCTTACAGATAGCCAGTCTGCCTGGGTGAAATGCAATCTCATCATACTTTTGATTTGTGTTCCCATAATTAAGTAGTAATTAAGCACCTGTTTGTAACTGTTCAGCTTATTTGCCCATTTATTGACTGGCTTTTTGGGGATGTTGGTATTTGATTAAAGGGGATAAAAAACAACTTAAAAGTTCCTTTTTCTTTTGTTTTTTTTGAGGCAGGGTTTTTCTGTGTAGCCTTGGCTGTCCTGGACTGGCCTAGAACTCAAAGTTCTTTATATATTCCAAACATTAGTCTCATCACAGGGGAAATTGGCAGAGACTCCATGCTCCATGTACTTTAATGCTAGAAAATTTTTTATTGTAAAAAATTTATTTAAACATACCACAAAGTATAAAGAAAGTAAAATTTATATGATTTATCACCATTACCAGTTTTATAATGTATCCTTCCAATTATGTTAGAGTTGTTGGCTTGTTTTTGTCTCTTAATGACACATTGTTAATATTTTAATGAGAGCCATGCCTTTTCCAGTGCTTCTGCATCCATCAAGCCTTGGCACTTTGACCTGATTTTGGCAAATGAGGGAGTGAAGGACCAGACACACCGTGACACAGAAAAGCTGGGGTCATATGGGCTGTGCTGGCTCTGATAGGAACACACAGACATTACCATGAAACTCTTATTTATTATATACAGTACAGGGGGAAAATTAGTTTCAATAGGAAGTTTTGCAGGGGAACAGTCTCATGTTGGGGTTGGTCTGGTGCCCTGTATTCTAATGCTAATTACTGGCCCCCAAGATCTGGTTGCCGCCCAGAAGGGCCCATTCTTAGGAACACCAAGCACATTCTCCCTGTCTTTGCTGTGTAAACTTTGTTCTGCTTAATTAAAAGTTAATAAAGTTGCTGAAGCCTGTGACTGGGCAGAACAGAACTTGGGGTCTCAGAGGGACCACGAGGCCAGTAGTAGTAAAGAGAAGAAAGGAGAGGTAACAGGAGGAGAGGAAGCCAGAGAGAAGGAAGTCACCCTGGGGCAGTGTGGACCATGACCATGGGACTGGTGAGTCTGGTGGAGAGGCTAGTCAATAATGAACTCATTTGTTTCCAGATGGGTAGCTTAGCTTGGTGCTGTGGCACATGCCTATAATCCCAGCAGAGGTAGAGGCAGGAAGATCACAAGTAGGAGGACAGCCTGGTCTACGTAGGGAGTTTTAGGTCAACTAGGGTTATTCAGTGAGACCCAGCTTTAAGAGCAAAACAAAGCCCTGCGGCAGTGGTGCACATCTTTAATCCCAGCACTTGGGAGGCAGAGGCAGACGGATCGCTGTGAGTTCGAGGCCAGCCTGGTCTACAAAGTGAGTCTAGGACAGCCAAGGCTACACAGAGAAACCCTGTCTCCCCCCCAAAAAAAAAAAAAAGAAAAGAAAAAAGAAAGAAAGAAAGAAAAAGAGCAAAACAAAACACCCCAAGCCAGAAGACAAGAAGCTCATCCCTAAATGTTTATAGGGTAGCAACACTCTCAGTGACCTTTTCATTGCAGGCGAGAAATGAAGGCTGCAGTAGCTAGAGCATTTCATGTCACTCTCTTCAGAAGTGTGATGCCACAGCCAGAAATGAAAGTCAATTATTTGCTTTGTAAAAATTGAAGATTAGACATAGAATAAGATATTTAGAGAAAGAAGCAAGTGAAGGGACTCTGGCTAGCGGGAGCATGGCTCTGGTAGGCCTTTATAAACCACCATTTTTTGCCTATGGGTCACATCTCCTCTCTACCCAGAGGCAGTTCTTTGTAACCCCCAACCCAATTAGGGACGGATATCCCTGCCCCTCTCCTTGTTCCCTTCCCCTTCATGTCTTATCTCCTGTCTTTGTTTCTTATTCTCTGCCCTTTGTCCCTCTGGGGCAAATAAATCTCCTTTATGCTGAGAACTTGGTCTTGGGGGTTCTGGGCTGACATAGATCCTTTTGATAAGCCCCACAAACCATTGGATAGCCTGTTTGCCTTGCTCTGAAGCAGTGGTTCTCAACCTGTGGGTGGTGACCCCTTTGGGGGTCTCACATCAGATACCCTGCATATCAGATATTTACATTACTACTCACAAAAGTAGCAAAATTACAGTTATAAAATAGGAAAAATAGTGGTGGCGTACACCTTTAATCCCAGCTCTCGGGAGGCAGAGGCAGGCAGGCGGATTGCTGTGAGTGCAAGGCCAGCCTGGTCTACAAAGTGAGTTCAGGATAGCCAAGACTACACAGAGAAACCCTGTCTTGGGAAAAAAAAAAAAGCAAAAATAGTTTTATGGTTGGGAGTCATCACAACATGAACTGAATTGAAAGGTAGCTGCATTAGGAAGATTGAGAACTACTGTTCTAAGGAGTGAAAAATTACCCAGAATACCTTAGGTCTGGGAAGAAGTACTCAGTCACAGAATAGAAGACCCAGACACACCCATGCACCTGTAGCCACACAGTTTTTTTTAAAGGACGCCAGAAACACATATTGAATGTTGGTTCACAAGCAGATCTGCCTCTAGGTTGCGCAGATGGGAGCATTTCTCTTCTTTCTCTTGCACTTCAGGCTGTCCTGAAACTTGCTTTGTAGACCAAGCTGGCCTCCATAGATCCATCCTCTGCTTCCCGAGTGTTGAGGTTAAAGGTGTTCACCACCACTGCCCAGCACAATCAGATAAGGAGTTTCTGAAAAGGGACTCCGATAGTCAGGAAACAATACCAGGAATTGACAAGTAGAGTCATAAAACTAAAAAGCTTTTGTACACCAAAGGAAAAAGAATGAAAAGACAGCCTGCAAAATGGAAAACTAATCATCTGATAGGGAGTTGACATCTAGAACATGGAAATTTCACAAACTAAACACCAGTAAAACAAGCCAGTCAGTGAGAAGATAAACTGAACAGGTTTTGGTTTTGCTTTTTCGAGACAGGGTTTCTCTGTGTGGCCTTGGCTGTCCTAGACTCACTTTGTAGACCAGGCTGGCCTCGAACTCACAGCGATCTGCCTGCCTCTGCCTCCCAAGTGCTGGGATTAAAAGCGTGCATGCCACGACACTGAGCTCAACTGAACAGTTCTTAAAAGAAGTACAAATGACCAATAAATGTATTTTAAAATTGACTTTTTCCCCCAGCAGGAATATGCAAATCAAAATTGCATTGAAAGGTTTGATGTGATCCTCTTATCTCCAATCCCAACTCTTAGGAAGTTGATGCAAGAATATCAAAAATTCCAGGCCAGCCTGGGTTACAGTGTGGAAGGAAAAAAAAAAACTATATTGAGGTTCCATCTCACCCTAAACATGATGGGCATCATCTGGACAATAAATGCTAGCATGGGTATAGAGCAGTGCTAATAGGAGCGAATCCCTTACACACAGTTGTAAATCAGAACTACGGGAATCAGTGTGGAGGCTCCTCAGAAACTAAAGTGAAAACTGTTGTATGATCTGGCTGTACCATCCATAGAAACATTATTGAAAAAAAATGTAGCACACAACAGAGACAAATGCACATCTGTCTTAGTGTTTTTACTGCTTTGAAGAAACACCATGACCAAATGTAAATTGCAGAGCCGTATTTATTTGCTTACACTTCTAGGTAGTAGTACATCATGGAGGAATCAGAAGGAATGCAGTTTGCTGGCTTGATCAGCCAGCTTTCCTATAGAACCCTGGACCACTAGCTTGAGTGGCACCACCCACAATGGTCTGGACCCTTCTGCATCAATCACTAATTAAGAAAATGCCCTCCAGGCTTGCCACAAGCACTCTTATGGAGGCTTCTCTTAGTTGACGTTCCCCTTCTCAGATGACTCTAGCTTGTGTCAAGTTGACATAGAAAATAGCCAGCATGTTAATTGTAGCACAATTCAGCATAGCCAAATCATGGGACCACTCTAGATGTATAAAGAAAATGTAGAACATTTACAGGTCGGGCGGTGGTGGCGCACGCTTTCAATCCCAGCACTCAGGTGGCAGAGGCAGGTGGATCGCTGTGAGTTTGAGGCCAGCCTGGTCTACAAAGAAAGGCCAGGACAGCCAGGGATATTACACAGAGAAACCCTGTCTCAAAAAACAAAACAGAGAAATGGAGAAACACAATTTTATAAAAATAAATACCAACAACAAAAAACAAAACCGGTGGTGATGGCACACACTTTTAGTCCCAGCACTTGGGAGGCGGAGGCAGTAGGATCTCCATGAGTTTGAGGCCAGCCTGGTCTACAATGCGAGTCCAGGACAGCCAAGGCTACACAGAAAAACCCTGTCTGTAAAAACAAAACAAAGAACAAACATTTTGGCACACCAAGTAGGGACCGAACTTACATAGAAAGTAAACCTACAGGGCAGTTTTTTAGTTTTATTCCTTAAAGAAAAACTTAGAGGTACAGCAAGACCTGCTGGAAAAAAACAAAAACAAAAAACCCTGGCCCTTTAACACAAGCAAGCTCATAAAGCTAGACTTTCCTAGCTAAGGCAGGAGGCTAAGTCCCTTTGAGAAGAGGCTCTTGTTGCCCTGACTCTCATAGGCCAGAGGAGCAAACACCTGTGGACCCTATGACTTCAGTGTGTGTGTGTGTGTGTGTGTGTGTGTGTGTGTGTGTGTGTGTGTGTGTGTGTGTGTGTTAGGATCCCTTGAGGGAGACAGATAAGCCACTCCCTGGAAGAAGGAGCCAGAGGCTTACTGAGATATGTGTGTGTGTGTGTGTGTGTGTGTGTGTGTGTGTGTGTGTGTGTGTGTTAGGATCCCTTGAGGGAGGGGAGACAGATAAGCCACTCCCTGGAAGAAGGAGCCAGAGGCTTACTGAGATGCCCCAAGCATCTGAACTGGTAAGGTATTCAGTTTGGAGAACAATAATAGAAAAGAGAAGCTGGACATTAAAAAAAATAATAATAATAGAAAACTGTTTGGTTTGAATATAACAAAGTCCTGCAGGGTGTGGTGACACACACCTTTAATCCCAGCAGTCAGGAGGAAGAGGCAGGAGGATCTCTGAGTTTGAGACCAGCCTGGTTTACAGAGGTAGTTCCAGGACAGAGATACACAGAAATTCTGTCTCCAGAAAACAAGAGCAACAATAAAAAAGAAAGTAAAGTCCTGTGGGGAGAGGACAGAGGGCTCGCAGAGAGAAGTGAAACTGGCTGGGATCATCTCTGAGACAAGTTGGAGACCTGTGGCAGGGTAGGTTCCTGGGGGGACATGGGGGTGACTCCTATCTAGCTGAGACCCCTAGTAGCAGGGGTCATGGAGACTGAAGAGACCACCCTCTAAATAGACAGGCCTAGTGGACAGAGGGCAACATCAACCCACCTGTAAGCCCAGTACTCAGGGAGGCAAGAGGAGATGAATCTCTATGAGTTCAAGGATGGCCTGGTCTACAAAGCGAGTCCAGGGCAACCTAGGCTACACAGAGAAGCCCTGTCTCAAAAAAGGAAAAAAAAAATTGACCCCTAATTTACCCTGCCTATAGGATATGCGGGGATAAAGAGAGCAGGAATTGGGGGAATATCCAACCAGTGCCTAGGCCAACCTGAGATCCATACCAAGGGAGAGATCCAAGCCCTGATACTATTAACGGCTCTCTGCTATGCTTGCCTAACATAGCTGTCCTCTGAGGCCCCATCAAGCAATGGATGGAAACAGATGCTGATACTTAGCAGCCAAACAAAATAAAATGGAGGAAGAGGCAGTGACACCGCACATCTGGATTCCATTTGAGTTTGTTTCTCTTAGCATACAAATAATTTTTTCGATGACAATGACAGTTTTGTATTATCCTTTCTGTGAGAGATCAGAATGAGACAGACTTGGAGAAAGAGGAGACTGAGAAATTAGATGCTAAATCATAGAACAGAGGTTGGAGGAATCTTTGAATCAAATAGAGAAGCTTCAGAGAAATCCGATCTGGAACTTGCAATCACACAAAAAGGGGTACTTGCAGATCAGAAAAATCCACAAAGGCTTTAAAAAAGTGCAGAATGGCAGCAATTGCGATGCTGGCTAGAAAGGCTGGCCAACATGGTCAGGCTGGATATTGTGTGTATTGTCAGGGTCCCATTACTGGATGGAGGTCTGTCTGCTAAAGTAGAGATGCAGATCGTGTTTGCTGCTGCCTCGGAACAAGGCCGTGCAGTCGCCTGTGTGCTCCATTTTGCAGAGTTTGGAGAACTGAAGTGTATGTACCACGCCAGGGGTTCATGTTCAGGATTTCACTGGGCAACTGCTTTAAGTATTGAAAGAGCTGATTTGGTAATTACACATTTATTAGACGTTATGGCAGTTACAGGAATACCTATAAAAATTAAGACTGAAAATGCTCCAGCATCTGTCTCTAGTAAAATGAAGCAATTTTTCACATGTTCTAATATAAAGCATATCACAGGTATATCACATTATTCTACAGAACAGTTGTAGAGAGATGCAATCATACTTTAAGGGAAATGCTTAGCAAACAGAATGGGGTAACAAAGACACCCAGAGATAGACTACATAGTGCTTTATTAACTTAAAAATTTTTGAATGCTGGTGAACAAAGAACACAGCAGCTGAGAGACATTGGATTATGGAGGAGGAAAACCTGCTACTAAACAGCCTGTTTATATTAAGGGTGTCATATCTCAGAATGGAGGGCAGGAAGTGTGTTCTGCTGGGGAAGAGGTTACATATTTGTTACTACAGGAGAAGAAAAACTATGGGTTCTGCCTAGACTGATAAATACCAGATTTGACAAGGGGAAACCTGAAGATCTTAGAAATCAAGAAGGCCAAACAGGACGGGAACATAACTTGCTGATGCCTCTCATGTCTCAGTCGGCTCTGAGACTGACTGAGACATGAGAGTGTCTCCAGCCAGGACTTCAGCTATGCATGGCCAATAAATCTTTGGCAACAAAATCCTCAGGAATTATCATGCTGTTCTTTTGTTGTTGTTGTGTTTTGTTTTTCAAGACAAGGTTTCTCTGTGTAGCCTTGGCTGTCCTGGACTCACTATGTAGACCAGGCTGGCCTCGAACTCACAGTGATCCGCCTGCCTCTGCCTTCTGAGTGCTGGCGTGCGCCACCACGCCCGGCTTATCATGCCATTATTTTATTTTACCTTAAATTTTATTTTATTAATTTATTCTTGTTACATCTCAATGGTTATCCCATCCCTTGTATCCTCCCATTCCTCCCTTCCTCCCATTTTCCCCTTACTCCCCTCCCCTATGACTGTGATAGAAGTCCAATGCGCTATCCATTGCGCCACAGAGCCATGCCATGCCATTCTTTTAAATGACATAAATGAAAAAGTATTTCACAGTTTGGATATATAATCCAAACTAACATATAGAAAGACAAATGCCTTAACTTGCTTGAACAGAGAGCAGAGAGAATCATCTTTAACTGAATTTTGCTCAGTACACAGCCTATACATATATTAATACAAAAATGTATAATACCTTTGAAAGTTTATATGTTTTGCAGAGCAAGAAGACCAGATACTAAAAAGGACAAAGCAAGTAGCCCAGGTGATTCAGTGTCACAGATGGTCTTAATAACTGTTTCCTCAAACATGTATCCAGAAGAATTTTAAAAGGGCTTTCTAGATCATCCGACTAGATTTCTTTCTTTTTTGTTTTTGTTTTTCTCTTTTTTCTTTTTTTAAAGACTTATTTATTATTACACAGTATTCTGCCCACACGTGTGCCTGCCCACCATAAGAAGGCACCAGATCTCATTACAGGTGGTTGTAAGCCACCATGTGGTTGCTGGGAATTGAACTTGAGACCTTCAGAAGAGCAGACGATGCTCTTAACCTCTAAGCCATCTCTCCAGACCTTGTTTTTGTTTTTCAAGACACAAGATTTCTCTGTGTAGCCTTGGCTGCCTTGGACTCAATTTGTAGACCAGGCTGGCCTCAAACTCACAATGATCCTTCTGCCTTTGCCTCCCTTAGTGCTGGGATTATAGGTGTGAGCCACCACACCTGGATATAGATAGATTTCTTAAGACTGGACAATATATCACTGGGTGTGGTGGTGCACGCCTTTAATCCCAGCACTTGGAAGGCAGAGGCGGGCAGATCGCTGTGAATTCCAGACCAGCCTGGTCTACAAAGTGAGTCCAGGATAGCCAAGGCTACACAGAGGAAACCCTGTCTCAAAAAACAAACAAGCAAAACAAAACAAAACACTGGATAATATCTTAGTTTTCTTGGGCCCTCCCAAAGAAAGCCATGTCCCAAATCAGCAGAAAGCAATTTAAGAAAACTATGCCCCATTTCCATGAGGTGGTGGATGGTTTTTGATCATTCTATGATTGACAGATGTTTGCTATCATTTTAAAGATGTTGCTTACAGGAATGCTAAGTAAAAGGGTAGATTATTGAATCTGCTTTTAGACCAAACAGCATTAAAAGGTCAAAAATCTTACATTTGTATGAGTCTTTGTATATTGATACAGATTTAAGATTGTATTTTGTTACAACATGCTAAGGAATTGTACCTATGTAATTATTAAAAATACAATGTTAAATTCTAGTCCTTTTGAAAGCTGTTCTTATCAACTATTTAGGATAATTAAGAAATGCATATTGGCAGTTAGACAGTCAAATTCATGGTCATGTTAGGCACTGGTTTTGTTAATTACAAAAATAAGTTTCCTTCTTTGACAGATAAAAATAGCTAGAAACAAATCAGATAAGATACATAGATGGTCTTCAAAAATCTCAGAGATCTGCAGAATATGGTATTTAAAGATTGCATTCAGTGGGACAGGTCTGCTTCAGGTAGCACCCCTGGTCTGCTTCAAAGAGCATTTATATGTGGCTAGCTACTGGGTGGGAAGTTACAGACAGAATAATGTGCTAACTGGAAAAACTGCATGCAGGAAACTATCCCGCCAAGCTTTGTAAGCACAAGGTAGGCAAGTCCTTTATAGTTACTGCTTTGCAGAAAAGTCTGTCAAAAAATCTGAGTCAGAGGCTGAAGATGATGCTCCAATGTTTTGGAAAAATTTGGGGGGACTGTCCAGGCAGCCAAATATCTCTGTCATTTCTATACTTTTGGAGGCTGCTTGCCTGCACTTCCTACATATTTATGTAATATTTATCCCTTCCTAAGTCTCTGATGGGGTTGAAGACTAGATAGTTGTAGTCTCATAGTTAAATTGTTTAGGATGATGGAAATTGGTAGACAGTAGAGTACTTTATTTAAGGGTGCCAAATATACAAGTGTAAATCTTAGGTTATAATTTTCATAAATGTTATTATTACATATAGTTTGTTATTATAAGAGAGAGCCTTTTATTAGACTAAAGGAGGAAAGTGTAGGCATAAGGTTATTGTGTAATTCAAATGCTGATTTCTGTGCCCCCCATATCTGGTTGCAATCCTTGTTCTGAGAATCTCTTGTCTCAATGTTGTGTAAACTCTGCTCCCCACTTATCCCCTGATATGCCAATAAAGCAGCTTACAGCCAATCACTGAGCAGGGGAGAGAATAGGCCTGGACTTCCTGCCCTCCAGGGGAGGAAGAGTTAGAGAGGAGGAAGTAGTGGATTCAGCCATGGGCAGAGGTCCAGAAGACATCAGGAGAGATAAGGGAGATTTAACTGATCAGAGAAAGCCATAAAGTGCAAGTATGTCTGAGATTTACACCAGGAGGCAGTTGGACTAGTTTAGAAGGTTAAGAATAGAGTAATAGCTGCTCAGTGTTGAACTATAAAGCTTGATAAACAAATAATAGGGTCTCAATTATTTAGGTGATAGGTGGGTTAAGAGAGAAATGGAGAAACAAGCACAATTTTATAAAAATAACTTTAACAGTGTGCAACTATGGGATCCTTGCGTTTAATCCCCTGCACTTATGTAGAAAGCTGGTCATGATAGAGTGTGTTAATAATCTCAGCCCTGACGAGGTAGAGACAAGAAGACCCCCTGTCCTTGCTGCCTAGCCAGCTTAGCCTGTTTGGTGAGCCCCAGCGCCCAGCAAGATGTCCTGTCTCAAAACTCGAGATGGAAGCTGGGCACTGGTGGCACATGTCTAGCCTGGTCTACTAAGTGGGTTCCAGGACAGCCAGGGATGCACAGAGAAATCCTGTCTCAAATCTACACCACCTGCCCCCTCCCTCATCCCCAAAAGTCAACGTGGATGGCAGCTGAAGAGGAAAAGCACACAAAGTTGCTATGGTGGTTTGAATGAGATTGTTCCCCACAGGCTCATATGTTTGAGTGCCTGGTCCCAGCTGGTGCTACTGTTTGAGAAGGATTGGTAGGTGTGGCCTTGGAGAAGATGGGTGGGCACTGAAGTGGCAAAAGACTCATGTCACTGGGCATGGTCATGTCATAAGTTTATAATTAGTACAATAAATAATAGAGCCTGTAGGACACCTTTCAATGACACACCCCACTTCTACACTCTCTGAGCAGCTACAGAGTTATTTCAAGCTCATCTCGATGCTGTCTGGGTAGGAAGTTGTTCTCCTCGTGCTCAGTGAGATTCTCGGAGTACAGTTTCAAATGTGTTTTGTAGTCAGTTCAAATGCCTGGCATTGTTAGTAATTCCACACTGGGATCACTGGGACAACACTTGGTAAATCAAATGAAAGACAGACTCATGGAAGTGATCAGTTAGAGAACCCTTTTGAAATTCAGATACTCTTTGAAACACTGTATGACTTGGAAAAAATGATTGGTCACAAATGTACTATAGCATATTAGAACTCAAAATATTAAAATATTAACTTTAAGGCCATCAGAAACATTTGAATGCATTTAGAATATCACTTATACTCTGATTAAGGAAGCAGAGGCAGGCAGATCTCTGTGAGTTCCAGGCCAGCCTGATTTACAAAGTGAGTCCAGGACAGCCAGGGCTACACAGAGAGACCCTGTCTCTTAAACAAAACAAAACAAAACAAAACAAAAAGAATCACTTCATTCTCAGGGTGCTCTCTGCCTCTTGCTTGTGGATCAGGATGCAGTCTCTCAGCTACTGCGCCAGCTGCCTGTCACCATGTCTTCTCTATCATGGACACTAATGCCCTAGAGCTATAAACCCAGTCAAACTCTTCCATAAGTTGTCTTGGTTATGATGTCTCATCACAGCAATAGAAAAGAAACTAATATAGTTGCCCTTTGACCTCTACATACTCATTCATGAATGGGCATGTACACACATGAACATACAACGTGTGTGTGTAAAATATGTAGAAGAAGAAGGGACTGTTTGGGAAAAGGGAGACAGGCAGGAAAGAGCAGGTAAGAGAGTGTGAGGGGAGTGAAATGGGCATGCTCAAGGATGTGCACACTTGTACATGTAATGAGCCTTTCCTATATAAAAATGCATAGTTTTAGCCGAGTGTGGTGGCATGTGCCTGTAATCCAGCACTCAGGAGGCAGAGGCTGGTGGGTCACTGTGAGTTTGAGGCCAGCCTAGTCTACAAAGTGAGTCCAGGACAGTCAAGGCCACACAGAGAAACCCTGTCTCAACACCTCCCCTGAAGTATAATTTACCCTAATAAGGCCTCTCTTTCCTTGGGGAGAATGCTGCAGGTAGGGAGCATCTTTTATGTCTAGTTGTGCTTGTGACCTGGGCATTTTGTAAGAGGCCAACCCTCTGCAGTGGGTTAAAAAGATGAACCCTAGAATAAATAAGAACTCCATACCTAGCCACATTAGCTTTCAGACCAATTATTTGGAATCAGTATGTTTGTTTCCTTCTCCCAGGTGGTTATAATAAAAAAAAAAAAAAAAAAAAAGAAGCAAACTTTCACATGCTTTACCATCTTGCTGCCTCCTATACTTATCTGTTAAATCATCTTTGATCCCATGTTTATTTTTTATTTCCTTTGGGAAAGGGTCTCACGTAGCGCCTGATGGCCTCTGAGCTAGCTATGTGGCTGAAGATGCCAGAAATTAAGTGTAGGACTTCCTCATGCCATGGAACTGTATCTTCAATCCCCATGTTTATTTTGCATTTGCATGAGTCATTTTTTTTTTCACTTAAAAAAAGTTAGATTTATTCATCTTATTTTATGTAATTTTTTCCCTGGATGAATGTATGTGAACTATGTGCATGTTTGGTTCCCATGGAAGTTGGAAGAGGATAGCTGAGTCCCGGAACTGGGGTTATGGATGGCTGTGAACTACCAAATGGGTGCTGGGAATCGAGCCCAACTCCTTTCCAAGAGCAAAAGTGCTCTTCACTGCTGAGCCACATCTCTAGCCCCGGGTTTTTAACTTTTTGAAAACTACACGTATAGCCGGTATGGTGGTACATACTTTTAACCCCAGCACTCAAGAGACAGAGCCGAGCAGATCTCTTGAATTCAAGGCCAACCTGGTCTACAGGGAAAGTTCCAAGACAGCTGGGACTACACAGAGAAACTCAGTCCTGAGACAAACAAACAAACAAACAAACAAACATCCAACAACAGCAAAAGAAAACTGTACTTCTAATATACATAAAACAAAGGGTCATGAATCAACATTTTTTTTTCCTTGCCGCAAGTTTTCTGTTCTATTGTATTCTTTTTGCTCTATTGAAATTATTTTGAAGCCAGGCCATGTGGTAGGCAGTGCTTTTTTGTTTTTTGTTTTTAAATAAAAATACAAGAATTTATTTATTTATTGTGTATGGGTGTGTTTCCTGCATACTGTCTGTGCACCACTTGCATGCCTGCTACTGGCAGAAGTCCGAGAGCTACCGAGTCCTCTGGAAGAGCAGCCCATCTAGCCAGCCCCTCCTCCTTTAAAAATGTTGTTGTTGCTTTGCCTGGTGGCACATGCCTTTAACAAACCCAGAAAATGAGAACAAAACCAAATCCCTCAATCTCTTCTTAACCTGAAGGTTAGAAAATCCTGCTTCAGCAGAGTTGGGATGGGGAGGTGTGTGGTGGTAGTGGTTAGTGGTGGCACTCTTTTTTTTTTTTTTTTTAACATCAGCGACATCACAATTTGTTCTGTTTTCCTCCTCTCCGGGGCTCACATGACCTTGGCGCCTACACTGCTTTGGCTCTCCCAGCTCCACAGTCAGCCTCAGCCTCCGGGAAACAGCAGCCGGGTCCCAGGCAGTGACAGTCACCAGAGATGGCGTTCTGCAGGCCAAGAAAAGGCCAGTCTAGCTAGGTGGGGCCTTGGGATCTTGGGAGTTGATCACTATGTTTGAGCTCACAACTGAGAGCCAGTGAGGTTTTTGAGAATCCCTGGAGAAGAGGCTGCTAACGCCAGAGCTCCGGGCTTCTCTACAGGCCACTCTGTCCGCCTCTACCTGGCACCTTTGGAGGGGGGCTTGCAGCTTGGAGAAAGTGTCTTTTATTCATTCGTTTGATAGAGCCTGATTGGAAGGGCTGGCCTTCAATCGGCCCGCCCCTAGGTCATCTCTGCTTTTAAACCCGCCCGTCCCACAGCTCTAGTTCGGCCTTCTTGCCTGTTTGGAGTGCCCAGTCTCTGGATCCAAACTCTTGGCTTCGCAGGCACGATCCATGGCTGCGTTGAGCTTCACGAGGCTGAGGTGGGCGCTCCTGGGCACGCGCATGGTGGGCCGTGGCCTCTGGCCACAAGGAACCAGAGCCAAGGCCGCGATCCCAGCCGCCCTCCCGGCGGAGGAGAGTACTGAGGGTCCTGGAACAACAGGTCAGGAACCGCGGCGGCTGCGGAGTCTGGCGGAGCTTCCGCACATCGGATCTCTGCGCAATTTATTCCAGCTATTCCTACGAGGCTATGTGCTGCACTTGCACGAACTCCAGGTAAGCCGCAGCGATGTCGCCACCTGGGCTAGGCATTGCGATAGAGAAGTTGGATATGGGAGAGAAGTGGGATAAATAATAAACGATACCCGGAACTTAGCTTGCCACTGTCTGAGGCTTCAAGCCTTAAATTGGAAAGGCGTGCAAAGTGCAGACAGAACCCTTTGAGATAAAACAGGCGGGGTGTGTGTGTGTCACAGGTCCGGAGAACACCAGCAGTGCAGCGGTGTTGGGAGAGAAAGGGGCTGTTTTAGGAGAGAACGGCTCGTGCTCATATAAAGTGCCCGATGTTGGGGGGAGCTGCCTGTAACTGCAGAAATGCTGTCTCCTCCCACTTCTTCCAAAGGAGTTAGTTGTTAACTTTGGGAGCTTCTTTGCTATCTGCAGGGCACATTTCTCCACAGAAGAAAAAAAAAAAAAGATTGCTTCTCAGGAAGTGAAAGAAAAATCTTAAGGAGAAATAGATTGATCCTCTACCCTAGTTGGCTGAGAGGAGAGTTGAGGATGAGGGCAGAGAGAAAGACTAAAGGCTTCAATGGACAAAACCAGCAGCTAGGCGAGCTATCCCTGTCAGGCTCAGGAGGTACCGAGAGAAGGCTACAAAATAAAAATAAAAATTATTCCCTAGGACTGGAGAGATGGCTCAGTGGTTAGGTACATATCCCTTTTCCAACTCATGTGTCAATTTACAACCATCCAGGGGAGGCTGGGTGTGGTGGCCCATGCCTGCAATCCCAGCACTTGGGAAGCAGAGGCAGGCGGATCACTTTGAGGTCGACAAAAAACAAATAAACACAGCCATCCAGGGGAATCTGATGTCTCAGGCCTACCAGGGCACTGGTTCTCTCTCTCTCTCTCTCTCTCTCTCTCTCTCTCTCTCTCTCTCTCTCTCTCTCTCTCTCTCTCTCACACACACACACACACCTAAAAATAATGCAAATCTTAAGAAAGAAGGAAGCTGGGCACAATACACACCTTCAATCTCAGAGCTCACGAGGGAGAGGCATTGGAATAGAATCGCTATAATTCCAGTCCACCCAGTGCTGCATAGTGAGAGCCTGTGTGTGTGTGTGTGGGAGGCCTAGGGAGGGGAGGGGGGCCTGGGGGGGGCTGGGGAGGGGAGGGGGGCTGGGGAGGGGAGGGGTAGAGCATGGAACAAAGGGGCCGAGAAGTTCTTTTTATTGATTTCAGCCTCTGGAAAGTGAGAGGCCTGAGGAATGCCTAGGGGCTGGGGACTGATGCTTTCTCAGGGGGATTTGCTCAAGATGTAATTCTAGATGGCATTACAAGGTCAGATCCAGGAAGCAAAACTGTGAATATATGGGGTTATGTTTTGTGAAGGCAGGGTTGGCTTTAACTCTTTCTTCCTGCCTCAGCCTCCTGAGTGCTGGGATTATGTGCATGTACCATTGAGCCGCAGATATAAATTTTTTTGTTAAGATTTATTTTTATGTGGGCTGGAGAGATGGCTCAGAGGTTAAGAGCCCTGACTTGCTCTTCCAAAGGTCCTGAGTTCAATTCCTAGCAACCACATGGTGGCTGACAACTATCTATAACTAGATCTGGTGCTCTCTTCTGGTGTGCAGGTGTACATGCAGGCAGAACACTGTATATACAATAAATAAATAAATAAATAAATAAATAAATCTTAAAAAAAAAAAGATTTATTTTTATTTCTGTGTATTTGTTTGAATGTTTGTGTCTATATGTCTGCCTGCCTGCTTGCCTGCATGTCTGCAGAGGCCAGAAGAGGATGTTTTGGAACTGGAGTTACAGGTAGTTCATGGGTACTGGGAACCAGACTCAGGTCCTGTGAAAGGGAACTTAACTGCTGCTCCATCCATCCAGAGCCATGAATAGTCTTTTAAAAGAGTGCAGACAGGACCTGGAGAGGTGGCTCAGAGGTTACGAGCACTGTCTGTTCTTCCAAAGATCCTGAGTTCAATTCCCAGCAACCACATGGTGGCTCACAATCATCTATAATGAGATCTGGTGCCCTCTTCTGGCGTGCAGCAGACAAAATATTATATACATAATAAATACATCTTTTTTTTGTTTTTTAAGTGCAGACAGCTGCAGTTTTAGGAGAACACTAAACATCTTGATTATATGACTCTGAACTCTGCTGTGAGGAATCTTTTTTTTTTCTTCTAACTTTTAAAACAATTTATTTTTATGTACATTTGGTGTTTGGCCTACATATACATTTGTGTGAGGAAGTTGGAGCCACTGGTATTTCAGTTACAGACAGTTGTGAGCTGCCATGTGGGTGTGGGAATTGAACCTGGGTCCTCTGGAAAATCACTCAGTGTGGATAGTTTGTGTGATGCCTCAGGCCTCTCTCACAGTGCCTTGACACATCGTGCCTCTTTTCTTCTGTGAGTTTGTTTTGTTTTTTTGAGATGGGGTTTTATTGTGTAGCCTTGGTTCTAGACCAGGCTGGCCTCGAACTTACAGAGATCCCCTGCCTCCTCTTCACTAATGTTGGAATTAAAGGTGTTCACTACTGCGGCCCAGCATAGTGTCTCTGTGAGTTGTTTTTTGTTTGTTTGTTTTTTCTTTGTTTTGTTTTGTTTTTTGAGACAGGGTTTTTCTGTGTAGTCTTGACTGTCCTGGACTCACTTGGCAGACCAGGCTGGCCTGGAACTCAGCAATCCTCCTGCCTCTGCCTTCAAAGTGCTGGCTTCAGTGGTTAAGAGCACTGACTGCTCTTCCAAAGGACCTGGGTTCAATTCCCAGCACCCACATGGCAGCTCACAGCTGTCTGTAACTCCAAGATCTGACACCCCTACAGCAATGCACATATATTAAAATTAAATAAAATATTTAAAAAAAAGTGTGCACCACTACGTTCAGCTTGTGCCTCTGTTTTTTGAGTGCTGGTTTGAGCAGGTGGCGCTTCATATGCCCCTTGCCATAGTTCCTTTCACTCCTTACATGTTAACTTCCGTTTCCACATTTTCACTGCCCCCCCCTCAAGTACACACATCCTTTAAGAAGTGCTGGGGAATAAAACCTGGACTTTCTCCAGGCCAGGCAAGGACTGTACCACTGAGCGACACCCTAATCCTTTTACACTCCTCTTCTTCTCTTCTTTTGTGTATAAGTGGGCATTGAGACAGACTCTCACTAGGTAGACCAGGCTTCTTGCTGCTGCCTCTTGTATGCTAGGATTATGTATAGCGTTATACTCAACAGCTCATCTCTCTTAATGATCAATTCTACCTTTAGGTCATCGTCATTGCTCCCGAATCTTATGTGGCTTTTTTTTTTTTTTTTCGAGACAGGGTTTCTCTATGTAGCCTTGGCTGTCCTGGACTCACTTTGTAGACCAGGCTGGCCTCGAACTCACAGCGATCTGCCTGCCTCTGCCTCCCGAGTGCTGGGATTAAAGGCGTGCGCCACCACGCCTGGCTCTACATGTGGTTTTAAATGCACCCAAATAGCTCTTCTCTATATTTGCTTAGAAGTTTCTTTCAAATGCCCTAAGTTATCACCCTTAAATTCAGCCTTCCACAAACTCTGGGTCATGAATGAAATTCAGCTAAATTCTTTGCTACTTTATAACAAGGTGCACCTGGTCTCCTCCTTTGCACCTGTGGCCTTGTCAGCAAAGCCCTTACTGTGCACATTCTTTTTTTCCTGTTTTTATTTATTTCTTTATTATTTATTTGAGACAGGATTTTTCTCTGTGCGTAGCCCTGGCTGTCCTGGAACTTGCTCTGTAGACCAGGCTGGCCTCGAACTCACAGAGATCTGCCTATTTCCCTCATGCTAGGAGTAAAGGCGTGTGCCACCACCGCCCAGCATCTGTGCACATTCTTAAACAGAGTCCGGTCATTACTCCTTAGCCAGTCTCTAAGAAGACATGGCTCCTTCCGAGTCTCTTTTTCTCCCAAGGTTTCACCACATTTGCCTAGAATGCTTTGTTTACAGCCACGCAGACCTTCCCTAGTCTGATCCTCCAAACCCATCCAACCTGTGCTCCTTGCCTAGGCCCACATTCTAGGCCCTGGAACCTAGGGTACCACCAAAAAACACTCCCTTGCCTCAGTAGAAGTTCCTGTCTGTAGTTCTTTGTCTGGCAGTGGTGGGGACCTGAGCTCCTTGTCCTGGGGGTTAGTCTGGCACGACTTGGCCTCCAGATGAGAGTGTTTCTTGCTCAGGGGCAGCTAGAGCGTTTTAGGGGTGACGCTTGTGGCTTGGGCACAAAGTCAGGTTCCCAGCCTCCCAGAGGAGGTGGAAAATGAGTTCCCATACTGGGGGTTAACAGTTAGCCCTTTTTGGGGCTGGAGAGATGGCTCAATGGTTAAGAGCACTGTCTGCTCTTCCAAAGGACCCGGGTTCAATTCCCAGCACCCACATGGCAGCTCACAGCTGTCTGTAACTCCAAGACCTGACACCCTCACACCAATGCACATAAATTTAAAAATTAAACGAATAAAAAACATAAAAAAAAAACAAGGTAGAAACTTTAAAAAAAAAAAAAACAAAAACAGTTAGCCCTTTTTAGAATGAGACTGCATGTCTCAATACGCAGTAGAGACTCAGAAACCCCACAAGATCTAAGTGTTGCCGAGGGCATGGCATAGAAAGCAAAGAAATGCCAGAAACCAGCTAAAAGGCCTTAAAATTGTCGGTATCATAAGGCAATGGAACCTTACAAATGATTAATTACAAAGGTCTGCGGTGTTGACAGTGTTACAGCTCTCTGGTCCGTCTGCTGTGCCAGGCAGGCAGGCGAAGTGGACAAATGGCCAAAGGCAGATTCTGTGAGATGCAGGCTCTGCGGGTGCTTCCTCAGCAGTCAGCACCTGTCTTGCCATGATGGAGCAATGGAGGGTAATTCCGCACACCGGCATATGGTGGGAAGTCCCAGTGCGTCCCTCAGGAGCCCTTCTTTTCCCGGAATGATGAGTCTGAGACAGCTGTGATGGAATGAGAAAACAAGCCAAACTTTACTTATGAATCAAGCCCTGGGCAGTAGGGGGTGGGGGCATCTTAGTCTTTTGTGCCACTGAGCTGTAGCCCTAGATCTTCATTTTACTTTTTTTTTTTTAAGATTTATTTATTTTATTTATTACATATGAGTGCTTTATCTACAGAAGAGGGCACCAGATCTCATTGTAGATGTTTGTGAGTCACCATGTGGTTGCTGGGAACTGAACTCAGGACCTCTGGAAGAGCAGGCGGTGCTCTTAACCACTGAGCCATCTCTTCAGCCCTCATTTTACTTTCTAATAAAAATAATACCAAGCGTTCTGGAAAGAGAATGCTATGTGGCTCTTTCTCGTGGTGCCTCCTAGGCGGTCGGCTATGCCAAGAGGAAGCTACGTATCTCCTTCTCTGCCATCAGCTGTCAGAAGCTCATGCATGTGGACAATGAACGTGAGCATCTTACGTTCTATGAGTAGCGCAGGGCCACAGAAGTAGCTGATGATGCTCTGGGCTAAGAGTGGAAGGGTTAAGTGGTCCAGATCAGCGGTGGGAATGACAAGCAAGGTTTTCCCATGAAGCAAGGTGTTTTGACCTATAGCAGAGTGCGCCTGCTGTTGAGTAAGAGGCATTCTTGTTGTAGACCAAGTAGAACTGGAGAGAGGACCTACAAGTCTGTTCGTGGATGCATTGTGGATGCCAATCTGATTGTTCTCAACTTGGTTATTGTTAAAAAAAAAAAAAATCGAGCGACGATGTTTCTGGACTGACAGACACTACTGTGCCTTGCCGGCTGGGACCTAAAAGAGCCAGCAGAATCTGAAAGCTGTTTAATCTCTCTAAAGAAGATGATGTCTGCCAATATGCTGTCAGAAAGCCCTTAAATGAAGAAGGTAAGAAGCCCAGGACCAAAGCACTCAAGATTCAGCGTCTTGTCATGTCACGTGTCCTGCAACACAAACGCTGACGCGTAGCTCTGAAGGAACAGCATACTAAGAAAAACAAGGAGGAGGCTGCAGAATACACTAAACTTTTGTTTGAGAGAATGAAGGAAGCCAAAGAAAAGCACCAGGAACAGATTGCCAAGAGACGTAGGCCGTCCTCGCTGAGAGCTTTTACTTCCAAGTCTGAGTCCAGTCAAAAATAAGTCTTCAAGAGTAACAAATAACCCAGGTGGTGGTGGCACACGCCTTTAATCCCAGCACTTAGGAGACAGAGGCAGGTGGATCTTTGTGAGTTCGAGGCCAGCCTGGTCTACAAAGTGAGTCCAGGATAGCCAAGGCTACACAGAAAAAACCCTGCCTTGAAAACAAAACAAAACAAACAAACAAAAAACCCAAAATAAAAAAAGAGTAACAAATAAATGATCATACCTTGGGAAAAAAAAAAGAATACAATGTGAGCATATGTTAAATACATTATAAATTTCCTTAAATTTTTTTTTTTTTTTGGTTTTTTGAGACAGGGTTTCTCTGCGTAGCCTTGGCTGTCCTGGACTTACTTTGTAAACCAGGCTGGCCTCAAACTCACAGAGACCCACCTGCCTCTGCCTCCCTGAGTGCTGGGGGTTACAGGTATGTGCCACCGAGCCTGGCCCTTAAAAATATTTATTTATTTATTTTATGTGTATGTATGTGTGCCTCTGTGATTTTATGTACGCTACTATGTGGGTACTGGAAGCTGAACCCCAATTTTCTTCAAGTGTAGTAAGTGTTTTTAACCACTGAAATATATCTCCAGCCAGCCCCAAATTTACATGTAAGCTTCTATTAAATTAAAAATATTTTGAGGTTTTACTTTTATTTTCTGTGTTTGAGTGTTTGCCTGAATGTATGTCTGTGTATCATGTGCCTACAGTGTCCAAGGGAGCCAGAAGCTGGGACTGGATTCCCTGAGTACAGGAATTACAGATTGTTGGGGTGCTGAGAATTGAACCAGTTTCTCTGGAAGAGCAGCCAGTGTGCTGGCTAAACTATCATTCCAGCCCCCTCAATTAAACTTTCACCTTTCAAAAACATTGATCCTGAGCACAATAAGCTGTCATCTCGTTAATATCACTTGTTCCCCGAACTCCCTGGTTTGAGGTGCCTCCTGTGGCCCCCAGTAGCCCCGGCATGCTTGTCATTTTGTGGATTGAGTTTCTCATCATTGTCTGTGACATGAAAGGCTCGGTGTGCGTCCATCCGTCCACCTCTGTCAAGCTTTCTGTCAGGCTTCTGGGCTGGGCTGCTGAGGGAGCAGCGCTCACAGTTTCCTGAGCGTGTTACCGGCAGAGCCTCTGGAGTCACTCTCAGATCCTGCTCCAGCCTCATCTCATTGTATCCCACTGTTTCTCTGGGTTGTGGAATCTTTGGGAAGTTCTTCCTGTCAGGATCTCTGGTATGAATATTTTTTTTTGAAAGATTTATTTATTCATCATGTATACAGTGTTCTGCCTGCCTGTACACCTGCACACCTGAAGAGGGCACCAGATCTCACTGTAGATGGCTGTGAGCCACCATGTGGTGGCTGGGAATTGAACTCGGGACCTTTGGAAGAGCAGCCAGTGCTCTTAACCTCTGAGCCATCTCTCCAGCCCGGCTTTTCTGTTTTTGTAACAACAACTTATCATAGAGCCACTGGCTTGGTTTGGTGTGGCAGGAGCTCATCCAAGTCCAGCTTCAGAGCAAGGGGAAACTGGAAGGCTGTTAATTATTTAGCACCTCTGGTTACTTGGAGATGTAAAAATCTGCTTGTGTGAGGGTGAGGGGTTGGGCTAACTCCTGGTGGTGGCACTCTGCGGGCACTGAGACAGGCTGCCCCATCTGCAGTCCCCTTGCCTGTGTCCCAGAGTGAGCTGCCTTTCTGATATTTGCTGATTAGATTAGGCAAAAGAGCAACCTGTGCCTGCTCTTAGGTCACTCTTGTTTACCCAACTGATGACAGTCACCTTTCAACACCTGCCTAGCTGGCTTGGCAAAACAGCACTTGGACCTTGAGTCTGATTTGGTTGTCAGGGCTATTGGATGGTTTGAGCATTATTATGCTTTGCTGAGCTTCTCAAGGGGCCCATCACTAAACCAAGCAGGCCCCTAACTAAGAGAGGTCAAAAATGCGGCTGTACATTTTGCTCTTTTAGAGTTGAGTGATCTTTTCCCATCTCTCTCCTTCCCTTCCTTTCTTTTCCCCTCCCTCCTTCCTAGGTGCAGTGCTGGGGATCAAGGCTCAGGGCCTTGCACATGCTAAGTACACTCTACCACTGCGCTGGACCCTCAGCCCAGTAATGACTTCACTGGGACAATCATTATACGTTGCCATTCAGTCTTTTAACTCTAACTCCTCCTCTTCCTCCTCCTCCTCCTCTTCCTCCTCCTCTTCCTCCTCCTCCTCCTCCTCCTCCTCCTCCTCCTCCTCCTCCTCTTCTTCTTCTTCTTCTTCTTCTTCTTCTTCTTCTTCTTCTTCTTCTTCTTCTTCTTCTTCTTCTCCTTCTTCTTCTTCTTCTCCTTCTTCTTCTAGACTCATTAGCTATTACCCTCAAGAGAAACAGGATTCCATCTAGCAGGCATCCCTCACCATACTTAGAATTTACTTAACAATCTCCAACCTGCCTTTGACTTTGCACTCTGAATATATAGGCTAGCTGCTGTGCATCTCTGGGATCAGTTCCTGGAACAATCCTCTCTAACCAATGGGGACAGATACGGCATTGACATAAATAAGTCAACCAAGGCCTGACAGATTCAGCCAGTAAAAACCCAAAGAGATACTTCTAGGTTTAGATAGTCTGTTACTTAGTGTAAAACAGAATAAAACAGTAAAATAAATAAATAGTAAAAATAAAAAAGTAAAGCACTTTTAGAGATACTTTTAGGTTGGTAGTTTGTTACTTAGTATAAAAAAGAATAGGCCCAAGGTGCTTATTCCCCAAGATTTTTGACCCACACACTCAACACCCAAACACCAGGCAGCCATGAGCTCAGTGTGAGTCACAGGATAACCTCTAGTCTGAAAAGCCCTTTCCAAGATTTGTTTGTTTTGTTTTCAAGGGTTTCTCTGTGTAGCCCTGGCTGCCCTGGAACTCTGTAGATCAGGATCACAGAGATCCACCAGCCTCTGTTTTTCAGTGCTGAGATGAAAGGCATGGGCTTTCCTAGCTTTTCTAGTCTGTGCCTGCTTTTTTTCTTTCTGCCTCCCCCTTTCTGTTTTTGTCTTGTGTTTTGAGACAAAGTTTCCCTGTGTAATCCTAACTGTCCTGGAACTTGCTCTATAGACTAGGCTGGCCTTGAACTCAGAGATCTGCCTACCTCTGTCTCCCAAGCACTGGGATTACAGCATGAGCCACCGTGTCTGGCTTTGCACCTGCTTTCTAAAAACGAAGAGGGCAGAGAGTGTCAGGCCACCTCAGCCAATGAGATAACACCAGTCACAAATTATATCATGATAGTCCCAGGCGGGCTTCCGATTCTGTCCAGGAGGGGCACAGAGTTCCTTAAAAATTCAGTCTGAGGCTCCAGATATTATAGGCACAGGTATTTGCAAAGCTGACAGGTTGGGGGTCATTCTCTAATGTCTCCCCATGACCTTTTAACCAGAATGGCTAAAAAATTTTCAGAAACAGCTGGGCATGGTGGCACACGCCTTTAATTCCAGCACTCAGGAGGCAGAGGCAGGCGGGTGGGTTACTATGAGTTCAAGGCCAGCCTGGTCTACAAAGCAAGGCCAGGGCTACACAGACAGACCCTGTCTGAAAAAAGAAAACCAACAAATTTCAGAAACAGATCACTCCCCTCAGATAACTTAATTAAATTTACTAATAAGGGCTTGTCTGTTTGGCTTAGGCAATCTCTGACTACTGTGTACACAACCATGATCGTGTAAAGGTTGGTCAGGCCTGCCTACAGGACAGATTTGGCCCCCGCACTTTTTTTTTTTTGAGACTAACGAGAGCTGTTGCCAATCCCATGTACTCAGTTAGCTGCCCTTTAGGAGGCTGCCAACCTTCAAACAAGATGTGTGTGACAAGACCAAGCATGCTGAGGCCCTCCTTTAATCCCAGGACTTGGGAGTTAGAGGCAGGCAGATTTCTGCATGTTTGCCGCCAGCTTGGTTTACATAGCAAGTTCCAGGACAACCAGACTTACGTAGAGAGACCATGTCTCATACAACAAACAAGCTGTGACAAAAATACTGAAGAGGTCAACAGCAGGGTGAGATCAAAGAGACCAAACCAGAAAATCCTTCTTGTCTTATCTTTTCATGGAGGCTGAGCCTTTCTGAAGTCTGGCTGTTGGCAAGTTTCTCTGAGTTTGAGAATTCAGATACTTCACTGACCATATATCAAGCTGAAAGTTGGAGGTAGCAACCCAGATTAGAAGTGGTGTGGGCCAGGCATGGTAGTCACGCTTTTAATCCCAGCACTCAGGAGGCAGAGGCAGGTGGATTGCTGTGAGTTCGAGGCCAGCCTGGTCTACAAATTGAGTCCAGTTCAGCCAAGGCTATACAGAGAAGCCTTGACTAAAAAACAAAACAAGCAAACAAACAAACAAACAAAAAACAACTGTGACCAAGCAGTTAGGAAAAAGAAAGAGGGGAGGGAGCCCAGTATTCCTTCTAGTGACTTGGGACTGGTTACACTACTGTTAATGAGGAAAACTTAAACTGACCACCTAGAGACACTGCCTCAAAAAACTTAAAAAAAAAAAAAAAGGCAACACATCAGGACTGGAGAGAACACTGGCTGCTTTTCAAAAGGTCCTGAGTTCAATTCCCAGCAACTACATGTGGCTCACAGCCATCTATAATGAGATCTGGTGGCCTCTTCTGGCACACAAGCATACATGCAGGCAAACCATTGTATACATAATAAACAAAGAAAAATATCTTAAGAAGAAGAAGAAGAAGAAGAAGAAGAAGAAGAGGAATAATAATAATAATAATAATAATAATAATAATAATAATAATAATAATAATAATAATAATGGATGGGAACTGAAAAAGAGATCCTAGTCTCTTCCCTGACTCCTGACCTACCTCAGCTGACTCCCAGCATCCTCTAAAACAGGACTGTTGCTCTCCTTCCACCGTTCAGTGTTTGGTCTCCACAGTGGATACATCTCCTTGTTCTCTATCTCTTCACATGTCTACATGTGTCCCATGTTTCTTTTAAAGCAGCTCAATGGCTTCTTCCCTATTTACCTTCTACCATCTTAAAACGCCTCCCACCCCCTGACATACGAACCACGGAGGACCATCTTGGTATGAACATCATCATCATCATCTCCCATCCTTGCTCACGATCCGCAGGTAGAGCTAGCTACTTACAAGTTCTCACAGTTTAGGTTCCCGAAGTATTGGTGTGGCATGAAAAAGAGTTCAGTGTCTCCTACAGACAGATTGTCCCTGTGCCTCCTTGGCCTTGTTGTGCACTTACAGCCTGGGATGGAACGGAAGGTGGGTTCCTGTGCTCAAGGCAGTGGCGTATCCAGGAGGTTACAGTCTGACTGACTTATTCATTCCACTGTGCTAACCCCAAGCATGGGCCTTGTGTGACTGTGATGCTGTTACAGGGTTCATCT